>NC_041407.2:75509454-76126954 GCF_900747795.2 Erpetoichthys calabaricus
TGATTCACACACACAGAGCACATAGAAGATCAAATACAGAACAAAGCATTTAACACGCTACTTGAGAAACTAGTAAAATAAATGATTTTAAGATGAAGTTTATGATGTTCTACTTTAATGACAAAATAAACTATGTGATTAAAGTTGACATTTCATGCTTTTTTCCCCATTGTGTGCCTATTTTTTTTTTCTCTGTACCCTAATAAGCTTTCATATGACACTCAGACGGTGGGCTACAAGTCGCCTTTTCACGCCGTGACTTCTTTATTTCGGACACTGTGCGACATTGTGAACTTGAGCTTTCGAGTTTCTCCGACACTATGTCACTCGATCAACTTCCTTTTGTTGATTATACCACTGTTTAAACCAACAAATAGTACATTTTTCCTTTGCCTCCACTTGGTATTCGCTGAAATTCTTATATTTTCCCCCGTGCTTTTCCCATTGTTTTTTCACAGAAGGCTATTTATATCGATTTGCATATTCAAAGAGGCGTAATTCTGGGAGGAGTTGGGGTGGGACAGAAGGCACGTGCGTTACTTTTCACGCTGATCGGGATTTATGTAGTGGAAGAACGTGAAAGTTTGCGTGCGCACAGATCCCTGCATCTGGATTTTTCTGTGCGTATGCACATTCCCGCTTTTGTGCTTACGCCATGTTATAGTGTGAGTTCTACGTACGGCGTTATACATGAGGCCCCTGGTCAGGGTGCTAGTCTGTTGCATAGTCCACACACACACAAATTGACAGCTTTGATAGTTTCAGCCTTTGTTGACTGTTCAACTGTCTTAAAGCTGCAGAAAATTATACTCTTGACCAAAAAAGTATAGTGTGGATTAAAAAAACTTATTTTAATGTATTTTGTTTTATATGCTGTAGATTTTTGATTGTATTACTCTTGATTTTTTTTTTTTCCTCAGAAAATCAGTCTTTGTCTAAGTAATGGTGGAAATCTCTATATGCAGAATTAAATTATTTACTTATGTTAAAATAACAGAAATAACAAGACTGGCTGTTGACTTTATCAACTAAAATTGTATAAATTACTGTAAACAAGCAAGTTAGGATATTAAAAAAAAAAAAAATCACGAAATACTCATCACAAGTGTTTTTTAAATTATGGACATTCACACCCCAAAATTTATTCCTCCTATTTGTGTTAAATTTAAAGGGACTTTCAAACTTCTGTCACTTTTACATTGTTTTGCTTTTGTAAGTGGTTTGCTTTAACTTTAATCAAGATTTTACACTGATGTCACATAAAAATATTAAGTAGAAATGTTTAGTTGTACAGCGATCCTCTGTACAATTCCTCTGTAAATATTCTTTGTTAATGTTTCATGTTGTAAGGTTATGTGTAAACACACTGGTCAGCATACATTAGAAGCAGATATCAAATTAGTGTAAATTTTAAAAACACTGCTAAAATTTGTGGGCTAAGAATCAGAAAAGTAGAAACAATATTATGATCTTTTTAAGACTTGTTTACTCTGCATTTTGAATGGATGAAGTTGTACTGAGTCAGAAAAGTTGAATTTTTACCATATCACTGGGGTAGGTCCTCGTGGGGACAGTGTCTGCAGGATTTTCTTACAACCAATTTCTTAATTAGAAATCCATTTCTTTTGGCTTATTGAATGTGACATTTCATTTGTAATGCTTTTTGTGTCTGTTATCAAGCTGTTTTGTCAGAAAATTACCTTTTTATCCCTTTTTATACTTAAACTATAGCCCACAGGTGTTACCTGTAATTTTGTTAATAAAAAATTAAAATTCTAGTGTTATTGCTCAATGACCACAAAAATAATAAAGTTAATAAAATTTCCTTAACCTCTTCTAGACTGAGGTGCTCTGTGCTGGGCCGAAAACCAGACGATACTGACACAATCCTCTTTTTTATTAAATTTTTTTTCCTTTTGTGTGTTCGCGCATATAACTCCACAATACTGCAGCAAAAATATACACAATATACATCATTATACTTACATCAGGGCCTGAGTAAAACAAGCTATTGCTCTTTTTGCTCCGTGGAAGCAGTGCCGAGTTATCCAACACAAAGGAATGGCATGGCAGATGAGGTTGGCACCTAACATCTGTCATTTCTTTCAGGGATCCTTCCTGCTTTGTGGATCATACCATTTCAAACTTCACACCATTGGATACCAGAGACTGTGACTTTTCCAATGACACCCAATATGGCTGTCTTTTTTTCAAAAGCTGCTGCCCTATCATGCAAACCAACCTCTGGTGCAAAGCTATTCTCTGGGCATTTCACGTGTTGTCACATATGTCTATATTTGCTGTTGGTTTGTGTGTGACATGTTACATTTCAAAATTTTCAACAGACTCTGCTGAATAAAACTAGCTCAAGCTTGTTACTGTGGGATGAAGCGTTAGCGAGATATTTGCTGCTATAGAGTGCCTGTGCTTGCCATTGGTGATATGTCACTTCCACTGTGGTTCCTCTGGCTCTGCGGGTTGTGCATTTGTAAGCTTTATACCATTGTATAGGTGCGACTTGAGGTGTATAACATGCCCATGTTGGGGGGGAAAGAAAGGAATGTGGTAACGATGAACAAAATGTTTTTTTTTTTTTTTTTTTTTTTTTTTTTTAAATGGGGTGTTGGGGGACACGGGGTTCTGTGTGTACATGTGATGAATATGTTTGTGTGTATGTATACATATGAGAAACTGTTATAAATGTTTACTAGCAAGCCTGCGAGTCTCGAAAGAATCGCAAATCCAAGAATGGCAATCACTTTCTGTTCCCTCCGATATTTGGAGGGATGAAATATTATGGAGGGTGGGTGCGTTCATCTGGTTCTGGTGTTTCAGAAGAGCATTGTAGGCGACTTCGTTTATTGTTGTTATCCATGCAGTCTCTTTTTTGTTTTTCTATGGCTGTGTTGTCAGCGAGGAGACGTTTGCTGACGGCGGAGGATTCGCGTGCTGAAGTGACCATGGTGGTGGATCCGGGCACGGAGGGCTACATTACTAAATGAACGTGGCATATGCGGTGGTGTGGGTGGTCGCATTCAGGCAGCTGTACAACCTGGCGTGCACGCTTTACCTCAGGTTTAGTTCACAGGTCATAGCCATGGTAAAGTTTTCATTTAATTAAATAAACCTATTTGTACTAAAGCGGTTTCTTTGTGTGGGCGCCTTCCTTCGTTCATTGTTTTTATCCATACGGGCTCGTTTACAGGTCGTAGCCGTACGGGCTCGTGTTTGTATTACTAATCATTGAGCTCCTTCCATTTGGAGCCGTGACTCCTTTGCCTCTGCTGTGTCGTTAGGTAGACGTCGTTTACTGTTAGGAATCGTAATTGAACTTACTTTTAATACTGAATTACCGTCATGTGATCTAAATATGCCACACTGACTTCTGGCACAGTGGATTAGAGCAAGTTTAGTTTACAGGTTGTGTTGTTTGGGCGCCACCTACTGACTCTGGGAAGCCACTGGGTTTGACTCTGGGGTGCTGAGGCACTGTGCGCATGCGCCTCGGTGCATCGCCGTGCATAAATTAAACTGTCGTTTAGTAATATAGATGATATTTTATATAAATTTTATATTTGTTTGCAGTTTGGGCATCCCTAACTGTAAAGGTTCTGAAGGTGGTTGGTTGCCCATGGTGCCAAATGCTGTAACTATGTGTGTCTATGTGTTATCAACATGAAACTTTTCACAGGAACAGCTAACATGTTTGGGAACACTTCAAAGGTGAAAATGCTCACCTGACATTGTTTTACCTTGAAATTTACTGTATTTTATCACCAACATTTGGAAAAAAATCAGTGTCAGCCTACTATTTTGGCCTCAGTTTTTGTGTAAATTTTAAAAATTTGACATAAACATACTTTCTATCATATTTGAGAAGGTATATGTCAAGTTTTTTGTGGAAAAATGACTACCCTTCCTTTATTTATTGCATAATGAGGCTTTAATATGGTGTTCTCCCCTTAGGCGGAAATTGCTGGCAGGGGCATTTTTTTATTTTTAAATAAACGCTAATCACCTGCACAACCAGATGCATAGAAGCCTTAATTTCTATATTAAAGTGTTAACTTTGGTATTTTTATAATTAAACTATAGCTCACAGCTGTTACCTGTAACGTTTTGTTAATAAAAATGAAAGTTCAGTAGTTATTGCTCAGTGACCACAAAAAAAGTTAATAAAATTCCTTAAAATACATACATTTAACTAATATGTACAGAAAATGAAGTATCCATAATACATATGACATAAAAGAAAATAATGCTTCTCATAATTACAAGCTGTCATATTGCTTTAATTTGTTCTGTAATTATTTGAAACAAAGCTTAAATCACCATTTGTCAAACAAAAACATATATTCTGATACATTGATTCAATTAATTGTTACTAGTAGTTAAACAAAAGAGCTGAAATTTAAATATACAATGTAAACCTACAGGTTTTAGTAATTTTAATCATTAATTACACTTCAGGTTTTTTTGCTGTTAAGATATACTATAGGAAAGTTTAATAAGGTCATACCCTCGACCGGAAGTTGTTGCCTGTTCACGACAGACTTTTCTTTCCGCCATATTGGTTTATCTATGGCATTTTTGTTTTTTTGTTTCCGTTGTTTTTTTTTACGTTAAATAAATATAAAATACTGGAATTCAACAGTCTCATATCGCCAGTCATCTGACCGTGACTCCTGTGCTCGGCTTTCTGTTAGCTAAACCCTGTAAATTGGTGCATTTCCAGAGGTCCCTGACACCCCTCTTTTACATATACATTTACTCGATTTATATAAGGGTGTGTAGACATCCCTAATTCTTGAGATGTAATTATGAATCTGGATTACCGTTTTAATCATGCAGTATTTGTTTCTTACCAAAACTTGTACTCTATGATGTGCACAGTAACAGTCTTAAAAACTGCAGATGTATCAAATCTTAATAAGATGTTTATATAAAATATAAAAGGCTAACATGCGTAATACGTTGGCAAGAAAAATACACATTTTGCTGTTAAACTGACAAGTCTTTTGTTCACTGAGCAGCAATTTCAAATTCTTTCTCTACTTCATCTTACTGAAAATGTGAGCTGCTGTGCTAAAAACAAGCTTGCTGGCCATCCAAACTTGGTCAGGCCATGTCCATTTTAATTAAAAGATAAAATAAAACCGTTTTAATTCATTTAAAAAGTAGCTTTTCTTGGTGTTTATCTAATTACACAGACTCCTCCAATTACTTTTTCTTAGTTTATTATTTCACTTTCTTAATGTAAAGGCTAATATTCCAGTCTTCTCATTCTGGTAAAGTCTACCTTACTGCTCTCTGTTTGCAGGATGTTCACAGTGTAAAAAAAAAAAAAAAAAAAAAGTGTACACTAGCTCAACAACGGTAATACCTCGGAGAACTCTGACAAAGTTACTGTAAAGCTTGGAGAAGCACATTTGGGGAACAAATTACCCCAAAGAATTTTTTTCAGTTTACCAGTCCCTGATTGATTGAGTCTTGTTTGTTCTGTGGCAGTATGATAGGAGCATCACTAATGAAATTAGTTGGTAAGCTATTTTTGTTATGGGTGGAGTGGTGACTCTGAGCTAGGGATTTCCGCTGGCAATCAGAAGGTTTGTCGGTTCGAATCGCTAGAAGCGACTCTACTCTGTTGGGCCCTTGAGCCAGGCCCTTTAACCAGCAATTGCTCCATCCTGGGAATGACAACCTGCATCCAGCTCTGCAAGCAGGTCCTCCAACTTGCACGGATTGGTACTCCAGCCACTGTAAAAAAACCACACACAGTTCCAGTGTGGTGCTGAGGTGTCACTCGTTGCATTTCTGCACTCTGGTCCCAATCTCGGTGGTTCGTCGTGTGGTGGTTGCGGCACTGTGCTGTAATCGGCACATGCTTCCAGACTCCTCCTCCTATTTTTGTTGTTTGCAGGTCATGGTTAATAACTGCTTTCTTTTAAAAGTAGAGTTAGAGTTTAATAGTTAGCTGTCTGATTACTATAACTGATTATTCCTGCTATAACCTGGTCCTGTTTCAAGTGATCCCTGTGGTAGATAGATAGATAGATAGATAGAGTCTTGCCTTTCAGCAGTGTCATCAGCTTAAGTCCCGAACCCCTTGAACAAAGACTCACCCACACCCTGTTATTTTTAGAGAGTCAAAATTGGATATGAGGAACAAATAAACTTGACTGGAATAATCAATTGCACAGAGTTACTAGACACCAGAAGGCACATAGGCAGACTCATTTTTGACAGACAGTGTATTTTATTAAAAGTACATTTCCTTCCCCATACTACTGGTAGCATACCCTTTAAGATAAGTTACAAGCAGTTGACTTGGGTTCTGGGAAGGACAAACATTTTTTTTTGTTTTTTGGGATGACCTATGAATATATCAAATTGCATGGTAAGAAAGTGAAAAAAGTGACCACGCAGGAATTTTTAATAGACAAGCCATTACTTAAAATTTCCAAATTTCATCATTTCCTGGGTCTTTTAATATTCTGTGCCTCTCCCTCCCTTTTTATGTGTCATCACTTGGGGCTGATTTTGTGAAATAAAAAAATCTTTATATGAAGAGAATTCCATTATTTTAGATTTACAGATTAAAAAAAATGCATTGTTTTCAAGGTGTCTCATGCAAGCAAGGTTTGCTATTACTAATACCCGGAACCATCCGAAATATGCGTTGAAAAAGAATGGCAGCACTAATTACAGTAATTGTTATCCATCAATGATACTGAATCACTTATGCTCCCATACTATTTATATATGTATCGTATGTGCTTTTGCTGTTTTTGTCATGTTTAAGTTGTGCTAATGGACATTTCACTTTTCCTCAAAATTGAAAGCTATTTAAACCTAGTGTTGGGTGGTTAATTTTAGTTATTTTCACAGCCATACAGTTGCATATATCTACAATTTTATGCTTCGGTTAATGGATTAGATATTTTATTACTATTATGTTTCTTTAACCTTATGTTCATCTTAATGAACAGTCACATTTTTATTGTGTATCCTATTTACTTTACCATGATGTCTGTAGTTAGGTTAATGTATTCCTTAAACATGGGTGTCTTAAAACTGCTGAAAAGCCAGAATCTGATTTTCTCAAACGCAACATATAATCTTGTGCTTATCACCATCAAGTAATTTTTTGTCAGTGATATAGAGGAAGAAAAAATGTGTGTGTGTATATATACGCATCAAGGCCCTTTTCCAGAATTTTGTTCTGTCACAAACTTCATTTGCATAATCTTAGTGAGTCAGAGGCATTCGTGGTGTGCTCCTGTGACTTCAGAAATATGAAACTTTGCACAGTATGGCAAATTAGCTAATTCTATGATGACTTTCCAACAAACAGCAATTTCTACTCACCTAATTTGACATCCTCCGCTGATAAGATCAGCAATAACAGTTGTCAATTCTGACATCCCCTCTGACTAGATGTTGTGTTTTTTGCCACTGGCTTTAGGAAAAGAAACAGAGCTTAAAGGTATTGAGGGTGGGTAGAGAGGCCAAAGCACAGTGAAACAGTAAAGGGCAGAGAAAGGATTTAAGGTATCTAGAGGTAGCGAATTGAATAAGCATGCAACATGACATGGATATGCATTAACTTGTCATGCAGTTAAGGCCAATAACAGTGAGATGAAGATGAAGCAAAGTGGATAGCTTAGTGAATCCAAGGCACCAAGTTGTTAAAACCAGAGAAGAAATGGGTTATAAAGGAAAGAGTGTCATAATACCCTTATTTTAATGCTAGATGAGAAGGGAAGATCATCCAGCATAAAGAGCAGATTTATAGAGGGATTTGTTTAAGGGGCTAATATATTTCAGTATTAAAGTAAAAGGTTTTTGCTATTGCATTTTAGACATCATCTAAGATAAACTTCAGTCTTAAGTGTTGTGTGTGTATTTTACAGTACGATATTTCCTTAAATGTCTTCCATAGAATAGTCACAACAGAAGTGATAATAACAGACAAAAGTTTTAAGTGCAATTTTCACAGAACATGACAAGCTGCCTCGATACAGAAGTAGAGGTACACTTGTCCTCCTCCATGGGAGGTTAGTGTGGAGTAATTTCTAACATTGCAGTCTTTGTTTCTGTGCATCTTTTAAAGAGAGTTTTATCTTGCAATGTTAACTACAAATTTACAAATCACTGTTATGGTCACATGTACTCATTAAAAGATGAGTGGGTTTGGTTTCTGTGCATCTTTTAAAGAGAGTTTTATCTTGCAATGTTAACTACAAATTTACAAATCACTGTTATGGTCACATTTACTCATTAAAAAAAATGAGTGGGTTTGGTTTAAGTCAGATTCTGGTTATTAAAGTTTGACTCCAGTTGAGGAATCTATCTTTCTTTTTTGGGATATGAGTTTTGGGTGTGGTGGTATTGTTACAGAAATGGGTCAAATGTGGTTCCAGAATGCCATGTCATAATAAGAATCTTTTAAAGGAAGTTTCCTTCCAGTTAGAAAAAGGCCTACTGCAACTATAATGGGTAGTGCATGAGTTGCATCAATACTAAGGTGGTCTGGAGCATTCAGATGATGTTCATTCACTGTTGACAAAATTTTGTAAGATAATGGGTCTCAGTAATAGTGCTGTCAGTTAATCAGGTGTATCTGAAGTACTGTGTAACTAAGTACTTACCAGTATTTGTAGTTTTTATATAACCAAGTGCTAATATTATTGGCGGGCAGTGTGGTGTAGTGGTTCAAGCTTTGGAAAAAGGACTCGAGACCCCCAAGTCTAGAGGGTTTAAATCTTGGTGCTGACCCTGTGCAAGTCACTTCACTTATCTGTGCTCCAGTTGCAAAAACAAAAGTAATGTAAGCAATTTTTTCTCGGATGTTACAAGTTTATTTGCAGAAAGGTATTAGTTAAGTAATAATTATTATTAGGCCACTGGAGCTGCTTAGTCTTGATCATGCTTTATACAATTTCCCATGAGTCAAAAACATTTCTTGTATTTTATCAATTCCTGCCTTTCTTTCTGTACCGTTTTTGTTAATGGTAATTGCAAAACATTTTACAGTACAGTGTATTTCAAATTGAATTGAAACTTGTAATCAGTAGGAATAATTTGAAAGTTGAGTATGTATTCTTATTAAATGTTTACAATTTTTATGTGTTTGTTATTCACTCCAGTATTTTTTTGTGTTCTTCGTCAGTTGCATGTGTTCTCCCTTTATAATCCACAAATGTGAATGTATATGTAAAGAATTTTGTAGAGCAGGTGGTGGGGCATCCCTGTTCAAAGTAAGCGATATCCATGTTAAATGTGACCAGTTTCGGAGGGTGGTCAGTCTCTTTTCAAAGTCTGAAGATGCAAATGTATATTACTGCGGAGCAGCTTGTCATGTACCAGTTAAGTGTATACTGACGCAGTCACTTATGGCTTATCTTGTGCTGTGTTCACACACTATCAGACTATTTGGAGCTCTGAGGTTGTGGCATTTCACTGTTTTCTTCAGTGCCTTCACATGGGTGACCGATCAGACTATTTGGAGAAATGTTAGGTTTCTGTTGATTTAATTGGTCTGCTAAAAAAAAAAAAAAAAGCACTTTAAAATAAACAACATTTTTTGTTGAAGTAAAGAGATGGATAACCTGTTAAATATGTATTACTTCACTTCCAGTGCACTTTGACCAAAAAAATGGCACCTCTGAGGGACCATGGCGTGTATTTTATTTTATACAATTCACTAAAGTAAAAAAATAGTATTATGTCAAAACTAGGAAAAATGGGGTAGCTTCCCTTTAACTCTGTCTGTTGTTTGAATAAAGTCAGTTTTCTGCACAACACAGTGCATGTACATTAATGTAATATTATTAAATATCAACCAAAAATTTACAGATAGACACTGTTTGGCTTTTTTTTTTTTTTTTTTTTTTTTTTTATATAAAAGTCACCAAAATTTCATTTAAATTGGTCAAAGCATTGTTGATACCTTATAGTACTAGGGGACTTCGCCCCCTGCTTACTTTGCTTGCTAACCCAACACCACCTCCCAACCCCCCACCCCCCGGCGTATCTGCCTTTCGTGTTGTGAAGAGGGGGGCTGAACGCACCCCAAGGTGATGCGGTTGTTCTTCTGAAACCCCCTCTTAAATGGTGATACAATGGGAAACAAATACATTTTTTTTTTTTTTTAAACCTCCTCTTTGCTCGATCACCTGCTGCCGTGCTGCGTGATCTGCATCTCACGCGGCGCACTTCTGTCATATCACCTATGTCCATATATTCAATCTCTTTTCGCTTTTTACCTTTTTCGTCAATATCGCATTGAATTTTGATTCCGTGTTTGGAATTACATCGTGACAACGCAACATATAACTGCCCGTGAGTGAATATCACTTCTTTCTCTCTATAAGAAATGTCTTACAATAGCATTCACACAAATGAGAAATTATTTATCTCGCGGGATTTCACTTTCACAAGCAACAAATCTTTTAATCTCTTTTCGCTGTTCCATTATTTCACAGAGTAATAATTTCCATTTGTTTGCGTTAATGCGATTTGTTACTATCCTTTTTTTGAGATTTTTGAATTTTCGTACTTCTATTATCTCAAACCTGCTCTGCATGTGTATCGCGCCAACATTTTTGAATTCTTTATGACATTCTACTTTGTCATCTACTCTTTGTTTTATTTCTGTCCCCGGGCGTAGTTAAATCTCTTGGCACAAAGACTCCTCTCGCTGGATGTGAAAGTGTCTCTGAGAAAATCCCGTCTCATCTCCTTCCAGGATTTTTTTTTTTTTTTTTTTTTTTAATATTAGATTTAGTTTTTTGTCTTAGCATGGATGGGGGGGTTACACTTTAAATATTAATATATTGAAATGTCTTTTCTTAGCAGATCCATACTACCCCTAGATGTACTATCCTACCAAAATTCAGCTTTATACTGAAATGTGTAACAGTTGTCATGTGTAGGCAGTGTCGTTGCCTGGTTGTACATTACACATCATTGCAAAAGGACAAAAACTAAACATGTATTAGGAATCTAGGTATTACATGAAAAGGAACACCTTGAATTGGAGGACCAGTAGAATCAACTGGGGAAGGGCTGTCCATACAAAAAGGGTGAAAGTGCGGTGGTTTGAGAGAGGGGAAAAAAAAAAGTCAAGGAACTGCACTAGAGGAATATTGAAAAATTGCAGGGGAAACTATGACCACAACAGGAGGAATCAGTGGTAAAAATATAGTGGTATCAACAACTATAATGTTTGAAGAATTTTGAGCTAATTTTAATTGTACTTTTACAGTCTAATACATAGAAATCTACAGAAACATTCAATTAGTCATTTACTGTGTTAACAAAGTAGTGTTTCAGATAAAGTTTATATATTTTATCTTGACATGCAAGTAGTTACCCTTTTGGAATACTAATTATGTTGTGCATATTGTGCCATTTAAAAAAACATTTGTGCAACATTGTCCAATCCGGCAAATTGGACAAACTGTACTCCGGCAAGATAATTCTTTAAAAGAATTATAGAATCCTTTTATAGGATTATAGAACCACCTTTTTCAACCCTCGCAAACATATGCAGTTTTTAATATCTGGAAAAAATTTGGGATTAAATTGCTCAGAGATCTTTATATAGACAACATCTTTGCATCCTACGAACAATTACATTCCAAATTTAACTTTCAAGCTACACATTTCTTTCACTATCTTCAAATTAGGAACTTTGTTAAACAGAACCTGCCCGATTTTCCTCATTTTGCACCCTCGTCCATGTTGGAAAAAATATTGCTCAATTTCAAGGACTTGGACACCGTCTCTGCAATATATAAAATTTATTTTACAGTCCCTCCCTTTCAAAGATCCAAGAGGACAATGGGAAAAAGATCTCTTAATCAATATAGCAGAAAGGGAGTGGAAAGTAGCAATGCAGAGACTTCACTCGAGCTCCATATGCGCAAAGCATATAATTATTCAACTCAGTTATATATCGAGCACATCTGTCTCGCCTAAAACTAGCCAAAATGTTTTCAGGGCAAGATCCAACCTGTAAACGCTGCAATCAAGTCCCAGCCTCACTGGGTCACATGTTTTGGGCCTTCGCCAAATTAACATTTTGGACCAAATGGTGGTTTTTAAGCACCTTTCAGACAGCCTTGGTGTCACAATCCCTCCTAACCCATTAACAGCTGTGTTTGGTGTTCTTCCAGATGGGTTTAAATTGGAGAAGGACAAACAAACTGTGATTGCATTCATTACACTTTTGGCACGCAGACTTATTTTGCTAAACTGGAAGAATCCTAACTCTCCTCTTTTAAGTCGGTGGGTAACTGATGTTTTATACTATTTGAAATTGGGAAAAAATCAAATATTCGGTTAGAGGATCTGTACAGAATTATTTTAAAACCTGGCAGGATATAATCAATAAAATTTTAGAATAAGCTCTTAAAGCACCGAGGAAGCAATTATCTCTGCATTTCTATTTCTTCTCCATTCATCTCTAATGGCCTATTAAACTAATCAATTTAGGTATGTTTACAAGCCTTAAGTTTTACCCCGTTGGCCATGCTCTCTCTCTCTCTCTCTCTCTCTCTCTCTCTCTCTCTCTCTCTCTCTCTCTCAGGGGTGGGGGTCGACTTGTTTTTCAGTCCTATTTTTTGTAAAAATTTATCGATTTTGTATGATTACAATAAAAAAAAAAAGTCTGTTCAGTTACTGTAATATGCACACATGTCAAACACCTAGTAATTTAGTTAAATTAAGGCAACTTTGCCTTATGTCTTTAGTGTGCACAATTATTTACTCTTGCCATAAGATCCTTTGAATATTTCTGTCTTTTGATCATTACCTTGTTGGTGGCTCCATGGCAGGGGTCTCCAGGTCTAGTCCTAGAGTTATACTGTGCCTTGACTTTTTCATTCGTACCTTGTCTTTATTAGTGACCAGTTTTTGCTTCCAATTGGCTCATTTTCCCTTCATTTTTATTGACATTTTTTTTTCTTAAGACTTTTTTTTTTTTTTTTTTTTGTCCCCCTCAAACGTCTCCTAAAAAATAGTAATGAGATGTAAAGTGATGACCAGCTGAGAAAGGGCCAGAAACTCCAACCAGTTTCATTCCAGCCAGTTTCTTAGAGCTGCTATTTAATTCCATTGTTTGTTGGTGCTCTCATTCTAGGCATTTTCAAAACTGTTGATTTCTTTATTCTAAGAACACCATTGGAATATTTTGTGGACCCGAGCAGATAAACATTACTGAGACCTTCATCTCTTTATTTTAATTATATTGTATGATGGATGGGTTAGCTAGTGATATAGTATGTTGACTCGTTTTGTATCTCATTATTGTTTGGCTGCTGATTAAGGAAAAAAAAAACAATTGAGGGGTATGACTTTTAAATATCAAGTCATTAAAAATTTAGGCAAAAATTAATTAGCAAAAATTGATACTAATTAAGAAAAAGAATTTTAAATGGTTGGAATGAAAACCAGCAACAGTAGCGTTCGAGGACTGGAGTTGGAAGCCTCTGTTCTATGTTAAGCTTTTGAGATCTACCTCAGCTGCTAGTAATTCTCTCCTGTTTTTCTTAAACAATAACGCACTAAACATTTTTATTTTTATTTATTTTTTTACAATTCAGAATTTTCACACTATGCTTTAGTACAAAGCAGATGGTAATGTTTCCATTACCATGATTTTCAGGCAGTAACACTGCATTCTATATTTTTGCATTATATGTGTGTCCACACAAATATAACTGATTTGTAGCTGGTTTAAATAAATTCCTAGGGGGAATACACAAGGATGTTTGAAGACTTTGAAAGATTGTACTATCTGGCAAGTATGTATATTCATACCATGCATTGCCAGTCACTCCTTTGGTGATTTTTTTTTTTTTTTGCCCTTTCTTATATTTTGAAATCAACAAAGAAAATATTACTAGTTAGATATTTAATATAAAATCAAATAAATTAATGAAAATAACTTGAGAAAAAGTATCTGTCATTAATTTTGGTTTATTATGGTCTAATTTCCAGTTTTAGACTGATCCCAGGTGAGTGGTCTGTAGTTTTCAGGACAGGCTCTGCATGCTGAACCAGGATTTGAAATTAGCAAACTGAGAAAATGCATAAGTGAATTATTCATTAGATTAATAAAATATGCACAACTGCCAAGGACAGGGTGAAATCTGTATCTATCATATAGGTGTTTCCAGTTCTTTAAGATTAGTGCAACTCATTTGTTAAACAAACTTCTTAAGCTAATTTTATATTTTCCAAGCCAAGTATCCCATTTTGAGACATTATCCACCTATGTGACCATCAAATAAGTATAATATCTAAAGGCGAGCAATTTTCAGTTTCAATTCCAAGTTTATGTAGTGAATTGTTTGTCAGAGATATGAGTCTGCAGTGCCACTTGATCAAAAGTTGGCAGTGGTGGTAGAACAATGAATAAGATTATTTATGGTGATGTATTTTCCAATGTGGAGATGTAACTTTACCAGTGCAATTTGTAAACCAACAGTTTTGGTTCATTAACTCCTCTTGTGTTGTCCCCCCCACTTCTAAAATGATTCAGAAGGTAACTCTCTCTCTTCCCATACCATCCCCCCCCAAACCATATCCTTTGTGAGGGGATGCATTACTATTATGGAAACTTGGGTGGTTGTAGGTGGTTTAAAGGAATTTTTTTTTTGTTCTGCATGAAGTTGTTTAGTCTAAAGTGATTTGGAAGTGATACTAATTTTAGTGACACCTAGCATTTTCATGGATTACATACACTAGCGTTCAAAGGTTTAGAATTTTTTTATTTATTTATTTTTTTAAATAGACATTTGGTAACATTTTTATATAAAGATATATCATTGAATTGATTTAAAAATATAGTGAAGATGTTACTAATGTAAATTTTTTTTGTGCTTGAAGTGACTTATTTATAAATTATTTTTCACATATGACTGCAAATCCCCTTTTTTACCAGTCATTTCTGCATTGCCCTAATGATTATACATCTGGCTCAACTATGCTAATATATACATATGGAGTCCATCATGAGTGAATTTTGCTTAAAACTGTGTGGGAACAAGTAGACAGCTCAGAGTGTCACATTTCTTAACCAATCCAATATCTCATGGCTGGGGTGGTGATTTTGAACTGCAGCCTTAACCTGATCTGACAGAGAGCAAGCTTCTGATTGTGAAACTGTTTGCAGCCAAAAACTTTCATTAAAAAACCCCTGTTAAACATAAATGTGTGTTGTGTGTTTGTGCAGAGCGCGTGTTTCATATTTTAAAGACAAAATAACCTGTTGCAAGCAAAAACCTTTCTATAACATATACATTATATACACTATTCATTGGTATTTAAAGAAATCAATGAAATAGACATAAAAGTGATCGATAAGTTGTTGCAGGTTCTGTGTGTTCTCTATTATTCACTGTTATGATGATAGTGTCAAAGTTGATGTAAGTTGAAAGAATTGACAGCTATGTTCATGAAAATTACCAAATATACATTTGAAGTAAACAAAGGGTCACTTCCCATTAAAGGACTCTCTTTACAGGAGTTGATAATGAAGAGTTACAGGAGATCCAGATTTCGGTACTCCAAACACCAGAACCAACAAATCTCCCTAACAACACCAGTAAAAGCACAGACCAAACTTGCACAACCACCAAACGTACCATACGTAGCTTTTGAAATGAATTGCCCAAAGATGTGTATTCTTGTTTGAGAGTCTAGTCTAGCCCCATGAGACTACCTAATGCTAAACACATAGCTTATCCTTTAAATAATCTTGATTTAAATACTAATTGTTTAATAGCGAAAACTTTGTAATTGTGTTTAGTGCTGCTGAAACCTGTAATTCTATTCACTAAAGTAAGTAAATTGTCATTCTTTGGGTTACAAGGTACACTAACATTCCAAAAGTTCAGTTCTGGGTTGAGATTTGGCAAAAATAAACAGCTTTATTAGGAAATGTCAGTCCAGTATTTTTTTGCTAAAAGACATATTGGGTATTCCATCTGCCAGATAGACAGATAGATAGATAGATAGATAGATACTTTATTAATTGTATGACATTTTTAGTTTCTCTGTAAAAGTCTCCGCTACTGTCTTTAGTATAGGGCAAGATGGCTCTAACTAGGACTGAAAAAGGCCCAAATGTACAGCTGCAAAAGAGGAAAAGAAGATCATAGTCCATAGTTTGAGAAATGAACACTTTACAGTTCCTTAATTGACTGCTTTCATAAATAGTACACTTCAAATACCAGTGTTAGTTTTTGTGCAGCTGGATTCAGAGTGTTGAGTATAGCTTTGTTAGACAGTCGAGGAAAAGAAACTGTTCTCTCTCTAGTGACCAATCTGACTTATATTTCTGAAGGCTCTTCTCCTTTTCAGCCTGGCTACACTCTGCCCACTTGTTACAGTTTGGTTGGTTATTTATTGTAATCACTTACCTGTGTTTCTTCTGTAAAAATATTTCTACAAATACCAAAGGGGTGAGCAAACTGTGAGTGCACTTTTAGGTGATGCTGCATGTTATATGGTGATAAATAATGTGTTTACAACTTTTGTGAAAACACTCAAGTTAAATTTGCTGAAATCGCATTTCTGTTCTCAGTGCAGCTTATTTCTTATAGTTTTTAACCCTTGGCAGCAAAAATACAGTATTTATGATACATTTATATTTTATATATTTTTTGTATTTTTATGTACTGTACAGATTACATTTATTTACTTGTTTGTTAACTTTTGTTGGATATATTGGCTTTATTAGTGGATGTGGCTGGTCTAAACTGTGGCTGTGTTTTACAAGGTTCAACCAATAGGTCTGCATTCATCAGGGTTCCCAAGTAGTTTCCAAACTCAATAGTATGCAAGGATTCCTAAAGGGAGCATTTGTTGGAAAGTAAAGCGTAAAAGAGGAGATTGATATTTTTGTAAGTCACATTCTCTACTTAGGATTTGACTTTGCAGGTACCCCAAATTTCCATAGTACTGATAACCCACTTCTGAGTCTGTTGTCCATGAGGCTTGTGTTCATTATCAATGAGCGAGCCTTTTATTATCGGTTATGTAGTACATTTATGTCCTGACTTGAGTAATACATAATAGTGTACTCAAATTTCTAATGGGTGCAGCAGTGGTACTGTATGTGTTACATTTAACCCAAAAGCAAGAAAGGTTAACATGAACCTAGATTTTACTCAGGTGTTAAGTGCTCTCAAATACTTAAGTGGGAAAAATATGCAATTGAAGCAGTTTTTGTGCTCCTTCTCTCCCTGTATAGGAAAGAAAATATAGTAGACGTGATTGACAGAAGTTTTTTGTCAACAGACAGAAGTCTGTTAACGTGGATGCTGAAGTGAAGCTGGCAACGTGAGGAGATTATGGCTACTGGTGGGCAAGGATCAGCACTTGTCTAGAATTATTTGGGCAGAAGTTCTGGTTGATTTTATGTGTCTTGTAAGCTGTAGAATTTAAAAAAAAAACTTATCATTGTATTTCAGATGTAGTTTTGAGCACATGGAGAAGCCCAGTGAAGATCAAGGTTTATTTTTCAAAGAATTTTAAAAGATCCGTTTCATACTGTATCTAGTTTTGATTGTTTGTATCATAAAATTGTATGAGTGATGGGCATGTTTAATAAAGATTATACACAGGAACGATGCTAGCTTGTTAAGTGGGTATCTCCATTGTCCTTTTCAAAAAGTATTAAAAGTCAGTTTTTTAATGTTAGTTAAAATAGTCCCGGGTGTAGTTTTAACCATTTTTGTGTGTTATGTAAGATTTTACATTAAGCTGTATATATGCAGTTTATTATTTTGAACAAAAGGTCTCCATGTTTTGTGCTTTTCAATTTTACAACAAAGTGACCTATAATTCTCTATATAATGAAATTGAGGCTTTCTTAGTGTAGAGCTGCTTTTTTCAGTAGAACAATAGTCTGATCTCCCAGTGCCATGTGTTAGGTCACATGAGCAGCCGCTGTTTATCGTCTGTCCCCAGTCCATCTGTTTGTTTCGGTGCTAGCACTGCTATTGGGCAAGCCTCCAAGTGTTTCTCTGTGTCTCCACTACACCCCCCTTCCTCCCCACCCCCCACCAGCCAGCCAGTCAACCCGCCCTGCCGTGAGACATTCCAAATAGCACAACCTTTTCTGCCAAGAGTGGTTTGGCTTTCTTTTATGCAGATTAGCCATGTGCTAATTTATTTATTTATTTCAAAGTGTTTAACAGGAAAGCGGTTTTCCTGCATCCATTGATTAGTTCATGGTAGTGAGAGGCTATTACAGCAGAAAATAGTAAGATACTGTGTAGACTCAAAGAAATGTGTTTTAGTAATATTCAGCTTGCTCAGTCTTACTTTGAAAGCTTTAAGGTAAACTACTTATATTGCTAATTTGTTTTTTTCTTTTTGTTTTTTTTTTTTTTTGTATGAGTGCAAACGTAAAGGCAAGTGTACACCCAGTCGTCTTTTTTTTTTTTTTTTTTTTCTTTTTTTCTTTTTTTTAATTTAAGATGGTAGTGTTTTGCTAATGCTGTTACATTGGGGGGGGGGGGGGGGGCGTGAATTGTGATTTACACCGAAGTAGCATTGCTTTTCTCTATAGATGGTGTGTGGGGGGGGGGGAATTATTAGTTTTTTCATAACAATTTGTTTCCATTCAAGTCTCCATCACAGTGTCAAGCTTATTCCTTTATTTATCATTTTATTTTTCCTTTACTTGTTATTGAGCATACCTGTAGGTATTTTATTTATTTATTTATTTATTTATTTATTTATTTATTTATAATATAAAAATAAAAACTATCCATCCATTTTTTTCATCTCCTTGCTTATAGAACTTTTTGATCACAAACAAATAACACTAAACAGGACACCAGTCTATCACAGGGCATGTATATATACTTTAGAGTAGCTGGTTACAAAAGTGCAGGACCGTGTTTTGAATCTGTTATCCTTGAGCCCACTGTTACTTAAGATGCATGTGAAAACGCACAATTCCACAAAAATACTAAATTTGTCACTCTTTTTCAAGAAAAGATGTATATACTAGCTGTGTTACCTAGCTTTCTCTGGGAAATTTCATAAGGCAATGTCTAGTTAGTTACACTGTACTTCCTATGCACCCAAATAAACACTTTTCTGTACACAGTATTTGTAGATTGTATCATTTTCAAGCCAAGGACTAATAATATTAGCAGTTAGTGTTGTTAAGTTTATTACCCATGACTGAAAACCCTGCAGTTGTGGTTTCAAATCCTGTTACTGACACTTTGTGACCATGAGCAAGTCGCTTCTCCTGTCTGGGCTCCAATTGGAAAATAAAAAGAAATGTAATGAGTTGTATCTCAGATGTTCTAAGCTGCCTTGGATAAAATCAATAGTCAAATAGTAAGTAATGATAATGTTATTAATTCACTGGAACTACTTATTCTTGAACATGCTAAATAAAATTATCCATGATGAAAATTACTATGCATTAGATTAATTCCTGCTTTTTTCTGTATTTCCTAGTGACTTGGCTTTTGTTGATGGTCATCACAAAACACAACTGGAAATTGTATTCTTTTATCAATAGAAACGGGTAATCAGTAGAAATAATGTGAAATCTGAGTATGTGTTATTGGATGTTTACAATTTTCATTTGTTTACGCCAATGACTCAAGTACTGTTTTGCATTTTTCATCAGTTTTATGTAGTTCCCATTAAAAGTCCACAGATATGAATGTATTTGCAAAGCTGTGCTTGAAGTGGATATACGTAAGTGCCAAAAGGCTATGTGCTACACTGATGTAATCATGTGAAGAAAGAGGAGTGTGGATCATTTTTCCCATTAAAAATTCAAGCACCACTATCTAAGGCCGATGTTTCTCACTTGGAGTTTTACAGCACTGTGATCGAAAAGTGGGTTTTTCCTTCAGTGTTTTAAGTGCTGTGATCAAAGTGGCGGTGGGGTTGTTTTTTTTCATTGCCACCACTGGGGGCTGGAGGTCAACAGAGTGGAATCGATTACCAAGGCCAATATGTATCTAAGACTGCCTTTAGTCAACAGCATAAAACTGTTTGCTACCCATTGAGCTTTACATTTCCTTGAGTTTCACCAAACATTGGGTTTGCATTTCACAATGTGATTGCATCTTTTTTTTTATTGTATTCAGTTCCCTATTGGTTAGTAGTGGTATTCATGTGGTACATTATTCACTTCTGCTGTCTCTTTAATTTTCATACAGGATGGTCTTGGAACAGTGAAGAGCATATAAGTTAGCATAGCATTAATAAAGGTTGGCGAATAAAAAGTTATCCAGAGTGTGTGAGGTGTGTTTATAGTGTATGTGGTTTTTTTTTTCCTTCAAAAAAGGATCCAAATGCATAGACATTTTTGAGATTTTAAGGTGTTTCATTTTTTTTTTTAACCAAGTTGAGAGGGTTAATTCTAGCTATTGATATGTCCAAATGTCTTTTCTTAGTGGAATCCTAGTGCCTTTCATTGCATCATCCTGCCAAATCTCAGCTTTTAAACTAAACAGGAAATAGTGTTTTTGTTGTAAAACTAATGAGTTGGTCAATTTTGCATGTTATTTTTATATATATTTGTATGCATATACATATTTGCATATACAGTGTGTGTGTGTAATTATTTTTAAAGGGTAATTCAAATTAAACTTGTTTGTATTTTAACACTTGCTTGTTATCCCAACACGACAACCAACACTGTAGATGTGTTAACACTAAACTATACAAGATATAAAAGTGATTTCTTTGCTAATGTGATGGAATTTATATTGAAATATACTTTTATATCTTCGGGCCATTTATTGAGTTTTTAGTACTGAACAGACAGAGGTCAGGTTTTTACATTTTTAGTGATTTATCCAATTAGCCACACTGTGTCTATACTTTTTTGTTTTCTCAAAAAAGAATACATTTATACTACAGTTTTTTAAAGAGGTTTTGAAGGTAATGAAAAGTGTTTCTGAAAATTAAATATATTATGAGAAAGTGTACACTCTGCACATCCTGTATTTTAACCATAGCTAAAAAAAATGTCTTCCAGAAGGGATGTAATATTATAAATTCAGCCATCTCACTTATCCAGAAATTAAAGTACCAAGTATTGGGCTGTAAAAATTCCTCTTTCTTTCTCTGCCTGTTGTATTTTAGGCTTTGGCCAGTATAAGTGTGTGAAGGTGTTTCTTGTACAGGTATGGTTGCTGCCTTGCACCAAGTGTATAGACTATGGCTTCTTGTTACCATATAATGCGTAAAGCAAGTTAAATAAAAGAATAGATGAAGTTAATCATGTGCAGTCAAGATGATTTTCAATTTAACTGATTATATTGTTGGTGGAATTCATTAGGTTTCCAAAATATTTGGTTAACTATTAGAAATGACTATTAAAAAGTAATTTAGAATAATACTTTGTATAAAAAAACAGAAATATCTAAAACATTTTAAGTATACGAATCTCATTAATTTGTCATCTTAAGTTACACACCTTCCAGTCACACTTGCTTGAAAGCTTCCTATGTAAACTAATAAAAGGTGTCATTTTGCTTGGCTTTTCTCTATGTAAACTAATGTAAAGTCAAGAAGATCACTTTTCATTTTTCATATGGCGCATATTTTAAAAAGTTATGCTTGAGACAAAAAGAGACACATAAGCTGTGTGTGTATTATGTTTTAATCCATGTAGCCAATTGAATGTGGATTGGAAAAATGGAAAAGTGATTAATATTCAAAATCATTATGATTAAAATGTTACATCTTTGCTTTGAAAGAATGTAGTAAAAGCATATAAAAAGTGTATCTGAAAGATTATAAATTCAGATCAATTTCTGCATTGAAACAATGGTTATTTGCAAAGCTATGGCTTTAAAGAATATATTAAATTGCTTCACTAAGTACTTAAACACTCAGACCTAATTGAGTTACAATTTTCCATTATAAGTCCAATACTTAAAGAACAGAGCTAAACACTATCCACCTTTTTTCTTTCCCCTTACTCCCTTTTATGTGCTGTACTTATTAACCTGGCTGTATGTTTGTAAAATGTTTTCTTCATTGTAGTGACACACCCTGGTCTAATCATGCTGCATTCATATTAACCATTAAAGGTAAAAAAAAAAAAGTTAAGTGTCCTTTGATAAAAGCTAAAGCTCACCGTCTCTTTTTATGAACTGACTAGGGGGCTTCACCCCCTGCGCGCTTTGCTCGCAAACCACTCTGTCTCTGCTGATCACGTATGTGGATTTCACTTTCACCAAAAACAACAAATCTTTTAATTCTCGCGGATACGCCTCTTCATTGGGAAGAAACACTACTTTTCCTTGATGACAGCATGGATTAGGCGATCTACAGGTCTCTGACTTAAAGTTTAAATCCAAACAATATATTCGATCCCTTCTCGCTGTTCCGTTATTTCACTGAGTAATTTCCGTTTGTTTGCGCTAATGCGATCTTTACTATCATTTTTTTTTTGAGACCTTCGAAGTTTAGTACTTTCATTATATCTAACCTGCTCTGCATGTGTATCGCGCCAACGTTTTTGAATTCTTTACGACGTTCTACTTTGTCATCTACTCATTGTCTTTTGTTTCTGACCCCGGGTGTGGTTAAATCTCTCGGCACAAAGTCTCATCTTGTGGGATGTGAAAGTATCTCTCTGAAAAAGTCGCGTCTCGTCCCAGGATTTTTTTTTATTAGAGAGATTTATTTATTACTGAATTATATGTGTAAGGAAAGATCCATACCCTGAACAGCTTGTACTTTGAGTGATAACTGTAGTATTTGGAGGTAACATATGTCAGCAACTTCAGGGAAGATGTGACATTTTATAGGACATTAAACACAGAATAGTTTTTTGTAGTAATCTGCTTGCACAAGCGGTGTCCTTACTAGAATACTTGTGTATTATGGTAGTTTGTCCCACACATTAAATTTAGTGGTGGACCGTCACTTCTACAAAATTATAAAATTTTGGAAATCCATGACCATTTATCATTTTATCATGGTTTTTGAAATTCATGTTGTGAAAACATCACATGGAACTTGGATTTAATTTTATTTTTTATAGCTTTTGCATCCTGTTTTAAAGGTAAGACTAACTTCCTACATCTGGTGTGTTACACGCAAATCAGTATAGTACCGTACCATACACTTTAAATATATCTGTGTATTGTCTTGCGATTTATAGCCACAGACTTGGCAAGCAGATTTCTTGGTGATCTGCAATAATAAACCAGTCAAGTTATTTATTCATTGTTGTGCAGACCCTCAAACCAACCGCTAAATACCATGAATGTCTTTTGGATAATGAGGAAATACTTAAGTCTGCAGATAACCTTCATCTTGCATTTTCCAAACCAATCTTATCCATTAAGACTAGAATTACCAGAGTCAACGAAAAAAACTCGTAGATCCGGCCCACCTTAAAACCGTTCTCACCTCTCTTTTGTCTTCTAAATGTGCCGATTTAAGACGAGCAGCCAGCTATTCCATCCCCCACCATTGCAAAACGTTCACTAAGTTTTCCCAGCTCATGCCTTGTTTGATTATCTGGGAGTGACTGAACTAGAGTTTTAGAGTGGAAATAATAGATCGTTATTTGGAACACACGCATTTCATGTGTGTTCGGTTTCTACAGTAATCTGTGTAAACACATTGTTAAAACAGAAACTTTTTCATATTTTAGTAATGTTACAAAATGTAGGCATAAACTATAGAATGTGTGAAGTCTGACGGCCAAACATCAAATAAACACTTTCACAAAAGGTTCAAGGATGTCACAACACCTTCCGTGGCGTAATGCTGAGATTTGCTGACACCGAGCACGGCATACCTGCCATGTCATAGAGACCCGAGTTTGATTCCCCGCTGGGGAAGAAGTGTTTTTTTCTTTCTTTGTAGCCTCAAACGGACATAAATTGGTATGCACTGTAAATCGTTAAGTTTAAAGTGTCGATTGTGGTTATTTCTGTTGATTAATTCATGCTTTTTTACTTAGTCAGAACAGGAGCTTATTCAGCTTCTGATCTGACTCAAAGTAACAGCGCCAGTATAAATCACACCCAATCTGACACTGTTCGTTTTCAAATAATATTGCATTACTTCGACGATGTTTTCTGATTGGTACTATTCGCGTCATAGAATGATTTCTTCAAAACGTCACACATTTGTTTTGAGATAATGAACAGAACTGCAAATTACAAGTGCTTGTTCAGTGTATTAGGAACCATAGCTCAGAGAGGTGTGTACACTGCAACAAGTACACGTCGTAAATGTAGGAAGGGCGCTCCTTGGGTGAGCTATAGCGCGTCTTTATGTGAAAACAGCAGTGTCAAATGGGGAGTGTCTGATTGCATATAGCGCTGAAGTTACTGCTCTTTACTATGCTTTCCTCTGTAAGTCCTGGAGTACAAAAGAAACGGCATACAGCAACATGTGGAGACTGGGAAGATTGGGGGGAAAAAAAACACGCGGTCGTATGTATTGTGATACACTGCAGAGCTATAGCGTGTCTTTATGTGAAAACAGCAGTGTCAGATGGGGTAGGGAAGGATCCTGAACGCAACTGAGAGAATGAAAAGTGAATAAAAAAAAAAAACAAAAACAAAGCTAACCTTTACAAATATCATAAATTACACCGGCTGTTACAGACTGAAATCAAATGTATCTTTTTATTCTAAAATAGTAAAAATAAGAGCAGTTCACTTCTCAAAAGGGAGTCGTGCAGGATTGAACTCGTGACCTTTTGATTCCCAGTCAGCAACTGATACTGTTGTGCCACGGGGCCGTCGTAGTAAATGAGTGTCAATATCACACACTAAGGTGGCTTTTTTTTTTTCTGCAGTTATATTTTTGAATAAAAGCACACTTGTTCTGTTATATTTGTACCTTTCATGAACGTGTGTCTTTGATATTTGGACTTCAGGCTTCATACATTATATACTGTATTTTCGGACCATAAGACGCACCCAGTTTTTAGAGCAGGAAAACAAGAAAAAAATATTCTGAACCAAATAGTACCATCCATCCATTATCCAACCCGCTGAATCCGAACACAGGGTCACGGGGGTCTGCTGGAGCCAATCCCAGCCAACACAGGGCACAAGGCAGGAACCAATCCCGGGCAGGGTGCCAACCCACCGCAGGACACACACAAACACACCCACACACCAAGCACACACTAGGGCCAATTTAGAATCGCCAATCCACCTTCCCTGCATGTCTTTGGACTGTGGGAGGAAACCGGAGTGCCCGGAGGAAACCCACGCAGACACGGGGAGAACATGCAAACTCCACGCAGGGAGGACCCGGGAAGCGAACCCAGGTCCCCAGGTCTCCCAACTGCGAGGCAGCAGCGCTACCCACTGCGCCACCGTGCCGCCCCCAAATAGTACCGGTATACTAAAATATTTATTAAAATATAGCAAAATACGGTAATATTTAACAGCGTACACTCAACAGTAGTTTTAAGAATCATCATCCTTTCCATTAACAAATGAGGAGAGACTTAGAGGCTCAAGCACTTTTCTAGTTTTCTGGAAACTCCAAAAACTCATCATCGCTAGTGTCAGAATTTATAAAGCTCAGTTGCTCACAATCACTTATATCACTTTCTTTGCTATCTTCATATATGATATCTTCAGTTCTATCTAAGACATTGCTAATGCCACATTTTTTGAATGATCGTGTAACGATTTCCTCCTTCACTGACTGCCATGATGTTTTAACCCATTCACAAACTTGAGTGATAGTGGGCCTCTTCATTCGTCCAGTAGGAGTCAGATCATGATTCCCACCAGCCATCCATTTGTTCCACTCTTCTCTCATAAAGACTTTAAATGGTTTGTTGATTGAAACGTCGAGAGGTTGCAACTGGCTGGTAAGACCCCCAGGAATTACAGCTAGATGAGTCTTCACCTCTTTAAATCTGTTTTTTGTTGTTTCGCTAATATGCATTCTGAACTGGTCAAGCACTAATAAAGCAGATTTTTTCAGAAGGCCTCCAGGATTTTTGGACCACACTTTTTCAATCCATACTTTCATTCCATTTTCATCCATCCATCCTTTTTCATGAACATGCACAACAACTCCTTGTGGAATAACATCTTTTGGAAAGGTTTTCCTTTTGAAAATTACTGTAGCAACGGTGGCAATTTGGTGCCGTCAGCACAGCAGGACAACACAGCAGTGTAATGTGTTTTCTCATGTCCTGAGGTTTTCATGGTTATTGTTTTGGCACCTTTGAGGTCAACTATCTTATTAGATGACACATCAAAGGTTAGCGGGACTTCATCCATATTCCCAATCTGGTCCATTGGAAAATCATTTTTTTTCCTAGCATTAATTACAAATTTATGAAAAGACAGAATCTTCGATTCATATTCTTGTGGCATTTTTTGTGCAATTCTAGTTTTGGCGCGCATAGCAAGGCCGGTTCTCTTCATAAATCTGTAGCACCATGATGGTGAGCCAGTAAAATCCTTAATGCCTTTCTCTACAGCAATGCGTTTGGCTTCATAGATGATCATTTTTGTAGAAACTGAAAAGCAGGGCTGGATTTTCCTTTAGGCTAACTAGGCTTCACCCTAGGGCCTCAAGATCAAGAGGGGCCTACATTCAAATTGTTAGCAAAATTTTATTATCTCTCATGTAATTTACAAACTTAAAAATGGAAGGTGAAAGGGCCTCATAAGTGGAATAGCCTAGGGCCTCTTTTCATATAAATCCGGCCCTGCTGAGAAGCCCATATTCCGGTGACGTGTGATCCATTCTTTCATGTCCATTTCTAACTGTGGCCATTTTGTAGCATGCCCACGAAAAGTGTGCTTACCGGTAGTTTTGTCAAGTTTTTGCAGCTGATCCTCCTGTTTCCTCCATTCTCTCATCATTTTTTCAGTTAGAGGTGACCCAAAATGTCTCTCCGCTGCTCTGTTTCCATGTTCTTTTGCATATTTTACTACCTCTGGTTTAAACGGAATTTTATATGCTAATCTTTTCGTCTTTGACATTTTGTACCGTTAGAGAATTGGTGTTTTTCTGAGGAAAATACAGTAATGAAAGAACTGTCAGTTGTTATGAGAGACATATTACCGTACACATCAGTAATTTGACTCATACCGCTTGGCGATGCACATGGGTTACCGTGTTACTATTAAAGGGCCTGACAGGCAGGGCTTTGCATGGCGGGAGAGACTATGTGTCTCTCCTGCCATGACGGGCTCTTCGCCTGCCTGTCAGGGCACTGTGCAGCATCACATAGTCCTGGTCGGCCAATCAAGAGGCCGACTGGACGAACCCGTGCTCCGATAAATGGAGCAGGTGACAGGGCGGACAGCGGCACCATGGATGGGTGAGTAGCGTGATCAGTATCTATTCAGTACATAGATGCTGATCATGCCTTTATTTTGTTTTGTAAGTGCTGCTGGTTAGTGCCCTTTTAAAAAAGCACCTAGGCAGGGCTTTTTTTTATTTTTATTTTTTTTTTTAATATACCATTGTACATTTGTTTTTTGTTTAACTCTTTTAGGGCAAATTTTTTTTTTTGTTTCTTTTCTCCCAGGGCTGAATATTTTTCCAAAAACTAACATTTTTTAAAAAAGAACACAAAGCAATTGTTTAACATATCAAATCAACAAAAAATATTTACTTTTGACAAATGTTACTGTCTTGCATGTTGTATGAGCCTGCATACTCTATGATTTCACATACATATCACATACATTTTACACAGCAAAGTCTGATTTCGCTCAAAGCAGCCAATTTCAGTCATTGCCACATTGCACTCCTTACAATATGTGTTGCTTTGGTGCCTATTTTTCAGTTGTCTGTTGCTGCACTTTCTCACATATATTGTTAGTGTGTACTGTAGAGAGACAAGTCACCCATTTGCCATCGTGCCATGCCACTGCCACCAAGTTTTCTGCCTGCATGAAAACCGTATTGTCACCTCTTTTCATCTTCTGAAACTTTATAAACTTTATGTATGGCATTATAGCCTGGCTCACCCCATGCGATTTGCTTCTGTTTATTACAGAAGTGAATAAAACTTTGCAGCAGCACGTACCTAAGCCACCAGGGGACAAAACACGTTTGGACCAATGCTCCCTGAAGTTATATCACCAGTTCTGTCCCATCTCTATTTGTAATGCCACAGCGCGCTTCATCTCATCTTTCGTTGTGGGTTTCCACTTTGAAAAACGAGAATGCGATACAAACGCAGCCCGCGATTCAAAAAAAAATCTCTGCCTACCTGTTTGTCTCGTCTGACAGTAGCTGAAAAGCAGCATCAGGAGAGAGCAGCCTGAAGTACAGCAGCTGGTGATATCTGTCTTGTCCAACAGCAAGCCATGCCGTCTTGTAAACTCCGGTAGCCAGATCGGCTCTCAACGGATCAATGTCTGTGTATTTATCCCATGCGAACCTTGCCGTAGATGCATCGGCTGCGCGAAGGCACTCAACTGGCAGCAGATCCGCTGGCGCGGCATCGGCTGGTGTCTGATCACCTGATGCCTGCTTTTCACTCTCTTGCTCGATCTCCTGATCACTGCCAATAAAATCCGATTCTGAAAAATCAAGAGTTCGACTCTGCGATAATGCGCAAAACATCGTCTGCCGAGTGTTTTCTTTTCTGCACTTGCTTCACTGCCTTTTCACATGTCGGTGCCATCTTGCCATTGTTTACATTTCGCAACTCACGCACACGCAATGTTTATTTGCTGAGTCAATGAGTCTAGCATTCCTCCAAGCACAGAGGGAATGCCTGTGATGTGACAGTGAGATTTGTCGCCATTAACAGCTGATTGTCGCCCCCTATCCCTGGATGTCGACTTTTGTCGACATTAGCCTTCAACCCCTCCTGTCGACAAAAGTCGACATCCGCCCTAAAAGAGTTAAACACATTTTGTTGTAGAAGTACGGTACCTAGAGCACTTCTGGTGATGGAATTGAATCCTCCTGTCTGGACCTGTCCTTGATGATCTGATCCTGTCAGTCAGTCAGTCAGTCAATCAGTGTCACACGCACACACACGCGCACACACATAGGGGAGGTGTGAGCTGTGCTGATCATGTGACCTGAATGACTGACTGACCATTGAGACTCCAGGAGGCGGGAATTGTAGTGCTTTCACAAACACAGCTACAACAAGCTGGACATAGAGCAGCACATTAGTACCAGCACAGTAAGACACGGGCAGAGAGAGAAAGGGAGACTGTCGCAGGCTGTCATGGTTTTAATAATCTTTTATTTTCCCAGGTAACGGTACATTAAGTCCTTCCCCCACCCCCCTTCGCGCCGTCATCGCCATCGAGGTCATCTGTCTCCTACTGTTGGCGGACGCTATCCCGCCTCCTTTCGCCTCATTTGATGCAGGGTGTGTGGCTTGTCTGAGAGTGGTGGGCGGGCATTGCCTCTGTGCCTGTCTGTACGCCATCGCTGATTGAGCGACTCTGGCTATGAGGGGCGGGGAGGTCTGATATCCCCTCCAGCACCTGATTGGTTTGGTGTGTCCAAGAGTGGTGGGCGGGCGTTCCCTTGGCGCCCGTCCGTATGGCGTTGCTGATTGAGCGGCTGTGGCTATGAGGGGCGGGGAGGGCTGACATCACCTCCAGCACCTGAACTGTAAATTGTAAGTACCATAAGCGACAGTAAGCGAACGCAGCAGCGGGCGACAGCGCATGGGACACCACGGGCAAACAAATACAGGCGACCCTTGATATACAACCGGCCTGACATGCAAACAACTTGATTTACGACCAAAATGTTTGTTTTACGACCAACATCTTGCATTACGACCCGAATGCGGTCACGTGTATCCGCTTGTGCGATTGTAAACAAACAGCCGAGAGCGTTCGTAAGCGTCAGTGGGAGCCCAGATACATGTGTTTGTGGACGTAATTTCGGTCAGTGCAGTGATTTATATAATTTATTTCGATAATTGCTAAGAAAGGAAGAGAAGGTAGCGAAGGTAAAGAAAGCGATCACAATCGAAACGAAGAAGGACATTGTGCGGAAGTGAGTGGTGTTTGTGTGACCGATCTCGCTAATATGTACAGCATGTCGAAATCCACCATCTCGACAATTTTACAAAGAAAAGATTTGTATAAGGAGGCTCCTTCCAAACAATAACCACCTTCCATTTCATTCTCCTCCTCCTCCCCCCTTCCTGCAGCTCAAAGATGTCAAATTAAATGGTGAGTACAGTATGAAATTGTTGTTTCTGGTAGGCTAGGCACTTTTTATAACTTTTTGGTTAGTACATTAGAAAAATTATTGGTGTTTTGGTAAGTTATGCACATTATACAACCCTTTTTTATTATGAAAAGGTTAAGTAAGTGTTGCTGTGGGAGGTTCACAATGCATTATGGGTATTTCCATTATTTCCACTGTATCCTTTTACAACAGCCTTGTTGGACAGCATTTGGACTATTAGACGCACCCTCATTTTCCCCCCACTTTTGAGGAAAAAAAAGTGCGTCTTATGGTCCGAAAAATACGGTAGTTTATGCCTACATTTTGTCATACACTACTAGAATATGAAAAATGTGTGTTTTAAAAACGTGCTTACACAGATTACTGTAGAAACGAAACACACATAAAATGCGTGTGTTCCAAATAACAATCTATTTTCACTCTAAAACTACTTCACTCCCAGATAATCAAGGCATGAGCTGGGAGAAGTTCGTGCATGTTCTAAGTCAGTGGGGGGATGGAATAGTCTGCTGTTTGCAGCTTGTATTTATCGGCACATTTAGAAGACAAAAGACGATGGTGGAGAGGTGCGAACGGATTTAAGAAGCAATTTAAGGTGGGACAGATCTACGAGTTTTTTCGTAGGCTCTGGTAATTCTAATGTTAAAGGATAGTGGTTGTGCAAAACAGGTACTTTGTCGTGGTTTGTGGTTTACTCAGGTTTTTCAGAAACTAGGACTTGTACACATGTGACCCAAAATTTATTGTGTGTGTGGTGGGGGTTTCCCTACAACTTTAGTTCATTGTTTCATCTTAACATGTAAGGATGTATGTATTGTATGTGACATGTACTTGTAACAACAGATGCATATTTGTGTGCCATTGCAGCTACAGTTTTACTCTTTATTTATTCAGAGGAACTTCCTTTTTGTGTTTTATATGTTAACTCATTTATTTAATTAGATTTTTATTATTAATGTTATTAAAAGTAATTGGCAGTTTGATTTTCTTACTGCTGATCTGCAGAAATAAAACACAATGGAAAGTAATAATTATCATAACCATTAGGCAGTTATTTTAAAAATGTATGAATTAGTCACAAAAATAGGTAATTGTAAATACTATAATGAAAATGGTCCCTCTTTACTCCCTAAAAAGGTGCACCCACAAACTGCTATATGTGATAGATTTCTGTCGAAAATACTGTATTGCATTTGATTGGAATATTTTTCATTTTAAAAGCACGGATTGATTCAATTTAATCTCCTGTGTGATACTTAGACATTGTGTTTTGAAAAAGATCTAAATAACTGTTTATGGAGGAAATAAATTAAATGATTTATATGAGAAAGTCCAGGCATTGTCTGTCAACAACAAGCATTCTAAAGAATAGATAGTCCCTGGCAAATGCATTGACTTATAACATTGGTTTACAAAAAAACAACAAAAAAGAACAAAATCCACCAACATGCTTTTGCTACACAAGTAACCATTTCAAATTTTTAAAGGGAACATTAATAAATCTTATAAAGGCTTAAGACAGTGTATTTCAAAAGACAATTTCTTTTTAGTTTGCTTGTGTTATAAACGTTAGAATTAGGACTACAACTAGCGGTTGTTTGATTTGTGTGTCTGTCCCCCAATCCCCCAATTCAGGGCAGTTGTTTATTTTCAAAGTTAGAAAGCTAAAACATTTAAGTGTCGACAAAAGGTGCCTAGGGTGCATTGTTTTACTTGTATCCTCTAGATGGCAGCAAACATCATGACTTGAACTAATTGTTGCATATTTCACAATTTTTTTTTTCCCCCCTTTGATCCATCAGTAGAGGTATGGTGTCTTTACTGAGAAATTAAGAATTCTGACATCAGATAACCCCACTCATTAGCTGTATTCCTTGAGACAGCATAGCTGGCACATGGTACTTAGTTCTCTGTGAATTACAAGCAGTGATTTCTACTATTGCAGCTAAACAGCCATCTGCCAATCAAGCTGCTTACCTGTGACAGAGCTTACTGCACTGCTGCATATATAGTGCTGATTACATACTGTATTAAATTTTAGAAAATAGTTAGTTTGTCATATGCTATACTTTTCCCACTGTTAATTAAAAAATGTTATGTTTTTCATCAGTGTCAAAACTAGTTTTCTTCTTAAATAAGTTAAACATCAGAGTTTATTGCAATTCATTTTAGGAGAAAAATAATCGTGGATTTTATGTGCTTATTTGTGGTTGCATAATTGACTATCATAACTGGAAACCCGTCTGTACTTGTTTTAAATGTGCTGACATTCATTTGAGATGAACCATACAGAGAATAGTGTGATGATGAATGAAAGGCTTGCTTGATTGTTTACCACAGCTTTCTCATCTTCATTTTTGTAGATACTTTCTGAAAGGGGAATGGGCTTTGAAAATTATAATTCTGCACAATGTCTCTAATAATTTACGATTGAATAATATTATGATGGAAGGATTTTGAATTATTGGTCTTCTATTGGAATTCTCTGTGCATTCCCAGTTTGTGAGTGGCCACCACCCCATAGATTGTGTTAATGAACAGCTCACCTAGCTAGTTTTTTTTTTTTTTTTATATAAATATGGCACACTATATATTGCTTGTAAAGTAAGTCTGACCCAAAACAATTTGTACATTTGCTTTCATACTACAGTACTTTCATACCTGTTTCATAATGTTACTTTTGTGAGCTTCGTATTAATTTGATTTGGACAGGGGTGTGTGTGTGTGTGTTGTATTTCAGTTACAGTAGCTTTTACACTTTGTGGTCCATTCTCCAAGTGTGATTGTTTTCTCAGCAGTAAACTCTACATGCTTAAAATATAGTATGGCATTTGTATGCAAAGCTTTACATGTTTTGTGGTATACATATCCTTAGTAATTGGCTGTTCACATAGTTTCCCAAATTTTTGTGACCATTGGGCTGAAAAGGTTATTCAACCCTGCCCCACAGCCATTCAAATATGGTGGCTGCTGCATTAACAAGGCCGCCCCGAAAACATGAGCAGTCCTAAGCAACATTCCAGATTTGTTGTATGCGGTCTTGTATAATTCAGTTATCGACTGAGAAAACCCAATTTAATGGGTATGTTTTAAAGGTGTGAAATACTAGTCTTTATATGGCCTCATTAATAGCTTATCATTTGAACTAGTTTACAATTCAGGACATGATTTTTTTTTAATATATAAAGCTAAAAATCCACAATGGGAGAAAATGGATTGCATATCTTAAAATAGTCTTTTATTACTGTGCTTTCAACACTTAACAGACAGTTGGACAAAAACCTAGTATAAGCAGGCTTAAAAAGAACATCCAAATAGTAAAAAAAGACTTAAGACCAACACCAAACTGGAAAAAAGGGGAAATTCAGAATATTTCAAATGGGCCGCCTTCAGGGAACAACTAATAGGTTACAACCTACAGATGTGCTGCCGCAATTAAACTAAATTAAGCCTTGTCCTTTGAAACAAACAATTGGCACAGGTGACCCAACTTCTGTTGCTTACTTAAAAACACCATATGTCTTAAAGCTGAGTTGGAACAGATTTTTACTACACCCTCTGAAGTACTACTTGGACAATATTACACTATGGAAAGTTGTAAATTTCAGTGATAATGGCAAGAAAACCACAATTAACTGATAAAATGAGACAGAGCATTATTACTATTGGAAGTATAGGCATTTCATTTAGAGAAATCAGTCTCTGTGAGTATGGTGTCCTAAACAATCCAAAGGCAGTTGGAAACTGGTAGAAACTCTGATAGGAAGAGATTTGGCAGACTCAAAGTCACAACCCAATCCAAAGACGTTTCTGAGGGTCACCAGCTTGCTTCAAGCACAGCTTAACAATGGTCGAAAAAAGCTTTCTACTGTGAATAGGAGAGTTTGGTAATAAGAAACCCATTCACTAAAGGACAAAATATGGCCTGTAAATACCGGCTGTAGACTACTACAGACTGGAAGAAACTCTTATGGGAACGATCAATCCAAAATTGAAATCTTCGTTTTATTATGCAGAGTTTTTTGTACACTGTTGAGTTGGTGAAAGGATGGTTTAGTGTGACACTAACTGTTAAACCCAGAGGAGTGAGTATGACGGTGTGCGGCTTTTTTGTGCAGGTCACCATCTCTGCAATTAGCAAAAGTGACTGGCATTCTGAACCAGAATGGTTACAACAGTTTGGCTGTGTTATTAGTAGAAGGTGGCTACCTTTGATAAATAAAAATTTTTTAAATAAAATTGTTTACATTTAGTGATTCCTTGACTTAAATTCTATTTGCCATAGTTTTTGTTCAGTGTCTTGATTTCATGAAACATTAAGACATTAAACTCTGTGCATTTCCATAAAAACTGAAAAAACTAAGGTGTTCTAAAACTTTTGACTGTGTGTACATTTATATGGTTAGTCAAGTCTTTTTGCAAGATACTGCTAGGATATGTTCTGGTTGTTTCTGCCTCCAAATTAAATTAAACAAGTTTGGCTGAGTGAATGGATGGAATGATAATTTTTAAAATAGTACATTTTCTTTCTGGTAAATTCTAAAGGTCTTGTTTATGCTTTAAAACCAGTTGCTGAGGAGGTTTAAGAAATGTTTGCGGTGTATTTGTCTGGCTTTAGCAATGAACAGAGTGCGATAAATAACTATTATTTCACAGAATTATTTGATTGGTAAAGAACCATTCAGATATCACATATAACTATGCAGCAGCAAGAGAGCAGGGAAGCATGCTTCTAGTACTTAGTTGACTCTCACTTATAACCACACAGTACAGCAATTTACAGTCAGCAAAGAAAAATAGTAAATTGTGAAATGAAAAGAATGAAATGTGCATGTGCTTAAAGTAATGCTGGGCTGTATGACCAAAATTCTATATCACGGTATTTTTCAAAATTATACCGGTTTCCCATGCATGAGTGGATGTTAACCACATTTTCCACTGCAATTACTGGCTAAGAATAACCTATTCCACTGTCATGAGAATTGTACATTGTACAAAAAAACATTTTAATGTGCACACAAGTATTAATACAGGTTTGCATGGCCACGTAAAGTGATAGTTTTCAAGGGGGTGGCACTAATGAAGAGAAGGAATCACACCGCATGACAGATGCAGTCAAAATATAGAGCCTTTTTATTGAACACAGTTTGCAAACAACTTAAACTAAAATTTTGAAAACATATTTTCAACCATCCAAAGAGGCATTTAGACTTAGTGTTAATTTTTGGATTGCACTGAACATGTCTTAGAAAAGGATTAAATAGTAAATATTTTTTGTAAACCAACTACACTTTGTTAATGTTAACAATCTCTGTCCACTGACATGTTAAAGTGACTTTTTAAACAACTTTACCATCATTAAACTGCATAATATTTAAACTAATAAATAATAACAATACAATAAATAATAGTGCAACTTCTAGTAATAATAATACTATTACTTCCAAGACTTCAAAGCCCAGGTGTATTACACAGTATTCACCAAATTAAAATAAAATAAAACAAGTGCAACTTGGTGATGACATCTTTACCAACTGAACCATCATTAAGGCAAACTGCATTAATATGGGCCTTGCTTGAAGATAAGATTAATTATATATATATATATATATATATATATATATATATATAGTTAATGTATGTATGTAAAATAAAAACTGCAGCTTGCATTTGTAATGCTATTTGTGGTATAGCCCCACAGAAGCGTATTAGGGCTAAGGTGAAGAAAAAAAAAAACTATATGTTGAGATTAAAGTCGACATTTCCACTTTATTCTCATAGTTTATTTTGTCATTAAAATTGAATGTTGTAAACTAAACTTCATCCTAAAATCAATGTTTAATTTACTAGATTTTCTTAAACCCCGTCATAAGTTAATGTAGCACATTAAATGCTTTGTGTTAAGTGTTCCCCGACCCAGTTGTTAATCGCTACGCGCTTCTTAAACTGACTTTTCGTCTGCACTAAGAAAAGGCTCCGGCAGTGATCGCTGCACAGAATGCATTCACTACATGATATTCGTGCTCTCTGGTTACAAAATTACTATTACAATTACAAAAAATAGTACCTTAATATTCAAAAATTTCAAAATATTTCAGTCTTAAAATATAATAGCAGAATCTGCAGAGGGCTTTATTGTGCCGGAAGATTTTTAACTTAATTTAAACACCACCTGAGAACAACCTTCCTGTGTCTGGCCTGGCCTGACCTGACCTACAGCACCGTTGTTTGAATTCAAACCTGATTATAGACCATTCTGTTCGAACCTGACCTGAAACCAACTACCACCAACCAAAGACCAAGTAAAACCTGACATTCCAAAAGTGCCTTGTCAGACAAAGTAGAACTCACTAAAACCCTCAGCAGCCCCCATGGAACCCAACAGGGCTAAGTCAACGAACTCCATTTCCCAAGATGCCCTGTGGGAATCCGTTGCAATGGCATAACTCATGGAGTGTCCCGGGAGAAGCAAAGCCCTGTCCAAGCTCTCTCCCCCTGTCCTTTCATGCTGTAGATGTCCTGGCTGGGTAAGGTTTTCCTGGGTGGCTCCCCTCACACAATTTAGTACCAAAAACACGAATGCAAGTTTCAATTTATCTCTATCTCTAGTTTTACAATACTTTAAACAATACCTCCTTCTTAAGACAATTGCAGCTGGCACTAATGCCAACATTTAGATTTAGCTTTAAGTCTAGTGCAGTTCTTCATATCCCTTGCATTTTACAATATTGAAAGACAATGTGGCAAAAAGCAACAGTTTATCTATAACTGCTTGTTTAACTCTGAGAAGGGCAACCCTCCATTTATTGGAAAATGCAAACATTCAGCAGTGTCACATAACTTTGGCGGAGTATGTACAATTCCAATTCCAAAAAAGTTGATAGATACTTTATTAATCCCAAGGGGAAATTCACATACTCCAGCAGCACCTTACTGATACAAAAACAATATTAAATTAAAGATTGATAATAATGCAGGTAAAAACAGACAATAACTTTGTATAATGTTAATGTTTACACCCCCGGGTGGAATTGAAGAGTCGCATAGTTTGGGGGAGGAAAGATCTTCTCAGTCTGTCAGTGGAGCAGGACAGTGACAGCAGTCTGTCGCTGAAGCTGCTCCTCTGTCTGGAGATGATACTGTTTAGTGGATGCAGTGGATTTTCCATAATTGATAGGAGCCTACTGAGCGCCCGTCGCTCTGCCACAGATGTCAAACTGTCCAGCTCCATGCCAACAATAGAGCCTGCCTATTGGGATGCTGTGTAAAATGTAAATAAACAATGCAATGATTTGCAAATCTCATAAACCCATTTTTTATTCGCAACAGAACATAGAAAACATATCAAATGTTGAAAATGAGACATTTTACTATTTAATTGAAAAATACTAGATCATTTTGAAATTGATAGCAGCAACAAGTCTCAAAAGTTGGGCCAGCGACAAGAAAAGACTGGAAAAGTTTTACTAAAAAGAAATAGCTGGAGGAGCAATTAGGTGAATTGGCAACAGGTCAGTAACATAATTGGGTATTAAAAGAGCACCTTAGAGTGCTGGAAAGGCACTGTCAATGCTGAAAGGTATATACAGGTTTTACAGCCACATATACTCCCATCCAGATGATGTCTTTTTCAGGGAAGTCCTTGCATATTTCAGCACGACAATGCTAAACCGCATACTGCATCTATTACAACAACATGGCTTTGAAGTGGAAGAGTCTGGGTGCTGAACTTGCCTGCCTAATTGAAAACATTAGCACATCATGAAACGAAATTATGACAAAGAAAACCAAGAACTATTGAGCAGTTAGAATTCTATATCAGACAAGAAAGAGACCACACTCCTCTCTCAAAAGTCCTGCAACTAGTCTCCTCAGTTCGCAGATGTTTACTGACTGTTGTTAGAAGATGGGCTGTTACGCAGTGGTAAACATGGCTCTGTCCCAACTTTTTTGAGATGTGGTGTTGCGTGAATTTCAAAATGACCTTATTCTTTTCTTAAAATGATACATTTTCTCATTTTAAATATTTGATGTTTTCTTTCTTCTCTTGTGAATAAAATACAGGTTTATAAGATTTCCAAATCATTGTATTCTGTTTATATTTACATTTTACGCAGTGTTCCAACTTTTTTGGAATTGTGGTTGTAAGTTAAAAACAGAACTGCAGGATGCTAGCACAGACTATATGGACAGAAACTTTATATTAAATAGCCATAGATTCTCCATAATATTTTGTCAACACTGCATTACCAATTGAATTAAATGTACTTGACTGTTGAGAGTTCTCTTAGAATACTTGTGTAAGATGTAATTAGTCTCGGAGTTGGCATTCCTAGCCTTGGAAGATTGAGCTGTAACTGAACTGACAATCTGTTTGAGAGTAAATGAAAAAATGACCCTTTTTTGTTTAGGATCGCAACAATGAGAGACATTCAGCTAATATATGCTCAACTATTAATATATGCTGTATGTGCCACAATTTGGTTTTTAGAATGATTATTTAACACAACTAAATAAATTTTCTTGTAAGCGGAGACCAGAATAAGTTTTAATATGGTAGTTTTTCTTCTCACAAACCTATAAGCTATTGGCAGCTGTTGTGTTTTTTTTATCTGCATAAGAACAATTGTCACAGCAGCAATTTCCTAGTATTTGTCTCTATATCGCCTATGTGGTTAGTTGTGCAATTTGCATCTGTTTCATATAATCATTGTTCAAGTAACATCTCCTTTTGCAATTCCTATAATTGGTATGGGCAGGCTAGGGGTGGATACCTTGAACCAGGTTTTTATCATCTGTCTGATTCCTTTTTATTTTTTTTTATTTGTCATGGTAGATTGATTGCATGTCTTTCTTCTTGGGAGAAGAAAGTACCAATTGTTTCAGAAGCTCAAGAAATAATGTAACAAATGCAATAACCCCCTTTAAATATTTCAAAAGAATTACGAAAAAGAAGAAAATATTTGATTTGCCTAAAGATAAAAGGTCACAGTGTGAAATTACAAAGACATATGGATATGTAAGGTATAATGGAGCTCTCTACCATTTCTTGACATACATCTGCAGAACCATTCAGTGGCTTAATGTACTTAATGATAGTGTATCACAGAGAGAATGTGTGGCATTGTTCTTAATGGCCATCAGTTTTATCTTCCTCCTGTTCTGCTAGAGATGATAGCAGAGGAGAAAATGTGTCCCTTAATTGAGTCTTCCTTCTTAATCAGATTTGTTGATTCCCTCTCTTGAAGCGGTGTTGCTGGCCTAATAAGCATACCACAACATAAAAAAATCAAACTTGCCATCACAGAATTAGAACATGTAAAGGTTGTTACTTTCCAAATTAAAGTTTACCAGTCTGCTCAGCCCTTTCTTGTATAGTTCTTAAATGTGTTGCTAGACCATTGCAGCCTGTTGTTGATGTGGACCCTCAGGTACTTATTGCAATATACAACCTCCACATTCACTGTTTGAATACTCACTGGGCATAGAGTCTCTTTGGTGAGGCAAGTCAATAACCAGTCTTAGTTTTGCTGATGGTAAGTCACAGACAGTTCTTCCTGCACCACTAAACAAAGTAAACTTGCCAGAGGTGCTTTAAACACACTTCGTTCTCACTGTGCTGCACTCTTAATGCTGAGATTGTATTCTTCATATTAAATTAGTATTAGTTTTTCATTTTCAGTAACAAAAAACTGATCCTTGCTGTCTTTTGTGTGTCCTAAATAGTCTTCTGCAATAAAGAGATTAAAAATATATTTCAGAAAATCCATTTAACTTTGCTGATGTGTTATATATCAAAAACATTACAAATACTGTATTTTTAACTGTATTGTGTTTTCCTGGGGAATAAGTTTCCCCAACCTCTTTAAATAAATTAAAAATGATCTGTACAGTTATAGGGCTATTAAAATATAGGATTTAAAAAGATGTTCATGTCTAGGCGACATTACACTGTATCTTACAGGGTATTTTATGTACCATTGGTGTCAGAATTCAAACATTATCACACCGATTGCACATCAATAAGAATTAAGGCTCATATTAAATTTTTTGTGCACTTTCATATTTTGTATTTTTTATTCTCTTAAATGCTACAGTGTGAATGATTAATGCTTTGCTCCCATTCAGAGTTTCCGCTAGTTCTTAAAATCACTAGTGCTCTTTTTTTTTTTCTTCTTCCATAATTATCTCATTATTGCCACTACATAGTGACATATTTATAGTTACGTTGTCAGCCCTCCAAGTGCAGCCTTAAAATGAATAATAGCAGTATGTTGTGATATTCTCAGTTTACACTTGAGTATTGCTTGGTTTCAGCCATTCTGAAGTATTTTATGAAGCAACCCAGTGCATCTGATTTTGGTTTTGTATTTAAAATAGAATTATTGTATTGTCCTGCCAGCATTATGACAGTTTCAGAGTGCAAAGTCAGGTTTCAATTCCAGTGAATACTCTAGTATTTTTCAACCTCAGTGTTGATGAATTTAATCTTAATTCATGGTGAGTCCTCCCGTGAACCAGAGTACAACTTCTGATTTAAAGTAAAGTTAATTTCAACTTTTCTGAATTAATGGTTTACAGAAAATAAAAATTATAAATATTCTTTAAAGAAAAATAAACCCTAACATTAACAAATCTCCTGTAGTTTTTATTCATACAGGTATTTATTCTTTGAAACTTTGTTTAGAGCAGTGACGATGGGTATAAGAGATGGAATGATTTTATTGTCAGTAGGCAATTGAAATATTATAAAGGTGGTTTAAATTGTTTTAGTATCTTTGTAAATAGTTTGAAAGCCATTGATATCTGTATATAGATACATATTTTACCTGCATTGTATAAATTGTGTAGTTACTGAGAACAAGCCAATAGAGGAGTATTGAGCTGAAGGCATTGTACATAGTATTTTATTAAGCATTTTATGAAAAGTTTGAAAGTATGTTTGTGATGGGAAGGCATTTTACTTATATTAGTAATAGATACAGTAATGAGATTGTTCTTTATTCCTTGGCACCCTTACTATAATCGGGTGAACAATTAAAATCTTGTGATTGTTATGACAGTAAGTGATTTTATAATGGTGGATTTGCAGCCTTGCATTGATATTACGATGAAGACAAGATGCCACAAAGTATTTTATTAAACTGCCTGGAGATTTTGTTTCTGAACAAATGACCAATACATGTTTAACTGCAGTTTGCAGTGCAGACTGACTTTATTTCTGTATGCTTATGTGCAGCACTCCTGAAGCATAATGGGCTACCCTCCTATCTGCAATCGATCAGTTTTGCCAGGAGAAATAAAGGGCAGCAAAATACTGCTGGAGAGAGAGCTGCATTAAAAAGCTGGAGTGGAGTGGTTAAGCCAGCAGGTCCTTAAACCACCCCCAGGTCAACGTCATTGAACACCAAAGCCGTCTCTCTCCCCCCACCACCTCCACCCCTCCTTCCTTTACTCTCCCATATACTGCTGGTGTCATTCATTCAGTGCCAAGATTGCTTTATTAAAAAAAAAAATCCATTGGCCCTGGTTCAAACAGGAGTACAGCTGGGATGTGTTAAATTTTCGGCAGACTGCCCTCAATTTGAGATGAGTTATAAATAGCACTGTTGTCGACTTCCTTAACTATGGCAGAGTGAGGTAAAATTCAGGTTAATAACCGTGGGAAGCAATTAAACTTCTGTTAAAAGGCAAAGTAGTGGCTTTTTTCTTTTTCTGAAGAGATGTATTCTGCTGTGCTTACACGAGGGCATGTAATTCATGTAGCATGTATCTGGTCTCTTGTCCCCCTGCCCGCTTTCTTTTAAGGGTAAAGACAGTTGACCAGCAAATATAGTCATAAGTGCAAGACCACAGCAATTTGCTGAAGCATCAAGTTTTTTAAGACTGGAAGTGGTTAACATTTGTATGTTTTACCATGCCTTGTAATGCCCAATCAAAAAAAATATTTCTGTGCTGATTGTATAGATCCAAGTTTTGAATCTGTGCTGGGGTTTGTGTATATGTATTTTCCAGTCTGAGAGTTTGTGTTTTCACTCTATTTTTTCCTGCATGGTGGTGGCAAAATCTTACAGTGCATGTGCAGATTTTGATTTTTTTTTTTATGTATCCATGTTGTATCTGTTACTGATGGATGGTTCCTGATCTGTAATCCTAAATAGAATTAAAAGGTAAAGAAGTCACATTTTGAGTGCCACTATTTTAATATTTGATGGAAAAGTACTTCATAGGTATGGCCTCGCAATATATTTTAGAAGAGTTATTTGCTAATTTGAACTAGCAAATGACACTTTGTTTTTTCTCTCTTCTCAGCCATCAAGTCCAATGGACCAGATGGGAAAAATGCGAGCCCAGCAATATCCTGGAGCGAGTCCATACTCCCAGCAACCTCAGCAGGGTCCTCCACCTGGACCTCAGCAAGGAGCCTCCTATACGGGTCAGGGATATGGACCTCCAGCTCCACAACGCTATCCTATTGGCATTCAGAGTCGAGGCCAGGGAGGCATGGGAGGCATGCAGTATAGCCAACAGGTAAAATATAACTGAGCTGCTTATACTTAGTCACTGTGCATCAATGTTAAGGCAGCTATTTGTAGTCTTATGTTATCCCTTACTCATTTATCTTTTAAAAAATAAATAAATAAATCGGTTAACAGTCTTGCTTCATCTTAACTGTGGATGTTCAGAAATAATTGCAAAATGATCACTATGTAATCATTTTATTATTACATTATTATTACATTATTATTCTTATAAGGAATTGTGACATTTTTTGCTTTTCTCTAACCCCAACCATAACTTACTTATCTGTGGGAGAGAAGCGAAAGCTTTAGATTCATCAAAAATTTCAATCTCCAGTTTTTGACGGATCTCAACGTTTTTGGGTCCCCTGATACCAAAAACATTGTTATCTGGGTGATGCGTGTGCGTGTGTGTGTGTGTGTATATAACAGTTTCTTGAGGACATACCACAGTAGAGCTAAAAAGGCTGGACGGAAGAATACCAAACTCGAACCTTAAGCCTGTTATGAGATGGCGATGTGCCGATTAGTTTTTGAGCCAAATTGTGCCCGAGAAAGAGGCACTTTAGAGGAACCCTCAAATACTGTAATTCTGTGATTATGAATTTTTCTTGTCAATTGCTATTATAATAGCCTATTTTAATATCAGAACAGCATCTGAGTGGTAAATTACTGAAATGTTCTTGGGAACATTAGTACTTTGTTCCTAGTGCGCAAAGCCTACTGATGCTCATATCTGAATTTTTTTGTTTTGTATACTTTGAACAGTGAATCTGGTGCTTCCCTTTGGCATTAATGAAGTTAATTTAGCTTTGTTGACATAGGCAACATTGTTTTGTGAATTTACACTCCCAAATTGCATTGTTAGCATTGAGACCACTTTGTATTTGGATGGATTTGTTTGTGGGTTTGGAAGACTGCAAACAAGTAGGTTCTGATTGCTTTGTTATCTGTTGTTGTTAGAGAAACACTTTTTCCTCATGTGGGTATGTTTCCTCCTTTAGGAATCACATTGAATTACAGATGATCAGTCAGTGTTGGCCATGTAAAATTCCAGATACAAAGAGAGAGAATAACCTGTCAAAGTATTATTTTACCAAATGTGTTGCTTGGCTACTTATGGCAGGTAGTTATTAATGTGTTTGACAGGTTTTATCCTATCCTCGTGTCCATTGTTGCCTCAGTGTTTTGAGGGAGAATCACCTTCTCCTCATATTCATTTGTCTCATAAAACACAACCTGCACATTGCAGTCTCTCAAATTGACTTACGAGTTTCTGGTAAACATTGTATTTTGAAGGTAATGTGTATGTGGATGCTTAAACCCTTTTCACCACAAATGTTTATTCCATACCTACCTAGCCTGAATATACATTTACAGAAGAACTGAAAGGAATTGTTTCTGTGTAATGGTGAAATGTATCAACATTAATTTCTACCAACCACAGCTGAATTCCTCTCTATCCATTACCTCCTTAAAATTTGCAATGAACATTTCAGTATTTTTTTTTAACTCTTCAAATTCTTGACTATTGTGTATAGTTATGGCATTTTGGATAAAATGATAAAATTCAATACAATACGTTTTTTCCAGCAAATTAAGTAAAATTTGTTTCTTGTTGGAAATGAATAAATACTTTGATCCAGTAACTTAAATTGGCAACTAAAAATAATTTTTAAAATAAATGTTGATTCTTCTTATAGTGTAAGGTATGGGGCAACTTGGTATGGCTAGCTAACCTAAATCTTGTGTGAGAGCTACATGGGTTCCATATTTGTAAAAAAAAAATTGTTAATCATTTGGCATTTTTAAGAATATCTTAAATCGATAGTTTTAAAGTAGTTATTTTGATGGCTGCTGAAAGTTTTAAAAGGGACTTTGCTCTGTTATAAATACCTGCCTACTTAGATGCTAATGTAACTAATCCTTCTGACATGGTATTTTTTTTAGTCTGCTTACATGAGTTACATTGCCCAACTTTCAGTTACAGTGCACAATTGTGTTACAGACCAAAATATTTATTCACCTTGTAGCTAGACCAATACAGCTTCCTTTTATTTTACTATTTTACATGCCATTAAGTGACATGACATACCCTTTTGCATTGGAAAATGGATTAGGAGTGGTAGACAGTATTAATAAAATAACTTAAAAGAATTCTTAGGTAACACCAAGGAACTAAGAGAAAGTGATCTAAGGAAAGCTGATTCCAGCTTACTTGACTGCTTATGCCAATTTAACTTACTGGTAATTGTAGGCCAGAGGTGCCAGTCCATGTTTTGCTTTATACAGCTTAACCAGATTTAAAGCACAGCTCTGTCAAAATGGAAGAATGTTGTCTTATTTTGATTAAAGAAATGTAGCACCTATCACACATTTGTATTTAATGAGCAACTTCTCCCTTTTCACAAAAAGGTTGGATGTAATTCCTCATTTCAGTTTGATTACTTGAGAACATTGCACATGCTGCGCAAATACAGGTTACTTTTTCTATCACTCCATTTTTTGCAGTGCATTTCACTCAAGGAAAACCACAGAATAACAGAACTAACACAGCCTTTGCAGCTTTATTGTCTTCAAGAAATTTGCACAACCTAACTTTCACCATAAGGTGCACCAAACCTGTACTTTCTAGCAGTGTTAGTGCTTTTTTTTTTTGATGACGTGAAGCATTAATAACAGTGCATAGTAAATTGTGATCTTATTGTTAAGGTTCAACTTCAGCAAAATCTTAATTTGTCAAGTTGCATTGTAATGCTGCCATTGTAGAAGTAAAGGCAGTCATAGTGTTTGATACTCTGAAACAAACATGGCGGAATTGCAAGGGAGTCAATATTTTTAAAATCATTCATGTCTGTAGTGCAAAAAAAAGTATCCAATATATGGAAGTGGGTGTAAATTAATTGTATGATATATCAATTGAAACACTGAGCATGAAAACAATTAGCAAACCCAGGCTGATCTGCAGAAATTATTGTAATATCTGACCACAAGTTATGCTTCTTGAATGTAGCTCTGTAGGAATTTTGTTTAGCAAACACCTTGCTTGACATACAGGGACCATGTGCGTTTCCACCTGAAGATTTATATGTATATAATTCGTTAACAATTAAAATTGAGAACCTGCTTTTAGTCGAATAATTTTACATTGTTTCTGCTGCTGATTTTTCTTTTTCTTTTGTTGTTTTACATTGATCAAAGTATGGTAGCTATCTGTAACTGACATACACAGTGCTAACATTATACACTGTTGTATTTTTCCCTTTGCTTAGTTTATCACACACAAAGAAAAAAAGGTTTCATTCTTAATGCACAATATAGGTTGTGAGGAGAAATGTATTACATTTAGTACTACATTTTTGGTTTTACAGTGTAATATTGCAGTCCGTGCTATATTTTATTATGAGAGTACATGATCGTATTTAATTACGATCTGAAAGATTTTTCCTTTATCGTTGCATTATACTTCATGTAGGTAGATACTTTATTAATCCCAAGGGGAAATTCACAAATTTCATATTGAATGCTGAAATTAAAAATTTACATAAGTGTAAAAGTTATCCCACTATTTTAGTGGAATTTCTTCCACTTTCTTTGATTATTTCAGGTTAGTTCAATGCAGACTCATTTAAAATAGCAATCCTTATTAATTTTACTGCTGTCATTATCTTAGCAGTACAAGTCAGGTGGGTTTAATATAATTTAATTTTTATTTAAATGAATAATGCATCCAGATGTTCCGTTCTAAGCTTGTCATTGCTGATATATTGAAGGAACTGACACATTGTTAGTACTGAACATGTGAGTGTGGAAATTGAGTTCTGGCAAGTTGGGTAGTTCTGCATTACGACATTTCTGACTATATAGAAGGTTTTAAAAACAGTACTTGTTGTCAGTACAGAAATGTTCAGGGTGCTGTCCTCCATAATACATGTTAGAATCATACATTTTACTTTATCTTGGTGATGGAGTTTTGGTAAACCACATGTGAACTATATCTGATTACTGCTTTTTATGTTTAATAATGAAAATTTATAACTGTAGTATGGTATTATGGTATGGTATAGTGTGGTATATTTCCCCATTTTGGGCGGCTTTAGCTACCGGAGAAAGAAATGGGTCCATTCACATTCACAGTTTTGCCTTCTAGGAACAGGGAAGGAAACAGTTTGTGTTAGTAGAGTTAAATACAATCGGTATTGGTTGGGGGATGTAAACATGAGTAGAAAATGCAAATGTAATGAATTAAGCTGTAAATTCATTGGATCAGATTCAAGTAAAGTTAAATTTATTTATAAAAGCACATTTAAAACAACAGATGTTGAGCCAAAATGCTGTACAAAGGGGCAGTAAAATAAACACAATACAACCAGTAGTATAAAAAGACTGTTGCTAGTACATTCATACTACACTGAAGCACTCTTGCTGCTTTGATGAGAGCACCAACAATTCCAGCATTATAGAAGATCCTCCACTGCTGCTATCTTCTCTTATTTGCTGTAGCCAACTGCTTCCATAGCCTCCTCTGTAGTGAGTTTCAATATGGTAGGCTGTCGGGTTGCTAATTTGTTTTTTCTTTGCAAATTGTATCCGCTAAAAATGCTGTTAAACTTTGTGGTGTAAATGCAATGTGTGTACAGTGCATTTACAGCCTATCTGTATACGATCAGGGTGTAAGTGCCTAGTGTGCATTGGCTATTTATGACTTGTTCAGTCACATGGTTTAAATCATGGTAATGTCCATTAGGTTTGGGGGAGGTAAGGGCATTGTTGTTTTGATCCATATGTACAGTTGTTTCACAAGTCATTTTATAAAAATTGTAAGTGGAAAAGATAATTTTGTATGATTTGTTCAGTTGATGACAATAATACATTGATAGTACCAAGATTATTGACATTTTTTTCTTTGTGGTCATCTGTGTGAGAACTGTATATGAAATGCACTCGCATTTATATACATACAGGAATGCATATGTTCTTTTGATTGATGGTTATTAGGTGAAACTTGAGAACTGCTGTGAGGCTTGCCTGTCAAATTCAAGTCCTAGGTTTTTTTGTAAGTCCATAACTGGTAGCCACTACGCTCTGAGATATTATTTATTGAAATATTATTGGCACTATGCTTCCAAAGTTATTTGGCATACTTTTAAAGTAAACTTAAATCAGATCATGTAAAAACAATATAGTTTAGAATAGCTGTAATGGTGTCACGTTATTAATCAAAATAAAATAAATGCCTGGTCGATTTTTACGAATTTTTTTTGTCCACCTAAATGCGGTACTAGTAAATGATGAGGTATCAAAATGGGCAATGGGAGATTGTGGGAGTTGAGGAGCCCCACACACAAATGGACGATATTGCTTAATTTTAGGATTGATTAATGAAAATTAGAACTTACGCTTTGCATACTTTTTAATCCATTCTAATCCCTCAGCGTTAAGCAATAAATTATCATAAATTAAGGGCTGGGTGGCCTTAATAATATACATTACATTACTGGAGTCCATCACTTGAAAGATCAAGCAAAACTACTAGCTTAAAGTAAATGTGCAATATTATAGTTTGCCTTAATTAAAACATATAATAGATTTTTTAGATTCAAATCTTTATATTTGGCTTGCTTGTGTATTTTAGTCAACTGGTAATCTATCAAATAACAAATGTTGTAATCACAAGAAGTCTCGCAGCTGTGAAAAATTCCTTGCTAGTAAGTTCTAAATCATTATAGTTTAAAAAGGTGAAAACCAGACACCTTCTGTATTGTTCTTATTGTGTGGTAGATGTACACTATCAGTCAAAAGTTTTAGAACACCTAATTTTTTTTTAGTTTTTCTTCAAATGTAGTCAGTTGAAATGCAATGAATGGCCTACAGTAGTGAAAAGGTAAGCATTAAAACACTAGAGGTTTAAATTTAAAGTTTGTTAGCAAAAGTGAGGATAAAAGGAAATGGGCCTTCTTCAGGGAACAATTAACAGGTTACAACCTACAGGTTGTCTGTAGAAATTAAAGTACAGTGGAACCTCGGTTTGCAAGTAACTTGGTTTACGAGTGTTTTGCAAGACTAGCTAAAATTTTTAATTAATTTTGACTTGATAAACGAGTGAGGTGTTGCAATACGAGTAGTATGTATACGCTTTGTCTGCTGAACGTCATGTGATCACAACTGAACTGATAGTGGTTCTCTTTCTCTCTCTCGCTGCGGGATTGTGGGCAATCGTCTCCTATCCTCCATCTGAGTAGTCGTGCCTCACTCATAGTCAACATCCGTATGAGCTATACTGTTTACTACAGCATTGTGACTGTGTGTGTGTGTGTATGTGTGCGCGCGAGTGTGCTGTGATGTGCGAGCCCCGTCTTGCACCCCAAAACACAAAGCTGAGTCTCAGTACTTTAGCAACACCAGCTTTATTCAGCTTGACACAACAACAGCGCGGTTATTGTAGCGGGATCTGCCACTCTCCTATACACAGACACAGCAGTCAGGCAGGGTCGTGGCCAAGTAGTACTGTGCCCTGCGCATTTATAATGTTCCTTGTACCTTGTATCACCCATCGACGGCAGGCGCTTATAGCATGTCCGCGATCTTTTCGGATTCGCTTTTACGGTGAACTGCTACAGCGCTGGGAGACTGTGATTGCTTTGGGACGCTCTTCCGCATGTTGTCCCGTTGGGTGGAACCCCACAAGAGTTTAGAAACTCACTCACACCAGCCATGATTCTTTTCAAAGGTAAAGTGCAGGTTAATTTGTTTTATGTATTTTTACTTTATATTTTATATTAATCATTTTTATATGAATAGTTTTGGGTTGTGGAACGAATCATTTGAGTTTCCATTATTTCTTATGGGGAAATTCATTTTGATATACGAGTGCTTTGGACTGCAAGCACATTTCCAGAACGAATTATGCTCGCAAACCGAGGTTCCACTGTAAATTAAGCCTTCTGTTGATTATTTACAAACACTCTGCCTTCTTAAAGCAGAGATGTAGATTTTATTTTAAATATTTTTTGAGACTTGCTGATTATAATTGTCTTGCCATAGTGTTTGCTGTTAAATGCAGTTAGTTTTCAGATTACTATCTTGGAACAACAAATCTCTAAAGTGTTTTCAAGTATGTATGGTTAATTTTTGGAAGTTCCTTCTGTGTTGGCAAAAGACAAATTTAAACTCTTATCTCTATCCTAAATTAATGTAACACGGACAGATTTGCTATACTTCTTCTAGTTTTTCTGTTCATCTCCTGTTCATTCAATCTGTCTAGTTGTTTGAGCAAAGATAAGTTAATTGCACCCTGTATTTGGGATAGAGGATCTCTTTAAGAAACTGTGTTTAAATAGAGATTGTGTATTTGCTCCTGTTAAAATGTTTAGTAAACGATAAAGTCCTTTGAATTTATTCTGTTGAAAAACCAATTTTGTTGCTGTATTTGAGACGAGCATTTATTCTTTTCAAACTTTTTCCGAATAAGTGCATGTGCAAGTGCTCTTTGTAACTTTGAGAAATGTGCTATGTCCTGTGATGCCTTAAAGATTGTGCACTTCTGTTGTATTGTAATCATTGTTGAACCTCTTTCTAAAAGAAACCAGTTCTGTAAACCTATTAAGTTGGATACATAGAGGTGGTTTGTTCATTAACAAAAGAAAACGCAGAACTACAAGGAATTCGATCTTGTGTGGACTAATAGAACCAAAAATTTGCTGGGTCATTCATTTAGACGCAAAGAGCTAAATGCTAAAATAGCGGTAACAGGTTATAAAGCCAAGGACCAGGGCATCATTTGTGAAACTAAACAGATAAAGGCATTTGTTTATATATGTGTATTGATTTAACAGCATAAGAAAATGTTTGCATGTGATTAGTGTATTGTCAGATAGACAGACAGTAGTAAAGACCATATTAAGTCCGCCAAGATATGAATATTTTTCAGAATTATCGCAAAGTGTAATAACAAAATGAACACACCATATCCAGAAAAACCCTGTAATCTCATTTAAGGATTTCAGACCTCTCTTGCTGCAGCACGCCTTCAAATGAGAAGTGATTAAGGCAGTACAGAGTGCAGCACAAGCAATGTTGGCCTTCTACTTTATGGTCATGAGCGGAATCATCAAAAAAGAAATCCAGGCCATACAAACAAGTAATTTCCTTCTACCTATGATAAAGTCATGTGTGCCATCTCTTAGCCCCGGTGTTGTTAGTATAGTCCAATATCAATATTACAAGGAGAATGTGTTGCAGTACAGCTGACCAGTAGTGTTATTTTTTTATAGGCCAAGTATTGAAGTTACTTTTACACAATCTCGGCAAACTTTCTTTTGCCCCAGGTATCTTGTTTTTAAGTGTTGATAGATTTTAGTTAATCTCTTCAAGCAATTAAAAGATTGATGGAAGAAGTACTGTAACTTAACAAACTTGTATGCCTTGAAATGGCAAATCTCCTTATTTCTTGAAACATTTTCTTCTGCATTTTAATTATATTAAAGTAATTTTAAGTCTTATTTTTGGAAGCAAGTAGGATGTTATTTTGCACTTTATTTGACATGATCAATGCATTTAATGTTTTTGCCTTAACAATTGTATCGTAATGGACTCTATCAAGCTAACTGAAAGTAAGAGTGGTGTGAACACGCAAAATGCATCTGTAGGTACTGTATTTATTAAAAAAAAAATTGATATAAGACAGTACATAAATGTGCATTCTGAGGTTGGAAAAACAAAATAAAAAAGCAAAATCGGTCACCATTTTTCATGAACTTCTTTTAGAATGTTTGGTCTTTGATTATATGGCTTAGTAGCACTTAGTGTTCATGAAAGACTTGCAGTAGACTGTAAATGAGGTAGGAGCAGTGGAATATTACAGAATGTGCCCTTTGTGATATTCTTTAATACCTCCACTGTAGAGGTATGTGAGATCTCCACATTTGTTTTACCATTATGTAATATACATGTATCTATCCAGGTTATTGTGCTGTAGCTAAACAAGAGCAGTACTTTAATGATTTTTTTTTTGATTTCCCCATGTGTGCTACCAGTCAGCGCTAGCCACTTAGCAAACACAGGCTAAACACAGGACCCTATTTTTGTGTTCATATTATACACTTTTAACAGATGCATAAAATCATGCAGATAGCCACACCATCTCCATTGACAAACATTGGCAGAAGAATAGGTTGGAGTGAGGAACTTATTGACTTAAATGGCACTATAATAGGAAGCAACTTTTTCTATAAGTCCATAAGGGAAGTATCTACTCTGCTTGATTAGACCCTGTCAACTGGAAGTGCCTAGGAACACCAGCTCTGCCATAAAGTGGTAGACGACACAAACTCTGAGTGGGGCCGTAGAGTGCAGAAGAGCATATAGTATAAAATATTTTGTGATTGATACAATAGAGGCAGGGCAATTTAACACCAAAACTGTCTGTGCAAGCAACATCAGTACAAAAACTGAGTGGAGAGCTTCTTGAAACATTTTCATGGCTGAGCTGCAGCAAACAAGCCTAAAATCACTATGGGCAATACCAAGCGTTGGCAGGAGTTGAGTAAACTACACCGCCTTTGGACTCTGGAGCAGTATATCACGCTTTGGTATCTGGAAGTCAATTAGATGAATCCGGGTTTGGCAGATACCAAGAGAGAGCTACCTTTCCGACTGCCTAGTGCCTTCTGAAAAGTTTGGTGCAGGAGGGATTATGGTCTGGTGCTGTTTTTCACTGTTTGGGCAATACGATTTGGTTCCAATGAAGGGTAATGCAAATGCTACAGCATACAAATGTGTACTTTCAATTTTGTGGCGACAGGTTGGGGAAGGCCATCTTTTGTTTCAGCCTAACTGTGCCCCTATGCACAGAGACAGGTCCATAAATACCTTTTTTATTTGATATGTTTTGACGTGGAACGTCTCAAGTAGCCTGCACAGAGCTTTCATCTAAACCCTATTGCACACCTTTGTATTAATTGACATGCTGGTTTCAAAACAGGTCTTCTCATCCAACTTCAGTACCTGGCTTTACAAATGTTATTTTGGGTTAATGGGCACACATTCCCACCTACACAAATACAGAATCTTGTGGAAAACCTTCACAGATAATTGGATGCTGTTATAACTGCAAAGCAGGGGACAACTCCTTATTAATGCTTATGATTTTGGAATAGGTTGTCCAGCAAGCTTATATAGGTGTTGTGGTCAAATGTCCACAAACGTTTGAATGCATATGTACGAATATTTTACAGGGTTGTGTTTGGTACACTGAGGTGCAGTGTTTTCTGCCTACATGTGAGTTTTCATGCACTTTGATGGTGTGATATAGTAAGTGAACCTGTAACTTTGCTTACTGGAGTTAAGTCAATTTTATTTATTGAGCTCAGTTAAAACAGAAGTTGACCAAAATGCTGTACAGCTTCCATAAATATACTAATACATATATAGATAAGTAAATAAATACAAAATACATTAAAATGAACAAAAATTTTCTCTCATACACATTTAAAAAGCTAAGGCAAAAAGATGGGCTTTCAGATGGGGAAATAACATTTATTGGCCTTACATATAGGCATCCGTGAATTTGAATCCAATATTAAGCATTTTCTTTTGCAGCTTGTCACCTCCTCACTAATATTAGTTTATGGGGTAGCATACTTTGAGAATTGCATAGGGCAACATCTGCTAGAGTCTGATGCAAGGTGAAGTATTGTGTTTAACCTACTTGAAAATTTGTTGTGGTACTATGAATTTACTGAAATTGAAAGTGGGTACCTCACACGGAATTAAAATACAACTAGACCAAAATTGGCATTTGATTAGCATTGTATTTATCAGTCAATGTCTTTTGAATTTACAACTAAATACTCCTTTAATAAGTAAATCACACAAAACCACATGCTGTTTAAAGTGCACGAGAAGCTACTGATAGTTCATAACTAATAACAAAAGACAGATTTGTCTGTGATTAAACAGCTCATCAATCTAGTGATTAATTGTGAATTATTGATTTCATATTAGAATCTCAGTTGTCCCACGTACTGTCATTTCCTTAAGATAGTGGAGTTTGTCAGTGTGACGACTGGGATGCAGTAACACATTCCTCCATTATACAACTTACTGTCATCAGCATTTGAATGAAACTTAATGTCTTCTAATGATAGAGGTGCAGGCTGAGTTCTGCTATTTTTTAGGTGAGCTAGACCAGTTTCAAGTTAATGCGGATGTTCTCATTAAACATGGTGCTGAAGAGTGGTGATTTGCTGCATGTTGATTGGCATATGCAAACACTTTGCTGAACTCTGCACACATGACAAAAATAACCCTATAAACCTAAAACATTACACTCTCCTAACTGTAAGTTCTGAATGGAGCCATGTTCTTTGGATAGTGTAAGGAAAGGTATTTAAGTATTAATATTTATGTATTTTACGAAAATGCACCCTCACTTTAGGCACAGCATTACTGTCTCAGCTAGTTCATCCAGATCACACTGCTTAGCTTTTAGTCAGTGCTGAATAGAACTTGGATGTTGACTGGTTATTAGCTTATTGGCTTGCTATTACAACGTGTCATCATAGTCAAAATTAAGAAGATTGTGGGTAGCAGAGTGGTAGGATTTAAGTTATTGCACTGTGAAGCAAAAAGTGTAGTTTTTATTTATTTTTTGTAACAAGCTGTTTCCTTAATTGCTAAAGAAACACAAGAATATGAAGTAATTCAAGGCAAACTACACTTCTTTGGTCACAAGGCTCTTGCAAATGTGAAAAGTGCATCGTCACAAAATGGTAGCAGCCTTAAAAATAAAGTAAGGAGTATTTCGTTGGGTATTCAATTATTAGCATGTAACATAATCAAGGAAGGGAAGAAAAATTATAGAAATGATTGTTCATTCCTGCATAAAAAGCTGAGACATTTTAGTTATCATGAAATTATTACATCCATATTCCGTTTTGCTTTAAAAAGTCTCTCAAGCACCTATGTATGAGGTCTATATCTGCGTTCTTTAACTGTGCATTGCCACTACCATCAGAATTCACTGCAGTTTCATTTTTAGTTCAACTCTAGGATGGCATATTTTATAAAAACATTATTAATGAAAATTTACACAATGCCTACCTGAATGGAAGCCGTGCATCAATGGTATGAGAAGGTTTATGGATGTGGTGAGAGAGGACATGCAGGTGATGGGTGTAACAGAATAAGATGCAGAGGAAAGAAAGATATGGAAGAAGATGATCCGCTGTGGCAACCCCTAATGGGAAGCAACCGAAAGAAGGGAGACTAGTGTATAAACCTGTGGTAGATGTAAGATTATCAGAAAAAAAACACCCATTTCCCACTTTGATTTTTTTCCCCAATGCATGTTCATCACATTTGTAGTGTAACACAAAGCATCTATGTAGTAACAAGCATCATACTTTACCTGCCAATCCGAAGAACAATGAAAAACTCTAAAGGCTATCGGCCCTCAGTCTTAGCTGTGTGATCAGATCAAAGGTGCTTTTTAGGATGTAGAATGAAATTGGTCCCATGGTGATTTTTCAGTGGAGTGCTATTGCTTTGAAATACAGCATGTCCGATGTCTTGCTAACAAAAGTAATATACAAAGGAGCATTTCTTTTCAATACCATTTTTGGAAACCTGAATATAAAACTACATCTAACTTAGAATATGAATGATTATTAGAGGAGTAACAAATATGCCCCAAAGTGGCCAATCCTGTGCAAGAAAATTACCAGTAAGTGTTTCGGAAGCACAGCAAAAGAGCACACTTTTTTCAAAAGTGTAATCTGTCTCCTATTTTATTACCCAAAATAGTAGCTGAGAAGATAAAACATAAGTCTGCAAAAAATAGTTTTTAAAAGGCTGAATTGAATACAAGAACAATTCCTTACTATGATAACTTTTTTTTTATTTATTTATTTTATTTTTTTTAAATTGGTCATGCCCTGGTAAGGCTTCTGTCATTGACTTTTGGAAATGGTTTGTTATTTGCTGTATAGTGCAATATAGACATTCTAAAATGCAATCTGGGTTGCCTAAAAAAAAACAAAGTTTTGGTGGTTGTTTGAGATCGACCAGCCATATGCAGTAATTCAGTGTGCTTTTTTTTTTCGTTGAAACTAACGGCAAGAAATTAGTTTTTTTCAGTATAGTTGACTCTTCATGTTACTTGTTGTGCTTCCTTTGTAAAATAATGACAAACATTTGAGTAGTTCAGAGAACATTTGGAAAAATAAGTTTGAACTGATATTACACACCTAGTGTATCCCTATCAAATCTTAGCATATTGTGATAAAGTGTAAAGTAAATGTGCTAAAACATATTGGCAGCTATATTTCATATTTTCACAATTAAATGTAGTAATTTTTTTTTTTTTTTGGCAATTGAAGTCCATGAGTCCACACACTTACGGTAAGTGTTCTACAAAATTTGTTTGAAAATCATTAAGATCCATTAGAAATTATGATTTTTGGTCAGACTGTCAAATTATATTATTACTACTACTACACTGTTGCATCAGGTTAGTAGACTTGCAGGTAATGTGACGTTTTTTGTAAACAGTTTTTATAATATTTTTAATCATATTAATACTTTATGCATGAAATTCTTTATTTTTAATGAACATTGGTTAATTTTTAAGTTGTGGTAAGGGTTTATTTTTTGAAAATGTTTTAATAAAGTATCTAAAAAGATCAAGTTGCTTTAAATGTGCATTTTCTTTTATGCTAGCCATGCACATAGTGTTTTTATTATTATTTTAACTTTAAGTGAAAAGATAAATTAGTTTGAAGAAAATTTAAACCTTTGAATTTGTGCTTTTGTGGTATGGATTGCTGGTTGGATTAACTGTAGTGTTTTCTTGTCTTATTTAGATGCCTCCATATGCACAGCAAGTTCCTTCCGGTTATGGACAGCAAAGCCAGAGTGGTCCATACTACAGCCAACAAGTACAGCCTCCACATGGCCAGCAGCAGTCTCAGCCTTCTCCTTACCCTCAGCAACCCCAAGCACAGCCTACTACTCAGACTGCATTCCCTCAGCAGCACCCCTCCGGGTCATCTGCTACACATGCCCAGTCCCAGTCGCCCTATTCTCAGCCCCACCAGACATCTCAGTCACAACCACAGCAGTCTTCAGTTGGGCTGGCTCCACCACAACCACCATACCAACAATCTCAGCCTTCACAGGCTAACCAGGCTTCATATCCTCAGCAACAACCTCCACCGCAGCCCCAACAAGGTGCGTCTCCAGCACATCAGCCACCCCAGTCGGGCTACCCGCAACCACAGCAGCAGTCTCAGACAGGAGCTCCTCAACAGCCACCACCACAAGCATCCCAGCAGCCACCACAATCCCAGCCACCACCTGGACATCCATCATCGCAGCAAAGCCAAACTGCACCTTATTCTCAAACTCAGCAGCAGCAATCATACCAACGATTTCCTCCGCCTCCGCAGGTACAGTGCTACTTTTTGTTTTACCAAACAAATTAACCAAATTTATAAATGCAATAGGAAACTCTTTTCTCGATTTAATTGCTATAATTAATATCTTATTAACTTTTTTCACCCAAATATTACAATGTAAAATTGGTGAAAAATGTAACTTGTCTGCCACAGTTAACACTCATTATTTAAGTTAATGTAAGCTGTATTTATGGACATGCTTCGTGATCTGCATCATCTGCAGCAGTGAAAAGCAAAGGTTAAAATGAATTCAAGAACACAGGCATTGGGTGGTGTATTTCCAAGCTTTTGCCTGCTTTTATCTTTTTGTTTTTGTTTACCAGTTTCAGATATGACTTTTTTTCTTTCAAACTTTGCCTCTGAGGCCAGCATCCCAAAGTCATCTTTATACTGATGCAGATGGTACTGGTATTTAGTGTGTACAATTTAAGGAATTGGTCAACTATGAACTTCTAAGGCATCTGTTTTTGAACCTACACACTCTGATGTACTTATCCTTTTATTCAGTTGTGCTTTAAGCCTTTTCCTTTTGTTTCTGTCCTGCTTAGATCCAGTTTGCCCTCTTCCCTCAGGACAGTAATAGACACCTTTTGTATGAAATCGTTTTGTTTCTTGGCAATCTTGTCACATAGAATAACCTTCATTTTGCAAAACAGTCAGTAACAGACTGAAGTGTTTTTCAAGAAGGATGTTTTGTTTTGGCCATTTTTCAAGCCCAGAATTCAACTTAAGGATTTATAGTATTTTGCAGCTCAAGGGAGGAATTTATATACTTTATGGAGCAGAATTACAGGTTTTAGCTGTGCTAACATAATTACAGAGGTTTCTCTAATAAACAATTGGCATTTAAACACTTTTCATTAAGGATGAGCTAAGACAGTTTGCCATAAGATCAAAGAGTAATGGCTGCTAACAATGAGGCTTTGCAGTCATATGTGAATAATAAATTCTACATCCGTCATTTTAAGCAGTAATATGCAGTTGCAACATTAGTAATGTCTTGGTTTCATTTTTAAATCAATTTAATGGTACCTTGATTAAAAAAGCATAACGTTTTGTCAAAAACATGAAAATTTCTGGGTGATTTCAAAATTTGAACGTGTATGTGTGTTTTAGGGATCCATATGAAAACTGTAGGCCAATACAAGTAATTTTTCTAGAAAGAAAATAATGCTACGTTTTCAATAACAAATATGACAGCAATACAGTTTTATTTAATAAACCATAGTGAAGTAAACTTCAGTTTTTAAGAATAAAAAGTTTTATTGATATTTATTAATGAACTGGTGTAGACATTTGTAATATTTAGTCAACAATAGAAACTTTTCTAAAATTGTTTTTCTTACACATCAGCATATTGAGAATCATGTAAAAACTGTAGTTTGAAAGAAGGCAACACTTGAAAACACGTGCTTTACACCTGAATGTACTGAAGGTTACATTATGATGGTGTTAAACTATTTCCTCCATATAATTTATTGCTACTGATGATACAGGGTAACCACTCAAAAATAATAAATATTTAAATATCTGAAAAACCTTCAAACAGCACATGTAGCTTCATTTGCATTTGAAATTTTATTGGAAATTCAGAAAATCTGGAGTGTAACAGGCAGAGAATTAAAGACAGCCAAGCAAAACTTATATGGGAGTTTGAAGCATCAAGGGGTGACACTGTGCTGAATTTTGCTCTCATCAAATTAGTGCTTACATAATGAAACTGGTAAAATTAAAGAACTATCATACACTGATAGAGGTGTCTATCTCTTTACAACGGGAATTGGCATTTTTGGATTCTATGATTAGGAAAATTAATCTGTACGTTTGTATTACTTTGTTATTGACTAAGGATGTACAGTAGTTATTACTTGCTCATTAGTAGTATCTTCTGTGCAAATGCTACCTGCAGCCTGAACCTGATTGTGCATCTTTATAGCACAGCTTGGTACTTCAGATTACATCAAGTGCTGGCTACAATGACATGAAGCCATGTGGAAAGGTTAGAAAATGTTACTTAAATTGCAAGTATTTAAAGGGGATGTGAAATAAATTCATATATTTTCTAACTTCAGATTTGTATGTTACAGGTTTAGTTGAAATATATTTTGTGCTTGGAATAACCCTGCATTGAGACACCCAAGGAAATCTAAATTGTATAAGAGTGCCACAAGTTTAATGGGGATTGTTTTGCATAGCCGTTGTCCTTATTTCTTTGGCAAAACGGCAGTAACAACAACACTAAAAATGTGGTATACAGTAATCCCTCCTCCATCGCGAGGGTTGCGTTCCAGAGCCACCTGCGAAATAAGAAAATCCGCGAAGTAGAAACCATATGTTTATATGGTTATTTTTATATTGTCATGCTTGGGTCACAGATTTGCGCAGAAACACAGGAGGTTGTAGAGAGACAGGAACGTTATTCAAACACTGCAAACAAACATTTGTCTCTTTTTCAAAAGTTTAAACTGTGCTCCATGACAAGACAGAGATGACAGTTCTGTCTCACAATTAAAAGAATGCAAACATATCTTCCTCTTCAAAGGAGTGCGTGTCAGGAGCACAGAATGTCACATAGATAGAGAAAACAATCTCTAGCAAACAAATCAATAGGGCTGTTTGGCTTAAGTATGCGAAGCACCGCGGCACAAAGCTGTTGAAGGCGGCAGCTCACACCCCCTCCGTCAGGAGCAGGGGGAGAGAGAGAGAGAGAGAGAGAGAGAGAGAGAGAGAGAGAGAGAGAGAGAGAGAGACAGAGACAGAGTTTGTTTTTCAGTCAAAAATCAATACGTGCCCTTCGAGCTTTTGTGCAGCATGTCGTTTCAGGAAGCAGCTGCACAAAAGATAGCAACGTGAAGATAATCTTTCAGCATTTTTAGACGAGGGTCCGTATCGTCTAGGTGTGCGAACAGCCCCCCTGCTCAATCCCCATACGTCAGGATCAGAGAAAGTCAGCGCAAGAGAAAGAGAAAAGTAAGCAATCTAGCTTCTCAGCCATCTGCCAATAGCGTCCCTTGTATGAAATCAACTGGGCAAACCAACTGAGGAAGCATGTACCAGAAATTAAAAGACCCATTGTCCGCAGAAATCCGCGAACCAGCAAAAAATCCGCGATATATATTTAAATATGCTTACATATAAAATCCGCGATGGAGTGAAGCCGCGAAAGGCGAAGCGCGATATAGCGAGGGATCACTGTATAATAAAACAGTATAGCTCAGAGTGCTTTATAGGATGACAAAGAGAAGAAAAACAATGATGATTATGCAATATTATAGAATTAAGTAACAACCAAAAAAAGGGTATGGTCAAATTGCTGAGCGGACTATAAAAACAAAAACCACTCCAGTTAGGCTAGAGTAAAAAACAAAATCTGCAGGTGTTCCAAGGCCAAAAGACCGCCTAGTCCCCACTGGGCATTCTACATAATATAAATGTTCCATAGAGGCCCACCCATTGTCTAAGATGATTTATAAGAACACTTTGGTCTATGGTGTCAAATGCTGCATACAAGTCTAAAAAAAACAAGAACAGATACAGTATATGGCCTCTGTCCACATTAACCTACAAATCATTTACTACTTTAACCAGTGCAGTTTCTGTACTATGATTTGTTCTAATACCTGACTGAAACTTGTCAGGAATAGAATACTTTATTCAAGTAATCATTAAGTTGCCTTTCCTAGAATTTTACTTAAAGGCAGCCTAGAAATTGGTCTAAAATTATCAAAGACAGAGGAGTCGAGATTTTTTTTTTTTTTTTTTTTTTTTTTTTTTGAGCAGGGGTTTAACAATTACAGTCTTTAGACAATCCGTGAAGACCCACTGTATCAAATGATGAGTTCACTATGTCAAGTACGCTATCAGTAAGGACATCAGAGACTTCTTTAAAAAAGCATGTTGGTACTGGGCCAAGGACACAGGTGGAGGGTTTCAGCTGAGAAATTATTCTACGTATTTCGGAATGATCTATTCCAGTGAAAGAATTTAACTCACTTAAAAAGGCATGCTGGGATTCAATTGGATTAACTTTGTGGGGGATGTATAGTGCTATTTTATTTCTAATATTCACATTTGATTTGTGTTTATAAAATATAGCAAAATGCTTCATTTCACTAGTAGTTTTTACAAGGCATTCCATTGAGTGAGTTGGGTTTAAAAGAAGATCAATAGTTGAAAGTAAAATTCTTAGATTACTAGCATTATCATTTATAATTTTAGGGAAATAAGTCTGCCTGTTAAGGCAGACTGCGTTTTTAAAGTCGGTTATTTTTACCTTCGATTTAATTTTTCTCCATTTATACTCAGCTCTGTGGCATGTTCTCTTTAAATCAGATAGACACCCTTTGGGTCCTCCAAGGTATAAAAGTGCTGGAGGATTTCTTAACTGTCTTTCCTGGGGCCACTATGTCAGCTGCAGCTCTCACCTTAGCATTAAAATTTTCCACCATACCATGTACACAACAGTGATGCCTCATACTTCGAACTTAATTGGTTTCAGGAGTCCATTTGAAATCTGAATTGTTCAAAGTCTGAATCAGTTTTTCCCCCATTAGAAATTATGTAAAGTGAATTATTCCTTTCCTAAATGCTAACCAATACCCATTTTGTTAAAATTGAACAGCAAATGCACATACAGTATTTTGCGCACCATAAGGCGCACTGGATTGAAAGGCGCACTCTCAATTGCGGGGCTTATTTCTGTACTTAAGCCATACATAAGGCGCACCGTATTATTCGGCGCATGCAAAAACAAGGTAACAGAAGCAAAACAATGAGTTTAGTTAAACCTTATTCTACTACGTATTTAAAAATACACTCACATTGTTTTTTGATCAGTTTGTTGTCACAAATCCATCGAAGTCCTCACCTTCTGTATCTGAATTGAACAGATGAGCAAGTTCGCCATCAAACATGCCGGGTTCCCTCTCGTCATTGTCGGAATCAGTCTCGTTGCCGGGTGGCTGTTCAGCAATGATTCCAGCTTTCGCGTAAGCTCGGACAACAGTCGAAGCAGACACCTTAGCTCAGGCATCCACAATCCATTCACATATGGTGGCGTAACTCACCCGGCGCTGCCTTCCAGTCTTAGTAAAGGTGTGTTCGCCGTCTCTCATCCATCGCTCCCATGACGCTCGCATCTTCACTTTGAACGCCCTGTTTACACCGATGTCCAGCGGTTGGAGTTCTTTTGTTAATCCTCCTGGAATGATGGCAAGCTCCGTATTCATTTGCTTCACTTGTTTTTTCACAGTAGCGGTGATATGGGCACGCATGGAGTCGCAGATCAACAAAGACGGTGATGCATGGAAAAACCCACCCGGTCTCTTCACATACACCTCTCTCAGCCACTCTCTCATTTTCTCCTCGTCCATCCAGCCCTTTGGATTGGCCTTAACGATGACTCCGGCTGGAAACTTTTCTTTTGGCAGCGTCTTCCTCTTAAAAATGACCATAGGTGGTAGTTTCTGTCCATTACCGTGGCAACCAAGAACAACAGTGAAAGCCGATTTCTCATGCCCCGTGGTGCGTATGGATACCGTGCTGGTCCCCTTTTTCTCCACAGTATGGTTCACGGGGATGTCAAAAGTGAGAGGGACCTCGTCCATGTTGGTGATGTGGTTGGGCTGGATTTTTTTGTCGGTAATCTTGTTGCTGCAGTAGGTGCGGAAGATGGTCAGCTTTTCTTTGTAATCCGCTGGCAGTTGCTGCGCCACGGTAGTTCGTGCGCAGATGGCGAGATGGCGCCTTTTCATAAAACGAAAGCACCAAGACGGACCTCCTTGAAAGTGCTCGAGCTTCATGTCTTGTGCTATCGTTATTGCCTTCAGTCGAATGGTGACTGTAGAGACGCTTCTCCCGGCTGCTCTTTGTTCAAGAATCCATTGTTCAAGTTGGTCTTCCAACTCTGGCCACCTCGCCTTGTTCCCGCGGAAACTCTTTTTTGTCTTTTTAACTTGGCGCGATTCATTCTCCTGCTTCCTCCACTTCCGAACCATAGATTCATTGATTTTAAATTCTCTCGCTGCTGCTCTATTCCCATTTACAACCGCGTAACTGATAGCCTGTAGTTTGAATTGTGCATCGTAAGCATGTCTCTTCTCTGATGCCATTTTCAGGGTCCTTAGCCAAACAAATGTGGTTTCGCAGTGCACCAGTAGTACAATATACCTACCTGCCGTAGGCGTGGCGGAGGTAAGTGTACGTGGCTTTACGTAATGTTCTGCAATTGGTTTATCGCTGCCAGCGTTCATAGTGTACGTATTACTACGTTCCTATGTCGGCAGGAAATGGTCTGACAGTCAATCAAGCAGAGCGCTTACTAAAATGCACAACAACATTTTTACAGATTTTGGAACTCAGTGCACACATAAGGCGCACCGAATTTAAAGGCGCACCGTGGATTTTTGAGAAAATTAAAGGCTTTTAAGTGCGCCTTATAGTGCGCAAAATACTGTAATTGAAAGTGAAAATAACACAAATGCCCCAAATAATACATTAAAACTTGAAAGCAATAAATACGCAAATGCTGTATAATAAAATGAAAAATGCATTTACTGTACCTTAGTGAGGAGTGGTGATGTCCTATGTGGCTGGTGTAGAGGAAGAGAGAGGTTACTGTTTGGAAGGTGAGTCACCTTCCATAAACACACCAAATACTGTAACTGTACTTCGCAGTAAGTTCCATTTTCACCTCAATTGTCGATACTACAACCTTCCTCTTTGGCTTTGTTGCTTTCACACTCTTCTTGGATGCCATAGTAAGTTTGTTTGCCTATATATCTCCTCTCTTTTTTTCGCTTTATTTTTAGTTTGTTTGCCTATATATCTCCTCTAAAAATAAAGAGAAAAAAGAGAGGGGATATATAGGCAAACAAACTAAAAATAAAGCGAAAAAAGCATTGAAGACATGCAAGCATAATGCAAGACATGCTTTCACAGCAAGAATGAGAGACAATTTGAGCGCACAACTGATAACGTTTGCTGTATATGTGCCATCTGTTGCATTTTTTTCACTGCATGCACAATTAGAACATAGAAGCATCTTTCGAACTCTGGGTCAGATTTCTCTAGAATTTAGCATTTGAAGTTAGAATCGCTCAAAGTACAAAGCGCAACTATATTAGTATTATTAACTCTTTTAGGGCTAATTTTTTTTTTTTTTCTTTTCTCCCAGGGCTGAATATTTTTCCAGAAAATAACTTTTTTAAAAAAAGAACACAAAACAATTGTTTAACAAATCAAATCAACAAAAAATATTTATTTTTGACAAATAGAACTGTTTTGCAATCTGTATGAGCCTGCATACTATATAATGTAACATATTATTATTGCACATACTGTACATTCTACAAGGCAAAGTCCTGCAAAGTATGGTATCGCTCAAAGCAGCCAATTGCATGCATTGCCACGTTGCACTGCTTACAATACGTGTTGCACTGGTGCCTCTTTTTGAGTTGTCTATTGCTGCACACAACACAGTCAGGCTTGTACTTTTTGTCCTCATATGTGGCAGGAAAGTGGCGCTCAGTCAGCCTGTCTGGCACTGCTCTTTGTGCTGGCCTTCCTCGCTTTGCAAAAGGCACTCCGACATATTCTTCCAGCAAGCTGTCAACCACCTTCTTGCGGAAATCTGCCGCAGTCATAGTGCTGTCACTGTTTGCCTGCTTGAATAATAGAAATCCGTTTGTGAGTGCAATCTCACGCAGGCGATGGTACACAGTGTGGTACCACTTGGTGGACTTATGGCCGTAAGCATATGTGCCCAGCATCTGATCCAGTCGATCTACTCCAGCCATTTTACAATTGTACTCCTCAAGCGCAACAGGCTTGTCCAGCTTCCTACCTGCTGGGTTTCCCTTTGAACGAATTTGTTTTTCACACAAATTGTTAGTGTGAACTGTACTAAGGCAAGTGACCCGTTTCACATCATGCCATGCCAATGCCACCAAGTTATCCGCCCGCATGAAAACAGGATTGTCCCCTCTTTTCAACTTCAGCCTGTCTGGCTTCAGCTGTAAAGGCATGTGTCTCCTATTCACCCTGACTGTGCCACAAGCTCCTATTCCCCTGCTCTGTAGCTCCATGAACAACTCTGGAGATGTGTAGAAATTGTCCATGTAAACAACATGTCCCAAATGTTCATACCCCTGAAGCAGCTCCAGCACAACCTGAGTTGTCAAAGGACAGTTCTCTCTCTGAAATGAATGTTTTCCTGTGTAGGTAATTACTTTCAGGCAGAAGCCAGTGTTTGCTTCTGCCAGTACAAAGTCCTTTATGCCATACTTGGTGGGCTTGTCTGGCATATATTGTCTGAAAAAAAGCCGTCCCTTATATTTTACCATGGATTCATCCACAGACAAATCACGGCCAGGCTGATAAAATTGTTTATATGTAGGCTCCACAATGTCAAGCAGGGGCTGAACTTTGTACATTGGATTATAGCCTGGCTCACCCCTTGGAATTTGCTCCTTGTTATCACAAAAGTGAATGAAGCTTTGCAGCAGCACGTACCGATCACGCGGCATAACCTGTCCAAAGCCACCCGGTGACAAAGCACGTTTGGACCAATGCTCCCTGAAATTATATCGCCAGTCCAGTCCCATCTCAATCTGCAATGCCACAAAGCCCTTCACCTCGTCTTTTGTTGTGGGTTTCCACTTTGAAAAACGAGACCGCGGAGCGAGCGCATCCCGCGATTCAAAAAATTGTTCAGCATACCTGTTTGTCTCTTCAGATATCAGCTGAAAAACTGCCTCAGGGAAAAACAGTTTGAAATAGTCCAGCGGCTTGTAATCCGTTGTGTCCAGCAGCAAGCCGTGCCTTCTTGTAAAGTCAGTTAGCCAAATCGGCTCCCATGGATCAATTTCTGGGTATTCCTCCCAAGCGAACCTTGCCGTAGGTGTACTGGCAGCACGAATGCGCTCAGCTGCCAGCTGAGCAGCTGGGGCGGCATCGGCTGGTCTCCGATCGGCTGATGCCGGCTCCTCAATCTCTTCCTCAATCTCTTGATCGCTGTCTATGAAATCCGACTCTGAGAAATCAGAGTCGGGCTCCGCGATTATGCGCAAAATGTCTTCTGCCGAGTGTTTTCTTTTCTCGACTCGCTTCGTTCCCTCGTGAGATGTTGATGCCATCTTGTCTTTGTTAGTGTTTGCTTACATTTCGCAATTCACGCACACTTAAGATCATTTGCTGAGTCAACAAGTCTAGCATTCCTCCAAGCACAGAGGGAATGCCTGTGACGCGACAGTGTGTTTTGTCGCCATTAACAGCTGATTGTCGCCCTCTATCCCTGGATGTCGACTTTTGTCGACATGCGCCCTCAACCCCTCCTGTCGACAAAAGTCGACATCCGCCCTAAAAGAGTTAAGGTAAGTTCTGTAATCTGACTCATTGTTTTTAATATTAGAAAACATTAGAGCTGCAGATGTATCAAAATAGCGTTTTTTAAATTATACGCTTCTCATTAGCCTTAGTTATCAGCATGTCTCCATTAAATAGTATGCAAAAATTGTCCGACACACCGATTTCCACAACCTGCTTCACGTCAGCTTTTAATCTCTATGAAATGATTAAATCCAGGGTGTGTCCTCTATTATGTGTGAGCTGGTGTATGTGCTGATTTAGATCAAAAGACTGCAGGAAGTTCGGGGATTCTCTTGCTTTTCAGTCACAGTGGCTATCCACATGAAAATTTAAAATTCGCCTTCAGTTAGGAACCTGTCATTATTAGTTATTATAAAATATCCTAAATCTGAGAATTCCTCAATAGAAGACGCATTATTTTTTGGAGGTCTGTAAATGGTCAATGTGGGAAATTGCAACACTCGTTGTATAACCACTGAGAGATATTTGGAAAGAGACCAAAGTACCAAAATCCACATTTTTACTTAATTGGCTCGACTAAATACTCACTAAACCACAGCCTTTTTTTCATCTTGCTGAAACAAATGAGTAAAGCTGTAATTCGTAGGTGCTGCTTCAATTAACATTGCCACACCACCACAGTCTTAAGTTTTTCACTACTATATACTGTTTCAATCTTTTGTTTGAGAGTAAGACTCCAGTCACTTCCTGGAATCTTCTTAACATACAGCCATATTATAGTTTTGTAGGTTTTTATGTTTTATGTTCAGTCCCTGTTCAGATTTACTGCTGTTTGAACTTTGAGACAAGTACTTGTAAAAATCTGTAAAGATGTAGCCAATGCCAATTACAAAGACTTAGGAGGGTGGTATTAGAGTGTTGCAAGTACCAACGAGTAGTATCTCTGCATTAGTGCAGTGTGTATGTGTATATATAATATTTTCAGTATCAATGACAACTTTGCGATTTATACAGTATATGTAACGTGCAGTATCTGTTGAAAAAAGTGGGTGGCCAGACACCTCTGGTCTCAATACACTGATTTGTTTGATACAGAACAGCATAGGATCAGACAGTAATAATTAAAGAAATATCTGGAAATGGTATAAAAACTTAAAAGCTGACACAACACCATTACTGGAATCTTTTGAATGATTCACATCAATTTGATTTCAACAACCAGATTGTCATTACAGTGAAATTATACAGTAAATTGCCAGTACTCACATGACATGCATTAGCCAGTGAATGATGCCTGTAATGCTTAATAACACTTTCATTCCCTATTACATACAATGACAATGTTGAAATCGTGAGCTGTCTGAGACCACCAGCAAAACTATTACATGAAATATAAGTGCAAAGGGATGCAGCAAGTCTTGGCATTCTTGTTTTCTTAGTTCACCATGGTATAATTAAGCTTGCTTCTCATGGATATGTCAAAAACATTCATGGACTCTTTGGGGAAGAGGAAAATTGATCAAACAAGTCTTTGAATGTTGGTGTGAATTGTTGATTAAACACCAAGTAACACCATGCCTTTGAGTAAATCATACAAATGTAAATGTAAATATATGTATATGTAAATCATACAAATAGCTAACCTGAAGTGATGGTTTCAACCTGTCTCATGCTACACCCTAACTGAGAAGGGCTCTTTTGATGAAGGCAAAGAAGAACCGCTCTGTTGTAAGACAAACAAACATAAAAGGGCACAGGTGACATTTGCCCAAACCTATCTAGACGAACCAAAATCCTTCTGGGAAAATGTTCTGTGGAGTAATAGTCAAAGTAGAGTTCTTTGGCAGTGCAAAATAAATCTAAAGTGCTCCTACTCCAGTTAAATATAATGAAGGCTCTTTAATATTAAGGGGTTGCTTTTCTGCCTCAGATACTGGAGGCCTTCAATGTGTTAAGGGAATCATGAAATCAAGATTACTGGTGCACTGCTTTTTAGACTGGAATATGCTACATAATGTCAGAAAACTAGGTATTAGATGAAGGTCAGGAATCCTCCAGCATGACGGTGACACTTATGAAAGCCTGGTGGTTAAAAAGGACAAAATAAGTTGTTCTGATCTAAATCTGATTTCTGTTTTTTCAAAAAGTTTTCAGTCTCATATTGGCAAAAAGAATCCTGCAAACATGCAAGTGCTAGAACAGATTTTAGCAGAAAAGTGAGAAACGACGTGAAGAAAGGTGGAAAGCATTTCTAGATGGCTACAAGAAATGTATGAAGGCTGTCCTTTCCAATGGTTGTTTAATCAAGGAAGGGTACCGTTAATATTGTCCAGGTGGTCTTCATTTTCTTCTGTGACAAAAATCAAAACCTATATTCATGTTAAACAGATACATTTCAAGTTTTGATCAAAAGTTGTCACATTTCCAATTTTTTGGGAGATATTATATGTGATGTGCCTAAAATGAAAGGGTGCCAAAAGCAATGTATAATTAATTGCAAGTTCATGTCTGGTCCTGATGAGAGATTTGGATCTTGTGGTGTGACTTTTGTAATTTAGCTATGACTCTCCTGAGAACAGTACAAGGTGACCTTTGTACTGTGAAGTAATCATGGTTTTGTATTGGAAGTTTGTAGCAATGGTGCAGCCCGTAAGCCAAGCCAAGCCAATTGTAGCAACACTTAATGCTCAGTATAATTAGAGAAAATACAAAAAGTGGCATTTCTTAGTTTAAATTCACATTACTATTTTGATTTTGGTGGAAGAACTCTGTATTAGTCAGCATGGGTGTTTTGGACTTTGTTCAACTGATTAAACACAACAAGGTTTAATGTTGGCAGTTAACAAAATAAAGTGTGGCATTTTTAGACACTTTCTTTGCATACATTATAATGTGATTTTTTTTTTTAACTTGTGTATAATTTTTCATATGTACTTTTAATGTTTTAGGAACTGTCTCAGGACTCGTTTGGTTCTCAGTCTAGTACTCCAGCATCAAATCCTACAATGACTTCCAGTAAGAGCACACCAGAGGATGTGAATATGCAGGGCCGGCCCTCCAGTCTGCCGGTGGGTAAACTTTCTTAAAGCAAATGGTTGGATTATTACAGGCCAGCTTGTAATTTTATAAGAAACAACACAATATATAGTTTATGCTAATGAATTATCAGAAAGTCTGTCATTTATTTTTATAGGGTTTTAACTGGATATAGAAGCATGTGTATTTGAGAATGGCTAACTGCTTTTTTTGAAGATCTTTTAGCAAAGAAAAGTTGCAAATGCTGTTGTAGATAATGTAGAAGAATAACTGGTTTGATTTTGAGTGAAATTCTTGAAATGGTAGAGCTTAATATTTTAACAGGAGTGTTTGATTGGTATAAGAATTCCTCTCACTATTCAGTAGCTTTGTTAGTAGTAGATGTCTGATTCCCTGTGCCAGTAAGAAATGCCTCTGGACTCAGAGCACTTTATTACATCGTATTCTGTTGTCTAATGTAGCATTATGTACATTTTAATGTAGCTATTGCTTCAACAAAAAATTTCATATTAAATTAAATATAATTTAAGTGGTTTAAGTGAAATGGAAAAAACACTAGCCTCTCAGGTCTACTATTGAGCTGTGAAAATCTGCTTTTTATTTATTCTGTTGTAGTACATGTTCTGATAATTTTAACATTGAACCTCTGAAATAAATTATCTGTTTCACAATCAATCGTAAGTCAGTCAAACTTCTGCCAAATGTTTAGTTATCTGTTTTATAATATTGTAGCTGTCTCTATACTTTGCCCAAATTAAATGGCCATTTAATGATAATCTAGACTTTGTTCATGATATTTTTTGTATTGTAATAAAAGGAACAGAAGATAGGCTGTTGCCTTTGCACTAAGTTTGTTTTGCGACATAATGGAAATAGATAACCAGTTTGCCAGGTTTTGCAGGCTGCTTTGACTTTTTTTCTTCTCCTAGTGAGGCATAGCCAACTTTTTCAGTTAAGATTGAGCTTGTTTTGTTTTATGATGGCAGTACATTATGCTTCATTTTCTTGATTGAAGATGAGTGGCTGTTCACTTGATTCTTCAGCGCATTACTTTTGTTTTCTACTTGCAGAAACTGGCACTTGCATGTCCTTGATTATGTACAGTAGTTGAATGGTATCCAAATGTCTTTGCCTTTTCAATTAATGCGTACTTTTTTTTTGTGTGGAATTATGGGTTTAATGTCTTTACACATTATATTTGACAATTTTTATTACAAAGAAGTTTTCAAGTGATGTTCCATACATTCTGGTGCAAGGGAAGAGTAATTTTAATTATATTGTTGTAAATTTTACGGGAGTGGGTTAAGTCAGCTATTTTTGTGGTTAACTTGGGTGGACTAAACTATACATTTTTTTTTCTTAGTGGTTTTGTTCTGTATCAGCCATCCTTGAGACCATCTGCTTTCAGCAGGCAACACTGATTATTGATCAACGTTTTTCCATTTTACCATTTGTTTTTCCTTGGTCAAAATTGATTATATTTATACTGGTTTTTAAGTTTTTAATTTCAGTGTCTGTTAACACAAGTTGGAAGTAATCAAAATGTTAGTTAATAAGAGTTAGGGGTAGATTTAAAAAAAAAAAACAAAAAAAAAACACATTTCTTTGTTTAATGTTTACTTGAATTTATAATTTTGCAAGAAATGACATGCACGCACTTAGTGGTGTAAGATAAAAGCAAAAATTCTAACATGGTATGATTTATCCTATAAAACATATTTGTTCTTCACAAAGATTGGTGATTGATCCGAGTTACATACTGTATTTCAAGAAATGAATAAGCTCAATTAAATCTGAGATGTATGTTAACATAATTTTTATTAAATGTATAGTAATTGAATCAAGTAGGTTTGAGCATGTTCATTTTATATGTTAAAACAATTATTTCTGTTGAATACATAATCAATTTTTTTTATCTAAACACTTAATGTCTTAAATTTGTAAAACATTGCACACTTTTTTACCTAGTGATTAATCTTTATCAACATTTGGTGACTTCAGTTGCCTTCAGTTATATCCATTTAATATTCATTTATGAGAGAAGAAAGTGTGCAGTAATATATGAAACTTTGTATGTTAAAGTCAGAAAACAGTAGGAGTAAGCTCTAGAAATACCACTTTCCTCTCCTGATTAGGGTTGTTTTTTTTTGGTTCGGTTTTGTTTCTGTTTGTCTGTTAAATAAGTCCAATTTATAATAATCTTATGTATAAAATTATAAGCAAAATTTGTTAAACTGACATTTGCAGAATGTTTTAACTAACAAATTTAAGTATTAAATATATTTTTTTATATTATGTGCAGAACAATTTTTTTTCTTCAAAGGAGATTGTTTCCAAATAACATTTTTATAGGAAACTTTTTATATGTGATTTGTATTTAAAGATGTAAGGCTTGATTAAAACTTTCCAAGTTTTAACTTATTACTTTAGAAACTATTTTAGATCACTAATAAGCAATTTTTGTTCTTGCATATGTAAATTCAAATGTTTCCAATTCTGATTTTTCTTTTTTTTGTGCGTGTGAAAATTGGTTTCGTGTGTTTATATTTCCGTAAGTGCAGTAAAATCAACAATGCAATTGGTTTGCATTTAGTGGAGGAAGAATGAGGTTATTGCTATGTTCCATGTACAGTTGTGTTCAGAATAATAGCACTGTGTTTAAAAAAAAAAGTGAATAAAGCTAAAAATCCTTATAATAGCCTTTATTTCCATACACACAGATGTATTGGGAATACTGCACATTCTATTCTAAATCAAAATATGAAGAAAAATATATCGAATTTGTGTTCTTCCTTTACAGAAAGTGAAGAAAAGTGAATATAATGTTGTTCAAAAAAATAGCAGTGTCTGCATTCCTCTTTACAAACTCAAACATCCACTGTATAAACTGAAAATGTTTCAAGATTTTGCTTTCCTTTGAATCACTGATCTAATGTTTAGTTGTATAACCACCATTTCTGAGAACTGCTGCACATCAGTGTTGCATGGAGTTGACCAACTTCTGGCACCTGTGAACAGGTATTCCAGCCTAGGATGATTGGCCTACATTCTACAATTTTTCTGCATTTCTTGGTTTTGCCTCAAACAGCATTTTTGATGTCACTCCACAGGTTTTCTATTGGATTAAGGTCCAGGGATTGGGCTGGCCTCTCATAACGTCAATCTTGTTGGTCTGGAACCAAGATGTTGCTCGTTTTACTGGTGTGTTTGGGGTCGTTGTCTTATTGAAACACCCATTTCAAGGGCATTACCTCTTCGGCATAAGGCAACCTGACCTCTTCAAGTATTTTGAGGTATTCAGAATGATCCATGATCCCTGGTATGCAATAAATAGGCACACACCCATAGTATGAAAAACATCCCCATATTATGATACTTGCTTCACTGTCTTTACAGAGTACTGTGGCTTGAATTCAGTATTTGGGGGTCATCTGATAAACTGCCGGAGGCCTCCTAGACCCCCCCCAAAAAAACAATCTTGCTTTCATCAGTCCACAAAATGTTGTGCCATTTCTCTTTAGGCCAGTCAATGTATTCTTTGGCAAATTGTAATCTCTTCAGCACGTCCTCTTTTTTTTTTTCCCCCATTACCCCCCCCCCCCCCCCAAACAATGTGAAATTTTGTGGGTGCTTCTTGCCGATAGTTTTGCTTCATATGGGCATCTTCTAATTGTAACACTACTCACAGGTAACTTTAGACGTTCTTTGATCTTCCTGGAGCTGATCATTGGCTGAGTCTTTGCCATTTTTGCTATTCTTTGATCCTTTCGAATGGTAGTTTTCCATTTTTCTTCCACTTCTTTCAGTGTGTGGTTGTCATTTTAAAGCATTTGCGATCATTTTAGCTGAGCAGCCTATCATTTTCTACACTTCTTTGTTTTCCCCTCTCCAATCAACTTTTTAATCAAAGTATGTTGTTCTTCTGAACAGTGCCTGAAACAACCCATTTTACTCAGATTTTCAGAGAGAAATACACTATAACCAACATATATAACATTTGCTGCCTGCCTTCCTTAAATAAGGGCCATAATTGACACCAGTGTTTTCACAGAATTAATTACCTCACTTATTGAACTCCATACTATTTTTTTTAACAGCCTAATATTCCCTTTACTTCACTATCTGTAAAGGAATAACACAAATTTGATAAATTTTTCATGTTTTGATTTGGAATAGAATGTGTAATGTTCCCAATACATTTGCGTGTATGGAAATAAAAGCTGTTATAAGGATTTTGAGTTTTATTCACATTTTTAAGCATACTGCTATTATTCTGAACATAACTGTATATTCAATTAAAGTTTTTCATAATGCTTCTCTCATTGACCTTGTTTTATGGTGTTTTCACCATTCAGCATCTCGGGTTTATTTCCTGTTTCTATTCTAGTCTGTGGCTTGTGAGCCATTGCTTCCTGTATATTTGTTATTCAGTGTCAGGGTTTTACTTTTATTCCTGCCTGTTGCTGCACTCTTTGGACCCCCATCTCCATCCTGCCTTTATTATTTTCTATGGAGTAAGTTAGTGTACAAAATCATAGGAATATTACCTCTTGGTAGCTGTGGCATAGAATATTCTGATGTTTTTGCTAGTACATTTGCATGACCTCTGACCCTATAAGTATCTTGCTTCAACCAAATGTATTTTAATTGGTTTTGGTAGTTTCAAATACATGAATGTATTTTCTTACTCTTATAATATAATTCATTTTATTCTTTTTGTTGAGAAACATTTCTGCCATCCACATGAGGCTATTGCTGCTATCATTTTGATGCAAGGCCATTTCTGACCATAAAATACTTGATAAGTTAGGTTACTTACCTCTGATAGCAGCAAAGGCATAAAAAAAAAGAAAAAATGAAATGCAATTTTTAAAAGAAAATGAAAATGTAATGCATTTAAAAATAATATACACAGTAATGTAAAATACACTGCTGCAGGTTTTTGGTGCTACATATTGAGGGCAGAACCTAATTTCCTGATTCAAGTAAGAGAGCATTTCAAGGCAGGAAATGGCTTCTGATGAAGAAATAGATTGGAACATTAAACAGCTGCTATTGGGAGGTTTTCAAAAGTGAGTTTTAAGGTTCAGATAATTGTTAGATATGCTGGGTCTTAGTGTTTTCATCGCAGATAGTGGGTCCTTTGTCCAAAAATGTAGTCATTGTATTTGGGTGAAAAATAATTGCTTGTCAGCTCTGACCCTGCCGTAATCCTAGAGTAATTTTCATGCTGGATACCATTATGTAGTGGCAAGTCAGAACTAAGCATAAGAACCATCCAATCCTAAGGTTTGTTATAAAGAGTACAACATAACTTTTTGAGAGACACGTTTATTCAGAAAGTTCCTTTAAGTAGAAGAAGGTGGTATCATTACTATATTTTGATGGTGCAAAATATTGGAATAATTTACTACTACTTCTGAGGTCTTGGATCACTATGCTTTTATAATACAACTGTGATTGTTTTAAATATTTCAGTGTTCTGTGATAGATGGAGAAGCCGTGCTGAAAAATCGGATAGTTGTGTAGCAAGAGCATATCAGCATTTTAGTATAGTCAGTATTGTATATCTTGATTAGTTTACGTATTTACAATTAGTTTTTTGTTTGTAATAACTTGTAGTTGATATAAGAAACTATACTTTATATGACTACCTCTTGAATGATCAATTGGTCATTTGAAACACAATCAAGCTACTTTATCTAATTTTAGAAAATAAACTCATTTAATAAGCACTCCGGAGGAAAACCTGTACTTGCTATAGGCTAGGGTGCAATTGCGTTGTCTCCAACACAGCAGTCCTGTTTCTTTTTTGTCTGCCAAATATACATTTTGCTTTGATCAATAGCTATTTCTGTTTCCTCTGAAGAGAGGTAGTTTTATTACTTTGAAAAAGTTGAATATAGGGTAACCTTGTTCTTTCCACTGTGGTTACAGTATCTTTATTAGATTTCCATTTAATTTCAGGTGTGTGCTGATTTTATTTATTTTTCTAGGCCAAAGTTCTTGTTTAGAAATTTTGATGGCACTTTAAAATAGGTAGTACTGCTACTTCACAGGTCCGCTTCCTGTGCCTGTATACCTCACTCTGTATACCTCACTATGCTCTTATCCCTACGTTGTGGGGGTTTTCCTTCTATAACCTTCTCAGATTTGTACTGATGAGGTTGTTTGTCAATTCCAAATTGACTCTGTGCAGGTGTGTGTGTGTGTAGTTGTATGCATGAGTTGGCACTTTCATCCCTTTCAGAGCTATTTACTGCCTTTTGCCCAGTGTTGTTGGTATAGGCTCCTCCTCTCACAACCCTGGATTTGATTGTGTATTTTTAGAATGTTCTGTATGGAACTTGTTTTTATGGCATTAAAACACACCATCAAGATATTTGATAAACATTTTAGTATGTGAGCTACCTGTGTAAATCTTAAAATGGAGAGAAGACCTTTTTTAGGTTTGTATGATAATAGACCTGGCTCAGTGTGCCACCTTTTGAAAATGTACTGTAATTGGACCTTTTATGAAGTTTTCTTGGAATAGCTATTTCATAAAACACTAGCCAACCCGCAGCATAATTATGTATTGATGGGTGAACACTTCCTGAAAGACACAGTTATCCGAATGGGGTGGGTTTGAGGATACGACTGTAAGTGAATGCAAAGATGGAACTCTGGAGAGAGGGCGGGGAAGCGGGCCCCGAGAGGTTTCGGGTCCTAACCGTCCAACGACGGGTCGACACAACCGGTAACGATCCTTCTGCAGGTTCACCTACGGAACCCGTGTTAGGACATGTACATCCTCTAGATAGGCAAGTTCGATCATCTGATGCCCATTCCGCCCCCACCATTCTAGTCTGCCGATTTCTTAAGTTATCTCTTAGTCATTGTTCAGTGCGCACTGCCTGCTAATGTGTCTGCCCCCAACTCCTCACCTGAATTGCTTTCGTCTGTGTACAGTCCACATGCACTTGTGAGTCACGTTGACTGTTCATTTTCCATACATCGCCTCAGTCACATGCACCTGTGAGCCACGTTCGGGCCGGGTGAGGTTTTCCGTGTTGAGTCCAATTAAGCCAAAGGCTCCACACCTGGTGGTGCCCTTCCGTCAATTCCTTTAAGTTTCAGCTTTGCAACCATACGCTACAGTTCACATGCACCTGTGAGCCACGTTCGGGCCGGGTGAGGTTTCCCATGTTGAGTCAAATTAAGCCACAGGCTCCACACCTGGTGGTGCCCTTCCGTCAATTCCTTTCAGTTTCAGCTTTGCAACCATACTCTCCCCGGAACCCAAAGACTTTAGTTACCTGGTTGGCTGCCCGGTGGGTCATGGGAATAACGCCACCGGATCGCCAGTCGGCATTGTGTATGGTCGGAACTACGATGGTATATGATCTTCTTTGAACCTCCGACTTTCGTTCTTGATTAATGAACACATTCTTGGCAAATGCTTTTGCTCTCGCACCATGGTCGGCTGTTTAGTGAATTGTTGGTGGGCAGGGCTTTGTGAGTTGGTGGGCGTGGCTGTTTTGCATGCGTCTTGCTTGCCATGGACTTAGTGAATTATATATATAGATTTAATTTAATTTTTTGTTTCATTTTATTATGAATTCTTAACTGGGTTGTATGGTGGCAGATATGTTTGGATTTCAATTTGTGCTGTGGTGGTTCACTGTAAAGCTGTTATTTTCTCCATTACTTTGAGGACTTCTTCCTAGTTATCCTGGTTTCTTCTCATAGCACAGAGAAATGCTTTTAGGTCAAGAGATGTTATTTATTTGTCCTAGTGGATAGGATGATGGTGGGCTAAATCAGAGATGTGCTCATTGATTGTGGACCTCACAATCTAGGCTTCAGTTTTTCTTAACATCAGCTGAAAATAAGCCTGTGTCTAAGTAAGACTGGTTTTTAAATTTAAATTTTTTTTCTTTTTGTGTGTGAGGTAGGGAGGGATGAAAAAAGTAATGTTATTCTTGAGGATTTTCTGCCAGATTTAAGTGATTACACCTTTTAGAGCTTCAAACAGTGTGAGAAGTACAATAACAGGCACTGACCCTGCTCTGAATAAAGTGGGTATTGAAGATGGACGAATAGATGCTTTGTTGTTATAGTTGTTACTGAAGTACTTTTTATAATGTATTATACTGGTGGTATTATAGTTGTTAGTATGCCTATTCATAGAAGTTAATTTATATTCTGTCTGATCATCTGCTTGTTTTATGGAAGTTGAACTGTTTTTATGAAAGATCGACTTCTGAAACGTTTTCTTTGAAGTGGAACTGGGATGCCCTCCTGTGGTAAAAAGTCAGATTTGCAGGACATCAAGAAATGAGTTTTTTATATTTTAAAAATAGTTCTAAATGAAGAGAGATGAAAGCTGTTTTTTAGTAGGTATGTTTGTTTCCTCAAGCTTTAAATTTAAAAAGGGATGGCACATAGCACTACATATTTAAGTATTAGTGAGTCCTGATTATTGCTTCTTAGTTTAGTGAAAGACTTGCCATTTTGATTGATTTTTAATTTTGTACACTCTGCAGCCACTGGCAGTGCCAACAGAAATGACCAATTAGGTTTAATTTCAACCACATTTGTGAAGTCTGCTTGGGATTTGTTTTCTTCCTAAATCCAACAGTTTTAACACTACAGTTTGGCTTGAGTAAGTTAAAAAGTACCTCCTAAGTATTTGCATAATATTGTGTAACGGTTATCTTTCTAGAGACTAATATAAAGTGCAATATTATTTGGAAATTGTGTTGTAAATTAAAGATTTTTGTCAAATACTGCTGATTAAATAGCTTCATACGTAAAATTTGTTGGTTAAAGAATTTGAATTGCAAATATTGTGATTCCCTTTGTTGGTAATGTGTTTGTCACATGTACCACAATTGGCATTGTGCTGCATTTTTCATTAAATAGAAGTCAAACCAGACTACAGTGTGCCAGTTTTGTAGTTTGTTTATTAAGTAATAAAATGTGGCCAAAATAAATCTTATTTGTTTCTCTACAAAGTTACTTCTGATATTTTCATATTTTCATATTTGCTGGAGACTGGAATTCCCTGTGCTTATCAGTGCTTGAGAATTACTAAAAGAGAAAGATGTTTAAATTTCATGAGGTTCTTTCATGTATGCCACAATTTTTACACATGCAGACTCCCCGTGACCCTGTAATTAGGATGTAGCGGGTTGGATAATGGATGGATGGATGTTTGGATCACAATGCAGTGATAATTTAATTTGATTTGCAGTTTTTTAATCATTCATGGAATATCATTTCATGAAATAACAGTACAAGTGACTGATAAAAAAACATGGTAACTTTTGCATTTTGTTTTCATTAACTCAAGCTAGGTTCATTGGGTATGATATTTCGGCTGATTTGTAATATTTTAATATTTCTGTTATATCTAGGTATTTGTAGACATGTGGAGAGTGGTTTGTCATTGTTTTACTAAGCAAGAAAGCTAATAAAATGCCATTTGATTGCTCAAGATTCTGACCAATAACAGTACATTTTTCATTTTAAATGGTTCCGTATCAGTTATTGGTCCGGATAACAGTGCTCTTCCATCATGAGCTGCTAAGTTCAGCTTATGTTTTACTGACCTCCTATTCTAGACTATCTTCCATCCACTCTACAGTCCTGTTATAATACGATAATAAGATTACAATCTGCAACACATATTATAAAGAAGAGAGAAAATTTAAGAGTTATATAGAGATTGTTAGGTATGTATTATAGCAGATCTGAAATTTTAATATTCCAATTGTAGATGTTGATTTCTTCCACAGCCAATTTCATAATGTGAATGAATTAAGCTCCTTGTTGGATTAGCTGTTTGTTTCAGAAATATAATTTAGTATGTAATTTAAATAAACAGCAAATTAATATGTATTTTCACTATAGCTGAAATCCAGACTTATCTGCCTCCATATAACCAATTAAGAATTCATAACAAAATTAATCTGTAATGCAATAAAACACTTAGAAAAAAAAATTAAATGGAAAATTACATAACAAAAGCATGAGACATTTGATGAAGTAGCTATTGCAAGATCACTTCATCAAGGTCCAATTACAGTACATTTTCAAAAGATGGAACGCTGAGGCAGGCTAAAAAAACTCTTCTCTCCGTTTTAAGATTTACACGGATAGCTCAAATATTAAAATGTTTGAATCAAATATCTTGATGGTGTGTTTTAATGAAATAAAAATTAGTTCCGTTGCAGTTTTATATACTGCAAAGTGAAATTATGTTAAACATAACATTCTGGATTGTATTAAGCTCCTTGTTGAATTAAGTTTGTTCAGAACTATAATATAGTATGTAATTTAAATACAACAGCAAATTAATATGATTTGTATTTTGACTAGTTTTTAACTTGTTTTTGTGGAGTTTGCTTATTTAGTTGTATTTGCAGAGTGATAATATACAGAGAGGGAACTTATTTCATTGCTCAGAGAGCTTTGCTCATTAGAGCCTACGATTGCACTATTGACATACATTCTTCAAGCAATAGCACTCAGACTGTATACACTTTGGCTTTGTTTTTGCCTGCCAAAGTTTACCCCAGTATGAAATGTAAATCTGGCCTAAGCTGCAATGCAGCTCTGCAAGGAAAAGAAGTTGTTGGGTGACAGCACTGGTGGGATGTGGAACACCGAAGCATTGCTACAGATAATGGCAAATTAAACATGGAAACTTCATTTGATGCTTAATACCAATTATTTTCAAGATTTGCTAATTTAATATGAAGGGATTTATTAAAGGTTAATAATTACTTTTAATGTCCTTTTCCTCGTATAGTAACATGCACAGTCTACAATTTTCCTGAAATTCTGAATGTTTTTGGATGGATGAATATTTCTAATATGAAATATTTAAGATTCATTTTTTTAGTATGTTGAGAGCTATTGTTTTAAACACTTTTTCTTTTAACACTCCTTTTATAAACAATTAGAGAATTATGATAAACCTTTTTGTACTGTGGCCTGCTTGAAAAGATGTCCATCTATAATTTGGATAGTTAATGTAGTAATTGATGTTATGGTTGTCCAGATATGTAAAATGTCACAGAAAAATCTAGTGGAATAAAAGAAACACTCCATATCATACTAGGCCGTGTAATATAAAAAATGAGTACAGTAATCCCTCGCTACATCGCGCTTCGACTTTCGCGGCTTTACTCTATCGCGGATTTTATATGTAAGCATATCTAAATATATAACACAGATTTTTCGCTGCTTCGCGGGTTTCTGCGGACAATGGGTCTTTTTACTTCTGGTACATGCTTCCTCAGTTGGTCTGCCCAGTTGATTTCATACAAGAGACACTATTGGCGGATGACTGAGAAGCTACCTAATCAGAGCACACAGTTAAAGTTCCTGTGTGCTGATTGGCTCAGCGACGGAGTGCTGCATTAATCAGGAAGTCTCATCTCACTCATTCAGCATTAACGTGCTGGGGCCATGTCCAAGTGCCAACAGAAGATGCAAATGATTGCAGAAAAGGTAAAAGTTTTGGATATGTTGAAGGAAGGGAACAGCTACACCGCTGCAGGACACCATTACGGCATGAGTCCACGATTCTTTTTATTTAAAAAGGAGGAAAAGCATATAAGATCTACAGCCGCAGTGTACTTTAACCAGGGCGCAAAACGAGTTGCAAGTGGACGTGATAAGGCAGTAGTCTGGATGGAATCTGCTTTAGGGATTTGGATTGAAGACTGCCAGAAGAACAACGGCGAAACTACACAATCGCCTTGGGGCCTCATGTATAACGCCATGCGTAGAACTCACACTATAACATGGCGTAAGCACAAAAGCGGGATTGTGCGTATGCACAGAAAAATCCAGATGCAGGAATCTGTGCGCACGCATACTTTCACGTTCTTCCACTACATAAATCCCGATCAGTGTGAAAAGTAACGCACGTGCACGCGCCTTCTGTCCCGCCCCAACTCCTCCCAGAATTACGCCTCTTTGAATATGCAAATCAATATAAATAGCCTTCTGTGAAAAGACAATGGGAAAAGCACAGGGGAAAATATAAGAATTTCAGCGAATACCAAGTGGAGGCAAAGGAAAAACGTACTATTTGTTGGTTTAAACAGTGGTATAAGCAACAAAAGAAAGTTGATCGAGTGACAGAGTGTCGGAAAAACTCGAAAGATCAAATTCACAAAGTCGCACAGTGCCCGAAATAAAAAAGAAATCACATATCAAAGTCGCCGTGAAAAGGCAAGTCGTAGCCCACCGTCTGAGTGTCATATGAAAGCGTATTAGGGTACAAACAAAAAACATAGGCACACAGTGGGGAAAAAAGCACGAAATGTCAACTTTAATCTCGAAATTTCCACTTTAATCACGTAGTTTATTTTGCCATTAAAGTAGAACATCATAAACATCATCTTAAAATCGTTTATTTTACTAGTTTCTCAAGTAGCATGTTAAATGCTTTGTTCTGTGTTTGATCTTCTATGTGCTCTGTGTGTGAATCACTACGTGCTTCCGTTCTTTCTCTTTCTCCGACAGGACACAGAATGCATTACATTCGAGATATTACAGCTCTCTGAATAATTAAAATACTGAGATGTATACGTGATATCATTTTCATGATGATAGGAATGGAAGCATGTTATTAAACATGGGAACACGGTGGCGCAGTGATTGTTCATATCTCACGCAAGAGGCTTGCTGCGCCATGTGCGACCTTCGATGAAATAATTTATTACAGAAGTACCGTCTCTTTCAAACGTACTAACCTCCAATTCCTGTCCATACTTTTCTTTCTCCAATCGCCACACAATCAGCTCTGTAATAGACGTTAAGCCATTTGTAAGCTTAGACCGCCGATTCTTCAAAACTTTTAAGGAACATTGAAATATCTTCGTAGTACATGTTTAATTATTATATTCGTCTATCCTTCCAGTGTCGCGTCAGCACCAGCAAGAATACAGCGCAAGGCAGGAGCTATCCGTGAACTAGCTAGCGCTGCAGCACCGTGTCCTCACATGTTTAATTATTAACAATACAGATTATTTAAATGAAGTTAAAGTTTTATCTGTATACTATAAGCAACATATTTTGCTGCATTTCATCTTAAAAATGATATTGTCATCATACGCGCTTTATAAAGTAGCGCAGGTTGTGCAATATTATAACTAGTGTAAGTTTACAGTGAGGTGATTGTACTTATAAGTACAAACAGTTCTACAAGGAGCACTTGATGGACTGATTGAGTGCGTTTATAGTTCTTGGGATGAAACTGTTTCTGAAACACGAGGTCCGTACAGGAAAGGCTTTGACGCTTTTTGCCGTGGTTGAGGTAGTGTGTACTTGAAACTGTATACCGATAATTCTCTTTCCGATCATCTGCTGCTGTGATTCACACTCAGATACAGTGATATAAATACTCCGAGTGGTGCAGTGAGAGTAATATGGAAAAAGATGATCCGCAGTGGCAACCCTTAACGGGAGCAGCAAAAAGAAGAAAAAGATGCAGTGAGCGTAACAACGCTAAAGCAGTTATGGTATTTGGAATACTATGGCTATTCCCTGGCCCATTATATTGCTACAGGTTAATTACGATCAGATGCATTACACTAATAAACAATATGCAGTTAATTTCAGTGTATTTATAAAGCCGCGTCAGGAATGTGGAGCTAAGAAAGAAAGGATGAGCACACAGGAACAGTAGTTTGACCATTCTGTGGACCATTATATTTTTACAGGTTAATTACAATCAGATGCATTAAATTTATGAACGATATGCGGTTAATTTCAGTGTATTTGATAAAGCCGGCACCGTGGATATGGATCTAAGAAAGGGTGATCACACAGGAACAGTAGCACTGCTTTGACGCTGGGTGCCGCCAGTCTCCAAAACCAAGCGGAGAAATTGCGTACGCCAAGGTATGAGTTACCGTGGAAATGTGCGTGGCTTTACGCCAAGTTTAGGTTTTATACATCGCGATTTGAGCGTGGAAACATTTGTACGCAACATTTCTGTGCGTACGCACCGTTTATACATGAGGCCCCTGAAGAAGCTCCTTTAGAAGAGCTGTAACGCTCTCCTTTGTTGTGCAGTAAAATTAAACTCATCGTTATCGGACAAGTCGTCGTGTCATTGTTGGTAAGTAAGCATAATTATCTACGTACAGTACTTATTACGTGTACATAGTTTAGTGTCACTGTATGTACACACATTTTACTGTATACAATTTTTCTTGCATTGAACATATTTATTGCTTGTGGCCTGTCTGTCGTAATGGCTGTAACATATGTGATATTGGAGATGCTCGATATCTTTAAAATAATATTTAGGTTTTACTGTATATAAACTAGGGGTGGGCGGTATGACCAAAATTCTATATCACGGTATTTTTCTAAATTATCCCGGTTTCACGGTATTCGACAGTATTTTTTTCCCCATGCATGAGTGGATGTTAACCACATTTTCCACTGCAATTACTGGCTAAGAATAACCTATTCCACTGTCAAGAGTATTGTACATTGTACAAAAAAAACATTTTAATGTGCACACAAGTATTAATACAGTTTTGCATTGCCCCATAAAGTGATAGTTTTCAAGGGGGTGGCACTAATGGAGAAGGTATCATATTGCATGACAGATGCAGTCAAAATATAGAATCTTCTTATTGAACAAATTTTGCAAAAACAAACTATAATTTTGACAACATATTTTCAACCATACAAAGAGGCATTTAGACTTAGTAAAATATCCAGAAGTGCTTGTCAAAAATTGTATTGCACCGAATATGTCTTAGAAAAGGAATAAATAGTAAATATTTTTTGTAAACCAACTACACTTTCTGTTAATGTTAACAATCTCTGTCCACTGACACGTTAAAATGACTTTTTAAACAACTTTATCATCATTAAACTGCATAATATTTAAACTAATAAATAATAACAATAAAATGAATAATAGTATTATTACTGATAGTTGCACTATTACTTCAAGACTTCAAGCCCAGGTGCATTACACAGTATTCACCAAATTAAAATAAAATACAACAAGTGCAAGTTGGTGATGACATCTTTACCAGCTGAACCATCATTTAGGCAAACTGCATTAATATGGACCTTGCTTCAAGCTAAGCTATACTGGGAAGAAAAAAACAAACTATACGTCGAGAACAAAGTCAACATTTCCACTTTATTATCGCCGTTTATGTCAAGATTAAAGTCGACATTTCCTCTTTATTCTCGCCATTTATGTTGAGATTAAAGTCGACATTTCCACTTTATTCTCGTAGTTTACTTCATAATTAAAGTAGAATGTCGTAAACTAAACTTCTTCCTAAAATCAATGTTTAATCAATTACCTAATTTACCCCGTCATAAATTAATGCAGCACATTAAATGCTTTGTGTTACGTTCCCCGACCCAGTGGTTAATCACTACGCTTCTTAAGCGATCACCATACAGAATCCATTCACTTCATGATATTCCTGCTTTCTGAAAATTTAGAATGCTAAGATAAATACTTGATATCATTTTCATGATGAAATGCATTAAAGCAGGTATTACACATGCACGGTAGTGAGGCGGTAGTGCTGCTCCCTCGCAGTAAGGGGTCCCCAGGTGTATGTTCAGTGTAGAGAACTTTATGGCAGGTGTGACGAGAATCCAAAAAACTGGATGTATGAATAGATATCACACAGGTTTAACTTAAATATTGTGTAAATGTTGGGTTTGTGATCTGCTGGTCGGAGACACGAACACAGAATTCAATGCATGTTCTTCTGAGCGGGCTATCTTTATTGCATGCATGCTGTCTCTATCTGACGTAGGCTACCAAAACCCCAGTTCCTATCCTTCCTTTTTCTTTCACCACATATCCAATCACCACACGATAAACGTCTTTGTGAAATTACAACTAGTTATAAACTTAGCCCACGGAGTGTTCAGAACTTTAAAAATATCTTCGTTATACATGTTTAATTATGCCATCCATTCAGAGTTGCGCCCATCTCTGAACGAATCACTTAACACAAAGCATTTAATGTGCTATATAACTTATGACGGGGTTTGAGAAAATCTAGTAAATTAAATATTCATTTTATGATGAAGTTTAGTTTACGATGTTCTACTTTAATGACAAATTACGAGAATAAAGTCAAAAGAATATATTCTTGTCATAAGCGTCAAGATTAAAGTGGAAATGTCGAGAATAAAGTCAAAATGTCGTCACACTATTACACAGTACCCAGGTACATTACACTGTATTGAAAACAAATAAAACAAGTACAACTTGGCTTGCAGTATTATCCAGTAGTATAGAAACAGTATTTACACATCTGACCTTTTAAAACTAAAGCATCTCCAGGCGACAGATGTGACTGCTTTTTTTCGGCTCTCTGTCCATTTTCACCGCGCGGCATACCTATGCTACCGCCCACTATTTGGTGGTGTAGCAGTGAAAAAGAGCCCTAGTGCAACAAATCTGTGTTTAGCGGTGTAGCAGTGAAAAAGGTTCCCACTTGAACAGTTTCCCGCTGCGCCACGTTCCGAACGTCGTTTAGGCAATTTAAACTGGTGTTGCGGTATAAGAAAAATCCATATCATAAAAAAAATAAATAACGGTTTTCTGTATGAACCGGTATACCGCCCAGCACTAATATAAACTGTGTTTACATACATAATTTCAACGAATCTTATCTAATATCTAAGAGAATACAAAGGGTTTATTCTGTATAATTCTGCGGGAAATGTTTATAATAGTGTGGGAGAGTTTATAAGTGCTTAAAAATATATAAAAAGAACCATATGAACATATGGTTTCTACTTCGCGGATTTTCACATTTCGCGGGGGGTTCTGGAACGCAACCCCCGCGATGGAGGAGGGATTACTGTACAGTGTGTTTAATATATATTTTTTTAATTCTTAGGTAAATAAATAGTTTTGTGCTGTTAGTGGTTAATAGTCATATCTATTGAAAATTTGCACTTTAGTTTAAAATATTTTTAGCAGAGGTAATGATATCTACATGCTCACCATGTGCTGAACTAAACAAGGAGATTTCATGGCCATTTCCCCAATTCATTTACTTTAATAGCACTCAACATTTCAAGGAGTAGCTGAAGTGAACATGTTAAAGCAAAATTTAATTATGTCAGACATCAAAAATTCAATTTACAGTAAAAAGAAAGTTCTAAAAATAATACACTTGGGTTGCACACTTAACTAATTTCTCTAAGTAACTGGTTTGCAAAGTCTTCAAGATATCAAAGCATGGAATCAAAGCATTCATTTTCCATCTCAGATTTGTCCTCATCAAACTATTTGTCTGTAAATATCTTTAGACTAGGCTGGTCATTGTTGTTCCAAGATAAATCTTATTTTTCAAAATGTTTGAACCAATTCTTAATTGATGTATGTGTTAGTTTTTCACAAATTGTGAAATTAGCTGTTGCCATATGCTGAATGTTTTGAGACTTGTTTCGCACTGAAATTTTTTGTGGACCCTGGAGATACTGAACTTTGCAGTGTATTATGCTGTGACCCAATCTGGAAGGTTTATGTATTGCCAGAGGGTTAATTTGAAGTCTGTCTGGTTTGTATCGCTCGTCAGCATTGATGAATAGCCAGTATTTCGAATGACAGTAAGTGCCTCTATAATTAAATATACAAGTGATCTCTGTGTTCAGCACAACTTGAAATTGTGCAAACTGAACAGTAAAAAAGGGGGGAAAAAATCAATGACTGCATTGACAGTAGAAAAATTCTGAAGAGCTGCTTGAAAGAACCATCATCACCCTGGATATTCCTTAAGAAGCTATTTATAATTTGGTAAGTGCCGCTACCAAAATGTTTATCCAGCCATCCATTTTCCAACCCGCTGAATCCGAACACAGGGTCACGGGGGTCTGCTGGAGCCAATCCCAGCCAACACAGGGCACAAGGCAGGAACCAATCCTGGGCAGGGTGCCAACCCACCGCAGGACACACCAAAATGTTTATTTTCAGAAAACAAAACTTCAAATACAAAATGATGTAGTACATTGCTATGGAACTAATACTACTCTCAGTACTACTGGTCTTGCAAGAAATGCTTTAAAACTATTGCTTCAGCATTTTTCATCTATTGATGCTTATGATGAGCTACTACCAAAAGCCAGAAGATAATAAAGATGACATTTCATTACCTGTACCTTTTGTTTACACCTCATCAGATGTCTCAGACTCATAACTCATTACTATTTTTTGCCCTGGAGAACTCTCCAAAAGTTACTTGGAATTTTATATAATCATTTTATGACTTGTACATGAGACTTGATTGACATTTGCTGTAGAATTCCATATAAAGGAGTTAAATTGTTAATATAGTGTAAATCAATACCTTATTGTCATGTGTCATGCTTTTATACATCAAAACAATCTGGCACTTAGCAGTAAGTACTGTAGTCATTTTTTAATTGCATCATGTTGAACTATGGAATACCGATTTAATTGGCATGATAGTGTACAGTATATGCATTGGTCAAAATGACAGGAAATAGTTGTCAATTACGATTATCTGCATGTAAGAAAATGAAATTTTAAGCATAAATATAAACTAAGTAGAAGAAAAGCCTTAATAATAAACTGTCAGGTAGTTTTAAGCATGTTTAAGTCAGGTTAATGAGGGTTCTCGTGAGACTGGATACTTGCCATGTTTTCTTCATAGTGCATGTCTCATTTTCATAGCATATTAAGTCCTGTATATTTAAGCTGTATGTGATGAAAGCTCATAATTGAAAGAGAGAATAACTATGCTACAGCACTTCAATTGTTGTTTATATATCTTTTCATGTTGTTATGCTTTGCTTATTACTGTTCTCTGCAAACCACATTTTTTGGCATTTTACAATTGCCAGAAGCTTTATAGCTATAATTAAATTAAAACACAATTTTGGTTTCTTGCCCTTTTGAGTTTTACTTAGGTAATCATGGCACTGATTATTTGTGGCTCAGTAAAACTGTCATGTTTTGCATTTACCGTCCAGCTTGCATCTAGGTCAGGGATGGGCAAACTAGGGCCTGCGGGCCATATCCGGCCCGCCGAATATTTACAAAATTGCCCTAAAGACTGCATTCATTTCACCATGTTCCTGCGTTTTCCTGCAATACCCGGCAGATTTCACTAGATGGAGTACTACTGCTTTTGCCAAAGGCGAGTCTGTCCTGTCTACACACAGATATTCATTCGTCACTTTGCCATTGCATTGACCCCTACTTTAACAATGAATGGACCAAAAAAAAAGAAAATTTGACCATGAGTGCTGAGTTTTTAATAAGGAGTGGGCAGCTAAATATATGCCTTATTTGCCATGAAACCATTATGGTTTTCAGAGAATGTATTATCAGCCGCCACTTTTCCACCAAGCATGCTAACTACACTAGCAATCAGTCAATGCAGGAAAGGACAGCTACTGCTCGGAGGTTAGTGAGCAGGAGTCAAGCACCAAGGCAGGCAGGTTATTTGCTGTCATTCAGATTAGCAAAAGCCAGCAAGCCTTTTTCTGAAGGGGACTTTTTGAAAGAATGCATGGTAGAGACAGCAAGTCTCTTGTGCCCAGAGAGCAAAAACAAATTTGAACAAATTAGTTTATCACACAGAACAGCAACTCGCTGTATAGAACTAATTGATGAAGAGTTGGTCAGCCAGTTAAACACAAAACCCGAGTCATTTAAGTTCTGTTCCTTAGTACTGTATGATTTAACAACATAAAAGACACCGCACAGCTCTAAATTTTTATTAGAGTGATTAGTGACAATTTTAAGATCACGGAGGAGTTTTTGGCCGTAGTGTATAAATTGTACAACATGAAGAGCGTACTTGTATGACAGGTTGTTTGGTGTCATTGAGAGGCTGAAGCTACCATGGTGTAAACTTGCGAATGTTACCAAAGATAGAACGCTGAACTTGACAGGAAAAATGTTGGGCTGCTGAAAAGAATCCAGGATAACACGAAAGAGGAAAACCCTGAGTTGGATGCAATTTTCCTACACTGCATAATTCACTAGGAAGCTCTGTATTGCAGCTTGATCACGTAATAAAGTTGGTTGTAAAGGTTGTTAACTTCATACGAGCGAAGGGACTTGACCATCGTCAATTTTATTAAATTCCTTGAAGAAACTGATGCTGATCACCACGACTTACTTTACTACTCTAATGCCCGCTGGTTAAGTTTGGGGAAAGTATGTCAGTGAGTGTTGGAGCTCAAAGGGGTGAAATGCTCATTTTTGAAGTTAATGGGAAAAGGCATTGATATTCCTGAGCTGAGCGACACAGACAGGCTTTGTGATTGTGTTCGCTGTGGACATACTGACACACATGAATGTGCTGAACACGGAGCTACAAGGGAAGATCATTTTGTTCATGAAATGTATATACAGTAAATATGAAAGCCTTCAAAGCCAAACTGACTTTATTCTCAAGACAAATTTCAAACAAAACATTCACTCATTTCCCCACACTAGCGACGCAGAAAGAGGCCCCATAACATACGAAGATATATAGCAAATCACTGGACGATATGCATGGCGAATTCTGCCGTCAGTTCTTTGATTTTAAAAAAAATTGAGATGTCACTTCAGCTGGTATCATGTCCCCTGTCAGTGGACTCTGAAACAGAGTTGCAGTTGAAACTGATAGATCTTCTGTGTGATTCAGTCTTAAAGGAGAAGTTTAACTCTCTGAAACTGGATAAGTTTTATGCCTCACTAAATGAAGCAAAGTTTCCAAACATCTAGAAGATGGCACAAAAGACTCTGACATTGTTTGGCTCTACCTACGTATTGTATGTGAGCAGATGGTCACCGTGATGAACATCAACAAATCATGCCGTAGACCCCTAGTTAACTGATGAACACCTGAGATCTGTCCTGAGAATTACCACAACCAAACTGACACCATATGATCAACAATATTGTTCCCATTGAAACTGAATAATATAGGCAGGTAATCTTTACCTTTTAGGTAATAAGAGTCACGTGTAATTTACTTTGGTTCCTTCCCTACTGGACTGGCCTGCCTGTTAAATTTTAAAACCCTCTGAGCCAAAAAGTTTGCCTATCCCTGAACTAGGTGAAAAAGCAAATAAACATTTTCACATTTAAAAGAATGCAAATTTATAACTTCATGAAAACGCATCCAGACACTAAAACTTTAATGTTCCCTAAACAAACACTAGTTGAATGTATTTTCTGTCAAGTGCTATTGACCTTATTATTATCAATCAATTTAACAATAGCAGAACCAAAAGTTCATAGCTTACCATATTTTTTTTTTTTCACATAGTGCATATAGAAATATATATGCAAACCCTGAAATGGTCTGGTTTCTATGCTGAGCCTTTTAAAGGAGCTGTGAAGACTAGTATTTTGTACAGTTAAGCATGTTTGTTTTACAGAAAACTGCCAGCTTATTTGGAATAACATATACTCTTATCAGCACCCACTGTGTAGTTTTATGACATGTTGAAAGCGACTACTAGAGCATATATCTTAATAATAATTTTTTGCATATTCCACTTCAATTTGTTCTGCTTTACTCAATTAATATGATGTAATGCTTAATACATACTATATTTTTTTCCATTAAAAGTTCTTCTGTTAACATACAATCATAAAATGTTTAATTATTTACACATTAATTGTATGCAATATTTGGTTATGCTGCTATATCGTAAGGCTTACCTTAAGTAATTAAGGTTATAGTTTTTGACTATAAATTCACACAGTATACCTGTTTTTACATATAGAAGCTGTTAAATGCTGCTTCTTTACCACATTTGCATTTCTTGGCCAACTTTCTCCATTGCAAGAAAAAACATGCTCCAGGCTACGTGTCATTTTGCCTTCTTTCCTGTCCTGATCTCTCCTCGCAAAAGCCAGCATGACTTGAATCAAGTTTCAAATTTACAGGGCGAAGTGGTGGCTCTGAAGCTAAGGATCTGCGCTGGTATCCCGAAGGTTGCTGGTTCGAATCCCCGTCACTGCCAAAAGAAATCCTACTCTGCTGGGCCCTTGAGCAAGACCCTTAACCTGTAATTGCTCCAGGGGCACTGTACAATGGCTGACCCTGCGCTCTGACCCCAAGGGGTATGCGAAAACTAACAAATTCCTAATACAAGAAATCGTATAAGGCGAAATAAAGAACAAAAAAAAAAATGCATATGATTATCTTTATGGTAATTTTGAATACTACTGTATGTAATTTCCATGAACTTGCCCACTGTTTTCATATGTTTCCATCAACTTCTGGCTGTTTTCCATTGGCTTGAGTCATGGGAAATATTTCTGGTTTGCTTCAGTTTGTGGGTTTTAATAGTTTTTCAGCGGCGTAGCCTCTGGTACGTTTTCAAACAATTCTCCCTCATGTACTGGCATAGCCTGCATTTGTTTATTTTTTGTGTGTGTATGTATTTTTATACCTTTCATTTGGCTTGTTTTATATACAGTGTGCATTGTCCTCTCTTTACTTCTCTGACTTAGAGTAACTGTAGCATGAGCACAAAAAGAGCTTCATATAGTAAACCATGAAATATAAAATTGGAACCTAAAATGTTTAGGGGTAGCCGTGCACAAATGACTGTGTATTTCAGATAGTTAACTAGATGGGCTTATAAATAGGGTGGCCAAATTCTCTCAAACAGCATCAGAAGGTGCAGCTGGGAGTTTGGGTGCTAGGTGGTTTGAGTAATTCATTCAAAATAGTTTTTGTAATTTAGTTAATCTTGGGTGTATGTTTTATAATGTGCCCATAACAACTACTGAACTTATATCATATAGACAATTCTTTTTGTGCATTCAAAAAAAAAATGCATCACACAATAATAATAAGGCAGTCTAAATTTAATATTAAAAGAAGACTGCAGCTACACAAAAAAAAATATCATTTGTTATTTTGGAAGTTCTTAATTAGTTGGAGGTGCTTGGCCGATCATTTTGTGTCTGTGGTAGAGGGGTTCTATTTTCCACTTACATTTGTTCTTTGGTATGTTATACAAACCACAATACTCTGTTCCAAAATTGACTCAGACAAATGATATTGCTATCATTCGAGTAACCCTTTTTCCAGAGGCATTCATTAAGGAAAGTATCTCTGAACTGGAGCTGCAGTTCCTGGAAGACACAAACCTAGCTTCACGGCTTTGGCCAGTATGCTAATTTTCTTTTCCAGTTCCTGGAAATCCCCTTTCCATCAATCTTTTTTTTTTTTGCCTAATATTACTAGACGTACAACAGAAATACTGTATTAACCCCTTTGTTGTTCAGTATATCATCAGTTGGTACAAGATTGCGAATTCTTGAGCAGATTTGAGAAAGACCTTCCTGTATTTCATTCCATTCTAAGCACAGTTACTGTGGCTGCGTCAATCAATTGGAACAGTTTCAGTGATTGAGGCATTTTGTCAGAGGCTAAATAAGTTGTCAACAGGACTTCTTCCTGCAATATTGCTAGCTTCAAACAAAACATCCAGTGGCTGTTTTGTTTGTGGTTACAAACAGTTTGGTGCATGTCAGTGTTAAATGCCCTTGAAGTTTAAGAATATGCAGTGCAGAATTTACTTCATGTTAAGTTAGCATAATAAAATGGATGATGTAAAGAGTTTTAAACCTCTATGGTCTGAGACATGTACACTTTAACCAAAATGAAAACTGATTGATCACCTGCTATCTTGTCATGTAACTGTCCTGTGGTGTTATGTATCCCTACTTGCAGAGATAAAGGTATTTGGTTAAGTGGTTCTTGCAGTAGAAGGAGACCGTCACTAATGAAATGAACATGACAGAGAATATAATTGGTAGTTTATCAACAGTTATATTCATTTTAATCTGTCCATTTTTATGGATGTAAAATTGATTTCTTTAGGATTTAAATTAGAAATGATTTGTAGCTTGTTTTATTTTTCCAGTCTTAAATGTATGCTGTGATGCCATGTATCAGAGCTACTTTATCACTAATCACCACTTTAGATGGGACTCCTTTCTTCTGTAGTTCTAAGTTGGGTGGACTGAATAGTTTCATGGTCCTTGGAAGATGCATTATTTGCTTTTTTTGTGCGTGTGAATTAAATTGAGTTTTTCTTTAAGTAAAACTGTATATCTGATAATACCAAGATACAAGACTGATACAACAATAAATATGAAGTTCGGAGTAGTATGTAAATTCAGATGTAAACAATACAGTATGTCCCAAGTAGTGTAAGGGACATCCAGACAATGCAGGTATCTGAGCTGGAGAAATGTCTTCCAACATCGAATGGCACAGGTATTATCTTCCGTAATGCATTTGTATTTTTTTTTTTTGGAAAACCTTATCGTATGAGTATTTAGGGTTTGTTTTTATGATGGCATAGTTTTATGATAAAAATGTCCACTATAAGGGTGAACAATTATATGGCGGGAGTTTCACAGACATTTAAATTTGTTGCATATTAATATGTTCAGTTTGAAACATGCCAGTTTTTCTACATTGGGTTGTAACTTTTAGACACAATGAAGCATTCTAAATACCAAGTACTCTTAATGTGTTTCTACCAGTGGCTGTATAAAGTGCAAACATTGCATTTATTTGAATCCAGTTTTGCAGTGCTGCTTTTACAGCGTGTCCAGCATGAATGAAGTACTATCATTGGGGAATGTCTGAGAGCTTTCGTTCGCTCTTTTCTGTGACAGATACAAATGTCCAAGCAGACCCAACCCCCAGCTAATCCCTGTAGTTCCTCCTGTCTCTCATACTGTCACCCTTTAGTTTTCCCCATTGCAATTCACTTTATTGTGGGAAAGTTTCCTTCAGTTGTTGATGCAGAAAAGAAACTAGAACTTAAGTCAACTTTGGCAGATGTACTGCCATGATGGAATTCTGTTGCACATCTCCACTGTTGTATATGAAGGGGAATGGGTCCAAGTACATGCTAAGCATGAATGAATCTCCACAGATATACTGTTGTATAGATTAGAAATACAGTGATACTCAATATTATGTGGAATTTGGCATCCGCTTTGTTTTGGTTCTCAACTAGTGATCACTTACTCCAAGCCACAAATACTAAAAACTTATTGTCCATTTGCAGAATCCACACCATAGAGATACCCCTTTCACCTTCTGCCTCAAAACCATTTGGATTACCCTTATTTGTTTATCTGGGCCTCCTAGAAATTCTCTTCTGTTTAAAGATTTTTATTCTGCAACACACCATTCTTTTTTTGTAGGATGTGGTTAATTCACAACATGAATGATCCAATATATTAAAATCATTTTTAGATTTTTTTCCCCCATTTGATAACTACCCTAAGTTCTTGTCTATAAGCCGCGGCTTATCTAAGGAAAAAAGTTGTGAAAATGAAAAAATAGAATATCGGCTTATACATAAGTCCGGTTTATACATCCATCGCGGGGGTTGCGTTCCAGAGCCACCCGCGAAATAAGAATATCCGCGAAGTAGAAACCATATGTTTATATGGTTATTTTTATATTGTCATGCTTGGGTCACAGATTTGCGCAGAAACACAGGAGGTTGTAGAGAGACAGGAACGTTATTCAAACACTGCAAACAAACATTTGTCTCTTTTTCAAAAGTTTAAACTGTGCTCCATGACAAGACAGAGATGACAGTTCCGTCTCACAATTAAAAGAATGCAAACATATCTTCCTCTTCAAAGGAGTGAAGCAAACAAATCAATATGTCTGTTTGGCTTTTAAGTATGCGAAGCACCGAGGCACAAAGCTGTTGAAGGCGGCAGCTCACACCCCCTCCGTCAGGAGCAGACAAAGAGAGAGAGAGGGAGAGTTTGTTTTTCAGTCAAAAATCAATACGTGCCCTTCGAGCTTTTAAGTATGCGAAGCACTGTGCAGCATGTCTTTTCAGGAATCAGCTTTACAAAAGATAGCAACGTGAAGATAATCTTTCAGCATTTTTAGACGAGCGTCCGTATCGTCTAGGTGTGCAAACAGCCCCCCTGCTCAATCCCCATACGTCAGGATCACAGATAGTCAGCGCAAGAGAGACAGAAAAGTAAGCCGGGTAGCTTCTCAGCCATCTGCCAATAGCGTCCCTTGTATGAAATCAACTGGGCAAACCAACTGAGGAAGCATGTACCAGAAATTAAAAGACCCATTGTCCGCAGAAATCCGCGATATATATTTAAATATGCTTACATATAAAATCACAATTTAAATGACCGCTACGCGCTCGTGTTGACTCGGCGACGCCCAGAGCAGAAAGAACGCGCTCCAGCCGCTCCAGCCGCGCCATGCGGGGAGTGAGAGAGACGCCAATATCTCACACTCTCTCCCCCCTTAAAGAAATTAAATGGGCGCGAGTGAGACCACTGACCTCCCTCCCTTCTATTAGTTATAGGTTATAGTACGTTCGGCTTATCCATGAGTCCGGCTTATCTATGATACGATTTTATTTTAAAAATTCGTATGATTTTTGGTCTCCGGCTAATACATGAGTTCGGCTTATAGACAAGAACTTAGGGTACTAGGTATCACTAATGTAGTATAAAATATAGGCCAGAAACTAGAAGGTAGGTTGACCTTAGTGCTGATCTAAGTAAATTTAAGGCATTGATGAATGAAGTAGTTAAATTGGCAATCCTTTATCTGTTTTTTCTTGTATAGATTTAACATTTTAAATTTGATTGGGAGACTGGTAAGAAAATCAAGTTGCACAGTGCATAGTTTTAGAGAGTAATGTTAATACTATTCACAAACTCAAAAGTGAATGACCTACACCAAGTCTACCTTCTAATGTTTTTTGTTGAATATTTAAATGTTGTAGAGAAGCTGAATAATGGCATTTCTTAAATGTTATTCAGGGTGAGCCAAAGAGGAAGAAGTTGTAAACACTCCAGCTCTAATTGCCATTCTTATTCAAAGACACTCTGGGGTTTCTCTGTCAGGTCACATACCAAAATAGTAATGGGCTCTGTTTCAAGTGAAAAACCGCCAGCTTCAGGGCTGTAGCCAGGCTCAGAGTGTGAGATTTCTTTGGGAAATAGTTGGCTTCTTTCCAGGATTTTTGATCTGACTGGCAGATGAGCCCACAACTGTAGAAGCACATGGAAAACATGTGAAGTTTTGGCCGCTGTGTTTGCTTTAGCTTTCAGTTTCATAGACATGAGCCTGTATGGGGGCTGAGGGGTAAAAGATTGTGTAACATGGTGAATTTAGTGACTGGTTGTAGTGTTTATTTGCTATAGGCAGCCTTACCATCCAGTTGTATGTTGCTTCTCATGTACTCTCATTATGCAAGTAGATGTCTGCTAATTACATATTGAAATTTTAACAGAAGGCATATTAAGAAATTGGCGATTGTCATTATTATACTCCTAAAGATACTAAGCATAGTATGTAGGTTGGAGTTTTATATTTTGAGGTTACTTGTCACTAATATTGCTTATTAATATTCCTTTTTCTTTTGATCTCTTAAAAAGAGTCTAAACCAAGATGAGTGTTTTGTTTATGATATACTTAATGGTATGATCATATTTGAATTTCTCCTTTTATTGTTACACAGTTAACATAGTGTAGCTATCTATCTAAAACACATGCAGTAAGAAAGATGTTTGGAAACAAAAGTATTTCTTCATGAAATATGGTCCTGCTAATCTATCTCCTTTAATTAGGCAATGTTTGGATTTGAAACTATCTGCAAGTTTATTTCAGTAACTTTTTTTTTTTTGTATTAAATCGTAAAACCTTACATTTGTTTTATTTTAGGATCTGTCTGGCTCAATTGACGATTTGCCTACTGGAACTGAGGGTGCCCTCAGTCCAGGAGTGAGTACTTCAGGCGTGTCTAGTAGCCAGGGAGAGCAGAGCAACCCAGCTCAGTCTCCGTTCTCTCCACATACCTCCCCTCACCTACCTGGAATCAGAGGACCCTCTCCTTCACCTGTTGGTTCTCCTGCCAGTGTCAGTCAGCCAAGGTCAGGTCCTTTGTCTCCTGCAGCGGTGCCAGGTAAGAATATCAAAGAATATCAAAAGACGTAATAATCTAGTTATATTACAGATAACTGACAAAGGAAACACTGGGGTAAATCAGGGGTGTAGAATTCATACTAAAGACAGGGCAGTATCTTTCATCAAGAAAGGTTAGTCAAAAAGTTAATCAGTGTCTTCACAGAGTAGGGTTTTGATGCATAAACATGTTAACAATATATAAAAATGCACTTTTTTTGGATAAAGTGTTGGAAAGAACACAAAAAAAAAATCTTAATGATTAGTTAAAGGAAGATCCTCTGGTGAGACATTATTCATGTTGTACCCATTAAGTGTGTGTTTTTGCACACAAAAAGATGACTACAGGCTGCATTGTTTTTCCATAGAGTAGGGTTCTGATGGCTCTGCTGTTATATGTTGCACATTTTTATTGCATTGCATGGCTTGGCACAACAGATTCTCACAGAGGGCAAGATAAATTCCTTTGAATAAAGGCTAGTTTTGAGTGCACAAACATGTCATCCACTACCATCAGGATAGAAATACCTCTCTACCATAGGATGTGAGTGGTCAGTAAGTAGTTTGAAGAACGACAATAATGTTAAGAAATCCTGTGGTTATATGCCAAAGCACATTGTAGCAGTTCTCTTAACTTATGATAGCCTTAAATGGTGAGCATCTTGGTGCAGTAGTTAATTTTTAATCTGTTCAATGTTTGTGTGGAGACTGCATGTTTTCCTTGTCTTTAGTGTGTTTTTGTAGAAATACTCTGGGTTTTCCTCTCGCATCCATAGGTTAGATCTCATGAGTGTCAGTGGGTACATGAGTAAACTTTGTGGAGTGAATAGCATCCATTCTAAGCCTGATTCTTGCCTTATGCTCAAAGTAGGCTTCACCTGAGTTTTTGAACTGGATAAAGTAGATTTTGATGGTGGGTAGCTGAAATTTAACCTTATTTTATGAGATCTAGTCCTCTCACCAAGAGGAGTTTGCATTCTCGCCATAAGCATAGTCCTGTTAAATGTCCTCCATGAATAAATACAATGCAGACATTAATAAACATGTTTCAGTGCCTTAATATGCTGCAGTTTGAAACCTTGCCAGTACACTTTCATAATTGGTATATTAAATGCTAAATTGTTAGTGCTATGTTTGCTTGTCTAAAACTACAGTATATATGTATTAGAACCCCGGTTATTCATGCCATGATTTTACAAAGGCTCTGCATTATCCGAGGCGAACCTGTAAGTTTAAAGCATTACTTATATTGTACAATCATTCATAAAAGCTCTGCTGCGAATCTCTGACACGATCGGGACTATCCAAAGGGAAGCAGTGCAAAGTGTGATTTATGACTTGGAGGCTGGACTAAGACAGGGTGTTTTGTAGTTATTTCTTTGACGTGATTGAGACTTCCTAGTTATCATGAGGGAATGCCGTATGTAGTGTGGCACAACCGTACAGTGCACTAGGAAGGCAAGCAATTCTTCAGTGCACCAGGGAGGCTGGAGTTAGACAGGGTAGAATTCACTACACCGGTATTGAGGTAAGACAACTAGTATTGTCAAAATTTTATTACTGATCCAATATTACTAAGGCATAGAAAGAGGCTTAAAAATTATACAGTATAAATTGGCAAAATCATTTCTATCCATAATTTGTAATCTGAAATGTCTATATTAAAGTCTATATTAAAAATTTGTATTTGAGGGAAAACACTGACATTCAATTGTAATTTTTTTTTTTTTGTGAATTGAGTGTAGATAGAAATGGTGGATTATTTTGATGAACTGGGGATCTGTCAACATGTGACTGTAAATCTGAGATTAACTGATCTCACTACTTTTTTTTGTTAAATCCATGCATAGCCTTGCATTTCTGAAAAAGCCAACACTGTTGTCCACCTGCATATCATCATCAAGCTCACAATGCCAATAAGCAATCTGCTTTAAGCACTTCTTTAAGTTAAAAACCAAGAAGAAATAACAAAAGGAAAAAAATATAAATTTTACTGAAGGAACCAAGTCATGATTGAACAAAATGAAGCGCATTTTTTTCTATAGCTCATGGAGATGCTGTTTTTCAGGATGTGGTAATAAGAGAACAGGATTGTGATTTTGTTTGTGTAAAAGTAATTAGTAATTTTTTTTTGTTGTTGTTAGGCATTTCTTCAAACCCACCGTATACTGAAGCAGTACTAATTTTTAGGTTTTGATGCTAATGAAGAGTTGATTCATTCTTAACTTAAAGTTGCTAGAAATCTCAACTTTAAGTCACCTTTTTAACATTACAGAATACCACTGTTGGTGATGTCCAACAATATGAAGTTCTGCTGCAATCTGTTTCACACTAACACCACCAAGTACCATGTTCAACAATAAGCAGCTCAAGTGAACGAATATTAGCCACGGTAAAAAAAAATAAGTAAATAAAAATATTATATATGGAGAAGTACTTAGTTTCATTGTAGTTTTGATACGTCCGATTAACCAGATTTTCAAAGAATTTGCATTTAGAGGAAATTTTACAATATGCTTATGTAATCTGTATTTTCCTCCTCCCAATTTTTGGAGGTTTCAGAACTCAATGGTTTCAGATCTTCAACCAAAATACAATTTAGGTTAAAGGGCACTTGAGATGCAAATTAATACTTCAGAGGTGGTAGCACTGAACTATCTTGTTTTCTACAGCAGGGAATCAGATACCCCCAAGACCACCAAGTGGGCATTCTGATGGCATCTTGCACCCTTCCATTAACCAGTCTGCAATGGGCCAAGATCGAGGTTTGTAATGTATATTTGTAATGTATATTTCTGAATTGATAAATTTCTTTCTGAAACAATACAAACAATTGTGTACAAATCTTTTGGTGACTGTTGTTTTCATTTTTTTTTCTCCACTTCCAAAATCTAGCATACATGCAAAGAAATCCCCAGATAACCCCATATGGCTCTCCACCGTCTGGCTCCGCCTTATCTCCACGCCAGTCTACTGGAGGCCAGATGCATACTGGGATGGGAGCTTATCCTCAAAACAACTCCATGGGGGCATATGGGCCTCAGAGTGGCCAGTATGCCCCAGGGCCACAAGGTAAGAGTATATAGTGCATTATTTATTCATAACAGTCCAAAATATTGCAAAACTCTTTTTGGTCAATTTAAACAATGTTCTTACTATTTTAGTAATACCAATTTTCTGCTTATACATTGGTATATAGGTAATTATTTACTTTATTGTGTTATTTTAATAGTTTTAATTTTAACTATTTGTAGATTTGCTCATGTATTTAATACATGAACATTAAGTGGTATAAGAAGTGACTATTTTAATACATGATTTACAGTGCAGTCACAACTCACAGCAGAAGCATCTTTATTTCTTTTGCCAAGGGGTACAGAATACATTTCATTGTCACTACTGATTTTACTTTCAATTAAAAGTGAATTTTAAGCATAAGATTAATTTATTATATTTTATCATATTATTGAGAATACTGTATTTGTTTTTGTTTTATTGTTTGCCTTTATCGTTATTTTGAGCTCTGGAGAATCTGTACTTTTGTATTTTGATGTGTTGTTGAGGAAGGATGGATATCCTATTGTACTAATGACAGTATTTGTGAAAGGGTTGAGTTTTAGACGTATTATTTGTAGAGTTTTCCTGTAATCTAGGCAAGAAAAACTAAACCGTGTAGCTGTTAGTGTTTTTAAAGTTTATAAAGTATGTTGGCAGGAGGTGCTTTGGAAAGAATTGTGACATTTGTTCAGTGGGACAAAAATATTGTATTCAGGAATTGCTTTTTCTTTTGGTTTTAACATGATTATTTTAGTATGTGAAGAATATAAAGACAAATATTTTGCAAATGCCTTTCATAGTAAGCTAGCAGCAGATTACAGTCATATTTTTAAGATATGGTGTATAGTTCTTAAACTTTTTTTTTTGATTAGGGATCAATGCACATGAGGGATTTGAATTAGAAAAATAAAAGCATGTTTGACAGTGTTTTACAAATGCAATATTTCCAGTTTCAGTAAATATTCATAGTGTATGTCAGATGTGTGTTTATGACAATGGAATTAATTTATATCTAGTTCTTCATACTGTTTTCTGGGGGAATATTTGTTCTGCATTAACAGCAACTGCAGTGGGTGGGAGTTTTCATGTAAATAACAGCCTATGACAAAGATGCCACAGAGCCAAATGAAAGTGTTCTGGGGTAAAACAATCATGAATAATTCAAGAAATAAAATGTGTCTGTAGCTGTTTAGTGTTATACTGCATTTCAGTTAAAATGGTTCATAAATGTGCATTCCTGGGATGTGAAAGTTTGTATTAAAAAAAAAATAAAAATCTTAAAAAGAAATTGCCTATAGGTTCCATCAGCTCACTTTAAGAAGTCCCAGTACTTTGAAGCTGCAGCTTTTAGCACTTAGATGGGAGCTATGAAGCAGCAGTTCAAAGCCTTGTGCTCTGTAGGTAACAAGGTCACAAAACAGACTTAAATAATGAAAGCTCTCTGTTTGGTTCTTCTTGCCCAAGTGATTTTATGTTGCAGTTTAATTCAGAAAATGTATGCAGAACTTCAGTGTTAATAGTTGCTGGATAAATGTACATATCAATAACACAAAGAACGATTTCCCATAACAGTGGGGGACATGTCTTATGTTTTCCAGTGTTGTTAGCACAAGTCCCACATTCTGCATCAAAGCCATTCATCCTTGGTAGATGGCATCTTACATTTTCCACATATTCCCTGCCTTTGCTCGTTATCTTGCGCCCCAGTATAATTACGAGTTGTGCATGTTTTCTTCTGTCTATTGCTCTGTGTCTTGTTTTCTGTCGTCTTAAGTCTGTTGCAGGTAAGGGTCTGCAACAGGGCTGAAAGTTTTGCCTCTTGTAGTCAGTCATGTAGACACCACTTAGTATGCTATATTTGAGTTTCAAAAAAAAAAAAATCAAAATTTGAAAATGCCAAATTCATCATGAAGTTCATCACTGTGTTGAAAACATCACAATAAAAATTTGCCCAAAAACAAAGGTATTTCATTAAATAGTGTATACATTTTTCTTTTGGCATGTGGCCTGCTTGAAAAACATATAATTGATCAATTTTTTGGTGATGCATTTTAAATTAATTTAAACTCCTCATTGCATTATTTTTGTTTTTCTCTAGGTTACCCAAGGCAGGCCAATTATTCACCTATGCCCAACTCAAGTTATCCTGGTCCAGGAATGACAGGCTCCATGAACCCCATGCCTGGACAAGGAGGAGGACCACCCTACACTGGGATGCCCCCAGGGAGAATGGGCCCAGGACAAATGAGTAATCGACCCTATGGGCCCAACATGGCCCCAAATATGGCTCCTAATATGGGGCCTAACATGAGTAACATGCCACCACAGGTGGGCTCTGGAATGTGCCCTCCACCAACAGGGCTCAACAGGAAAGCGCAGGAGGCGGCAGCAGCTGCTATGCATGCAGCAGCTAACTCTATACAAAATAGGTAAGTTATGTTCCTTTTTTGTAAATCAACACTTCTGCTGATAAAGTGACTTTGCCTACTGCAATATTTTATCCCTGTAAGCTTACATGCACTTAATAGCACCATTATAAAATTATAGAGATCAAAATGACTAAGATTGACACTGAAGCATAAAACCATATTATAGCTATTGGGCTAGCTATAAAAAGCTACATTTTCCTTTTAGTAGCAAATAAATGAATTATTCTTGCCAAAAATGTATATCCTTCATTGTCTTAAGTGTTTAGACCTTTTGTGAATGTAATGGGGCAAAAAGATACGGAGGTTATAATGGTACACTACTCCAATGAGAGCTGAGGCATACTTGTAAAATGAAATTATCAGTGAAACAATCCCCATTGTCACAGAGTGTTGTGGTTACCGTAGATACTCGCGTATTAGTCGATCTCGCAGATAAGTCGAGTGTATTTTTAAGCCAAAAATTACGAAATTTGTTATGACCCGCTTATAAGTTAAGGGTAAAACTTGACAGCTATCAAATTCTTTGAATTTCATAATTATACCCAATGTACCTGGGCCCAGACTTTCAACATTTTAATCTTTGAAGAATTTTAGAAAGCCAAAATTAAAACTTCAAAAACATTTTTATTTATTCACTTAAAGTTAGAATATTTCAAATAAATTCGTATTCAAGTCCCTTGCATATAATAAAGTGGCCCTAAGTGTCTTCTTCAAATCCTTCAAAGTCCGATTCTTCATCATCAGAATGTCCGAATAAAACGTGAAAGTCTTCTTTCGTGATGTCGTCAGCATAAACATCGTCCTCTTCACTGTCGCCATCTGTTGAATCATCTGCTGCTGATTCTTTGTCTTCATAGATGGCATCATCTTCTGATCCATCCATAGCATCACTGATGCCGCATTTCAGGAACGACTTTTTGATCATTTCTGGTGGAATTGAGTCCCAAGCTTCCTTTACCCATTTAGCTACTAAATCAATGTCTGGTTTCATTTAATTCCCTCCTTTTGTTAATTTTACTTCTCCAGAACACATCCACTGCTGCCACATGCTGCGTACTCTGTCCTTGAATGGCTTGTTCAAACAAACATCTGATGGCTGGAGCATCGATGTCAATCCGCCGGGAATAACAGCTAACATAGTTGCCATTTTCCTGGCTTCATCCTTCATATCCTCTGATGTATGAGCGCGGAACATGTCCCACACCAAAAGTGATGGCCGTTTTCTTAGCCCTGCTCCTGATCGCCTAGCCCACACATCTTGAAGCCACAATTTCGTTCCAGCCTCATCCATCCAGCCTTTGGGGTGTACATGAACAGTAATGCCTGCAGGAAATTTTATGTTCTTTGGGAACGACTTCCTCTTGAATATTATTGTTGGGCATAGCTTTGTACCATCTGCCAAGCAAGAGAGGACAACGGTGAAATGGGTTTTTTCATGGCCCGTTGTCTTAATAAGTACGGTCTTCTCACCAATACCTGCTACAGTTTGATTTCCTGGCATATCAAATGTCATTGGCGTTTCATCCATGTTACCAATGTTACTGAGATCAAAGTCATGCCTTTGTCTTTGCTTGATAATAAATTTATGAAAGGAACTGACCTTTTCTTGTAGATCTTTCGGCAGCTTCTGCGCGATTTTTGTTCGCTGACTAAGGCACAGCCCATATCTGTTCATAAACCCATAAACCGCATACACCAGCCAGCCAATGCTTGAAATTCCAACAAAGGCTTACCATCGATCGTTAAATACTTTCCTTCTTTTGCCAATTGAAGTTCCCGTATCCGAATGCTCGAACGAGTCACAATGTATCCATTTTGCCTGCATTCCATAATCCAGTCATTCAAGTCCTTTTCCAGTCCACTGAAAGGCGAAAGTCCAAAACGCAATGCTTTCTTAGACTTCGGTATTGCTTGTAGAGAAGACTTTTTTATCCAATCTCTTACAAGTTTTTCGCTAACGCAAAACTGTCTGCCAGCCACACAATTATTGGTTTCCTCAGCACACTGAATAACTTTCAGTTTGAACGATGTGGGATACGATGCTCTTGTCGTCTTTTCAGAACTCATGGTCGTACCGGTAAGAAGTTTAACTTAATATATTGATCTATTTTACTAATAAACTGCAATTAAATATACGTAGGCTAATAATGCAGGCATGTGGGGTCTTCAAGCTTCTTCCAACGAATTGCGGTTCCAATGTTTCGCATTTCCTTTATAATGACTAACTCCCACTGCGTGTAGGCCTAATTGAGCAGTCAAAGCATATCAGGTAGGTGAAACTAAACTGAACCACAGTATCGGATGACAGTGGTTATCAACTAATAGAGCGATAGCCAATTGCTCAAGTCAGCTGGACTTCGCCTCATTTAGCTTGAGCAATAAAAAATTAAAATGAAATGTTCATTGTATTGCAGTTGGTTCGTGTTTTATGATATTTGGCACTACAAATTAGTCAGTGGATTTCAAATTTCGTAGACTCGTGTTTTGTAATTTAAGTAAAACCTGTTTATAAGGGTTAGATGGTAGGCGATTTAATGGAATATTAATGGTGGACGCTAATTTAAACAACTTTTATAACAGATGGACCTAAATTAGATATACTGTGGGTACAGAAATAATTCAATGCAAATTTAATAAAGAGCTGCAAAACGTTGCGCCAAGTGAATGTTGAGTGTATGTTTCCGGTTACCACAATCGCGTTCGTTGCCTTGGTTCTTTTGATTCCAAATCTGGTTGCACATGGCAGCTAATGGTATGTTTGTTATCCAAAACCTGCAAAAGCTAATGCTCAAATTCAAGTATTTCACAGTTTACAGAATTATTTAATGAAATTAGAAAAAAACTAGCTAATTAGCAATAGTATTGCTGGCTTATAATTATTTCAAAGACCATGGGAAACGGCAGATGACCGGTGACTTACAACACCGTGAAGCGTTGAGTGTACAATGTCGTTACCCAAATTCTACGGACAGTTGTGTTGCCCCGTGGATAAGTCAACCCTGTTTTTTTTTTTTTTTTAATGAATTTTAAGGCATAAATTTTTCGACTTATACGCGAGTATATACGGTAGTTTTTTTTTTTTTTTTTCTTCTCGCCAAAGAATATTTTTACTTTTCACATTTTATTGGGGAATATTATAGAAACATGCAGCTTTAGACAAGAAGTCATTGTTCTCTGACTTTTATATAAATTATGTGCTGTGGTGTTCTTTTACTGAGCTCTTATATACAATGCTCTCACCACATGGGTAACATTGCCCCCACTAAACATGGGTGGGTGGCGCAAAGATGCAAAGGAGGGTGAGCAAAACTATTCACTCTTAAAATAACCCTTGTTTTTACTAAATCTCTAAAGAGTTTTTCCATTTCATATTTTTTATTTTTTTATTTTTTTATTTCTGACATGTTAAAGCTCTTGAGCACCAGATAAGTACAATTTAAAACATGGCATTGTTTTTCACAAGCAGATTAAAGGCAAAATACAAGTTAAAATTAGCATCACATGAGGATTACATTTTAGAACTGCCATTTCACAGTGCACGTGTTTTGTTTTTTTTAATAAAGAGCATTAAGATACTTCAGAAGACAGAAATAAAATGTTGCATGGGTTTATCATACTCTACTTATATAATTAATCATATGCACATCACCCTGAAAATCTGATCTGCATTAAATTATCTATTCCTAAAACCAGTGTTGGTTTCAAGGCTATCTTCACTGCAGAATCACATTTATCAGAAGCTGATCTTTAAATCTAGGTGACATCACCTTTTTTAAAACATATAAAGTAATATATCTCAGGTAATTCAGATCAACTTTAGATTACTCCGTTGTTTGTGATTTAGTAGGTATTTAAAAACCTGCAGTAATATGCATTTCTATACAAAACTTTGTTTAAAGATAAAAAGTAAGATCTTCAGTATTTTTAAGACAACTTTTGCAGTGATCTCTTGTTTCTGCACTTGAGTGTGAATTCAGCAGCTCTACCTGAATACACTTTGTAGGTAGTTTTGAAAATGAAATAGGGTAAGTAGAAGTAGATGGTTTCACGTATTAATTCTACAGTATTGGTATGCTTGTTTAAAAAAAAAAAAAAAAGTTAATTTTCAGCTTATTTCGACATTTTCTGCTTCAAACACAAAAAAAGAAAGTTTGGAAGAAAACAAATGTTTTTGTGTGTGATTTACTAAAGCTGAAATGAAATTGAAATTTTAAATTTTTTCTGCCTCTAAACTCAACCAAAGTTCTCTAAAGTGGTAAAGTTTTTAAAACTGTAAGCTCTTCCTGACGCAAGGCCTGTTTAGTTTTGTCTCACGAAACTGTGGTCTTTTTCTAGCTTAAGGTCACACGGTTGAGTATCCTCAATACTACAGGGAAAACAGTAAGGTGATAGACCAATTAAAACCAAAGGTGGCATTTTCACGTAAATTTCAGATCTTTGGCCATCTGCTACAAATTAATACTAAGTATTTGTATAGTTTCAATTATATCAAAGTGCTCAGCAAAATTCATGATACAACATTTAATATAGTGTATGTGTATATATAATATATACATTATGTATATGTGTGTGCCTGTCTTTTTTGTATTAGCTGTCGGTAATAGCTTTTTCGTAACATTGTATTTACCTTTTAAAGTTTAAAACACAGCTGCTACAACAGTCTTTTATGGCTGTAGATTAAAATTTGCTGGTCTTCTAGAAAGGGTGTTTATCACAACAACATTGTAAGCACTTACTAAACCCCACCCCCACAACCAAAAGTAGGTCTTATACACTCTTTTGTCACATCTCATTATTCCCTAACTTTTGTGTAGATCAGCTTTCCCAATAGAATGCTTATTTTAACAAGGAAATATTAAATGTAGAAGCAAGGCTATATTGTGGCACATGGAGCAGGGCCCAAAGGAGGCGAGTCTGTGCCTATAATTGTATCCAATCTAATTAGCTCTGTTCTATGTTAGAGGTCCTAATAAGCGATAGGCTAGAAGGGAGAACTCGGGAATTGATTAGCCCAGTCTCCAGAGTACAGAGTCAGAGCAGCTGTCAGTAACATGGTTAGGTGGCAATCCTGCCAGTTGATAAAATGAACATTGGTCTGTGCATCTTTTGAGTTATTTGTTAACTACTAGATTGAGAAAAGGGCATAGAATTCTAGGCATATTGATAAATTTCTGAAGGATGCTGTCAGAATAAAAATATATATATACACTAGTTGAGGTGTTCAGCTAGGTTGGGTGTGGGTGTATGTACTCCCCCCCCCCCCCTTCTTCTCTACGGTGTTTCCTTAGCACCAGGAATCATCCAGATCTCCCACACTCTTTTTTTGTATCTGCCAGCATTTATGTTTTTTGAATGTATGCCTTATCAACTAAAATGTTCATTTCATGTACAGAACTGCCTTTTTCTCCAATTATAAAATATCCTTGCAATTCTACAAAGTTCCAGTGCAATTCTGACTTCATTTTGCATAAAAAAAGCAAGCAGCTTATGTAAATGAATCCAACATTTAAAAGTGATGTCAATTTGATATGTGCATGTATTCATCATTTTAAATTGTAATCTGTATTCACAACGCCCCCTGCTCGCTTCACTCACCTACCCCCGACGTTTTGAACCCGTGCCCGCTGGGCAGCCGTAGTTTCAGACGCTCATTGTAGGAGCTTGCGTTGTTTTGAACCCGTGCTTGCCCTGCTTCTGCGGTTTGAGACGCGCGTTGTAGGCGTATATCCGTCAGTTGAGCTCGTTCGGTTTGAACCCGTGCCTGCTTTGCCTCCGCAGTTTCAGACGGTGGATAGGAAGTAAAGAACGTATTGTATGGTAAATCACAAAGATTTATTGGAATATCTCTTTATATACAATATTTGTAGTAAAGATGGTTTGTTGTCCTTGAATGAGTTTTCCTTGGTATTGGAGTATTTATAACTGTAACTTTAATGTCAGATGAACGCCAAACTGATGAGAAGGCTACATAAAGTTGTCCATGTCCAAATACGCGCTCAGAGAGGTATATGCCAACTTTGTCCATGGTCTGTGCTTGGGATTTGTTGATTGTCATGGCAAATGCAGGTTTACTGGGAAATTGGCGTCGCCCAAGTGTAATAAGGTCAATTCTAGGAATTAAAACAGTATTGTCAGTATGTGATCCTGTAAGTATTTTTGCTTCAATAATATTGTTTGTCATGGTGTTGATGACTAAACGTGTACCGTTGCATAAACCCTGTTTAGTATTAAGGTTTCTTAATAGCATGACAATTGTTCCGATTTTAAGGTTAAGATTGTGCTGTGGTAATACGGCTGGGTTAATAGTGTTCAGATATTGTAAGGGGAAATTGAGATGTTCAATCTCGTCTTCAGAATCAACTTTGTCAGTACTTAGAAAGAGGCGGCTTTCTCCAGGAAGTAATGCAATGACTTGGTTATTTATGTGATCAACATCCATATTCTTTGGACATAATATAGCCCGTTGCGTTAACAGTGGTATCTGGTCTATTGTTTTGGAGGCGTGAGTGCAACTCCATTAGTTCTTCCTTGTTTAGCGTTAGTAATACGGATAATGGATTGCACTTACTGTTAATACGTAGCGTTTTCTGTGGTTGAATTGTTAATAATGAATGACTGTAATGTGATGATTCACTTATGCTGTATAGTCGGTTGTGGAGTCCGTGTTTGTGGGATTTCTGTACTATATCGTGTTTTTGCTTGCGGGTTATTAGAGGTGCGTGGATCATGCATGTGTAGTGTGTTTGCGTACTATCTGGCGCTTTCCGTACTCCAATTGATTTGTGACCCTTTCTGGACTCCGTAGTCTGTCCCGTTCTACTCTGGGGTGGGGCGCTGACTCCTGTTGTTTGTGTGATTGTATCACTGTAATGTGATTCAAATATGTTGTGGAGTCTGTATTTGTTGGGTTTCTGTACTATATCGTGTTTTTGCTTGCGGGTCATTAGAGGTGCGTGGATCAAGCTGTGTAGTGTGTTTGCGTACTGTCTTGCGCTTTCCGTACTCCAATTGATTTGTGACCCTTTCTGGACTCCGTAGTCTGTCCCGTTTTACTCTGGGGTGGCGTATTATGTCGGGTTTGATTTGTGAACCTTTTTCGACTCCGTATTCTGTCCCGTTTTACTCTGGGGTTGGGTGCTGACTCCTGTTGTTTGTGTGGTTATGTCGTTCGTAGTCTCCATGGACTCAGTAGTCTGTGGGGGGGTTTGTGTGGCACACCAAGCAGCACATTATTCCTAACTTCACTCAGCAGTAGTGCCACGCACAATATGGCGGTGACGCCTGCGCCCTCACTACGCATTAGTGCCACTCACAATATGGCGGCAACGCCTGCGCCTTCCGTATTATGTCGGGTTTCATCATGCTGTGTAGGCGCCTTTGCCTTTCGTACTTTCACGCACTTACGATGCGCGATGTAGGCGCCTGCACCTTCCGGGTCTGCCTCCGCTGTGTGGTGTGGACGTTTAACTGTCGTTGTTTCTGCCTTTATATTCTGTCCCTTGCTGTGCATGTGTTTCGTGCCTAGGTTTTTTTGAAGCTGTTGCATTCCAGTTTTCATCATCTGTAACCTGCTCTCCATGTGTTTGGCCCTGTTCTTTAACCTCTTTTTGACGTTTTACTTTGTTTGCTACTGTCTTTTATTTCTGACCTCGCTTTATCCTGCTTGCGGCATCCAACCGTAGTCTCTCTCGTTTTGCTGCGGGGCGGGGGGCTTTGTGTGGCACCTGCGCACGTTCGTAGTCTCTCCCGTTTCACTCTGGGGAGGGGGGCTTTGTGTGGCGCCTGCGCACTATGTCTCCTGCGTCCACATCCAGTTTACCATTCTCGTTTAGTAATATGGATATGTTTACATTTAAAGTAAAATGTTCGTACTCAGAACTTGCTTGCATGTTTAATGTAACAGAAACAATGAAAGAGGTGAGATAATGAGGACTGACTTATCTGGTGATAGCTGGGGCTTAAATGCAAAATAGTTATTATTGCTCCTCACTGTTGATAGCAGGTCCCTGTGATCATGAATAGGTGGATAAATTTGCAAGAAGGGAAAAACAATCTATACTTTCTTAAAATAAACCTTATTTTACTAAGTTTGTAAAGACTTTGCATTTTCATTTTCATATGTGATGTGCCTATGGTTGTTTTCCTCATTTTATTGTTATCCATAACAATTTATTTATACATTTAAAGTAATGACTTTACTAAACATGTTCAATTTCAGACCTCCTGGTTATCCAAATATGAACCAGGGTGGAATGATGGGTGCTGGTTCCCCCTATGGTCAGAGTATGAACAGCATGCCTGGAATGATGAATCCACAGGGACCGCCTTATTCCATGGGTGGGAACATGGCCAATAACTCTGGAGGTGAGCAAAGCAAAATGTTAAATGTTTTTTGCCAGCTTAGGCACCGTTTTTGAAGAGTAATATTTTTTTTATCTCCTCCTCATAACACATTATGATTTATGCTTTAAAATCTATATTAATAGTTAAATAATGGTTATTGCCTTCCTTACAGGAATGGCTCCCAGTCCTGAATTAATGGGCCTTGCTGATGTGAAGCTGACTCCTGGACAGAAAATGAACAACAAAGCAGATGGAACTACAAAAACTGAGACAAAGTCAAAGGTAGTGATGAACTTTCTGGCTGTTTAGGAAGACTTGAGCTTCAGGTTCTTTTTTTAACATACTTTTAACATCATAGAGCAATTGTGGATCAGTCTATAATTTAGCATCTTTATCTTGCTGAATTGGAACATGCAAATATGTTTTGTGCATAATTGATGATGGTGATGAAGTTGAATAACTAGACTTCAATACTCTTTAGTCTCACTTCCCCTGGTTATAAACATTCTTAAATATATTCTCCAGTGAAAGACAGAACAAGTTAGGTTACAAGAAACTTCAAAATTAAGATGTATATGCACATTTGTTACTTACAGTTGACATTTATGTATTATATATGTTGGGTAGACACATTTTTGTTTATTTGCCTTAAACACAAATAATGATAGCAATAAATTAATAAATGACTGTCAGATGGGGACATTCAGTGAAAGAAAGCTGTTGACATACTACTTTTGAATTGCTGGCATATTTTATTGTATCGAGTGGATTTCATAATGGAAGCATAATTTTTAAATGGAAACCAGATACCAGGATTTAATTGAATAGCATTTTTTGCTGATAATCTGTTTTTCTATTGAGTTCATATCTGGGGTTTTATTCATTAAACTAGGTAGTCTGTATGCCTTTCATTTCTTTTGTTCTGAAAGTCTTTATCATGCCATTTATGATTTCTTCACAAAAAATCTGAAAGTATTTTCTTGCTTTAAATTTTCTCTTGCAACAGAAGTCCAGTTCTTCCACTACAACAAATGAGAAGATCACTAAACTGTATGAGTTGGGGGCAGAGCCAGAGAGGAAACTTTGGGTGGACCGTTACCTGGCCTTTACAGAAGAGAAAGCAATGGGGATGACTAATCTCCCCGCAGTGGGCAGAAAGCCTCTGGATCTTTTTAGACTCTACATCTCTGTGAAGGAGATTGGCGGACTTACCCAGGTATGACTAAAACTGAAGAATCTGATGGATATTAATAACCAAGTCACTGCATATCATTCCATTTAGTGGAGATGGAGGGAAGCAGCTGGTTATTAGCAGTTTTAGTAATAAATATTGATATGTAAGAGGAACTAGGACTATACATAAAAGTGCTTAGCTCACCTCATGATGCTTGTTATGCAGTTTTGGGCATTTAGACATTTGTTGCATTGTTTTAGGTGATGTCTCTTAAAATGTGTGACTTGTAATTGTCATTTGAAGAAATAATATTGAGTCGTAGGAATTTGTGTTCTTTTTTTGTTTGAGAAGCTTATGCTAAAAATTTAAGTTATGAATTTGGTTATCTGTTTCCTTTCACTGAAAACAGGCACACAATCAGAGCTTGTAAACTGTTCTCTGGCAGTTTACCTTCAGATAACAAAATCATAACCTTGAACACAGCAATGAGCAATTTTTTTTCTCCCATCAAAAACCTGATCTGCTTATTAAAAATGTCTTAAAGTACTCTTTAATGAGTTAAGGCCCAATGCTTCTAACACAGATTGATAAATTTAACTCTGCAAAAGTTAAGTACATTAGTGTGTGTATAACATTTACAAACATAGCCACTGCATGGTTACATTATATAAAAAAAAGATGTTACCAAGTTCCACCTTACACCTGATATGGACCATTGATAACAAATAAGTGAAAAACAGTTAACAAAATTCCTTAAAAGATTTCTAATGTTAATCCATGGTTCTTTGCAACAGGTAAAGTCAAAATTCAGCTGACCTAGGACAACTGTCCCTTTATGTTCAGGTATTGGGCAGTTTCAGAAACGAACAACTATTCATTCAAAAATTAAACACAAGAAATTTAACTAGATGTAACAGAGTCTTAAACCACAATTTCTTGTTGTTTTATAGGTAAACAAGAACAAGAAGTGGCGTGAGCTAGCTACCAGTTTGAATGTGGGAACCTCAAGCAGTGCTGCCAGTTCTCTTAAGAAGCAGTATATTCAGTGTCTTTATGCCTTTGAGTGCAAGATAGAGCGTGGAGAAGATCCACCACCCGATATATTTTCAGCTGCAGATAAGAAGAATCAGCCCAAGATCCAGCCACCATCGCCGGGTAAGTGCAATCCTGGCTACATTTACTTGCACTCAAGTCAAAATAGTATTCAAGTTCACATGTTTAAAGTACCTAGAATGCCAAGTAGTAAAATGGTTCTAGAATGAATCTTTATGGTGTTCTAACCTATTGCCTGACTGGCAAGTAGTTGGCAGTAGAAATTGCATTGGGTTAACATGTGAAATGGGGCTGGCCTAGCAGGGTCTCTGTGTCGAAAGAGGACCTCCGAATCCCTGTATAGGTAAAGTACAACATAAAGATGGTATGCTGCTTAAGTAAAGCCTCAAATATAATCACTAGATTGGCACTGAAGAGAGAGGTTCTGTTACAGGTAAGTCCTGTATCATGTAAGGCCTGATCATGTTTGCTTACTGTTTTAAGTGTAAACTAAATTTGAAGAGTGCAAGGACACCTAAAGCCTCTAGAGAATTGTAGGAAGATGTGGGGAGGACTTTTGGAAGGTATTTCTGGCCTTGGACAAAAATTGAAAGGTAGCCTCAGGGTGGAGGTTAAAGTCAGTTGTCTGCCAGTGATACATTAATACTGCACTTGGGAGGAGAGTTGAGCAAAGGCTGAGCTACTACGGAGCTGGCACAGAGAGAAAAGTGAGAATGCAGAGATTAATGATAAGAGTGAGTGAATTGTGTTGCTGTGAGGTTTTGTTATTAGGCAAATAGGTGGTACGATGGCTCATACTTAAGAGTTAAGATTCACACCTCGTTTAGCCTTCGCTAACTTGGGCAGCTGGGATTTTTTTTTGTGTTTCCTTTGACACTTGGGTCATTTAGCAGTAAGCTGTCATTGTTATCAGGTTAGTTGCTCTTTGATACATTGGCACCCAGTTTAAGTCCATTGGGACCTCCATGTGATTACAGGTATTTGTCTCAAACAACTTGAGCTTTTAAGTGGGCTCTACCTTAACTACACAAGTTATTACTTCCCAGATTATGTGTGTTGGTGTCAATCCAGAAATTTAGAAACTGGGTTTTCTAAATTTCGATTGCTCTAGCCAGTACTAATTTAGTAATCAACCTTGTGGTTATGACATTGAAGTAGCTGCCGCCTTTCTGCATTCAGTTTATCCTGGTGTCTACTCTGGCTGTCATTAATTGTGAAGAACAACTATTTAAAAAGTGAAACCAGTTTAAGGAAAAAAAATAACTTGCTAGTTGTAACTGGTTGAAATTAAAACTGTACGGCAATAGAAATCCTGCCTGGACTGAACTTTAGAACCTCTGTTTTGTAACAGTAATATTTGGAAAGCACAAGATTTGCGTGAGGGTAAACTGAATAAACAATCCATGATATATCTTTTGTGTTTGTATATACTGAATATACAAAACAGATGAATATGTTTATTAAAATTTTAACTGAAATCATGTTTTCTAAAATATGCATATCTGAAATTCCTTTCGAAGTTATGTGTGGAAATATATGATAGTGCCCAAGATAATTTAAAAATTTATAAAATGGAAGTGTACTTAAAAAATAGCCCATGTTGCATGTTGCCTGTGTCTAGGCAAGAGGATTTGTTTAGCAGACAATTTTAGTGTCATGAATTCCCTAGGAACTAGTGCTGAGCATTAAATCATAAATGGCAGAAATGTCATACAAGGAAAACTGTGTCATGTGTGTGCCTTCTATTTATTTAGACCAGTACCTCACCCTACCTGACAACCCCTGCCTGATGCATTATAGGGAATCCCTGCTTCACGGTGATAGCAATGAGATTTATTTTGTGAGAAAAGTTCGAGTTAAATGTGCGTTGATGGGAACAAATATGACCTGGCTGTGACCCCTTTGTTTATACAAATTAATGAATAGAAGGCATGAGTCATCAGACACTGCATAGTAATAGCGGGAAATCAGCAGAGGGAAGAGATGAGCTTGCATGCTCCACTTAGGACAGGTCCTTGAGATGCAGTGACTGGCATCAAGACCTGAAGGTATTCTGTTTAGTTTGTTCTTAATCTATAAGTTTCTGACGTCACTAATAAGTATTGGAATTCAAGGACAGCTGGTAGCAGTCTGATTTTTTATTCACTCTGAACTATCCATCCATCCATCCATCCATCCATTATCCAACCTGCTGAATCTGAACACAGGGTCACGGGGGGTCTGCTGGAGCCAATCCCAGCCAACACAGGGCACAAGGCAGGAACCAATCCCGAGCAGGGTGCCAGCCCACCGCAGGACACACACAAACACACCCACACACCAAGCACACACTAGGGGCAATTTAGAATCGCCAATCCACCTAACCTGCATGTCTTTGGACTGTGGGAGGAAACCCACGCAGACACGGGGAGAACATGCAAACTCCACGCAGGGAGGACCCGGGAAGTGAACCCAGGTCCCCAGATCTCCCAACTGCGAGGCAGCAGCGCTACCCACTGCGCCACCGTGCCGACCACTCTGAACTATCTAAAAGTAAAAACTATTCCATGTATAAAGGCTGCATTTAATGTTATAGAAACAACCCTTGCAGCTGACCTCTGTATCCAGAATGACTCGCTGGAGGTAATTAACTGTGAGGTGGGATTGGACACGGGGGAGTTCAACCATGTAGCATTTGTATATCTGCTTCTTAGATGTTTTGAATCCTTGCCTGTACAGTAAGGGCAACTTCCACTCCTACTGCAGACATTTTCGTCACCTCCTGTTTCTCTGTATATTTTATTCTGTTGAGTGAGTTATCCCTCTTCACTGCCAGCACAAGAATGATTTTGCAGACAAAGATGTTTTAATCATCTTTGAAGGAAAAGTGTTGTAGTTTATCACATCATGTACTATATTATGCCAAAATAAAAAAATAACGGATTAAAATATGTAACAAGCTAATTACTGATAGACTCCAAAACACAAGTTACTTAACATTAGTTAGAGATGGTTTACTATTCATATGAACTCAAATATTATACGAAAAAAGAAGAAAGAAAAAAAAAAACCTAGGACGGCTCAGCTACTACTATTCACTCATTTACTATAGCTCCAAACATGTTAGCAAACATAACTGAAATTATATTCACTTAACCCTTAAACCGCCATTTACCACCACAATTTGCCAGCACGCCGGAGCTGAGTATATTCGTTGAACGCCGCAACCGGCTAGAGTCGGTTTCCAGTGCAATTTGGAAGCACACCGAAGCCGAGTATATGCGGCAACGCACATTCATTGAACTCCGCAAACGGATAATGTTGTTTCTCAGTGCAATTTGCCAGCACGCCAGAGCAGAATATGTTTGTCGATGTATATTCATTGAATGCTGCAACCGGCTATAGTCATGTCTCAGTGTAATTTGCCAGCACGCAAGGGGGCGAGTATATTCGGCGACGTACATTCATTGAACCACCGCAGCTAGGGAATCCATTCCCGGATGGGTTTGTCAATTCCCAGGAATCCCGCATTTCTTTCCCGGGAGTCCCGGGCACGGGCATGGGCATCTCGCATGTGAACGGTTTTAGAACTACAGACACTTATTGTTAATAAAACTACTGCAATATGTTGACACAAATAAAAGACTAACCTTGTCTACAAGCAGTTCATGCTGTCATAAGTACATGTATCTTTAGTTGCGGTAATAAGAGTGTAGAAAGCGCAACATCCTCAGAGGTGGCGCAGTGGTAGTGCTGCTGCTTTGCAGTAAGAAGACTGTGGAAGATTGTGGGTTCGCTTCCCAGTTCCTCCCTGTGTGGATAGAGCTTTGAGTACTGAGAAAAGTGTTATATAAATGTAATTTATTATTATTAACGTGTCCAGAGTGCAGTCGTCCAGGTAAGAACGTACCTTCGTGCAGAAGTACGCCAGCCACTGAGAGAGCACGCTTTGCCTCCACTGAAGTAGGCGGCACAATCATCGGATACTGATACACTTGTTCTAAACAACGCCCGCACTTGCCGTTGCTCTGAAACACCGCCATTTCAGCTTTTACTGATGCATCCAGTTTCTTGTCATCATTCTGTGATGGCAAGTTTCTTGGCACAGATAATGCGGATGCAACAGACTGACGCATTGCAATTTCAAGTTGCTGTTCAAAGCTGTTGTCTGATGAAGTGCAAGCTGCAGCAATGGCGCCACCTTAATTATTTTCAACTATAACTCTGTTATTTCTTGATCGATTTTTACACTTTTACACGCTATATATGCGAGCTTGGCCGTTCCCGTTTTCCCGGGAATTACAGCAGTCCCGGGAATTAATGTCCGGGAATCCCGGGCTCCCGATTACCGGGATCCCTGGGATTGAGCCGCTGCACTAGACGAACCTGCAATCATCAGTGTTTACCTGTGTGTGTTTGCGTGCAGCCAGTTCAAGCGCAGTTGGCTCAGTGATTTACTGAATTTCATCAATGGCTTCAGTTGCACCTTGAACATATAATAGATTATTGCAGTAGTTTTTTTTTTTTTTTTTTTATAGTTTTTACAGTTCGTTTGCAGTATGTAAAATGATCAGTGTTGCAGTAATTGTGATGCACTTTGCATGAAAAAAAATGCGTTCCATTAAAATTTCACATTTTCTTTGTGTATTGTGACATTAAAAAGTGCAGCTAAAAAGTATTTGGCATCCAGGGGTGCATTAACTCCCAAGTATGTGTCGGTTTAAGGGTTAACTATCATTGTTGAAACCTTGATATACACATTGTACAAATATCAACGTTAACACGTGACACTAACTTTACTCGCTAAAACTTACCTCTCAAGAGACGGCAGCATTACAACTCCAGAATGCTTGCATTTCAGATGCGGGTTGGGGCTGCCATGAAAAGAAAGCTGCGTTCAGCATTATCTGCATTGAATTTTTTTTTCTTTTTCGGTAAAGTGCTCCCACACTTTAGAAAGTTTCTGTCTCAATTTTTTTCCATCTCCTTCCCCCTCCTCTATCCGACTTGCCATTGCAACCACGTTTATTTTCCTCTAATAATTCTTCTTCTCAGACGTTCTTCTTCATTGGTAGGACTGTGTGCAGTTTTGACAAACAATAACAAACGATACTGCCCCCAGACATTCATGTAGTGCATTGCAGTTTCAAAAACCAATGTGGTTCTTTGTGACTGGAGCCTCTATTGAAGGTTCCGTTTATGACGCGTCGATGATTTTTTGTAGTTGACGTCGATTATGTCGACTAATCATTGCAGCCCTAGTGCTTTTCTCACTACTCAAAGCACTCTTCACACATGGAGGACCTGGAATGCAAACCCATGATCTCCTTACTGGGAGGCAACAGTGCTACCACTGTGCCCCACCTGCATGGATTCTGCTGTACCCTATATTCCTCAGACTTCACTCACCTTGAAAGGTCACATCTCCAAGATGACTTCCCATCACATCTGTTATCTGAGGAATAAATGCTGCTGTTTATGTGATGTTGGGTCTTTTACCTATCACCAGTTTTCAGTTCTCTCCCTTTAATTCATTTGGATATCAAGAACACATTGCAAATAACAGAAACAACAGCTAATCCAGCTAAACTGGTGTTTTTTTCCAGCTATGTATGTATATTATTTATTAAGTAGCTTCTTTAAATAAAATGGTTCAGACAAGAAAGATGCAGAAAATATATAATCTAAAGGGAGTAGAGTGTTTTTTTTTTTTTTGGTTTATGTTTTTAACCTGGTACTTTTTATATTGTTGGGTTTTTAATTTAGGCTGCATGTTATTTCCAACTCAACAGAATAACATTCCACAGAGTAGAGTATGGTATATTGTGTAAATCAGAGGAATTGTTTTTCAGGTAAGAAATTGGTTGACGGAGAAGTCTGCAGTCTGTCTTCAGAAATAATTCAGAAGTCATTGCATACTGGTAAAATTCCTTACCAAATTAGCATACATCCCTTTATTTAAAAAGTGATCAGGTTGACCTAGTTATTAAATACCTATATCAAAGTAGGATTATTGAAAGCAGTTATTAAATGCAAGACTGAGAAATCCATATCTAGTTAAGATTGTTTACAGCCATTTCAACTACTCTTATTAAGCTACCCCTTTCGAGGGCAGAGATTAAGCTACCGCAGATGGGCACAATGGTACAATGTGCAAATGGATACAGAAAGGCTCCAAGCTTAGAAAAAATTTACTATTTTGAGAGGACATTTTACAAATTAGGTGATGTTGCAAATAAGATATGAGATCAGTGCTGGTGAGGATTTTTTTTTTTAATTATATATTTTAAATGAAAATATAAGATAAGCTTGGTTATGTATATAAGTGATAAAGAATGGTAATAGAATGTTGGTTACATGGCATGTTTGTAGTTCAAGTCTAAAGATTGTGTAAACCATGCACTGCACTAATGGGGCCACCTCTGGGCTGTTGATTGTAGTATTGATCTCTACATAAGAAAAAGACTTGTAAAAAAGACAGAACTAGCGAATGTTTAGAGAATAGATAATAGACTTATTCTAGTCCAACAAATGATGGACTATGAAGAAAGATTGAAGTATTTGAATCTTTACTGCTTAAATAAAGAGGATGTGATAGAATTGTTTAATTTTTTAAAAGCCGTTCTTCCCGTTAGAAGTTGTTGCACAGGTTGAAGAATACATCTTATTGTTGATTTTTTTTCATTCTTTGTCTTAAATTCTAGTTGAATGGACTTATTTCCATTTTTGCATAACATCATCATGGAAGAACTCCTTAAAATAGTAACTATCTTCAGACTCTATCTAATATAAATTTTAAGTTTCAAGATTAAGGAAGCTGAGCATGTTGTTTTGACAAAGTGACTTGTACAGAATTGTAGTTGTTCTGAGGATATGATCACATTGTCTATATGCCTCTAAAAGTTCAGATTCTTGTAGAACATAGGATAAAGAAGGCAGGACAAATATTATAACCCTGCATTGGAAAAGATGACCATAGCATATTGTCTTTAAAGTATCTATTACCTAAGAACCATATTTTGAGATCGTAGTGTAGAAACAAGATTTCTAGTAAATTGGTATGGTAGTATTGACTGGAGTTCACAATAAAACACAGAAGTTACATTTCCTATGATAACTAGGCAGGTGTTGTTTTTGTTACCTTCTTATGTAGCTTCAAAGTATTTACTTATAACCTATTAATACATCTTGAAGTTGGGTAGTATTGTGCTCCTGTCTCCTTTAGTTCTTTGTCATTTTAATACTTAATCTGTGAGTGATGTCTGCACCAGATGGAGTAACATTTTGAGATGATCAATTTGATATCCTGCCCTACATTGCTTGATTGTCAACATATCATACTCCTACTCGAAGAATTTCACCCAATTTCCATAACTGAAATAGAAAAATGTGTATAATCTAAAGCTAAGGGGAAAATTAAACTTCCACTACAAGGAATAATCCAGGGTGTTTCAAAATTAAGTTTTCACAAATGTTAGGAAACATTTCTTCACATGCCAATATATAGTACTGCTGAGGTGAAGATGTTGTACCACTTAATTTTGATAAATGATTGTCTGTTCTTTAATGTAGCCACTGTCGGTTAACATATCCTTACTTTCTCCTAGCACCTTCATCATGCCTTGTCCTGTTGTGCAATTATATTTTGTACTTTCTTTACAGCTGGCTCTGGATCTCTTCAAGGACCTCAAACTCCCCAGTCCACAAGCAGTTCAATGGCAGAAGGAGGTGATCTAAAGCCACCAACTCCAGCTCCTACTCCAATTAATTTGATGCAGCCCATGCCGGGTGTCCGGTAGGTTTTAATATCTAGTCCACATAACCTTTTTTTATAATAAAAGTTTTCACTTTACCCTTTTTGTTGTTTTTTTGAGAAAACCCCGTGAGTCAGTTCTTCCCACCTAAAATATGTTTAAAAAGATGACTACTGGGACATAACATGATTTTTATTTTGTTACATGTGCTAATTTTATAGTGGCAGTACAAGGTAAAGGTTTTGACTAATATTTGGATATAAAACCAAATTGTGTAAGGGCTAGAGCAATATAATATAAAGTATGCTTACAGTGTAAGAATGGATATAAACAATGGTAAATTCTTAATGTACTATATATTTGTAATGGCTGTGTATGTGTAAATCTGCTCATCGAGTAGTTTTATATTCATGGTTCAGCCTACAATAATGCCTCCTAGAATTGTAGTGCACGTGATCCTCATGTTGTATAATTTATATTGTTTAGGTTACCAGGTTAATATTTGATATTGAATATGCACGCACAAACTTTCCTTATACTCATTCTTGGTATTTTTTTAATGATCTCATTTTAAGTGTTTATGTTCTGTTTAATGTTTATGATTTCATACGAGTTTTATGAAGCAAATACTTTACCATTAAAGTTGAGTTGGCTTATTAAAGCAAACAAATGCCAGTAGCCCCACCAATATACTATTTCAGCTTGTAGTTTACAATTACATTGTCTAATAAAGCGATTTCTGTTCTACCTGTTTTATAACACACTCCAGCTATGTATTTAAAGATGAACTTCCTGTTTACATAGTAATCAACATTGCCTTCTTATACAGGTGGTATTGTTCATATTTGCTGATTTTTTTATCTACTTCATCTATTTTGTAATCTTAAGTTGAAAGTCATAAGGACTTACCTGTTATCTTACTTTTTTTTTTTTTTAATAATCAAGAATGAAAATATATTGTTTCCTTAATATATTCAGTAAAGCTTGCATTTAAATCTTGGAACATGCAGTGGATATATGTTCTAAAGCAGTATTCTTTTCTTTCTGTATTGTGGTGACAAGAAATGAGGAAAAAAAATTGGTAAATTTCTGAAGTTATATTTAGTAGTTGCTGCTCAGTCAACCCCCACTAGTATCTCAATTTGAAATATGTTTTTAAATGTTTTAGGAGCAGCATGGTCAATCTGCAGGATCCGTTTGCAGAAGGCAGTGATCCGGCATTCCAGAGGCGAAGTGCGATAACTCCAAATTCTGGTTACCAGCCAGGTATGGCCAATCAAGAGATGAGCCGGATGCCATATGAGCCTAATAAGGATCCTTTTGGTGCCATGCGTAAAGGTACACAAAAAAACAACAAAAGGACAATTTTTTTTTTTTAAGTACATATTTTTTAGAAATATACATCATATTGAAGATTTAATCTTCAAATTTAATTTTACTTGGTGTAGGACAGCCTTTTACCTCTGAAGAAATAAATGACAGTGGTATAGTATTTTGAAAAATGTTTTATATTTAAGATGAAGGTTGCCTCTTGGTATTAATGTTTTGATTAGAAATTTAAACCGGCACATACTTTTTGACATTAAGGCATTTCTAATTATTGTACTTTACATTACTACTTTCTTCAGATTATAACATAACCTTCTGAATTGTCTAACCTTCCAGCTATCCGTTTTCTTAATCTGCATATTCCAATTCAATGTTGTATTGAATAGAAGCTTTTCTTGTCAGTAATATGTACTCTGGGTTTCTAAAATAGCTAAATAGGTTTTTCACCTTTAGTGATGGTTGGTGATTATTTCTCTCAAGTTTTGACAAAGTGTTCAATAAAAAAAAAAGTTTTATATTGTGAAAATTTGTATTTTCTTGCTGTTTTTTTCTAAAATATAGGTGGTGAACAGTTCATGTCTCCAGGTCAGGGTCCTAACAGTGGCATAAGTGAGCAGTATAACAGGGTTCCATCAGGGTCCATGGGAAATATGTCACTAGGACAGCGGCAGCCATATCCTTATGGGCCAGGGTATGATCGAAGGTAAATAATACATTCTTAAGCAGAGTTTAATCCTGACAAGATTCAATTTAAATTCCCATTGTAAAACCAAAGCAGGTGGGCTTGAATTTACAAGCTTCACACGCTTGAAATTGCACAGGGGTTCAAACTTTGCCTTCTGCGGCTGTGAGAATGCAGCATGAACTGTTGTAGTTACCATGTAGTCCTCCTGAGAAAATGCTTTTTTTCAGCTTTTACTTAGAATTTTCTTCAATGTCTTACCTTTTAATAGTTTCAGTAGAAAAAAGCCCATTTATTATCTTATGCATACATTATTGCTCCCAAATTTACTTTTATGTATTTCTTCCTTTATACAGACAAGAACCTGGAATGGGCCCTGAAGGGAGTATGGGGCCAGGGGGACCACAGCCAAACCTTATGCCTTCCAATGCTGACTCTGGGATGTATTCGCCAAATCGCTACCCACCTCAGCAGCAAAGGTTTGTACTGGCAATACCTTAAACTAGTATGACTTCAAACTAAATTTACAGTGCATTTAATGCAGGACATTGCTTAAATTATCAATGACATGAAATACATGACTAGTGACTAGCAGAACTTCTTCAAATTTATGTGGATTATAAATGGTAGTGGGTGGGCACAGATCTGGATGATCAGTCATCTTCTAATTCTCAGTTTTTACAGCATATGTTTGGAAAAACACTGATGTCCAGAGGGAAGAAGGAAAAATTTCAAGAATTTGGCTTAAAACAAATGTACAGCAGTAGCCTTAATTGTATCTTTGATGTATGATCTTCAGACCACTTCTTGGTACTTTTCATAACATTTTAATTTTCAGTCATTGCAATGGAAATACTAGTTGACATGTTTCCAGTTGTCATGAATACAATCAAAACGTGAAGTTAGAAATAAAAAGTTTAGTTAATGAATGTATTGGCAGTATGCAGACAGGCATCAACATAAATTCTATTCAAGTTCTTAAAGCTTGAAACAGCATTTAGTACTGGACAAATTCTAATGTTCTGGTAACGAGTTTTGATTTTTAAACACTTGCTACTGTTAAATTATATTTTGAGAACACACTGTGGTTTATGTGAACCAGTTTTCCAAAAACGACACCTGTTGTATAGAGCTTCTCATATTTAAACTACATATTGAGAAGACATTATTAGGTGCATCTGTACTATACCTACTTAAAAAGTTATTTTTTTACTACATTAGTTCTAGACTACCAAAAGGAGCTAAACATTTTATTGCATAGATAATAGCATTTTAATATAAATATAAACTTCAAGTTAGATTGCTTTATTGTCACTCCTTAATAACTTTATTAAATTAGTTTTCATGCAAAAGGCAATGGGACTATAAAAGTGTTCAGTGAGAAAAAAAATTCTGAACTTAATTTATGAACGAATATTTTGTTAATCTTGTAAAGATGGATTTCAAAATACCATTGTTAAATGGGTGTATTACATTTCCAAAGCAAATGAAGTTAGCCAAAACAATAAAAGACTTAATTTATGTTAGTGCATTTTGCATGGTTTATAGTTAACCAATATTTTTGGTTTTGCGGTCTTGCAAAGTTAAAAAGATTGTTTCCTTAATTAGACTTTTAAACCTAGTTTGAGGGTAATACTAAGAGTATTAAGTTTTCCTTATTCTGTTCTCTAGTATGAACCAGACTAGTTTGATTGATAGGAAATCTGCATCTAAAATTAATATTTATTGTTCAGTTTCTTACTATATTTTTGTTCAGTTTGTGGAGCAGACTTGTATGTTGTTTTTTAGGCACGATTCCTATGGTAATCAGTACCCAGGTCAAGGAGCGCCCCCTGGTGGTCCATATACAAATCAGCAACCAGGAATGTATGCTCAGCAACAACCGGTAAAGTGCCTTGTACAAAAGTTGTCATTTGTGCTTAGATTTTAATAATTTTTGCTTATTGCATGATGTAAAAATGTTTGCTAAGTATGAAATTTGCAGCACAAGCTTACATGATTACCTTGGAGCAAATAGGAAAGTTTTACTGGTGACATTATTATTCAATTAACATGTTTTGTGTTTTTTTCCCAGAACTATAAGCGCCCAGTGGATGGGGGTTATGGTCCACCTCCCAAGAGACATGAGAGTGAGATGTACAATGTACAATTTACTGGTGCACAACAGCAGCAGCAGCCCACATCGGCACCTCCTGCACAACAAGAAATGTATAATCAATATGGAAATGCCTACCCTGGTGCAGAAAGACGGCCTCCAGGACCTCAGAACCAATTCCCTTTCCAGTTTGGCCGAGATAGAGTACAGGCCACGGCTGGGCCAAACTCCCAGCCCACTGTTCCACCTCCAATGATGGGCAGTCCCATGCAGTCTACGCAAGATGGTCCTCAAAGCAGTATGTGGTCAAGTCGGAATGAAATGAGCTACAACTTTCCTAACCGGCAGGGTCCTGGGGCGCCAGCACAGGGTCCTGGCTATCATAGTATGAACCGGTCAGAGGAAATGTTGCCTTCTGACCAAAGGATGAACCATGAAGGACAGTGGCCCAGTCATGTAAACCAGCGCCAACCCCCCTATGGCCCTTCAGGTCCTGTACCGCCCATGACCCGACCTTTGCAACCCAACTATCAGACTACCCCCGCCATGCAGAACCACATTCCGCAGGTCTCCAGTCCTGCCCCTATGCCACGTCCGATTGAAAATCGCACCTCTCCAAGCAAATCGCCTTTTCCACATTCAGGGATGAAGATCCAGAAAGCTGGGCCACCTGTTCAAGCCTCACATATCACTCCTGCTCCTGTGCAGCCTCCATTGATACGGAGGGATATCACCTTTCCTCCTGGCTCTGTGGAGGCAACACAGCCTTTGCTTAAGCCACGACGCCGATTGACTGCAAAGGAGATTGGTAAGCAAGATTCTTATGAAGTAAACTGTTTATATCAATGAAACATCAGATTTTTCTTTTATATATATTTTTTTTATTATTGTTTTATTTGAAGAAAGTAATATTCCATACAATCAAGTCAAACTTAACAAACCAGAATTCAAGCATTTTTCCTTTAGAGTAAGTCTCAGGTGTTATAAAATGTTAATGTTAATATGTATTAATTGAGTATTGGTTTCTCTGTTTGTCTTGTAATTCTGTATAAGTGTGCCTCTCACAATTTTATTTGTTTTTCCTTTCTGAAAGGAACCCCAGAGGCCTGGAGAGTGATGATGTCTTTAAAGTCTGGTTTGTTGGCTGAGAGCACCTGGGCATTAGACACAATTAATATTCTACTGTATGATGACAACAGTATTGCTACGTTCAATCTGTGTCAGGTAAGGATACTGGCATTACTTCAGAAATTGTATTTAGGATCCACTCAGGTTAGAAGCTGTGTTTAATTCTGTAAATATGCATTTGACCAAGATCTTTGATTAAATTATTGTACATTTGGTTGAAGCATAATTTTCATAGTTAGAAAGTTAATTTACAGCACTGGTCTTCACTGTCTTGTGCTTTTTTTTTCCTTGGATGTAAATCTCTACTTATGCAGGCTATGCTGTGATGGCCATAAGAATATCTTGAAGTCATAATGTGGCTGATTTATAATTAAAAGCATATGTGTATGAGTTTTTTTTTATTTGCAGTGCATTGGTTTACCTAGTAGACATTCCATTAGTCTAAAATATCTATATATGAATGATTGACTGCGTTGTTATACTTTTTAGATGAACTATGCAGCTGAATTTGTGAGTTTTATTGAAATTCTTCCTGGATATTTTGTTAGGTTAGTCATATTTCTTAGCAGTTGTAGAATTGTTTTCATTGTTTGGTTTGTCACAATATATGGAACAGTCATGAGAATTTAACTTGATCTTGATTGTTCTATTATCTGTTAGAAATATCAACAGCAAAATGTTAGTAACATTTGTTTTGTGGAACCCATGCTTCAAGCCCCTGTCACTATTAAATCTCTCTCTCTTTTATAGTTGCCTGGATTTTTGGAGCTACTTGTGGAATACTTTAGGCGTTGCCTCATTGAAATATTTGGCATTCTGAAAGAGTATGAGGTAGGGGATCCTGGCCAGAAGACATTGCTGGATCCAGACTGTCTGGATCATGATCGTGCATCAGGTTCTGAATATGAGGAAGAGGAGGAGATGATGGAGGATATCGATGATGATGATGAGCAGCAGGCGGTGGAGCAGCAAATGGAAGTTGAACCACCACCGGAAGAGGTCAAGCTACTAAAAGAGGAGGAGGAGGAGGGGGAGGAGGAGGAGGAGGAGGAGGAGCAGCAAAGTAGTGCTGAGAATGAGCAGGAAACGGCAACAAAAGATTCTGAGCCTAGTGGACTTACCCAGGAGTCCAGTAGCGAGCAAAAGCCTAAACAAGCCAGCAAATTTGACAAACTGCCTATTAAGATGGTACGTAAAAATGACCCTTTTGTGGTTGACTGCTCAGATAAGCTAGGCAGACCACAGGAATTCGATAGTGGCTTGGTGCACTGGAGTATTGGTGGTGGAGATACAACAGAACACATTCAAACCCATTTTGAAAGCAAGACAGGACTATTGTTTTCCCGTAAGAGAACATCATTTGTTGCCAAGCTCTTCCCAAGCAATCATAAGAAATCTTCAGTGGTCGATGGAATTAGATCCACTGGGGAATCTGGAGATAAAATTAAAGTTCCCACTGATCAGCCAACTGGGAAGAGCTTTACAGCCACTATTGATGATGTGCTCTCGGCTCGTCCTGGATCTGTGACGGAAGAAGCCGTGAGAGGGGTTCCAGAGGGCCACAAAGAAAATAGTAAGTTTCCATTTAGCATGAACCCTAATCAGAATCACCACAACATCAAAATTCTTGAAGATGAACCTCATAGCAAGGATGAAACTCCACTAAGCACCATTGCTGATTGGCAGGACTCATTAGCCAAACGTTGCATATGTGTCTCCAATATCATTCGCAGCCTCTCCTTTGTGCCTGGCAATGATTTAGAGATGTCAAAACACCCAGGCCTCCTCCTGATTCTTGGTCGACTTATCCTACTACATCATGAACACCCTGAGCGTAAACAAGCTCCACTCACCTATGAAAAGGAAGAGGAGGAGGATGAGGGTGTGAGTTGTGATAAAGACGAGTGGTGGTGGGACTGCCTAGAAATGCTGCGAGAAAACACATTGGTCACCCTGGCTAACATTTCCGGCCAGTTGGACCTTTCATTGTACCCAGAGAGCATCTGTTTACCTATCCTGGACGGTTTGCTCCACTGGGCAGTTTGCCCCTCTGCTGAAGCTCAGGACCCCTTTCCCACGCTTGGGGTTAATGGTGTACTGTCCCCTCAGAGACTTGTCTTGGAAACGCTGAGCAAGCTCAGCATCCAGGACAACAACGTGGACCTCATCTTGGCCACTCCACCTTTCAGTCGGCTTGAGAAGCTCTATGGTACTCTTGTTCGCCTGGTGGGCGAGAGGAAGATCCCAGTGTGCCGGGAGATGGCCGTTGTGCTCCTTGCCAACCTGGCTCAAGGTGACAGCTTAGCAGCCAGAGCTATTGCTGTTCAGAAGGGGAGTATTGGCAACTTGCTGGGCTTCCTGGAGGACAGCCTGGCAGCCACCCAGTTCCAGCAAAGTCAGCCTAGTCTCCTTCACATGCAGACACCCCCTTTTGAACCCACGAGTGTGGACATGATGCGCCGGGCAGCCAGAGCACTCCATGCCATGGCCAAAGTGGAGGAAAATCACTCAGAGTTCACGTTATACGAGTCGCGGCTTTTGGACATTTCAGTGTCTCCCCTCATGAACTCTCTGGTGTCCCACGTAATTTGTGATGTACTGTTTTTAATTGGCCAGTCATGACAGCCGTGGGATACTCTTCTGATTCCCTTTTGTGTGTCTGTTGCGCGTGAGTGGAGAAAACTTAGAGAAAACTGACTGTTTTTGTCCTTTTTATTTATGCAAAAACACCTCGGATTCCACTGTCTGCCCTCACCCTGCTTCTCACAACGGAAGGATATCATGAAGTAGTTGTGGTTTTTAAAAATTAAAAAAAAATGAGTAAGATACGGATTGAAATCTTGTTCTAGGAGAGTGTTTGCTGCCTAATGGGAACTTTTTTAATAAAAAAAACAAAAAAAACAAAAAAAAAAAAAAACAAAAAAAAAACTGTAACCAAAGTTACTGTGTCGTTTACAGTGAGTTTGGGTAGTAAATGTGCCCTGGCTCTCCAATTGGGGCATGGAAAATACAATTTTATGGTTCATATTTGGAGGCTATACAGACTTCTGGACTTTCATGTGGTATATTTGCTGTAACTTGGATGCTATATATTCAGTCTACAGAACCAGGTTACCAGCTGTGAACAGATGTCTTGAAATGGGAGGCCTGTGCAGTAGATTGTAGGACTTTTCTGTACTGTACACCTTAAATAAAACTGTAAACATACTGTAATAATACTGTTTCACACTGAGAAAGCGCTGGCTCGGCAGCAAACTGTAGTTTTTAAAAATGTTTTTAGTTAACGCGTTGAAGAGAAAAAAAGGCTTTCCCCCCAAAGTATCGTGTGAACCAACAACACCCTGACCTCTTCTTCTCTTATCCCTTGATTGTATGAATTTACCCTTCTAAAGAAATCACCTCTTAAAACTGGTTTTCAACTTTAGCTGCAGCTTTGCTGCAATGTAAATATGATGTTGTACATTACACTCTCACCCTCTGGAGCTTGTCACCTTTTTAATCTTGGAAGAAATAAAGTTACACAAGTTGAATTCCCTGCTTTGAGTCCCGCCATGTGCTAATTTAAACTTCCCCTCCCTTTGGCCTGTCTGTTTCCCAAAAGGGTGATATGCGGGGCTGGCTGTGCGTGAACAAGCTGTAGTGTTTTTAGAGACTGCAGCTTATGGTTTATTTACTTTCTAATCAAGGGGAGGGGGGAGTTTTAGGTTCAGATGAAGCTCCTGATACAAAAACAGAGAACCTGATGAAGAAACACAATTTGAGATTTTTTTTCAGTGATATGAATTCTGCATATTTGTATTTCAGACGATGTAGCTAAAAACTTGATGTAAATTCCTCTTTTTTCCTTTTTTTGGCTTAATGAATATCATTTATTCAGTATGAAATCTTTATACTATATGTTCCACGTGTTAAGAATAAATGTACATTAAATCTTCGTAAGACGTTTGTGATGGTTTTATTCTTTTGATGAATGTGTTTATTTTGGGTTTTTTTGTACTTATTTTTTTAATGATCATGTTCATTGTGGGTTGTTTAAAACATTTTGTCAGTATTTGCCACATACTTCTACTTTTTCCCCAGCCTTCACTTTCATTTGCTCAGAACTTTTTTTTTTTTTTTTTTAAATAAACTTTTGTGTGTTTTTCTTCCTATTTTTGGAAAGGAATATTTTACACAAATATATTTGATCATATAACTGGTCAAATTATATATTCACTATTTGTGTACTTTATGAAAAACTGAATGAATTGTCCAGCATTCTTCTGTAAATATACCTTTCATATTAACACATTTTAGTTGTTTTGTAATGCTACATTTTTGTCTGATTGTTAGCATTGAGAAAACAACCAAGGAAATTACATTCTGCTTGATTGGTTTGTAATATTTTATTTTTTGTGTATATTATCTGAATTATAAACTGTTTTGTATTGGGGTTGGGGGCACGGATGGGTTTGGTTTCTTCATGCCTCATGTAGTTTTTTCAGGGCACAGTGCATTTTACATTGATGGTGAAACAACATGGAATACCAGCCAGTGAGTAAAGTTTCATTTTAATCTTTGAATTATTTTGAATCATAGGTCTCACATCCTCCAACGCATCAATTTTACGCCTTATGTGAGATGATTTTGTGTTGCCTTTTGCTTTCTGCGTCAATTGTGGGATTTAACTTTCCCTGAAAATTTTATTACTGTTTTCCAAATTGTCTCAAAATCAGCAACAGGTTATGTTGTCATGTATGAGTCAGTTGTGTTTATTGACAGTTCAAGTCTCATAGGGCCTTTATACTGTGTCATTACCTGCTATGAAGTTGGGAGGTAGCGTCTTTTGGCTATAAGGCCACATTGTACTAAAAATATTTTAATTACTAGAGCTGTCTTGAATTTCTATGAACAAATTTTGTCTCTTTCTTAGTATATGTTAGTCATTTTTTAATTTATCTGAGTGATAATGGTACCACACAGCAGTGCTGCTTTACAATTACAGAAGTATATGTGCAGTTCTCTGCTTGGTCACTCACTTGGTTTCCTCTGGATACTCTGGCTTTGTGTATTTTCCCAAAAATATGTGCCTGTTAGGTTAGATAATTTTTAATTCACTTGGCATGAGTGTGCTTGTGCTAATGCATCCTACGGTTAACTAGGGTTCAATGTGGGGTTGCTTCCGGCCTTACACCTACTACTACTACTGTCTAAATGTTTTCCACATTTAGCTTGATAAAAAAACATTTATTAGAAAAAGTATCTTCATAAACGTATCAAAGAACTTTGTCTTGCACTAATTGGATGTTCGAAGCTAGCACAAGTACAGCTATATGGCTTCTTGCATACCAATTGAGGCCATAGGTTCATAAACTTTTACGGGGGAAAAAAACTTTCAAACTTAAAAATTCCTCAACTTCACACCTATCATGTTACTAAATAATTAATGTGCTAAGTCAATTAGTTTATCTACATGATTTTCTATAAGAGTTGTTCTCTAGAATAAGATTGAGACTAGATTGGTTTCAGCAGTCAACTACTATGTCGTATTTTCAGTGCGTCATAGGTTTACATATATCAAGTTAACCGTCTCTTTAAACATTATGGATGACTCCAGGAATTGATAGTTACTTTTAGCAGCTTCTGAGTTGCTAATTGTCATAACTAGTAGTTAACTGGGACACCTGTGGTTATATAAGAGGCCTGCCTGTGGAGCACAGGGGAGTCAGCATCATGTTGCAGGGGCATTTTGCTGGGAAAGGGGCTGGTTCATTTCATAAAATAGATGGCATCTTGAAGAAAGGAGTATTATCTGGAAATTCTGAAGCAATGCCACAAGATACCAGCCTGAAACCTAATGCTTGGTGGTAAACGGTTCTTCCACAAAGGACACAGATCCCAAGTATATTTCCAAAAGTGATAATAAAATGGCTTACAGACAACAATATTGGCAGTGTTGGAGTGGCCATCACAAAGCTCTGACTTGAATGCTATAGAAAATATGGACTGTTCTGAAGAAATATGTCCAAGCAAGGAAGCCTATGAACTTGACTTGCTCACACCAGTTCTGTAAGAATGAGTGGGCCAAAATTCCAGTAAATTATTTAGATTGTAGAAGGTGACCCTAAGCGTTTGCTTCAGGTTAAGCAGTTTAAGGGCAACCCCACCAAAAGCTAACTTGGTGTATGTCAAGTTCTGACTCGCTGACAATCTGATGCAGTGATTAAGAGCTGAAATGTGTCACTTAATCATTACTTTTGGGAATAACTATGAAAATTAAATCAATATACTAACAGACTTAACACATTAATTGTTTGGTTATATGATGTGTGAATTTTGAGTTTGAAAGTTTTAGCCAAGGTTGTATCTAAACTTATGTCCTTGTCTGTAAATTTAAGCAGTTCTAACTATTTAATAAAATGGTGAGAGCTCTCCCATGTCCACGAATTCAAATGTAAAATTGTACAAATAACTCACAGCAGCCTCAACACAGGGGATCCTGCTTGTTAACCTCACAGTTCAGAAAATGATGTTTCAGTCAAACTAGGGTAATGTTATCTCAATGTAATGATCACTCATTGTTGAAGTAAATGTTCTTGGTTTTAGAAGAAGCTTTATTAGTGAGTGCTTCTAAAAATAAAAAGCTGAAATTTTTATTCACTGACTTCGGTGCAAAGTGTCACAGGACTCTGTGCATGTTTGTGGCATTTTAAAATGTGTATTCTATAAATCAGTGTGTCCCAACCTTTTGTGGTGTCACAAACCAGTTTTTCAAATGCCAGTGTGTGTATATGTGATCAACAAAGCATCAATGCCTTTCTGTTATATTGTTGGAGTGAGGGATGAGAAGGTAGTCCAGGATCGGCCGGAAAACACCTGTCATGTCACCCTTGTAAATCGAATGTGATGGTCAGTGTTTTTTTTTTTTTTTGTTTTGTCCAGGGTTGGCCATGACTTACAGGTTGCTATAAAACATGTCATTGTCTTTTTGGATTCTTGAGTGTTTTTGTACTATCAGGCTGCACTGAACTGTTTTGACACTACTGCATGGAGTCCTCCAGCAAGAACATCTACCTGTTATGAAGGTTGTGGATGGCATAGGTGGTTCATCGCTGGTGCCTGAGTGAAAACCCCAACCCAGCTGCCTGTCCTCCTACAGCTCTTGTGAAGTTCCTGATTTGTGTAGGCCTGACTGAGCCATCACTGAGATTGTTTGGATATTTAGCACCAACTCTGTGTTTTGTGACTGATAATTACTAAACTGATTCAGGCTACAAATCATGGAGAGTAAAAATGTATAAGAATGACCTAACATGGCAGAATGAAAACACTAACAAGCCATAAAATTAGACCTGTTATTGGCAAGGATTTGTTTCTAGTTAAGCAATCGGGTTGGGACAACAATCTGACGCCACTTCTGTCCTCCAGGACCAACTCTGCAGACCCTTGAGCTAATGTAACTGATAATGAGGCACTTTTCAATGCTACTCTCTCTCTCTTAACTAAATGGTCTCATATTCAACAGTATTTTGCCTTTAAGATAGACAATTTTAAAGAAACTAAAGCATTTTCATTTTTTTATGCCAACAGATTGCCATATCACAAGTTCTGAGTGTTTTGTTCCATATTCTTTCTGCTGTGGTATTCTGTTGTTCTTTTTTTCCCCTCTTCAGTTTCCTGTTTGGAGATCACGATCCTTTTATGTAGACCTTCAATTTTGAGCAGCGCTCATTCCAGACCAGGTATGAATAGTTTTTTTGTGTTGGGCAACACTTGGTAAGACTACGTCATAGCCTTGTATAATTCTTGCTTTTTGTTTGGCCTTACAATTTGTAGTATATGCACATTACATTCTTTGATGTTCATGTGTGAATCCATTTTTAATTCACTTTTTTTACCCTCATTGCATGACGTCATTCCCGTTTTAATCTTGGCAGTTTCACTTTAGAACAACTAAGTGCTAGGTAACCAGTTCATTCATTCATTTTTTTTCTGACACATAGGAGCAACAACACAAAATGGGTACCAGGCCATCACAGAGCACATTACCACACATTTAAAGCAGGTACACTTAGATACAGCAGTTAACCGAAAGCCAGTGTCTCATTATGTGACTTCTGGTTGTAGGATATGTTGACTTGATGAATGCAGATGATCTTCTAACTGGACAGAATCGCTGGGCAAGTCACATTTAATGCCTATATAACAGCTTTCTAGCACAGTCTGTGCTTGTCCCTTTCTCTGTTAGCCAAGGGTTAACAGGTAGGGCGAGTAAAGCCAAAATCATGCCCCCTTTTCCCCAATTTTTAATAGCATCCATTATAAAATACCAGGGCAGGCAAGGTACTTTTTTTAAATGTATAGAAAACCCGTAACTTTAGACCACTTTTCTGTGGCAAATATGTGAAGAAGTAACTTTGACTTGAGAAATACCAAACATATCTTTTAACATTGTCTAATTCAGAGACCATATTATGTAGGACCGGAAACCTGTGGCCTACTCGGAGTGTCTGGTGTCTAAATGGAGGGTGGACTCAGGGGATATGTGGGGTTGTCTGGAGATGCTCTGGGGGAAAAGGCCCCAGGATTTCCATACCATGTTCCTGGCCCCAGACGTGGGAACCACAGAAAGTATCTCCACACTTATAATGAGAGATGCCATAGGGGGACTGTTTTGGGTTCCTAAAAGGATCATCTTCATGAAGATTCTAGAAAGAACTTTTATTTAAAACTAACAGGTTCTGTAAATAGTCATTAACACATAACAACAGGTTCGTGAAATCAGAATGACTTCATGATTTTAAAGGACTCTTGTTCAGGTTTTTTTCATTTGTTGTATCCTGTCAGCCTGCTGTACATTAAAGAATTTCTGTTCTGTACAGATATTGAGAACCTTTTCAAACCTAAAGAACCCTTCCCAGAATTAAATGGTTCTTTGTCAAGCAATGGTTCTAATGAAGAACCACACAAAATGCAATTAAAGAACCAGTATTTCTAAGGGGCAAACTTTCAACTGATGGGAGGAAATGAGGCCAACATTGAGAGAGCGTTGGACATGGGAAAGGAAATCATTTACTGTGAGCCAGTCTGCCTAATACACTCCAAGGGGCAGCAGGGTTGGTTTTACATTTATTTTGCATTTTGCTTTCTCCCTTTGTTGTTCCCTCATGTCTATTTTGTGCTTGGGCGCCTTGGGATTTTTTTTTGGGTAAATGTGTTTTTGCACTTGGACTGTACACAGTTGTTATTATGAAGTCCTTCATTTTTGACTGTCTTCCACTACAGGATTCACAGTTTTAGTGTAAGATGTGCGCTTCTTCAACGTGAATTTCAGGGCCCACACACACAATGCCGTGAATAAGTATTTGACCCCTTCCCGAGTTTTTTTTCTTATTCTCAACTTGTTTCTGCTTTTCAAACAAATTTACTATAATACAAAACACAAGAGCCAAGTCAGACCTGTCCCAGTGTAAGAGTGGGTGTACAGTGCCATGAAAATGTATTTGACCTCTTCCTGATTTCCTGGTTTTGCACTTAATGATCTCTGATCTCCAAACAAATTTAGTATAATACAAAAGACAACCTGAGGAAACACAATGCACAGTTTTTAAATGATTTATTTGATTGAAGGAAAAACGTTCAACACCCATACCACCCCTGTGAAAAAGTAATTGCCCCCTTAGCCACTCAGTTGAGCACTGAACTAAATTTAAATAATAGCAGGATTAAATTAGACCAGACACACCCAAGATTGATTGCTGCCAGCCATACTGAACTGAAACATGACTTAAATAATACACACTCCTGGAAATGTTCTGTGTTTGTTCAGGTTGTCTTTTGTATTATATCTAAATTTGTTTGGAAATCAGAAACAAGTGTTTCAAACAAAGATAGAGGTAATCAGGAATGAGGCAAATACTTTTTCACAGCACTGTTGCCTTTTCCATTTAAGAGTTAAGAAATTCTGTTTTTGCTGCTGTCTCCCCTCCACTCTGGTGATATGCGGTGTTAATGTCCTCTCTGTACTGCTCCTGGTGCTGCTGTGTGTCTCTTTTTTATTTTGTTAACCAGAGTGTTGCAAGGAGTGTAACTTGACTTGATTTGTATTCTACATTATTTCCATTAATTCAAAGAATTTTTTTTTTTTTTCCTTTTTAAACTGGAGGAGAAAACTTGTTGTGTGTACTGTTTGTGTAGGTAGCACAAGTCTTTATGCTGATGAACAATATGGCTGGCTCAACATGTGGTCTGTTACTTAAAGCACATAATCTCGCCTCATGATGAATGTCAGTGAAATGAAGTGAGAGAACGAAGGTTTGGGTATTGATTGTCATCTGGTGTGAAATATCAGTTTGTAATTGATAAATGTGCCCCTCTGTTTGTTACTGTACAGTGGGTAAAACGAACATGCAGGGGTGAACAGGAAGCTTAAATGTATCTTAGATTAATGCAGAACTTTCTAAGAACACAAACTTGCCTTTATTCCTGTGTTCATGTTTGATTATTTATAATCGTTAATCTTGTGACCCTGTTTATTCCAACAGATGTGCCAACTGTACATTATGCTCATGCAGTGCAGCTGCACATAAGTTTGCATATTAACCATTCTTGCTTGCATACTTAGCTCCTCATTTCCTTGCTCTTGTTCCTAACCACTCACTACATAATCCCCTTCTTTGTTTGTTACATTTTGGTAGGTATAAGAAGAGTGCTGCAATATTTTATGTTGACTGAATGAAACAGTCACAACCAACTGGAGATCTACTTGTCACTTTGGCACCAAGCAAATATGATGCGGTATTAACCGAGGCAAAGTGTTCTCCCTAAAGGGCTCTTGCACTTTGGATGACAGCATGGGTAAAGGAGTAGCAAAAGATATATATTTGATAATCAGTAACCTTCATAATTTGGCACTGTGGTACTTATTTCATGTTAATTTGAGAAAATTCAGTGTGGGCAGTAGGATAAAACTGCCTTAACCCCCCCCTTTTTGTTCAAACTTGCAGCTCCACCACGATGGGAACTTTGAGATGTACCTTTGATGCTTTACTTTCTTAAAGCCACACCAATTTTCTTGGCCAGCTTCCCCACAAAATCTTGACTGAGCCTGAACTGCTCTGAGCGCATCCTACCTAAAAAAAGACAACACTGTGAGTGTTATAGGTCATTCAAAATAGCTTTAAAGATGAGTAAACCTGGCTAATTAATGAAGAAGCCTCGGCGCTTAAAGCAGTAGATGGAGAAATTAAACCAAGCACCATAGAAACACCAGCCTGAAGAGAACTGTTAATCTAGTTTGTTATATAACATGAATCATATTGTTCACATTTTCTTTTGTATTCTTGTTTTGGTTTCTCAATTTTTTTTATTTATTTATATATATATATATATATATATATATATATATATATATATATATATATATATATATACATATATACACTTGGCTGATGCCTTTCTCTAAGAAAACTAACAACACTTATGATACAATTGGTTACATTTCTTTTGGTTCTCCAAATGGAGCACAGGCAGGTCAAGTTCCTTGCTCATGGTCACACAGTGGCACTAGTGGACAGTTTGACATCTGTGGCAGAGTGATGGGCACTGAGCAGGCTCCTGTCAATCATGGAGAATCCACTGCATCCACTAAACCGTATCCTCTCTAGACAGAGGAGCAGCTTCAGTGACAGACTGCTGTCACTGTCCTGCTCCACTGACAGACCCCACACTATGCAACTCTTCAATACCACCCGGGGGTGGGGGGTGGTAAACATTGATATTATTCAAAGTTATTCTGTCTGTATACCTGCATTGTTATCACTCTATCAGTATGCTGCTACTGAGTATGTGAATTTCCCCTTGAGATTAATAAAGTATCCTATCTATTGTTGATGAAAATGTTTATCCCGTGCTAAGCAGAATGAACTAAAATGGGTTGTAAGCCTTGACTTTGTTTTCTTAAGTATTATATTCTTGCTGCTCCATCAACCTCCTTGTGAGGGCACTCAATGTGGAAAATGCCAAGACTGTTCCATTCAGAGTGCAAAAGATGTGCCCTCAGAAGTGGAGACTATTCAGCATACCCAGGGTAGGGCCGATTTAGCCATCGCCACTCCGCCTAGCCTGCATGTCTTTGGACTGTAGGAGGAAACCCACCCACGCAGAGGGAGAACTCAGGACATAAACCCTGGCCTGCTTGGTGTCAGGCAGCTGTGCCACCATCCTATCCCAAATTCTGTTATTGTTATTTGTTGTAGAATATAAAATATTTGTTGCATACAGTTACAGTGCATCCAGAAAGTATTCACAGCGCATAACTTTTTCCACATTTTATGTTACAGCCTTATTCCAAAATGGATTAAATTCATTTTTTTCCTTCAGAATTCTCCACACAACACCCCATAATGACAATGTGAAAAAGTTTACTTGAGGTTTTTGCAAATTTATTAAAAATAAAAAAATTGAGAAATCACACGTACATAAGTATTCACAGCCTTTGCTCAATACTTTGTCGATGCACCTTTGGCAGCAATTACAGCCTCAAGTCTTGTTGAATATGATGCCACAAGCTTGGCACACCTATCCTTGGCCAGTTTCGCCCATTCCTCTTTGCAGCACCACTCAAGCTCCATCAGGCTGGATGGGAAGTGTCGGTGCACAGCCATTTTAAGATCTCTCCAGAGATGTTCAATCGGATTCAAGCCTGGGCTCTGGCTGGGCCACTCAAGGACATTCACAGAGTTGTCCTGAAGCCACTCCTTTGATATCTTGGCTGTGTGCTTAGGGTTGTTGTCCTGCTGAAAGATGAACCGTCGCCCCAGTCGGGGGTCAAGAGCGCTCTGGAGCAGGTTTTCATCCAGGATGTCTCTGTACATTGCTGCAGTCATCTTTCCCTTTATCCTGACTAGTCTCCCAGTCCCTGCCGCTGAAAAACATCCCCACAGCATGATGCTGCCACCACCATGCTTCACTGTAGGGATGGTATTGGCCTGGTGATGAGCGGTACCTGGTTTCCTCCAAATGTGACGCCTGGCATTCGCACCAAAGAGTTCAATCTTTGTCTCATCAGACCACAGAATTTTCTTTCTCATGGTCTGACAGTCCTTCTTGTGCCTTTTGGCAAACTCCAGGCGGGCTGCCATGTGCCTTTTACTAAGGAGTGGCTTCTGTCTGGCCACTCTACCATACAGGCCTAATTGGTGGATTGCTGCAGAGATGGTTGTCCTTCTGGAAGGTTCTCCTGTCTCCACAGAGGACCTCTGGAGCTCTGACAGAGTGACCATCGGGGTTCTTGGTCACCTCCCTGACTAAGGCCCTTCTCCCCCGATCGCTCAGTTTAGATGGTCGGCCAGCTGTAGGAAGAATCCTGGTGGTTTCGAACTTCTTCCACTTACAGATGATGGAGGCCATTGTGCTCATTGGGACCTTCAAAGCAGCAGAAATTTTTCTGTAACCTTCCCCAGATTTGTGCCTCGATACAATCCTGTCTCGGTGGTCTACAGACAATTCCTTTGACTTCATGCTTGGTTTGTGCTCTGACATGAACTGTCAACTGTGGGACCTTATATAGACAGGTGTGTGCCTTTCCAAATCATGTCCAATCAACTGAATTTAGCACAGGTGGACTCCAATTAAGCTGCAGAAACATCTCAAGGATGATCAGGGGAAACAGGATGCACCTGAGCTCAATTTTGAGCTTCATGGCAAAGGCTGTGAATACTTGTGTACATGTGCTTTCTCAGTTTTTTTATTTTTAATAAATTTGCAAAAATCTCAAGTAAACTTTTTTCACGTTGTCATTATGGGGTGTTGTGTGTAGAATTCTGAGGACAAAAATGAATTTAATCCATTTTGGAATAAGGCTGTAACATAAAATGTGGAAAAAGTGATGCGCTGTGAATACTTTCTGGATGCACTGTATACAGTAGAGCAAAAACATATTTAGTCAGCCACCAATTGTGCAAGTTCTCCCACTTAAAAGGATGAGAGAGACCTGTAATTTTCATCATAGGTATACCTCAACTATGAGAGACAAAATGAGAAAAAAAAAATCCAGAAAGTCACATTGTCTGATTTTTTGAAGAATTTATTTGCAAATTATGGTGGAAAAAAAGTATTTGGTCAATAACAAAAGTTCATCTCAATACTTTGTTATATACCCTTTGTTGGCAATGACAGAGGTCAAACGTTTTCTGTAAGTCTTCACAAGGTTTTCACACACTGTTGCTGGTATTTTGGCCCATTCCTCCATGCAGATCTCCTCTAGAGCAGTGATGTTTTGGGGCTGTCGCTGGGCAACACGGACTTTCAACTCCCTCCAAAGATTTTCTATGGGGTTGAGATCTGGAGACTGGCTAGGCCACTCCAGGAGCTTGAAATGCTTCTTATGAAGCCACTCCTTCGTTAGCCGGGAGGTGTGTTTGGGATCATTGTCATGCTGAATGACCCGGCCATGTTTCATCTTCAATGCCCTTGCTGATGGAAGGAGGTTTTCACTCAAAATCTGACGATACATGGCCCCATTCATTCTTTCCTTTACACGGATCAGTCGTCCTGGTTTCTTTGCAGAAAAACAGCCCCAAAGCATGATGTTTCCACCCCCCTGCTTTACAGTAGGTATGGTGTTCTTTGGATGCAACTCAGCATTCTTTCTCCTCCAAACACGACGAGTAGAGTTTTTACCAAAAAGTTCTATTTTGATTTTATCTGACCATATGACATTCTCCCAATCCTCTTCTGGATCATCCAAATGCTCTCTAGCAAACTTCAGACGGGCCTGCACATGTACTGGCTTAAGCAGGGGGACACATCTGGCACTGCAGGATCTGAGTCCCTGGTGGCGTAGTGTCTTACTGATAGTAGCCTTTGTTACTTTGGTTCCAGCTCTCTGCAGGTAATCATTCACTAGGTTCCCCTGTGAGGTTCTGGGATTTTTGCTCACTGTTCTTGTGATCATTTTGACCCCACGGGGTGAGATCTTGCATGGAGCCCCAGATCGAGGGAGATTATCAGTGGTCTTGTATGTCTTCCATTTTCTAATAATTGCTCCCACAGTTGATTTCTTCACACCAAGCTGCTTACCTATTGCAGATTCAGTCTTCCCAGCCTGGTGCAGGTCTACAATAGTTTCTGGTGTCCTTTGACAGCTCTTTGGTCTTGACCATAGTGGAGTTTGGAGTGTGACTGTTTGAGGTTGTGGACAGGTGTCTTTTATATTGATAACGTGTTCAAACAGGTGCCATTAATACAGGTAACGAGTGGAGGACAGAGGAGCCTCTTACAGAAGAAGTTACAGGTCTGTGAGAGCCAGAAATCTTGCTTGTTTGTAGGTGACCAAATACTTATTTTCCACCATAATTTGCAAATAAATTATTTAAAATCAGACAATGTGATTTTCTGGATTTTTTTTTCTCATTTTGTCTCTCATAGTTGACCTCTGAACACAATTTGACCCTTCTCATTAATTTAAAAAATAAGGCGATGAGGACTCCACATATAAATGTTTTAACTAGTGGATCTGCACACTTACTAACGAACACACAACCAATAGAATAAATGTATCTTGTTATTGCTCTTTTCATATAATTTCTATGTTCACGTGTCCTTGAATACCGTACCACATTTATATTGAAAATTTTGTTTTGATCATTTCAAGTGTTTTTTATGATATTTTTAGATGCTGAATTCAAAAATTAAAAACATTTTTCTCCATGTAACATTTTTTCATGACTGCAAATAAAGATAACTACTAATTAAAACAATTTTTATGAGTCGAATTGGTTTGGTGTGGCTAAATCAGTATGTCACGCCACGGACTCGCAACAAATCCATCGTTTGTCTCTTCCCTAAATATGGCAGCTCTGGCGTGTCATATCTTGAGTGACTAAAATGTGTGAATAAATAAACCGCATTAAAACTTCTCAGAAGTAGATTGATTGACTACATTTAACTGATCCTTAATGATTCAGACATAGTGTTCCAATATAACTATTCTGGCTGTTATAACTTAATACATTTTTTATTAAGAGAAAATTTAAGTTTGATATATAAAAAAACAAAGCAAAAAATAAGTCCGACTCCGCACTGAAACTGTAAAACAAGAAGCTAGATTGAACAAAGAGATCAGTAAGACCCGACAATTAGCCTGCGGTTACGCTACAATACTAACCTGCAGCCCTCAGGAAGTGAAACGCCCACCGTGCGCAAGGTGCTTCCTGTTGATGTCTTTTGTCCAACGCCACTTGCCGTTTAACTGAAATGACGTAATTTTGAAGGGGTGTGTTTTAAGCCGGAAGAATGCAAGTGGATTCTTAGCGGGCTTTGGCAGGTAAGAATTTCATCCAGTATCAAGTAGGAGTTTAAACATATTTTGTTTCTATATGTGTTAATTCCTCGTGATCTACAGTTGGTCCGTCACATGCATGTCCTAATACAATATTGTGTATGGTCAAGTTATATTTTGCGTCTTTACATAAAAGTCAAAAATTTGACCCCCTATACTTTCAGAGACACCATTTTCCCCTAATGATAATCTCCCGATAGCTATTACATTACATGTAAAACTTTTTTCGCACTCTGGATGCAGTGACGCTTCTAAGTAAAAATGAACATCATCCAGAGTATAATCCTCTTGGTGTTACATACGAAACTTTCTCCGGCACGCATGACCCTGAAATAGGTAGTTTCAGTCAAGATCAATGCAAAAGAGCGGAGTCTTAAAGTTTACCGTGGTGAAGTGTCTTTCAACTGGAACACTAATCAAAGGAAATGACGAAGTATATTAAAACTAAGATTATGCCGTAAGCTCCCATTTACAGGACGGTAGAACCTCTAACGTATCGACGATGAATGATGCAAGGGTCCTCCCTGCGTAGAACGTGCATGTTCTCCCTGGTGATGCTAAAACTGCTTTGTCTGTATATTCACCCGGCGATGGACCAGTGCCCCATCCTGGGATTGGTCCTGCACCCGATGCTTGCTGGGATAGGCTCAAGCTTCTCAGCAACACTGCTCAGTGTAAAGTGGGTTTAGAAAATGGATGGAAGTACTGGGTCCCTTCTCATAGGTTTTTTTCTCAAGATGACGATATTCCAAGGTAATGTTCAGTTTTGCAGGTTAAGTCATGACTGTTAAGAAAATGTTGGTGAAAAAAGTTGTGTTTAATACCTTTAGTTTTGTCTGCTTTGTGTAACACAAGTGTGCAAGGCAAGTGTGTTAAACATATATATTTGTTTGAATTTAATTTCTATGGTGAGATTTACCATTCAGTCTTGCCAGCTATGTGATACATATAATGTAGCATATTGAATTGCTCTTGATCAGTATAATTGTATGTACTGTATAGGGTATTGGTGGCAGTGTATAAAGCACTAGGCTCAAACTCAATTTCCAGTGTAATCTGACATTTATTCTTCTTTCATTGAAAACTGCATGCAAACTCAACAGGTCATATTCATCGGAGATAATGTTATGTGGGTTTTGTAGTGTTTTTCATGCGGATTTCAAGTTTTTTTAGTTTTAGTCTAGCTCGTCCAGTTTTTGTGATGAAGCTAAATATATATTACATGGTATTTGTTATAATTGTTATAATTAACTGCAATTGATTTCAGTTGTGTTTATATATATATATATATATATATATATATATATATATATATATATATATATATATAATATAGGTTAGGAGCACAAACTGATACAGTACACTGATACACTGCATGACAAACCAACTCAGGATCCAGATTAGGAGCCGAGTGCAACCATGCAAGGGTGATACCTGTCATCCCAGATGGAGGATCGCAGGAATCGTGGGAGAGAGGGGTCCTTTCATCGGATTGGCTGGCCCAGCACTGTTTCAGCTGTGGAATGGCCAAATGGGGGAGGCAGCTTGAAGGATGAGGTCTCCAGGACTCTATACAAATACAAATCTTATTATGGGATATATCATCTACTGTTAAATTCTACTCTGTACTTCTAAAATTTATATATTTTTTATTTCTTACTATATTGAGAAATTGTTCTGTGTACTGTACTGTATTGTATTGTATTGACCCCCTTCTTTTGACACCCACTGCACGCCCAATCTACCTGGAAAGGGGTCTCTCTTTGAACTGCCTTTCCCAAGGTTTCTTCCATTTTTCCCTACTAGGTTTTTTTTTTTGGGAGTTTTTCCTTGTCTTCTTAGAGAGTCAAGGCTGGGGGGCTGTCAAGAGGCAGGGCCTGTTAAAGCCCATTGCAGCACTTCCTGTGTGATTTTGGGCTATACCAAAATAAACTGTATTGTATTGTATTGTATACCTCAGCACCACACTAGTTCAGATGGAGTGGAACAGTGTGAGGTTTTTTATGGTTGCTGGAGTGCCCCAAATTTTTCCCTGCAGGGTTGGTTGCAGATTAACGTCATACCCAGGACGGAGCAATTGCAGGTTAAGGGCCTTGCTCAAGGGCCCAACAGAGCAGAGTCCCTTTTGGCATTTACAGGATTCGAACTGGCAACCTTCCGATTGCCAGTGTAGATCCCTATTCTCAGAGCCACCACTCCACCAGTTGTTATCATGCCTAGGAATTGTACTAATCATCCAGACAGTTTCTATTATGTGTATGGTTTGTTCACAACGAAAGCACAATGTTGCCCAATTACTGCAGATCTTAAGAAGGTATTCAAATTGTACTTTGGCTGTCCACTTGGTGACCAGGATAAATCTTGGACTACACACATCATCTGTACCAGTTGTTCCAATGGACTGGCTAAATAAAGGCAGCAATGCAATATGCAATCCCTATGGTTTGGAGGGAACCGTGAGACCATCTCAATGATTGCTACTTTTGCCGCGTGAACACAAGTGGATTCTCGGCTAAAACTAAGCACAAAATTGTATATCCCAACCTGGATTCTGCAATCAGGCCTGTTCCTCATGATGATTCATTGCCTGTTCCTGTACTGCCACATGATGGACTTGCTTCTGTAGAAGGTGAAGAGGAGTACGGTGAAGATGCAGCTGGTTTCAATCCAGAATCATCCGATACTGATTGTGTGGAAGATGAAGATTCAGAACCAGAGACTTTTACACAAGCAGAGCTGAATGATCTCATTCGTGATCTAAATCTGTCCAAAGAGACAGCAGAACTTCTTGCTTCAAGGCTTAAACAGAAGCATTTGCTTGCAAAGGTGTTACTGTAACTCGCTACAGGAAATGAAGTCATATCTTGGCAACGTTCTTCACTGTTGGTGGCTGACTGTGCTATTGTCATGACATCGATGGACTCTTAAACAGTTTATCACAAGAGTATGTTCCATCTGAATGGTGTCTCTTCATTGATTCCTGGCAGTCCTACTTCATAATAGCAATGCCAAACCAAGTATATCGATTGCCCATTCTGTTCATCTAAAGGACTCCTATGACAACATGAAGGTAACTGCGTGAACTACTCTGGTATAAAACACACCAGTGGAACATCTGTGGTGATCTAAACATCATTGCCATGTTGATGGGAATGCAAGGAGGAATAACCAAATACTACTGTTTCCTGTGCCTGTGGAATAGCTAATCTACTGTGGAACATTGCCAGACACACTTGATATACCTATGAGCCAGGAAAGGGCATTGTCAAGTTTCTGCCGGTTGATTCGTATAAAATATTTCTGCTACCTCTCCATATCAAGATAGGCTTGAAGAAGTACCTTATTGAGAAGTTTCCAAACGTAAGCACTGCAAAAATGAAGGATGGGATATTTATAGGTCCACAGATCGTCCGTTTTGCAGGGTGATGGTTTTAAATAATCTCTGTCAGCAGTCAAGCTAGAAGCTTGGGAGGCATTCAAGTGGCTCTGTGAAAACTTTCTGGGTAGATGTAAGTCTCCTACATACAAGGAAGGAGTTCAGAATCTGCTTCATTCATACCAGAAACTGGACTATCGCATGCCATTGAAAATACACTTCTTGCACTCGCATCTAGGGTTTGTTCCAGAAAATCTTGGTATGGTGAGTGACGAGCAAAGAGAACGTTTTCACCAGGACATTTAGTTAATGGTGTGTTGCTACCAAAGTTTCTGGAATGAGATTATGATGGCCGATATACTGCTGGATGCTGTACCATGACAATCCAGACACAGTGTACACAAGAAAATCCTACTGTAAGCAGTTTTGAAGAAACGGTGGGAGCTGACTGACACCATTCATATATCTATGCCACAGTGTGTGCCTATTTGATTTTGCATTGAAGATATTAGTGAAAAGTCGAGCAAAATGACACCTTTTATTGGCTAACTAAAAAGATTACGATATGCAAGCTTTCGAGGCAACTCAGGCCCCTTCTTCAGGAAAGATATTCAGGATTACATCTTACCATGTAGCTCTGGGATGCAGCATTAAATTTCAAGCCTGTTCTGAGTGTACGTTTTCTACTTGTTTGCTTTTGTTCTGCACTCCAAAGGCATATGCAAAATTAAATTGGGTGTGCCCTGATGTCCTGTGTTGGTTTCTGCTTTGTACCTAGTGCCACTGCAATATGTTTCATCTTCCTGTGCTGCACTGATTGGATTAAATGGATGCATTAGGAATCAAATGCTTTGTTGCATTGTGAAGCTGTAATAAAGAATTTGTGATTTCCAGGCTGCTTTGATTTTCTGCTTAATGTTCAATTTCTTCTGCCTCCTTGTGTTTCAGAATGTCCGAGTCTGCAATTCAGACATGTGAAACTCTTTTTACCCATGGAGTCTGTCTTCACTATTTTCCTGCTCACCTGATGTTGAAATAAGTTGAGAGAAATTTGTTTAGTTGTACAAAGCTATAAGCATCACAAGTGAATATGTCATTGTAAGGTACTGAACAGATTATGACTCAGAATAATATTAATATGCAACTTCAAGTAAATTGATCTCTGAACTATTATGTGCAGAACGTTAAAACCTTGCTGTCTTTTGTATTGTGCCCGACATGGGTGTCATTAGCTTCCTGACAGTAAATACTGGAATTGAGTAGGTCATGCTAGATGAACTTGAATTTTAAAAGAATTATTCCCAACATTCTATTCTTTCTCATTTGTTTTCCAAATATTCAGTAATTACATATAGCTGCTGAGTTCTGATTTTTTTTTCCCAAATTCATATTAACACCCTTGATCAAATATTGAGCATGTCAGATGCCTCCAGCCCTAATAATAAGGTACATAATTATTTTAAGTTTGGGGTTCTGTCTTGTCTTCCTTTGTGTGAGCAGCATGACTTGATACCAGAAACATCTCCAGCAAGTTAGACCTTTATCACTGTAGCAACACTTCTGTAAAAAGATTACAGGAAAATGAAATAAATCTAGCTTAGGACCAGGCTTCTAGGACCTATAGCCAGTTAAGACTATAATTATACATAGGTGTTTTGAAAGGCAACTATAACCTTTCTTCATATAATACTAAAATTATGAAAAGAAAGCATAGCAAACGTCTGAGACATTAAACACAATCCAGTGTGCACATAAAAATTCTGGTAGGCCGAGAGAGCTTTATATTATCACCTTATACTTGTATAGAAACTGCTGTTGGAGTTTATCAGTATCCTCTATTCTGAGTTTTACTTGCAGCACTGGAGTACTCGCCCATTCTCGAACACCACCTCTAAATCTCATCAATAGGTTTATATGGTCATTATTATCACATACAGAGTACAGTGAAATTTGCACTGCACTGTTGCTAATCAACACACAACACATCACTACTCTTGGCCGTGATTAGTAAGTAGAGCTGCCTTGCCTCAATATGTCTGTCTGTCTGTCTTGAAAAATCTCAGGACAGAGCTGACAACAGTATTTATCAGTAGGAATCGTACATATTCAGCTTCTCCAGTGTGATGTAGCTTGGATGGCCTTGTGTATTTTTGTAAGCTTTTGTAACACAAATGTCAAAAAGTTGTTGCTTAGATTCAATACACCAAACATAATAGAAACACAGTGCATGGAACAAATAATACATATGGGGCACAATTTTACATGGAATACAATTTTTCAAATCTTTTCTAACTTAAAATTTGATCTCACTTTTACTGTAACAGAGGTCCTCAAGGCCTGTAGTCCCCTTGGGGATTAATAGAGTATCTATCTATCTATCTATCTATCTATCTATCTATCTATCTATCTATCTATCTATCTATCTATCTATCTATCTATCAGCAGTTGAAGTTGACATAAAGTACTTTCTGTGGGGAGCACTGCCACCTAGTGGCATATTGTGAACAAAACAGTTTCATTGCAGCAATACAATCTAACGACCTTTTTATGTAGCCAGTTAATCCCCTTTTGAAAAGCATAGTCTACCCCAGCGTTTTTGGGCAAATGTGTATCTCTTGCCCTAGCAAGAAACCAGTCTGCTGAAGGGAATTATGAAATGAATCAACTCTGTATGCAAATTCTTTCACACATTTTTACTATTTGAGTTGTTCATTGCTTTCATTTTTCAAAAACAAAACTTTTTGGTATTGTCTTTTACTTTATAAAGAATTCAGTAATGTCTTGCGTGTTTTATTCCCATTTATTACTTTTCCCCGTTCTTTTGTATTCTGAAATGAAACTTTATGATGAACAATGACAGGCAAGTATAAAACTGTGATGATTTAGTGACTATGGCATAATTGATGCCACAGTGGCATCTAAGTCTTAACATCAGAAATTTAATTGAATGAGGTAGTAAGATTTGTAGAGGTTTTAAGCTATTGTGTCACTTTAAATATTAAACAAGTTACCTTTCTTAAGAAATGAAAGGAAATAAAAGCATAAACCACATTTCTAAGACTACTGCATATATGACCCAGAATGTTTGAACTACGGTAGAGTGGTGATGGAAGGTGCCTTTGTGATCACATTAGCATTCTTTATGTAAAGCTGATGCACAAATGATAAGAGTTTTACTTTTTTTTCCTATTTTTACTTTGATTTTGTAGACCAGTATACTTCCAGAAGGGGATGACGACTGAGACGAGAACAGACACCAGTAAAGTGGTTATATTTGCAGTTTTTTCTCGGATTGTGTCATTGGTGCTACAGGTTTGACTTATATTTTTATGTATCCCAATAACCCCTCATACTGATTCAAGGTTGAAGGGAGCAAAAGCACATAGCACAAAGAAGCAGTTAACCCAGGACAGAATGCAAGTCCATCACAGGGTACACTTGCACAAATCCACTTTCACATTCACAATGAGCCAATTTAGAGTTGCCTAATACACACACACACGGGAGAAAACATCACCATAGACCCGATTAGAGAATGCAGATTCCAGTATGGCAACCAAGGGTGAGATCTGTGAGGCAGCAGCACTAACCACTGTGCCACTTATTTATTCAATAGTTGAATAGCTATATTATCTTTAATCTGGGAATCTTCACAGTAACCGGGTTAAATGCTAAGCTCATTCCCAAAAATGTGATTGGGCACAGTTGTTACAGTTACAGCCTCATCTCCAAAAACATCAGTTCAGTCCGCCTCCCGGCCATTATGTCTTTGTACATTCTTTTGTTTGTTCTTTTTGCTTATGTAAAAAACATATATTGATCTGATAATTACACATTTAAAAATGTAATGTAATGCAAAAATGTTTAATTTCACAACACCCTGGAAATGTGGTGGGTAGTTAATGGCAGTGACACTAGTAAGATAATATTCAAGAATAAGCATTTGGCCAAGTTCATAACTGCTGAAAAATGTTTTATTGTGGAAGGGCTTTTGGAGGCCTCTCTCCTTAAAACATAAATCTCTTTTATCAAATACACAGATTCTTTGTAAAGTGGACCCACGATGTATAATGTTCAATTCTTTGTCACTATTTTAGTTTGCCTATTCTTAACACTTAACCAACGTTTGGGTAGATACAGTTCAAAGTTACAATGCACTTGCACCCCAAACTATGGTCCACTACCTTCAGTCAGTAGTTCCTTCAGACTTCATCCAGGTACTGTCACTGTTCCTTTCCCTCACACTTAATTGACCAGCCTGAGAGAGGAATTTGGGTCTTAGCTCCTGGTTGTTAAAATAGAGCAAATATGCTGGTAGGAAAGCAGACTTTAATGAATTTTAATGTTTAAGCATTATTGCGCTACTAAAAAGAATGAAACAGTTCATGCAAAGAACTATTACAGAGCATATATTTTTCCTTGTCATAGTGAATATGCATCATTTAGTTGAAAAAGGTCAGAATTCTCATCATTTTATTTGCAGACAGGAGAATCTCCTCCTCCCTACTTTTTAATACGTTGCTATATACACCTCCAAAATATAAGGATCTGCCACTCTTTTTGAGGTTAAGCCTAGAAAACTGTGAAATTTCTTAACAAAACATTGACATATTTACAATTTGAAACATTTTCTTTATTAGTGGGATCTTGGAAAATCATTTCAATATGTGACCAAGTGTGTTTGTTTTACAGGCTGTGTGTAACCTTCTAATACCAGATCATGAACCTGATGCCTTCCAACCTCCCCGCTTGTCTAAACACAGCAAATTTGACACTGTGGTGGAAGCACTTTTTGGGGGTCTGTCACGATGGGACTCTGAACACTTCCTCTTCATTGCAGAGCATGGTTATGTATTTGAACATAACTTCGCCTTCTTTCCACTGCTTCCTCTGAGTCTGAGAGCTGTAGCAAGCAGTCTGTACTGGCCTCTAGGAGGATGGCTTAATTTTCGAAGCTGCTTACTTCTGTCTACTGTTGTCATAAACTCTGTTCTTTTTGTTTTAAATACTGTCACCTTATTCAAGCTCAGTAGGCTAGTCCTTCAAGATCGGCTACTGGCATATTACTCAAGTCTTCTGTACAGCATTACACCAGCTAATGTCTTTATGGTGGTTGCCTATTCGGAGAGCCTCTTTGCCTTTCTCTCATTTGCGGCCATGTTGCAGCTAGAAAAAAAGAAGATCACCCTGAGCTGCGTTCTGTTTGCCCTGGCAACAGCTACTCGATCAAATGGTATTGTCAATGCAGGTTTTTTGGGCTATAGTCAGCTACAGAATTGTATTCAACATCTAGGAGTAACCAGAAGAAATAAAAACACATCAAAGCTTTTACCCTGTGTGGGGATTTCAGCTTGGTTTCTTTTGCTGGTGCTGGTGGGAACTGCAGTCATTCTTTTACCCTTTGGCCTTTTTCAGTATTATGGATACAAAGTATTCTGTAATCCCACAAGAAGAATTGAAGATTTGCCTCTTGCATTGATTAAACTGTCAAACCGAAAAGGGTATCGGCTTCCAGATGTATCCCAAGAGCTTCCAGCTTGGTGTTTTTACCATTGGCCTCTGCTGTATTCCTACATACAAGATGTTTATTGGAATGTGGGCTTTCTGAGATATTACAAACTCAGGCAGGTGCCGAACTTTCTGCTGGGTCTGCCCATTATAGTTCTGGGTACTCAAGCTGCCTGGCGTTATTTCAGGACAAAACCTTCGTTTTGTTTGCAGTTAGGACTTGTAAGAAGAGATGAAATGATTGACAACACACATAACGATGGAAAAATCAAAGCCAACAAGCTAGCCCAGGGATTTTTTTCTGCCCGTGTTTTTGTTTACCTAGTTCATGGAACACTCTTACTAATGTTTGGGATCTTTTGCATGCATGTACAGGTATATACTAGTCCGGCCTGGAGTTATTTTTTTTTATTTAAGTGTATACATTTCTGAGAGAACTGAGCAGACCTGAGTTTTGTTTTTTTTGGTTTTTTTAATGTTAGAATAGAGGCTCTGCTGCTGCCAGTCTTGAATACCCTGCCAGCTACTTTGTTAATAAGGATCTTGGTCACCCCCATTTGATAGGTTCTTTGATTGATGACTTGTGAAGTCATCCAAAATGAGTACAGCCCGCAGGAGACTTACAGAATCTCTACAGATAAAGCCTGGTGTATATATACTTCCCGTTCTGGCATGAGCCTAAAGAAGCATGCAGTTAAAATAGATTTCCCTTTTATTGTAACATACTGTACACGAGAGACATGTGCTCTCTCTCACTTGTAAAATCTTCAAATTCCTCAGTTGTTACCCAGAATGGGTTCTGTTCAATTACCTAATGCCAAATTTTAGCATCACTTACATTTTCTTGCTAGTTTTGTAACATTGATTCCATGCATTTTTTTTTTCGGTTGCATACAGTGGGGCAAAAAAGTATTTAGTCAGCCACCAATTGTGCAAGTTCTCCCACTTAAAAAGATGAGAGAGGCCTGTAATTTTCATCATAGGTATACCTCAACTATGAGAGTCAAAATGAGAAAAAAAAATCCGGAAAATCACATTGTCTGATTTTTGAATAATTTATTTGCAAATTATGGTGGAAAAAAAGTATTTGGTCAATAACAAAAGTTCATCTCAATACTTTGTTATATACCCTTTGTTGGCAATGACAGAGGTCAAACGTTTTCTGTAAGTCTTCACAAGGTTTTCACACACTGTTGCTGGTATTTTGGCCCATTCCTCCATGCAGATCTCCTCTAGAGCAGTGATGTTTTGGGGCTGTCGCTGGGCAACACGGACTTTCAACTCCCTCCAAAGATTTTCTATGGGGTTGAGATCTGGAGACTGCCTAGGCCACTCCAGAACCTGGAAATGCTTCTTACGAAGCCACTCCTTCGTTACCCGGGCAGTGTGTTTGGGATCATTGTCATGCTGAAAGACCCAGCCACGTTTCATCTTCAATGCCCTTGCTGATGGAAGGAGGTTTTCACTCAAAATCTGACGATACATGGCCCCATTCATTCTTTTCTTTACACGGATCAGTCGTCCTGGTCCCTTTGCAGAAAAACAGCCCCAAAGCATGATGTTTCCACCCCCCTGCTTTACAGTAGGTATGGTGTTCTTTGGATGCAACTCAGCATTCTTTCTCCTCCAAACACGACGAGTAGAGTTTTTACCAAAAAGTTCTATTTTGGTTTTATCTGACCATATGACATTCTCCCAATCCTCTTCTGGATCATCCAAATGCTCTCTAGCAAACTTCAGACGGGCCTGCACATGTACTGGCTTAAGCAGGGGGACACGTCTGGCACTGCAGGATTTGAGTCCCTGGTGGTGTAGTGTGTTACTGATAGTAGCCTTTGTTACTTTGGTCCCAGCTCTCTGCAGGTCATTCACTAGGTCCCCCCGTGTGGTTCTGGGATTTTTGCTCACCGTTCTTGTGATCATTTTGACCCCACGGGGTGAGATCTTGCATGGAGCCCCAGATCGAGGGAGATTATCAGTGGTCTTGTATGTCTTCCATTTTCTAATAATTGCTCCCACAGTTGATTTCTTCACACCAAGCTGCTTACCTATTGCAGATTCAGTCTTCCCAGCCTGGTGCAGGTCTACAATTTTGTTTCTGGTGTCCTTTGACAGCTCTTTGGTCTTGGCCATAGTGGAGTTTGGAGTGTGACTGTTTGAGGTTGTGGACAGGTGTCTTTTATATTGATAACGTGTTCAAACAGGTGCCATTAATACAGGTAACGAGTGGAGGACAGAGGAGCCTCTTACAGAAGAAGTTACAGGTCTGTGAGTCCCAGAAATCTTGCTTGTTTGTAGATGACCAAATACTTATTTTCCACCATAATTTGCAAATAAATTCTTTAAAATCAGACAATGTGATTTTCTGGATTTTTTTTTTCTCATTTTGTCTCTCATAGTTGACCTCTGAACACAATTTGACCCTTATCATTAATTTAAAAAATAAGGCGATGAGGACTCCACATATAAATGTTTTAACTAGTGGATCTGCACACTTACTAACGAACACACAACCAATAGAATAAATGTATCTTGTTATTGCTCTTTTCATATAATTTCATATAATTTTGAGTTATACCTATGATGAAAATTACAGGCCTCTCTCATCTTTTTAAGTGGGAGAACTTGCACAATTGGTGGCTGACTAATACTTTTTTGCCCCACTGTAGCTAGCCACTGTCAGGATTCTCAATGATATTTATTGAGTCTGATGATGTAAATTACTTGTCTGAGTTTGCTTTTGTTTTGAGAGTAATATTCATTTGTTCATTCAGTGCCACTTTTAAAATTCTGATTAATCCTGTCATGTGTCTTCTCAGATGAAGATTAAGTGTATACTAGTTTCTGTGAAATGCCCAAGGGTATGGTAAATTTGGTAGAATCCACACTAATGGTTTGACAAAGCAAGTATGGGCAGAGCTCTTAGTTGGTTTAAATTTTTTGTTTAGCTAACTGTATTATTCAGAAATTTAGTCCGATCATGGTTAAAAATGATGAGGCAGCATGGTAGCACGTAGTGTTAACTGTTCTGCTTCACAGTGTAGAATCCTGGGTTTGAATGCTGCACCAGGTTGTTGTCTGTAAGTAGTTTCCACATTCTTCGTAATGATAAACTGGTCAGGGCTAATAATCATTTCAGAACTGTCCCAGAGTAAGAGGTGGGTGTACAGTGCTGTGAAAAAAAAACTATTTGACCTCTTCCTGATTCCCTCTGTTTTTGCTTATTCATAACCATTGTTTCTAATCTCTAACCAAATTTAGTATAATACAAAAAAACAGCCTGAGTAAGCACAATACATAGTTTTTAAAAGATAATTTTATTTATTTAAGGAAAAGAAGTTCAACACCTATATCAACCATGAGAAAAAATAATTTCCCCCTTAGTATGCAATCGACCAAAGAACCAGCCGTACTGAATTTAAGCATCACTTAAATAGAACATTTCCAGCATGTGAAATTTGTTAAAAGGTCTCAACAAACAAAACACCATTCCTCGATCAAAAGAAATTCCTGGAGATCTCAAAAAAAAAGTTACTGAAATGCATCAGTTGGGAAGTGGTTACAAATCAATCACATAAAACCATGGGACTCCATCGAATCACCATGAGAGCCATCGTTTGCAAATCCAGAAAACTTGGAAGCATGCTAAATATGCTGCAAGTGGTTGGCCTAGCAAAATTATTCCTAGAGCGTGCAGAAAAGTCATCTGGGAAGCCACAGAAGAACCCATATAAACATCTAAGGAACTGCAGGCCTCTCTCAGCTCAGTTAATGTCATCGTTCATGATTCCGCCTTTAGAAGAAGACTGGGCAAAAATGGTATCCATGTGAGAGAGAACTGGACAGCAAAAACCACTGCTAAACTAGAGAAACATAACGACTCCTGTAACATTTGCCAAAAACACCTTGATTACCTTCAAACTTTTCAATAGCATTCTGTGTGCTGATGAGTTACACATAGGTTTCCATGATAACAGCATCATGCCCACAATAAAAAATAGTGGTGGTAGTGTGGTGAAGGGATGCTTTGCTGCTTCAGTACTGAGCACTTGCTAAAATTGGGGGAAGCATGAATTTAGTAGTCTACAAGAAAGTACTGAAAGAGAATGTCTGGTCATCAGTTTATGATCTGAAGCTTAAGCACAATTAGGTTATGCAGCAGGACAACAGCAAAGCCACCTCTGAATGGCTGGAAAAAAATTGAACCCCTTTGAGATATTGTGGTGGGACCTTAAATGGACAGCTTGTATAGTTGAAAACTATTAAATGTGGCTAAATTAAAAAATTCTGTAGTAAAGACTGGGCCAAGATTTCTCCATGGTGATGACAGACTAATGTTCTGGAAGTGGTTGATTGTTGTTGTTGCTACTAAAGGTGTTCTTGAACTTTTTCCATCAATATATCAAATGATCACTTAAAAATTAGGTGTTGTATTTACTCAGGTTGTCTTTTGTGTCATAATAAATTTTGTTTGGAGATCTGAAATTGTGTTACAAATTTGCAAAAACAGAGGAAACTAAGAAGGGGCAAATACTTCTTCACGGCATTGTGTGTATGAGTGGGCCCTTGGATAGGACTGGCACTCTGTCCAGGGATGTTTTCTACTTTATGCACAATATTGCCATTAATGTTGATTTTTTTGTTTGTTTTTTTTCTTCAGGTAACAACACGGTTTCTGGCCTCTTCATCCCCAATCTTGTACTGGTATTGTACTCAGCTTCTTTGGGATAATGAGCCTTTGCTTAATTTGGAAAGTAAGGAGAAGCAAACACCTTTATCAGTGAAACAGCAGACACATGATAAGAGACCAGGTTCCTTTAAAATCTGCCCTTTACTTTGGAAAGTCGTCCCCAGAAATCCACTCACAGAACTATTGGTTAACTGGAAGCAAACCAATTTGGTTACAAAGTGCATCCTTGGTTACTTTGTGTCCTACTGGGTCTTGGGACTTCTTCTGCACTGCAATTTTCTTCCATGGACATAATGTGTGGAATTCTCCTGTATACTTAAGAAGTACACATCAACCTTTGTAGAAGGCTTTCTCATGTACTTAGAAATCCATCTAGAGCTAATAAGATCAAATACTTCAGTTTGCTAGTGCAATGGCCATTGACTTTATCCTTGCTTCTCTGGGAAATGGTGCTTTTTGTTGACTATTTTGGCTAAAAAAAAAGTTAACAAGCGAGGAAAGGTCAGAAAATGTGAGTGGCTTTATAAAGATCATTCCCATTTATTAAATGTATGATGTATTAATTTCCAAACCCTGGTTTGTGCCACTTTTTGTTCCTTTCTACATCCCCAAGCATCTGTTATGAAGCTGCTAAAACTTACATTGTGTGTCTTATGATTTTCTGTATAAAACTGATTTAATCATGACACTGAACAAACATCTAATTTTGTAAGATATGATTTTTGATATTTCTATATAATTATTAAAGATAACTATATATTTCTTTAACCCTGTAATCTATATTTTGTGAAGCTGTCCGTTTCTGTGGTCCACCCCACAAAACCCAGCTGATTTTATATTTCATCATTAACAGTAACATCACAGTAGTGCCAAGAACAAAACAACAGAAAAATCGCAAAGAACAAACAAGAAGAAGCCGGCCCTTTTGAAAAGACTCAGCTGTGTCTTAGATAAAGATATCCCAAGGTAGGACAGGCTTTATTAACATCTCTAATTGACCCAACTACTGAGTAGAATAAGCAAGCTTTATTTAAATTGCCAAATTGTTTAGCGCAGGGATCCTCAATCACAGTCCTGGAGGGCCGCAGTGGCTGCAGGTTTTTGTTCTAACCCGGTTGCTCAATTAGGAAGCAATTCTTGCCAATAATTTAATTTCATGGCTTGTTAGTGCTTTAATTGTTTTTCAGGTAATTCCCATATCCTAGATTTTCTTCCCCTTTATAAGAATATCATCCAAATGACTTGAAGGCTAAAATGCATGAGTAATTCTCAGTCCTTCAATTTTTTTCTCTTTACTTTCCTTCCAGGTATTTAATTAAACCCAATAGTGCATGATAAATACACACAGGTATAAATGGTAACAAGCTAACTGGAGAAATACTGGTCTCTTTTGTCATTTGCATGTCATTGCTAATTAGGAGCCATTAAAAACCAAGAAAACAGCTGATTAAAACTAAAATAAGCAATAAGGGGTCAAAATCTTAATGAGTGAGACAACTAAAGTGAAGCAGAAGTGTTACCTGAGCAATAAGTGCTTCTTATTAAGCAACTGGGTTGGAACTAAAACCTGCAGCCACTGCGGCCCTCCAGGACGGTGATTGAGGACCCTTGGTTTAGAGGCATAAATTGGCTTGTGTTTAATAAATTGTTGGCTGGGACCAGAGCCAAAAAACTCGGGTGTTGAAAACCATTTTAAAAAGGAAGCGTTAGACTAAAGCTAATGAGACTAACATGCAGAGATCTCAACAAGAAGACAACATAACATGAACATAATCTGAAGTCTACTTAAACCAGCTCTGTATGGCAGGGAGCTCAAGTGAATCCTGTTAACAGTGTATGCAAAGCAGGAAAAATAAATCTGTTTGGATATTTGACAAAGCCAAAATAGAAACAACAATCGGTATAAAACAAGAAATCTTAACACATTTTTCAGAAATGTAAAATTTGTACACTGGTTTAACTGTTAGTTACAATGAGAATTGACTCTTTATTAGATAAAATCTTTTTATTCTTGATCCATCCATCCTCTTCCGCTTATCCGAATCGGGTCGCGGGGGCAGCAGCTTGAGCAGAGATGCCCAGACTTCCCTCTCCCTGGCCACTTCTTTCAGCTCTTCCGGGAGAATCCCGAGGCGTTCCCAGTTCAGCCGGGAGACACAGCTCCTCTAGTGTGTCCTGGGTCTTCTCTGGGGCCTCCTCCCGGTTAGATGTGCCCAGAACACCTCACCAGGGAGGCGTCCAGGTTTATTCTTGATACCTTTTTAAAATATGTATTCACATTTTCAGGGAGCTTACAGTGTTTTCCAATAACTAAGGAACTGAGCCTTTGTAGCCCTCCTCCAAAAGTGTCAGTCCTAAACTGAGTTTAACAGTACCTTTGTGAAAATGTGGAGTTGTACTTCACATTCATAGTAACATTGTAGGCCTGATCACCAGTGATAGTGAGACGGCTTACAGAGAAGAGATTTTACTTTTTGTCATGGTAGTTCCCGAACAGCAACGTCTCATTTCGTGTCGGCATTGACACAGGAGGCAAACCACACTTCTGTTTGCATTGGAGGTAATGATGAGGGGTGGGTCAGCAGCTTTAACATTCTTGATGTCCTGATGGTATCCACAGCACATCTGTGCTATTGTTTAGACGTCTCAGCAGCACCTTTACGTCCACAAAAGTCTGAGGAAAGCATGGGTTCCTTCATCTATGATCAACCAACTTTTATAGATGCACACTGGAGTCCATTCTCTAGTATATCAGCTGCTGAGCTCAGGAGTGTAATAAATTATAGAGGATGGTGGAGTCTTACATGGTTTTACTGTAATTCAGCTGGCTTCTGTCCAGGACACACTCCAAGAAATATATCAAACGGTATTGTTAACACTAGAATTACCAAAGCTTACGAAAAAACTTGTAAACCTGGCCCACCTTAAATCCGTTCACACCTCTCCGTCAGCATCTTTGGTGTTGTAAATGTGTCGATAAGCCGAAGCAGCCTGATATCCTATCCTCCCACCACCGCAGAAACTGCAAAAGAATTTCCCAGCTCATGGCTTGTTTATCAGGGAGTGAAGTAGTACCTAGAGCTGTATAGGCTAAAAAATGTATCTTTATTTGGAACACATGCATTTCATGTGTGTTCGGTGTCTGCAAAGATCTATGTAAGTGTAGGATGATGGGAAATGCAAGAAATGTTGAACACATACCTAAAAGACAAACTTTTTTTTCATGTTTTAGTACCAACAACAAAATTTTGACATGAAGTGTATAATGTGTGAAGACTGAAGTCCAAATATCAAATAAGCACTTTTACAAAAGGTACAAATATAAAAGAACAAGTGAACTTTTATTCAAGACTATAACCGAAGAAAAAGAAAACAGGTTAGTGTGGTTTGTTGGCACTCAACTATCCTGAATGCTCCTGGTTTCTCTGTTTTGGCAAACAGTACAGGATCATATGCTCCACTAGTTTCAGGGACAATTTTAATTCAGAGGTTACAAGGCTACTCAACAGGCGCTGCCAAATGCATGAATGGACACGAATGTTTCATACATATCCTGATGTTGTATTTAATATATGGTGTTGCATTCATTATTACTGTTGTAATGCTGTCACAAATCTGTGGGAAACATGCATGTAAGAATCTTATTTTACCGTATATATGACTATGAGTTTGAGGACTACTTTATAAACACAGCTGTCTTTCCCCTAGATAGAAGCAATGTTTTTCCAGATTTCTTTAACTAAAAATAAACTTGACTACTACTTATTGAGGTCATATTGTTGCTTATTTAAAACATATCTTTGTTTTGAAACTGGGGTCCTCAATATATCCCCTGCATCTTTTTTTCTTTTAACAGAGGCATTATGTCAATTTAATTTGAATTAAAATAGGTGGGTTGTGAACTAAAGGAGTGGAAAGCACTTATTACAATCAGGTTTTAACATGAAAATTTGTTTTGCTAGCTAAAGTCAGTAATAATCATTTTAGGGGTAGAGTCACAGAGTCTGACATATCTTCATTTTAGACAGATGGAGCGTTCCTCCTTGTTCCATCTGCTGAACAGCCACTTGTAAGCCAGGTGATCAGCAAATGCTTTTTTTAAGTTTGTATTCACTTGAATCTTCTTAGATTTAACCTCTAAGTCCTGCCTGAAACCCCCATTTCAGGCTGTCCTAAATTTCCTTTATAGGCCGTTTTTTTAAGTGAATCTCAGATCAGGCAGTTTTACATACACCTCAGGCTGTTTATAAAGTCATTGGGCCTTTTTTTTTTCCTCTCTTCTTAAAATCATATGGCTATACACGGGCCCCTGACAAAAATAGTATAATAGTACAGTACATTCAATATATTTTTAGCATGCAATCACATGCCTGTTCAATCATTTTAGTTAAATTACTATAACATAGTAATGGGTGTTTAGTGCTGCTGCCTTGCTGATATAACATCCTGGCTTATGATCCCTTTGTATACTCAGGAATGTGCTCAGGGCCACACAGTCCTCTCAGCTAGTCATCCCCTGAGATAACAGCAGCGGGACTTAAACTCTGGGTTTTTAGTTTACAGAACTGTCTTCTCAGGCAGCTGTGTGAAAGGGAGAAGCTCTTTGGTGCTGTGGTAAAGAAGGCTGTGGAATGTGCACATTCTCCCCGTATCTGTTTTGTTTTATGTCCCCTCTATTCCCATGATGTGTGTGTTAATTGTTAATTCCAGATTGACTCAACCAGGGCTCATTCCTGCCTTGCACCCAATGCTTTTTGGTTTGGTGGTGCCCTCCAGTAACCTTGAAGTGGAGTATACAAGTTTTGAAAGTGTAATATTAAAAATGCAGCTCCACAAACATGACACCACTGCTGAGGGTCCTAATGCTGAGCACCTACTGTCAACCTGCTCTTAATATACATTACGTTTTTTCACCAATTAGAATTCTGTTCAAGCCTGTTTATTTTCCTGTAATTTGTCAGACATTCAGAATTTGTTTTACCGTTTGTCTTTATAGAATGACCATGAAAAACAGTTGATTAGACGCCGGCACCAATTGCGAAGGTAAACTCAATGAATACAGATTGATGAACATAAGTTAAGAGAATTTCTCGATACAAGGTCTACTCCATGTGGTTGAGTTCAATTCAATAGGTTTTTTTTTTAAAACTAGGGGGCTTTGCCCACCTGCCTGCGCTTCGTGCCGTTGTGGAGAAGGGGGGCTGAACGCACCCCAAGGAGACACAGCCGCTCCTCCGAAACCACGCTTAAACGGTGATGCAATGGGATACAAATTTTTTTTTTTTTTTTAACTCCTCTTTGCTCTATCAGCTGCTGGCTTGCTGCTGCTGCCATGCCGTGTGATCTGAACTTCGCTCGCCTACCCCTTCCCTCCCCTCCGCCAGCGCTACGTGCCATTGTGAAAAGGGGGGCTGAATGCACCCCATGGAGACGTGGCCACTCCTCTGAAACCCCTCTTAAACGGTGATACAGTGGGGAACAAATACATTTTTTTGAACTCCTCTTTGCTCTATCAGCTGCTGGCTTGCTGCTGCTGCCATGCCGTGTGATCTGAACTTCGCTCGCATACCAATTCCCCCACCGCCAGCACCAAACGCGCCATTGTGAAGAGTCTGGCTGAATGCACACCAAGGCGACGCAGTCAACTCTCTTAAACGGTGATACATTGAGAAACAAGTAATAGTAACTAGCTTCCTGCTGCTTTCGTTCCGCATGAATGGCATTTCAGGTGGCGCTTTGAACATTTAAAAGCCTGTACAGCACCTGTTCTTTTGTCCTCAAACACTCTCTTTTCGCTTTTCCGTTATTTCACCGAGTAATATTTTCCGTTTGTTTGTGCTAATGTGATGTTTTCACTCATTTTTTTGAGACTTTCCAATTTTCCTACTTCCATTATCTCTAACCTGCTCTGTATGTGTATCACGGGACTTGCTTACAAAGGTTGTAAGTATGACGTGATGTGCCTGTCTCGTGGGATGTGAAAGTGTCTCTCTTCAAAAGATCACATCTCATCCCAAGATTTTTTTTATATAATAGAGAGATGTGAAAACAATTAGTTGAATATGTTAGAATGCAAAAATGGTTACCTTGGCCAGGCATGCTTTTGCACTGGGTGGCAGAGTTGTGCAGTGTGTAGTGTTGCTTGACTGATCCCGCATGTTGTGTTTGAATCCCATGCCTTGCTGCTGTGTTGCATGCAGTTTGCACATTCTCCCTGTGTGTGTGGAGTTTTCCTCTCATATTCCCAAGGCTAATAATGTTAAATTGATTGGTAATAGCAAATTGTCTCTATGTGCGTCACTGGGCCCTTTTATCTTGTCCGGGGTTGTTTCCTGCCTTTTACCCAGTAGGCCTTGCCCCTATCTGCAATATGAACAATTATTTGTGCGAATATAAAATGCAATCCAACATGTTAACTACATTGGTGCATTTAATTTTGGCACAGTTTATTGTGTCATAATTAAAAACATGCCAACTAATTATTAATTGATTTTCACAATGTCATTTTCATGTCAGTTTAAAAAGCATTACAAAAGCTATTGTATTGTACTTCATGTTGCATGTCATAACTTAAAGCAAAGCAAATGTCTTGTATTTTGCTTAGCGGCTGCTCCAAGTGTATTGCATTTTGATTCAAGGCCACACATTACATTAATCATGCAAAAACTAAATGTAATGAAATGACCAATCTGGGTCAAACGATGGAGCAAAGTATGTTCCAATCATGAATGTGTTCTCCAAGTGCTAAAATGGGGAAGCGGGAGTTGATGAGGCAGGGGATTTGCCTTCTCATTAAGCTGGCAATGTACTGACAATTTCATTGTCTTCCATGTCAAATGGTTGCTGGCAAGGGCCAGTGTAATAGAAACAACAACGGGAAAAGAATTCCCAACTGCTTCACTAACATTATTAGAACATGTTCAAGAGCTACTGTCCTGAAGAGCTGCAGCATATGATTATGTATATCATCCACAGTGGCTTCTGTACACCAATATTCCCTTAAATATGGCTTACTGGGTGGGAAATATACAAGCTATAACAACCTGGACATTGACACAAATAGATGAACATACACAGGCTTGGTCCGCAATAGAAATAAAATTCTGCAGTACGTCTTTATATTTCTTACTTTGTACCCCATTAAATATGAGTTATCACCAATAAACAAACAACCCAATTGTGATTCACTCACTCAGAACAAATGTAGGAACCAATGTAGGAAGTACGTCAAGACAGAGAAGCTTTTATCTGTGGCATTTCTGCACAATAACCCTAACCCTAACCATTTTTCCACCCTCTCAAACATACAAAGATTGTAATTTTTGGAAAACCATTCGGGATTAAATGACTTAGAAATGTGTACATAGACAACATCTTCGCATCCTACGAACAATTACAGTCCAAATCTAATTTTCTAGCAACGCTACCTCCAAATTAGAAACTTTGCTAAACAAAACTTGCCCAATTTTCTTCACCTCCCCCCTACTGTACTTCTATTCCAAAAAAAATATTGATCAATCTTGAGGACTCAGACAGCATTTCTATAATATATATAAAACTATTTTACAGTCCCTCCCTTTCAAAGATCCCACAGTACAGTGGTAAAGGGATCTCTCACTCAACATTTCAGAAAAGGAGTGGAAGGCAGCAATGCACAGAATTCACTCGAGCTCCAAATGCACAAAACATACAATTATTCAACTTAAAATCATCTGTCGAGCACATCTGTCTCATTTAAAATTGTCCAAAATGTTTCCAGGGCAAGATCCAACCTGCGAACGCTGCAATCAAGTTTCAGCCTCACTGGGACACATGTTTTGGGCCTGCACCAAATTAACATCATTATGGACCAAAATCTTTAAATGCCTTTCAGACAGCCTTGGTGTCACAGTGTCTCCTCATCCATTAACAGCTGTGTTTGGTGGACTCCCAGATGGACTCAATGTGGAAAAGGGCAAACGGTAATTGCCTTTACTTCACTATTGGCACACAGACTTATCTTGCTCAACTTGAAGAATCCTAACTCACTTCTTTTAAGGCAGTGGGTAACTGATGTTATATATTATTTGGAATTGGAAAAAATCAAATTCTCACTTAGAGGATCTGTGCAAAACTTTAAAACCTGGCAGGATCTAGTTAATAACATTTTAGAATAAGCATTTAAACTGAGGAAGCGGATTCTCTTCCCTTTTTTATCTTATTTAATATTTATTTATTTATTTTTACTACTATTAAAGTTTTACTCTGTTGGCCTAGCTGTCTTTCTCATGGGTGAGGGTTGATTTGACTTGAACTTAGTTCTGTAAAATTTGACTTGCTTGAATGGAATGTTATTTGCTTTTAATAAACTAGGGGGCTCTGCCCCCTGCTCGCTTTGCTCGCCCACCTCCGGGTTTGGTTTACCAGTTTCAGAATTTAAAGGGTTTGTTATTTTCATGGGAATTGTTACATATGCATTATTTTCACTTTTACTTTGATTTTTTTACTTTTGATTACATCTTGCCTGAAGAAGGGGCCTGAGTTGCCTCGAAAGCTTGCATATTGTAATCTTTCTAGTTAGCCAATAAAAGGTGTCATTTTGCTTGGCTTTTCTCTACATTCATAATGGCTAACACGGTACAACACCCTAGTACTACACTTTTACTTTAAAACTTTTGTAAAAACAATACTTGTCCTTTATTTCCGGCCCCGGGTGTGGTTACATCTCTTTCTCACAGGACGTATAACGCAGGACGTATAACATGCTAAGGAGATGCCGTCGGATCATCTGCTGGCGCTGGCGAGCTGCGTGTTCTGTTTGTCATGCTGCCCGTCGATCATTTTAAAGCCTGTACAGCAGCTTTCCTTTTGCCACCTTGTGTCACTGCTGCTCATGTTGTGAAAGGGGGGTGGGGGGGGTGTTTAGGGTGGCTGAACACACGCTAAGGAGAAGCGGTCAGATCATCTGCTGGCTTTCTGCTGCTGGTGGGCTGCGTGTTTTGCTTGTCGTTGTTTTAAGGGCTAGGAGCAAGTTAAAGTGTCTCTCGCGGAACTTCAAATTGTCTTCCGAGAAGATCATGTCTCGTCTCTCTCCCAAAGATTTTTTTTTTTATAATAGATAGAGAGACTCAATAAAATGCTAATATAAATAGCTGGGGATAATAGTACTTGGTATTGCTAAAAGTCTTGACGTAACAACTTAACATAAGTGTGAACTTTTCAGTGAAACCTAAAAAAACACTTCTCACCATTTTGGTTGATCACTCCACATTGACAAAACTTACGCTTCCTACCAGAACAGTAGTACACAGAAACATTTAGAAGTGGAACGCCTCACTAAGTGTGACACCTCATGTCCCATCTTTTGGCGATGACTAGTCATTTGATTACATTCAGTTTTGGCATGATTGATGCTGGTCTTGAATAATTGGAAGGAATTTACATTAGTTTTCCTTTTAGTCGGCAATATTGCCAGATTCCACTTGTTCAATTAGATGGCTGATCCCCCTTGCCTTATCAACTTCTCGTGATTGTAATGACTATTACCCCAACTGTTGCCGCGCCTTGCCCAGTCTTTTGACGCTAAGTGGTCATTTCATTACATTCAGTCTTGGCATGATTGATTGCGTGGTCTGCAATCGAAATGCGATATGCTCACAGGGTATGCACTAAGCAAACTAAAACATGTGATACATGGAGAGGAATTAAAATGCAATTCGCTTTTGTATTGCATTTTAAGCTGACACAAAATTGCGTGACGTCGTCAAAAGCAGTTGGTCATTTGGTTGATATGTTTTTATTTATGACACAATTAAACAGTGCTATAATGAAACGCACCACCTTGCATTTAGGTTAAATGGAGTGCGTTTAACTTTGACACGAATAATCACCCAGACTGCAAGGCACAGTAGCTTTATGTTCAATAAAAAGTGCGACTCTGGTAATTTATTAACTGCTGAACAACGAAGAAGAATTTTAAGCATTTCTTACAAAAGACATGATTACGGAAGCGTATTAGGGCCACAGAAAAGAAAAAAAAATACGGGCACAGTGAAGGAAAAAAAGTATATGTTGAGAATAAAGTCGACATGTCGATTTTATTCTCGACATTTACACGTTATTCTCGCCGTGTAGGCCTATGTCAAGATTAAAGTCATAAGTAATGTAGCACATTAAATGCTTTGTGTTAAGTGTTCCCCGACCCATGTTAATCGCTGCGTGCTTCTTAAACTGACTTCCTCTTGCACTGAGAGGAGGCGCAGGCAGTGATCGCCACACAGAATACATTAATTTCATGATATTCCTACTCTGAACATTTAGAATGCTAAGATAAACACAGTACTTGATATCATTTTCATGATGAAATGCATTAATGCATGTATTAAACACATAGCAGCACGGTGGCGTGGAGGTTGCCATGGTGTTCCCTGCCTTGAGTTTGCATGTTTTGCTGGTGGGTTTACTTGGCGTGCTTCAGTTTAAGACGTTTATCGTGTGGTGATTGGTTATATGGACAAAGAAAAAGGAAGGATAGGAACTCGGGGTTTGGTACTTCAGATAGAGACAGCACGCATGCAATAAAGAAAGCCCGCTCAGAAGAACATCCATTGAATTTTGTGTTCATGTCTCCGACCACCAGCTCACAAACCCAACATTTACACAATATTTTAGTTAAACCAGTGCTATACCCATTCATACATCTAGCTTTTTGGAGCCTTGTCACACCTGCCATCAAGGTTCTCTACTCTGAAGGTACACCTGGAGACCCCTAACTGCGAGGGAGCAGCACTACCGCCACGCCACCATGACCCCCTTGCCCATATTTAACACATGCTTTAATGCATTTCATCAAGAAAATGATAAAGTATTTATCTTGGCATTCTAAATGTTCAGAGAGCAGGAATTTCATAACGTGAATGTATTCTGTGTGGCGATTGCTGCCTGCGCCTCCTCAGTACAAGAGGAAGTCAGTTTAAGAAGCACGTAGGACAAACAACTGGGACGGGAATACGTAATACAAAGCATTTAATGTGCTGCAATAGTTATGACGGGGTTTGAAAAAAATCTAGTAAATTAAACCTTGATTTTAAAATTAAGTTTACGACATGGCAAAGTTAAACTAGAGAGAGAAAAAACGTCGAGAATAAAGTGGAAATGTCGATTTTAACCTCGACATATACTTTTTTTCTTCACTGTGTCCGTTTCGCTGCTGGAAAATAAATTAGACGCATTGGACATTGGGAAACACTCGTAGCCTAGATTAAACTGAACGTGTACCCGTGTAACGTAAATGGCATAACACAAAAGATTAAAAATAGTCAATGTCCAAATTGTGACGACTTTACAAGTACCATGTTTTATTTTGTGCAGCCATTAAGAGCAATATGTTTCCTTACACCTAAATCTTTCGAGTCGCGGAGCATCGTTCCAGCATGCCTACATCTCTTGCTGGAGTGGACATAGTAAAAGCTGTTCTAAACTTTTGTAACTATTACAATGAATATAGGATTCCCACAGCAACGCTATAGCCAAGGGAAAACGTCCTGACGCTGACGGTCCCGAAAAGACGTGCGCGCACACGCGAGTTCCAAACAACGAAAGGCACGACGTGGGGCGAGCATCCGTGTCTTCAAGACGACAGCGAGCGAAGCGGTCGTATCTGTTTGTAGTAGTACGGCATCACTGGACATGGCTGTTGGATAAATAACTTTTTTGGCGATTTAACAAACTAGTGAGCTGGTTTTCCACTTCGGTAGCTTCAGCTTCATAAATTTGGGAATAAACCGAGAAGAGGAGGCAAGTACAGCAGGCCAAGCCTACGATAGGAAGAAAGAAGGGGCTGGAGGAAGCGGGCGATGAACGTCGACGCTCAGTCGAGCCTCTCAGGAAACGTCGGGGGACGGGCTGCGAAGGCCGACGGGGATTGGCCATGCACTTTGTAAAAGCTGATTTCGGGGACTAATGTATCAGTGGCGGAGAGATGCGAGAGGCATTGAGCCGGGGGTATGAGGAGCACCTGTCAGGAATAGTATATTTGCCATTGTGAGGAGCAGTGCCGAGGACCGACTTTACGTGCTACAAAGACTATGTGGCGTTTTGTGTTTCAAGGAGACAAGCTGATGCTAAAGTCTGTTCTTTGTTGTCGAGTAGAGAGGGCACATTATCCCAGGGATAGAGTGTTCCTCCATCAGGTTAAAGTTTAACTTGGCACATATAGCCTCTGAATCTGAATCGAAGCATCTCTATCCTCTGTTTTGTGTTTAACTGCTCTACTGGCCACTTACGTGGGACATGAAGGACTTTCTGCAGCGGCGGTTGTTTTTTGTATTTGAGAAGTAATGTTTGTGTATTGACTTCTTAATTAGTACCTTTGCAGGTGTTGTTGAACGGTGTTTAGTCAATCACTGTGAAAATAAGTGTAAGCGGAGAGATAATGCAAGATCATTCACACTCATGGGATGGCAAACATATAGGTAGAGGCTGATGTTTACTATGGTATTTAAAGCAATAGTGTGTATTAAGGAGATTTATGCATTTATTATTTACCCGGCACCTCTCTTCCTCTGCTCACCTCAGCCTGCGGGGAACAATCCTAAGTATAGCCATATCACGGTTGTTGCCTTTTCTCAGCTTGAAGGTTTTACCAAAAATCCAACAAATACGAGTTCCGTATTGACTGTAACGTGTAAGAAGACTAATAATGAGAGACTGCGAATACCAGCAGATCGACCCCCAGACGCTTACAGTGCCCTCAGTGCCAGCCGTCGCAGTGCCCAGCATAACGTCCCCCACGTCTTCAGACGTGCTGCGCCCCCAGAAGTCCACACACAAGCTCCGAAGGAAATGGGAAGTGTTCCCAGGAAGGAACCGCTTCTACTGCGACGGCAGAATCATCCTCGCTCGACAGAGTGGTGTGTTACCCCTCACGTTAGGCCTTGTTTTGCTCACCAGTGGCCTCTTCTTTATCTTTGAGTAAGTAATTATTCTGGATGTTAATTTTGTTGGGGGGTGAGAAAGTACTTATTAGATCAATACAACAGCTGCGGATGTTTTCACACACTTTCTGTGTTATCTATTTCATAATTTCTGCTCATGATATCTTTGGAACCTGAAAATGCTTGCTTGTATAAACGTCTCCATTTCTTTTGATGAAGTGTTTAGTAGGCACATCCCCAAATAATAATCCATATCCCCATAGCCACACCCCAAACACGTTTTTAGTTTAACTGAAGCAGTAGTGTATGGAGAACTATTTTAGACAAATTTTAAATATGCACACAAATGTATTTTGAAATGTAATAAAACACAATGGTATGTGAGTATAAATAACACTTGGTAATATGTAATTTTTTTTTTGTCACAGGAATCAGTGTGAATCTTTCAGTAATTTTCATGCTAATTTCAGATATTTTGCATCATGCAAAGATTTTAAGGGGCACACAATTAATATTTACAATAAACATATATTTACATTGTATATACACACTCTGACCTAAGAGACAAGTACAAATTTATGCTGCCCATGGCCTCGGGAATATCCAGCGGTAGTCAGCAAGCATACTGGGACTTGCCTTGCAATCGCTTTTCCATTTTAGAAATGTCCTGATGAAACCATTGACCATCCTCATCTCTGACTGCTCTGAGATTTCTACAGCAAAGTCCAGAAGAGAATTCAAGAAATGAATTTTTATAGTCCCCTTACATCCCATGGCATTGTATGCCTTGAAAAGATCATTCAGTATTTCTTAGTAGTTGTCTGCCTTACGATTCCATAAAAAATTTCTGCAAATGCTCCTAAATGACTGCCATGCAGCTTTTTCAGCTTGGTTAAATTGGTTGTTGAAATTCTGGAATCAATTTCCTAATTTAAGATTTTACAAAAATTCCTTGTTTGATATTGGCATTATGAATCCTGGGACATTTCTTTCTTACATACGTGAATCCAAGTCTACTTTGATCCATTGCCTTAATAAAGTTCTCCATAAGTTGGAATTTAATGCAGAAAGTTATAAAATGTTCACAAGCAAAAAAAAAATGTAATCCTGCAGAGCAGCCCATAACAAAGGCAGTGAAGCAACAGCAAGCAAGAATCCATAGAGTGGGGTTTTAGGAATCACTGGCATGGTGCTACAGTATATATTCTTTTAAATTTTGTTGCTTTATTTCATTATTTCAGTGACACCAAACATAACAAAAATTAAAACTATTTTCATCAATCAAAGCAGAGAGGGCGAGCTCTAGTGAGTGCTGTTTATTGTTTGAGGAGTTTCCAATAGTGGATGTAAATATTCCTCCATAAATTGCAACAGTTATAGCCAGATACCACAGATGCAGATTTCAGAGAGGACAATGAATTTGGGACTTCATGAATGGAAGTAGCCACCTCATGCAGTACTTCTGGTCAGCTTTTTATTGCATTTGTATCCCCCATAGATGTGCACAGTCACAACTCTGGGAACACGCATTGCTTGACTTGGGGATTTTGGGGCTCATATTCATATGTAAAATTGTGACTCTGTGTGTGCCCTCTGCTGCTGAATTTCCAAACAAAACACTATGCTCAGCAGAGCCCACCTTGTCAAATTTTGATGAGTGGAAATGATAGTTTCCATTTCAGGGCATATTTCATGTTGTGTGCAGTGTCACTGGAATAAATAAGTGAAGCAATTATTAACATAAAGAAACAAGCAACAAAAATTTCATGAAGTATTTAATTACACTGGCTAGCAAATAACTTTTTTTTTTTTTGGTCTCATGGATCAGTATCAGTGAAACAGTATTTTTGGCTAAATTCAAATATCTAATCAGACTTCATCTGTCATGCAAGGATTTTAAGTGACATTATTTCAAATTTACAGCAAATGTATATTTCTAGTATATATACATGATATGAGTCTTCTTCTTTCGGCTGCTCCCGTTAGAGGTTGCCACAGCGGATCATCTTCTTCCATATCTTTCTGTCCTCTGCATCTTGCTCTGTTACACCCATCACCTGCATGTCCTTTCTCACCACATCCATAAACCTTCTCTTAGGCTTTCCTCTTTTCCTCTTCCCTGGCAGCTCTATCCTTAGCATCCTTCTCCCAATATACCCAGCATCTCTCCTCTGCACATGTCCAAACCAATGCAATCTCGCCCCTCTGACTTTGTCTCCCAACTGTCCCACCTGAGCTGACCCTCAAGTCCTTATTTCTAATCCTGTCCATCCTTGTTACACCCAGTGAAAAATCTTAGCATCTTTAACTCTGCCACCTCCAGCTCTGTCTCCTGCTTACTGGTCAGTGCCACCGTCTCCAACCCATATAACATAGCTGGTCTCACTACCGTCCTGTAGACCTTCCCTTTCACTCTTGCTGATACCCATCTGTCACAAATTACTCCTGACACTCTTCTCCACCCATTCCACCCTGCCTGCACTCTTTTTCACCTCTCGTCCACAATCCCCGTTACTCTGTACTGTTGATCCCAAGTATTTAAACTCATCCACCTTTGCAAACTCTACTCCCTGCATCCTCACCATTCCACTGACCTCCCTCTCCTTTCCACACATGTATTCTGTCTTGTTCCTACTGACCTTCATTCCTCTCCTTTCTGGAGCATATCTCCATCTCTCCAGTGCCTCCTCATCCTGCTCCCTACTATCGCTACAGATGACAATGTCATTGGCAAACATCACAGTCCACAGGAAACACCTGTCTAATCTCGTCTGTCAACTTGTCCATCACTATTGCAAATAAGAAAGGGCTCAGAGCTGATCCCTGATGTAATCCCACCTCCACGTTGAATGCATCCGTCGCTTCTACCGCAGACCGCACCACTGTCACACTTCCCTCGTACATATCCTGTACAACTCTTACGTACTTCTCTGCCACTCCCGACTTCCTCATACAATACCACAGCTCCTTTCAAGGCACCCTGTCATATGCTTTCTCCAGGTCCACAAAGACGCAATGTAACTCCTTCTGGCCTTCTCTAAACTTCTCCATCAACATCCTCAGAGCAAACATTGCATCTGTGGTGCTCTTTCTTGGCATGAAACCATACTGCTGCTCACTAATCATCACCTCCCTTCTTAACCTAGCTTCCACTACTCTTTCCCATAACTTCATGCTGTGGCTCGTCAATTTTATTCCCGTGTAGTTACTGCAGTCCTGCACATCCCGTCAATTTTATTCCCCTGTAGTTACTGCAGTCCTGCACATCCCTCTTATTCTTAAATATCGGCACCAGTACACTTCTACTCCACTCCTCAGGCATCCTCTCACTTTCCAAGATTCCATTAAACAATCTAGTTAAAAACTCCACTGCCATGTCTCCTAAACACTTCCATGCTTCCACAGGTATGTCATCTGGATCAACGGCGTTTCCATTCTTCATCCTCTTCATAGCTGTCCTTACTTCCTTTTTGCTAATCCGTTGCACTTCCTGATTCATTATCTCCACATCATCCAACCTCTTCTCCCTCTCGTTCTCTTCATTCATCAGCCTCTCAAAGTACTCTTTCCATCTGCTCAACACACTCTTTTCGCTTTTGAGTACGTTTCCATCTTTATCCTTTATCACCCTAACCTGCTGCACATCTTTCCCAGCTCGGTCCCTCTGTCTAGCCAATCAGTACAGGTCCTTTTCTCCCTCCTTAGTGTCCAACCTCTCATACAATTCATCATACGCCTTTTCTTTAGCCTTCGCCACCTCTCTCTTCACCTTGCGCCTTATCTCCTTGTACTCTTGTCTACATTGTGCATCTCTCTGACTATCCCACTTCTTCTTTGCCATCCTCTTCCTCTGTATACTCTCCTGTATTTCCTCAGTCCACCACCAGGATTCCTTTTCCTCCTTCCTCTTTCCCGATGTCACGCCAAGCACCCTTCTTGTTGTCACCCTTACAACATCTGCTGTTGTTTCCCAGCTTTCTGGTAACACTTCACTACCACCCAGTGCCTGTCTCACCTCCTCCCTAAGCTTAACCTTGCAGTCTTCCTTTTTCAACCTCCTCTATTTGATCCTTGGCTCTGCCCTCACTCTCTTTCTCTTCTTGATCTCCAACGTCATCCTACATACCACCATCCTATGCTGCTTAACTACACTTTCCCTTGCCACCACTTTGCAGTCTTCAGTCTCCTTCAGATCAACTCTTATGCATAGGATGTAATCTACCTGTGTGCATCTTCCTCCACTCTTGTACGTAACCCTATGTTCCTCCCTCTTCTTAAAGTACGTATTCACCACAGCCATGTCCATCCCTTTGGCAAAATCCACTATCCTCTGACCTTCTTTATTCCTCTCCTTGACACCATACCTACCCATCACCTCCTCGTCTCCACTGTTCCCTTCACCAACATGCCCATTGAAAACCGCTCCAATCACCACTTTCTGTCCCTTGGGTACACTGTTCATCACTTCATCCAACTCACTCCAAAAATCTTCTTTCTGACCCATTGCACACCCAACTTGCAGTGCATATGCACTAATAACATTCATCATCACACCTCCAATTTCCAGCTTCATAATCATTACTCTGCATAACACTCTTTTCACCTCAAAAACACTCTTGACATACTGTTCCTTCAGAATAACTTCTACCCCATTTCTTCTCCCATCCACACCATGATAGAACAATTTGAATCCACCTCCAATCCACCTGGCCTTACTCCCCTTCCATTTATTCTCTTGCATGTATAACAATATCAACCTTCCTTCTCTCCATCAAAACTGCTAACTCTCTCTCATTACCAGTCATACTGCCATCATTCAAAGTTCCTACCCTCAGTTCCACTCTCTTTACTTTCCTCCTCTTAATCCTGCCTCCAGACACGTCTCCCCCCTCTTCTTCTCCGGCCAGCAGTAGCCCAATTTCTGCCAGTACCCTGTTGGCTAAGTACTGGTGGCGGTCGTTGTTAACCCGGGGCTCGACCGATCCGGTATGGAAATTATTGTTATCTGCATATTGATTTGGCAAAATTTTACACCGGATGCCCTTCCTGATGTAACCCTCCCCATTTATCCGAGCATGGGACCGGCACGAAGAAACACACTGGTTTGTGCATCCCCTGTGGCATATATACATGATATGAGTATCTCACCTAAAAAGTAGACGTACAATAATTTTCAGCTGGACTTGACCTCAGGAATGTCACTTTTAAGGGGCAACCAGTAGTAAGAAAGCACACTGGTACTCCACTTACCTTGGTGTTGCTTTTCCATTTCCTAAATGTCACAATGAAACTGTTCACCATGCTCTTGGCTGACCCACTCCAAGATTTCCAGGAAAAAAGTTTAGATGAGAATCCAAGTAGTACTAGGGTGTTGTACCGTGTTAGCCATTATGAATGTAGAGAAAAGGCAAGCAAAATGACACCTTTTATTGGTTAACTAAAAAGATTACAATATGCAAATTTTCGAGGCAACTCAGGCCCCTTCATCAGGCAAGATGAGAATCCAAGAAACACATTTTTAAAGATGTAAACTCACAGATGTTTATATTTGAACATCTGATCACCGACTGGCGTAGAGCTGTGCCTCAGACTGGAAGCAGGCTCCTGTCTCAATATGTGTAAGTTCTTCTGTGACACAGTCTTTGTTGACCACTGTTCTTTATGCCGACATACAATAAATTCGTGTATTCACTTAATTTTGATCTGGCATGAGTGAGTGTATGAATTGCCTAATAAGTGTATCATTATATTGCTGACAGTTGCATTGAACCATTAGGATGCAGGCTGATTCTCTTTCTCTTGACTTTAAGTGTCCAAATGATCAAGTATCCAACTCCTGTTGTCTTAAGTCTAAAAGTCAACATTTTATGCAGTATTCTGTCTCTGGAATCATTTACTAAAGAAAGGCACAATAATTGTTGCTTGTTCAGGTTTAATTGGGTTATTTTGAATGAATAAACTGTGGTTCCCTTTATTGAAAAGAATCTTTATAAAGTGAGTGAATGGTTGTGTAATGATTTAATACATGCAAAAGTCATACCCAATACTAACATTCTAAATGTGTTTCCTAGTCTTTTATTTTAAAAATCATTAAAGATTTCAGCATGGGCTGTGTAATATTTGTTTTGCAAACATATGAGCCCTCACTTTGTAATGTCTGAACTTTTCAACCATGTTAGTTAGATTTCCATGTCACATCTCAAAAAATATCTGTTAGGTGATTAGGAGACTGGCAGGAGTAAGCGTACCCCCGATGCACTAAAACTGGTCCCTGCCTTGTGCTTCATGCTGCTGCGATAGCTCCCTGAGACTCTGAATGGAAATAGAAGCTGCAGAAAATAGGTGGATGGAAATATAAGTGAATTAGATGTCTTCTGTTCTCACACTGAGCCTCCACCATATATTATCATGGGGGGTTGTGCTTACAGTGAGGGCGGTGTTAATGGATAAAGGATTGTGTGCAGGTCAATGGAAAGGAAATGAAGGCTGAAGGTAAGCAGAGAATGTGCCAAGTGGTGGCAGGTCAGTAGTGTAATCCCATGGGGATCTACATGCAGTAAAGTCGATTTGGAAATAAAGAGTAAATGTTCAGTATTTTTAGTAGACATTAAATGAGTGGAACAGGAAAGCAATGCTGTAAGACCTGGGCAGATGTTTTGAGAATGCAGCAAATATGGAAATATGTCAAGTGTTACTTACAAGTTATAATTTCGATTCTTATTACTTGCAATACTGCACTGCAAACAGCAAAATTTGAATACATTTAAAGGTTTTAGCATTCTTATTTACTGAGCCATATGCAGAAGTTATTTAAAAAGAGTAATGTCATAATTATTACTTGCAATACTGCACTGCAGACAGCAAAATTTGAATACATTTAAAGGTTTTAGCATTCTTATTTACTGAGCCATATGCAGAAGTTATTTAAAAAGAGTAATGTCATAAAATGACAATACTACTAAAATGTGTTGTTGGAACTGTTTCTGAAGTAGTGTAGTGTAGCTGCTAAGTGGTGAAAGTTGTACTGGGGCACAAGGCTGGAAAAAAGTGGAAGTGATGTGAGCTGAGCACCAAAACACAGAATTGTCTCTTTACACAAAGGTTTATGAGAATCCCAATCTACTGAGACATGTAGTTACAGAAAGCACTGTACTTTAGTTACTGGCTGAATGGGAATGTGAGACAATTAGTCTGACAAACTGAATGTTGTCTTATAAGATTTCAGACTTTTAAGGATTTTTATGAAATTTCAGGTATGTTTTAATTAATGGTTACCCCTAAGCAGTATTGTTTGTTTTGGTGATTACTGCTGTTTTGTTTAATATGCTTCAGAATAGGAAATCTGCTGAAAATCAATATTTAACTGAGTCAGGCTAGCAAAATTATAATTGGTTTTGTAATGGTATTTTGTAACTTGTACAATAAAAAATAAATACAAGCAGCTTCAGAGTTTACTTTTCACTCAAGATATTTTAAGATTGTAAATTTGTAGAAATGTTTTAGTGTTCTGAGTTTAGCTTAGAAGTTGTCTTCTGTTTGGGAATGAATAGTCTTCAAATGCTAACTCTGTAATGTCATTAAACTGACCCTTACTAATCAGTGGTTTGAGAAGAAAAGTAAATATTCTCACTTTGGAGTGGTAACATGTTGATCAGACATGCAAGTAAACAGTTCAGTGTACTCTGTACACATGATGATACTAATGCTAATGTATTGCATTTTGTTTTTCAACCCATTTTTGTCCTCTACCCCTGTGTTTCATTTTTCCCTTTAGTTTTACTTGACTGATGCTTTTATCTACTGGTCTTGATCTTTTGCTGAGCCGTCATTATGAATTTTGAAGTGTTTGATCTCATGGCCTTTGCTACACTCAATCCTTTAGAGATAATCTGTTGTCTTGCACATCTTCCCTGAGATGGCAGGTCAAGGGCACAAATACAGGCACAGTGGTAGAACTTCCTGCTTGACTGCCTGACTGTCAAGCACATACGCTCAAGACTTTTTTTTTTTTTTTTTTGGGTTATGAACAAGTCTCAAAAAATAAACAAAAGCAATACTTGGTCTTCAACTCTGCATTTTTTGTACATTATAAATGAAGTGACAGCAAGTAATTACTTATAGAGTCAGTGATAGAATAATGTCTGTTCTTTCCATGTTAAGTGTAAATGGTAGTTCAATATTAAGATTTTTGGTTATGGTTTCATACTTTATTTGGGATGTTTACTGGATGCTGCAATTTTTCAATACAGCTTTCATAATGGGAAGCTGATTTTCTTTGTAAATGTTCTGATTTTGTACTTTCTTTCCTCCTCCCTTGACAACCATCCATCCATCCAGTTTCCATCCCGCTGAGTCCAAACACAGGGTCACGGGGGTCTGCTGGAGCCAATCCCAGCCAACACAGGGCACAAGGCAGGAACCAATCCCGGGCAGGGTGCCAACCCACTGCAGCTCCCTTGACAAGATTTTCAAAAATTATAAAGTGATGGGATTGAGTGGAATGCAGGGTGTGTGTTTTATATTCTTTTTTCTGTTTGTTTTATTGCTCTGAATGTTCCCTCTCTTTCCACAGCTGTCCATTTTTGGTGGAGCACCTTACAAGAACCATCCCTGCAATCGGTGGGATTTTGTTCTTTTTTGTTGTGATATCCTTGCTGCAGACAAGCTTCAGTGATCCTGGTATATTGCCTAGAGCTACACCAGATGAAGCAGCAGATGTGGAAAAACATATTGGTAATAACTGTTTACTTTTGCACCTCCTGTGCTTTCTTACTATAAAATGATGTTTCCTTCATATCTTAAAAAATAGATGAAGAAAATCCATGTGCTGTTCTAATCGGTTTTTTCAATTTTAATTATTATTGAGACAAAAAACTTAAAGGAACATCCCACCCAAAGTTCATAGTTGCTTTTGTACCATGAGATGCATCTATGAAAAGTAGAAATCCTTTTTTTCCATTTTTTTCCCCCTCATGTAATCTGTCTAAATGGTTTTGCAAAGGGAGTTAAAGGTTAACATTGTTAAATGGCAATTTATTCACATCACTTTCAAATTTGTTATTTAGCAACACAAACTATTGCAGTGTTTTTCATTTCATAAAGTTACCTTTCAGTGTGTGTGAATGTGGGACAAAGGTGGTTTGTTTTGGGTGTGGATTTTATTAAAAAAAATTAATAAAACACCATCTTTAAGTGTGTTTTTTATGATAATACAGTCTCATTTATTGTATAGTTCTCATTTTCCCTTCCATGTTGAGTTTATCCTATAACTCAACCTTTTCAGTTAATTTTTCCTGTTTGTAACAAAGAATATTTGTGATTGTGATGCATGACTTTGAACACTTCAAAGCCTGTCTTAATTAGATAATATGGTTAAATCTAAAAGTCAGTGTGAAATGATTTTCAGTTTTTCCAACCTGTTGTCTTCATTGGGCCTTACCGTGATCATTTACCTGGTGAAGTCTATCCATGATGCCCGTCCTGCAGCCACTAGCTGCAGTTGCCAAACAAGAATATCATTACCTGTTTGACTGGCAAGTCAGCTGGTCATTTTAAATTCACTCTAGCTGTAAACCTGCATGAAAAATAAAGAGGATTGTGGATATTGATTGGTAAGGCAGCACTATCTAGTAAAGCCCAGCAGCAGCGGTGCTACAAAGATGCAAGTTGGAGATGCACATCCTAGTCGGTGCATAGCAGCACTGGAGACTGTTGTGTTTTTAAGGATGGGCTAACCCTTTTCACTTTTTTTTTTTTTTTTTTTTTTTTTAATATATATATAATCATTTATCACACATGCACACTACCACAGGAATTTATGTTTGAGCACATGCTAATGAACAGAGCCGGGTCAAGAATCCCAGGAAGGGTGACCCAGCAGCCAGCAGTTTTTCCAAATTGAGACTTAATATAATTCAGATGAATTGCCCAGGATGTTTCATGTGTGGAAAAAATCCAGAGAATTGTCATCTGAGGCACTCAAAACATCAGAGCAACTTTGTTTGCAATACCCTGACATTCTTGTAAGTCAACCAATCTTTAGAGATCTGGATTAGTGGAGTTTTGTTACCCTGACATTCATGTAAGTCAACCAATCTTTAGAGATCTGGATTAGTGGAGTTTTGTTTATGCATTTTAGTTCATTGAAAAATGTTTGAAAATAGAACACTTTCAAATAAGGGAGTTCATCCCCGTCTGACATGAAGAGAAAATGAAGTACGTGCAACCATCAACACAGCAGGTAATACCCTTTCATAGATGCTGTGTGCCTCCTAGTGTTGCAGAACCTCAACTTAATTAAGGTTCCTGAACAGTAAAAATGCAGTTAACATGCATCTTTATGTCCTTACTGCTACGGCTTGGCAGTTTTTTAGTTTTATGGTGTTTCGTTCTCATGTGCATCTTTATTATTTAATGAACCTGGATCATTACTGCTTACCAATGCTTTTTTCAACCATGAAAAGCTGCAGTAGGTATTTGCGCACTTGTGAGCTTTTAACATTTTTAACATACTGTATATTTTTAAAAAAGTTTTTTTTTTTTTTTTTCTGGGCTGCTTTGGTCTTTAAGTGCTTTGAGTCCGTTTCCATCAGTAGTTGGTCTTTTTTTGTATACCTTTCACAGTATACACCATCATCTATTTTTTTTTTCTCTGTGCATTTTTCATAAGGAAGTTGAATCAAAGCAAATTCAGACCTGTATTACAAGTATAACATTCACAACTTCACATGGGTTTATATTGTCAAAAAATGGCTTTGAAAGTGAACGTTTTATTTTTCTATTTACAGTGTACAAACAGTAATAATGATTCCATGCACAAAATGCCATCCCTTTTATTTTGGAAGAGGTTTTCACCAATACAACTTACATTTTTGTCAGTTGGGGATCAATACAGTCTGCATGAACCTTGGCTTCCAAAGTGAACAGCAGGGACAAAACCCACACAGTATTGTTTTGAAGAGGATCTGTAATGGGAGATGGGCATCTAGAGTATAAATGGAGTCAGAAATGGCTAGAAAAGGGTGCAGGTAGTGAAGCTGTTCCAAAGGCCACAACTAAAACCAGGTCAGTAATACAAGCCAAAGAATAAAGGCATGTCATGGACTAGAACTGTCAGGACTAGTCTACTAAGGAGATTTTTTTTAACCTGGTATAGTTAAAGCATAGAAACTCTCCCCTGATGGTGATTCTCAAGGATGTAAAGAAATTTAAGAATTTTTTAATTTGTTGAGTGGGCTGTTCCTTAAATTTGAAGCATATGTTTGTGCTTTAGTGTTCTTAGTTGTAGTAAAACTGGTTAAAGAAAATAGATGGAAAATTATAAATGTTAGTAAATGTACTAAATGTTTTGTAAATTATTTAAAGCATCAGTAGATCACAAACCTTTATAAAACCTATATATCTATAAAACCTTTATAGATATTTGCAAGTGAAAGGATTATTTTGAGTTTGTTGCCCAGAAAAAATAGTGGGGTCACAACACTAAGAAACGTTTTATCAGTTCACAGCAATCAAATATGTGGTGATTTAACATATCTTGCTCTTTAAATTTTTTGTTTTATTTAATGCTTGTAAATCTTTTACAATTTTCTGTCTTTTTAACATATATTGAAAAACATCATAAATTACCACATTTAATATTTCATCATTGATTTTTGTATATGTCAGATAACTCAGGTTCTTCAACGTACCGTCCTCCTCCAAGAACAAAAGAAGTTGTGATAAATGATCAAGTTGTGAAGTTAAAATACTGTTTTACATGTAAAATGTTCAGACCTCCCCGCACCTCTCACTGCAGCCTATGTGACAACTGTGTTGGTAGGTATTTGAGTTACATATAATCAATTATATCCTAATAATTCTATCAACTATTTGTCATTTTGTTTTCTGTCTGTACATGGCAGATCTTAACAAAAATTGATGTTGCACAATTTATTTCCATTCATGTTGTATCTCTGCTGTTGTATAATGCAAGTATAGTTTCTTTTTGGCATGTGTTTAACTGAGATTTTAAATGTGTAATGTACACTTGAACTGAAAATCGTTTGCTAAGTTAATTGATTTTATACTTAAGCTGTTTGAAGAGAATAAAATACATCAAATGTCATGTAAAGTAATAAAGAATATTATGAAGCACTAGAGCAATGAATATTAAAACCTGAAAGTTTGTTTTAAAACATGTAACACTGCTGTACATCATGAGAGTGATCTTGACTTGTCTCAGACACATGATGCTCTTGTATTCCTGTGCAAGGAAGAACTGCTGTGCACACATCTGCTACAACTGGTATCACTTCTGTTGGAATATATAAGATGTACACAGTGATTATAGCCCAGTGATGCCATGTGGCACCAGCATAAGTAGTTCATACAGTTATATTTTTTCTTAATGCAGATTAAATTTGAAAGAAATAAGATTGTTGTTTTAATCAGTCAACAGTGTCAGTTTCAGATGTTTCCACAATTTAAAAAAAAAAACCTTCGATTTAAAAAGTATCTCCTGTATTTAAGGTTAAATGTTCTCAAATACAGTATATTTAAAAATTCACACACTTTAATGATGGAATTAATACATCACCTGATTTAAATTACCCCATAAGTCCTTCCTTCCTCTCTAAATTTCTACAGTAAGTTGACCTTTCAAAAGAAAGTTTCACAATGTAGACAATAGACCATTTTGAGAAGGTAAGAGAACAGATTATACAGAAGTCCGAATATAGGGAAATGGTATATTTCAGAGACATGGAATATCCCTCAGAGCTCAATGCTGAACATCTTTCCATACACAACCTAGAACTCATTCCTCTACATGTGGAGAATGTTGGTGTGTCCTTATGGAAGACATTTCAAGGCCAGTTGTAACCCTAAATGAGTTAATGGCTTCAATTAAATACATTCATAGAATAACATTTTTTAAAAAGTCTTTTATAGGAGTGTGAAAAGGTGAAGGCTTGGAACACCTATAATCGCCCACAATGATTAGACTGCCGATATATGGCAAAAATCTTGTAGCAATAGAAGTGGAAGTTTTGCATCTGAATGCCAAGTGACCACTGTGATTCAAGTCAACATTTCATACCAGTTAGGCCACACCATTGCTGATTTTTTTCAAAGCCTTACTGGCAACTGCAAATGCTAGAAATGATTGGGTAAAGTAAATGAATACATTTTTCTTTTCATTATTTAATTTTTCTTAGGAACAGCAATGAGATGAAGAATGTTGAACTTAATCAAATGTCCTCATCTAAAGCATTCAGATTGCTGGTTAAATGCTTAATTGCAAAAAATAAAGTTAGAATGCATTTGCAGCTCACTGTTCCTGTATATAATTCAAAGCTAAGCTAGTTTTTGATGTCCTCATTAACATTAGGGTCTTTTAAATGAAGCATTTTCTTTAGGTAACTTTGGAGGACATAAATGGAGGACTTACTACACATCTTAGATTCACATATTATACAAGTGAAACTGACCTTTCCTTTGCTATTTCATTGGATGCACTGAGGTTTGGTCCAGCTACTACTTTTAAACATGTGGATAACATTACTTCATAAATAATATCTGAATGTTTACCAGTTCATACAAGTAAGATCTTCTAAACTAAACTGTTCCATCTCGCTGTGGAATTGAAAGTAAAACAGTAAGCAGTTAAGAGGCGTGATTCATTTGACGGTAGTGCAGTGCAGCAAAAATATGATGCATGTCTTATATTTTGTAATACATCATGTGCAAATAGTATAATATAGATGTGTTGAGGTATATTACATTTTATATATTTTTCCTTATTTAATTTCTCCTGTTTGTGTTTTGTTTTTATTAAGAATTGTTTTTATTTTTCCTCTTTCAGAGCGATTTGATCACCACTGTCCTTGGGTTGGAAACTGTGTTGGGAGAAGGAATTATAGATTTTTTTATACCTTCATTCTTTCACTTTCATTTTTAACAGCATTCATTTTTGGCTGTGTAATAACTCATCTCACACTACGTAAGTATGAGCATTTGTTCTGCTGTTAAGAACTTGTGGTCAACATACTTTAGTTTTCCATTAGGTCCAATTTTCTAACAAATCAAATTCAATATAGAATAATTGTTGCTACTATAAATTATCTTCCACAATAAACTTCACTTCTAATTAATTTAGAAAACCCCATTAAAGCTTAAATAAAACTAAATCAAAGTGTTTAGAAACATGCATGTGAAAAATATGTTCCATGAAAATGAATCAGTTTGAAAATAATAGTTTTGTATATTCTGTTTATAGATGAAGTTTGTAGCCATTTTCTCTTTTCTGTTGGTAGGATCACAACAGCATGGGCTTGTTAGAGCTCTCCAAGACAGTCCTGCAAGATATCCTTTTAATTAAGATGTCATCATGGTGTAATTTGATCTTGTTTACTGTTGTAAATATTATTTTTAAATTATTTTAAATGTTTCAGTTAAAACAATTGTTTTCTAGGTAAATTTTAAACAATGCTGCAATATCCAGATTCATTACAATGGACAGGTTAAGACATCTGATTTGTTGTTGCACACATGTGTGACACATGCTGACAGGGTATTCTGTACATACAATACATGGACAAAAGTTTTGGGACACAGCTCTTAATTATTGAAATCTGGTGTTTCAATCAGACCCATTGCCACAAGTATATAAAATCAAGCACCTAGCCATGCAGCCTCCATTTGTAAACATTTGTGAAACAAAATAGGTCATTCTGAAGGCTCAATGACTTCAAGCATGGAACTGTGATAGAATGCCACCTTTTGCAATAAGATAGTTTATGAAATTTTCATCCTTGCTGGATAATTTACGGTCAACTGTAAGTGGTATTATTAGAAAGTGGAAGCGTTAAGGAAACAAGAGCAACTCGGCCATGCTGCAAAAGGCCATGTAAAGTCACAGAGCGGGGTCAACAACTGCTAAGGTACATGGTACGTAAAGGTCGCCAATGGTTTGCCGATTCCATAGCTGAAGAGTTCCAAACTTCCACTGGCATTAACTGCGGCAGGAGCTTTATGGAATATGTTTCTATGGCCGAGCAGTTACATGCAAGCCTCACATCACCAAATCCAGTGCCAAGCATCGGATGGACACCACCGGAAGCACACCACCATTGGACTGTGAAGTAGTAGAAACATGTCCTATGGAGTGACCATTAATGCTTCTCTGTTTGGCAGTCAGATGGGCGAGTCTGTTTTTGGCGGGTGCCAGGAGAACATTACCTACCTGACTGCATTGTGCCAACAGTGAAGTTTTGGTGGAGGGGGGATAATGGTATTTAGCTGTTTTTCAGCTTGGGCTAGGCCCCTTACTTCCAGTGAAGGGCAATCTTAATGCTCTCCAGTCTTAAATAACTGTTGTGTGATTAAGTCACATTTTGTATCATCATACAGCCCATCTGTACTGATTTTAATAATCTGCACTACTTATTTCAGAGTGTTACAATGATTAATATTTAAAAGCTACGCACTAATGATAGTAAAGACGAAAGAATAGATTAATTTTTTTTCTACTCTCAAAGCAAGTAAAACTAAATTAAAAAGGCAGTTTACAGTACATAACTGGAAGATAACATGTTACACTGTCAAACTAATTTCTTTAAGGTTTTCTTTAAGTGATTCATTAATTTGAATGTTTACAACTATCACTTTTCTCTATTAAAGGCCCATCTGTGTTTCATATAAATAATCCAACCATCTATTTTTCGGAGTTCACCAAAACCAATCTCAAGGTCATGGCGCATACAGCTAATAACATTTTTCAGTTTTTGATCAATTGTGATTTTTTACCCCACCCAACTTGTTTTCTTTAGGCACCTAATGGTACTAAGTTTTGACAGATTTAATGTTTGTAAACTGTGCTGGAAGCCACTAATTAAAATTGCATTTTGATCACAGAAGAATAAATTGTATATTTCTAAATACAAACTTATTTAATACATTTCTTTTACAACATTTTCCTGCTGCATAGGAAAATACTCTTAATTTGCTGTATTGAGGACTCATTTGGGTTAATAGTGAAACTTTTAACAAGGCATTGCAAAATCTTAGTTTACTAACCTAAATGAGTCAATATGGATATTTTATTCATTAGAACATTAGAACACTCTAGACGAGAACAGGCCATTCAGCCTAACAAAGCTCGCCAGTCCTATCCACTTATTTCTTCCAAAAAAAACATCAATTTGAGTTCTGAAAGTCCCCAACATCTTACTGTCTACCACACTACTTGGTAGCTTATTCCAAGTGTCTATCGTTCTTTGTGTAAAGAAAAACTTGCTAATGTTTGTGCGAAATTTACCCTTAACAAGTTTCCAACTGTGTCCCCGTGTTCTTGATGAACTCATTTTAAAATAACAGTCTCGATCCACTGTATTAATTCCCTTCATAATTTTAAACACTTCAAACCTCTTAATCTTCTTTTGCTTAAACTGTATAGGCTCAGCTCTTTTAATCTTTCCTCATAGTTCAACCCCTGTAGCCCTGGAATCAGCCTAGTCGCTCTTCTCTGGACCTTTTCTAGTGCTGCTATGTCCATTTTGTAGCCTGGAGACCAAAACTGCACACAGTACTCAAGATGAGGCCTCACCAGTGCATTATAACCTTCTTGGACTTGTACTTCACACATCATGCTATATAACCTAACATTCTGTTAGCCTTCTTAATGGCTTCTGAACACTGTCGGGAAGTCGATAGCTTAGAATCCACTATGACTTCTAAATCCTTCTCCTAAGGTGTACTCTTGATTTTCCCACCACCCATTGTGTATTCAAACCTAACATTTTTACTTCCTATGTGTAATACTTTACATTTACTGACATTAAATTTCATCTGCCACAAATCTGCCTAAGCCCGTATGCTATCCAAGTCCTTCTGTAATAATATAACGGATTCCAAATTATCTGCTAATCCACCTATCTTGGTATCATCTGCAAACTTAACCAGCTTGTTAATCATTTATGTATGTGTATATATATATATATATATATATATATATATATATATATATATATATATATATATATATATATTTTTACACACAGTACTGTGCAACAGTTTTAGGCAGGTGTGAAAAAATGCTGTAAACAAAGAATGCTTTCAGAAATATAAATAATGATTATTGTTAACAATTTACAAAATGCAAAGTGAGCGAACAAAAGAAAAATCTAAATCAAATCAATATTTGGTGTTACTACCTTTTGCCTTCAAACCAGCATCAATTCTTATAGGTACACTTGCACAAAGTCAGGGATTTTGTAGGATTATAGTCAGGTGAATGATCAACCAATTATACCAAACAGGTGCTAATGATCATCAATGTCACAAGTAGGTTGAAACACAGTCATTAACTGAAACAGAAACAGCTGTGTAGGAGGCTTAAAATTGGGTGAGGAACAACCAAACTCTGCTACCAAGGTGAGGTTGAGGAAGACTGAGATTGAGCACAGCAACAAGACATAAGTTATACTGCATCAGCAAGGTCTCTTCCAGACAAAGATTTCAAAGCAGACTGGGGTTTCAAGATGTGCTGTTCAAGCTCTTTTGAAGAAGCACAAAGAAACGGGCAATGCTGAGGATCGTAGGCGCAGTGGTCGGCCAAGGAAACTTAGTGCAGCAGATGAAAGACACATCAAGCTTATTACCCTTCAAAATCGGAAGATGTCCAGCAGTGCCATCAGCTCAGAACTGGCAGAAACCAGTGGGACCCAGGTACACCCATCTACTGTCCGGAGAAGTCTGGCCAGAAGTGGTCTTCATGGAAGAGTTGCAGCCAAAAAGCCATACCTCCGACGTGGAAACAAGGCCAAGCGATTCAAGTATGCACAAAAACATAGGAACTGGGGTGCAGAAAAATGGCAGCAGTTCCTCTGGACTGATGAGTCAAAATTTCAAATATTTGGCTGTAGCAGAAGGCAGTTTGTTTGTCGAAGGGCTGGAGAGCGGTACAATAATGAGTGTCTGCAGGCAACAGTGAAGCATGGTAGAGGTTCCTTGAACGTTTGGGACTGGATTTCTGCAAATGGAGTTGGAGATTTAGTCAGGGTTAATGGTGTTCTCAATGCTGAGAAATATAGGCAGATACTTATCCATCATGCAATACCATCAGGGAGGCGTATGATTGGCCCCAAATTCATTAAGAACTATCTTCAGCGTAAAGAAGAACAAGAAGTCCTGGAAGTGATGGTATGGCCCCCACAGAGCCCTGATCTCAACATCATCGAGTGTGTCTGGGATTACATGAAGAGACAGAAGGATGTGAGGAAGCCTACATCCACAGAAGATCTGTGGTTATGTTCTCCAAGATGTTTGGAACAACCTACCAGCTGAGTTCCTACAAAAACCTCAACCTCTCATGTGGCACCTTATCAAATGCTTTCTTCATGCCTGGCCCAGATTTGAAAGGTGAAAATTGGAGCAACGTAGAATTAAGTTAATACATCTTGAGAACTGTTTGCTTTTAGAGATCTATAGATAGATCTCTAAATCTATCAGGTTGTGAAATCTATCAGGAACATCAGGTTGCCAGAAGAAGGGGCCTGAGTTGCCTCGAAAGCTTACATAGTGTAATCTTTTTAGTTAGCCAATAAAAGGTGTCATTTTGCTTGGCTTTTCTCTACATTCATAATGGCTAACACGGTACAACACCCTAGTACTATCTCTATATCTATATAGAGATATATATCTTAAAAATAGTAGCGTCCCTAGCACTGACCCCTGTGGAACACCACTCTTAACATCGGCCAGTTCTGATGAGGTTCCTCACACCATCACCCCCTGCTTCCTTTGAGCCAATCCTGAGCGATCTAAAAACATCACCCTGAACTCCTTTTAATTTGATGCCCAACCTCTCATGTGGCACCTTATCAAATGCTTTCTTCATGCCTGGCCCAGATTTGAAAGGTGAAAATTGGAGCTACGTAGAATTAAGTTAATACATCTTGAGAACTGTTTGCTTTTAAAGTCATTAGATATTTACAGTAAATTTTAAATGACGATTTGCTGTGTTCTGAAACAGATTTCTTCCTTAACTTATTCAACTGTTGTGGAGCTAGTCATTTGCTTTTTCTCAGTTTGGTCTATTTTAGGCCTCTCAGGGTTTCACACTTACCTGGTTGCATCTAATTTGACCACTAACGAAGATGTAAGTATATTTAAATACTTCCAGTATTTTTGCTAAGGATGTTATAAAGTATTGTCTGAAATAGCCTGAAGTTATATGAGCAAATGTTTTAAGTTGTAAATTTGAACAGCTACTTTTAATATATTTCTTTATCAAGTAATACGATCTTAGATCTATATTGTTCTTAAGTAAAGAATTTACCATAGATTTTTGCTATTTATTTATTTTTCTTATTTTACAGTTTCCACTGAGTTTACATGTGGAAGACTTGCATTTTATAGATTTTACTTTGAATTTGGTTAGATTCTTAATGTATTTCTCTTTATTAAATCCTAGATTAAGGGCTCATGGTCAACTAAGCGTGGAGTGGAGGAATCTGGTAATCCCTATAGTTACAATAGTATTATTTCAAACTGCTGTGCAGTGCTTTGTGGCCCAATGCCACCAAGGTAATATTCAAATTTTGGGAATAGGTGTGTGTGTGTTGTTTGTTTTCTCTTTTCTCTACTGTCTTTATTCATGCTGGACTTTCTCCCTTATTATGTGTCTGACTCATTTGTTTGTGTTATTACAGTTTTTGTTTTGTGCCTCTTATTTTTCGGTATTTCACTTGTTTCACTTTGCTTGGGAATGCAGGTTCAAATTGAAGTGGAAAATGTGAGCGTAGCTGTTAAATTGAAGTGTAGTGGATCATTAGTTTAATTCTATTATTCATTTCACTAACCAGCTTATCCAGTTCACAGAAGTGGAGCAATAGTGTCTATCCTGGCAACTCTTAGAAATAAGGCAGAACACAAAATATTTCACAGAATAAGACTGCTGTTACTTTTTAACTGTACAATTGTATTATTTTTTCTGTCTTTTTAAGTGTTTCCTGGATATTAAGCCAATTTGCATTTTTATAAACCATTATTCTATGCTGTATAATTATATTAATTATTTTACAAACTTCTACAGTAAGAACATTGGCAGAATAAGGCACTTGGTCAGGATTGCAGGGAATGGTGGAACTAAGCTGCTGATATCATTTATAGTCCAGCTCTGTATGGCTTTGCCTAGTATTGACTGTTGTAAATACTACGACAACAAAAGTGTAGAAGTCAACAGTGAAAATTGTCCTCTTCCATTTTTTTCAGAGTGCATGTAGCAAGGTCCAGTCCAGGCAGCATAGAGAACAAAGAATAAATCAACTCTGCACAGAACACTAGTGTATTATGGGGAACACGTCCATACTTGACTATCATGTTCTAAAATATAATTTGCAGTCTGAGTAACCTGTGAGGCTTGAGGCTGTGGAAGGGTAACTAAATGCTCATAGAAAAGCCCACAGAGACAAAAGCAGAATCTGAAATTTTCATACATACTGCACAGTTAATGGGCCAGGATTTAGTCCTGGTTTCCTGGAACTGTAAGGTAGCAGCACTAACCATTATGCCAACGATTCTAACTATGAAAATTGTAAACAATTTTTAGAAATAGCCAGAAAGAGAGGGTGGAGTGGCGAACCCATCACATTTGTGGGTTACTTGTGAAAAATCAAAGTCTTTGATTAAACTTTTGTGCCCTGACTTTCATCCAGTGCTACAGAGATGAGCTCTGAATCAAGGTGCAATTAATAGACTAAAATGTGTTTCTTTTTCTTCCTTTCTTTTACCTCTTTCTTGTTATAAACTTATTTGTGGCTTTACTCTATCATGTTTATATAAAATATAATTTGAATTCATTAAAATAGATGAATAATGTGGGATTTAAATTTTGGGTTCATACAGATGAACATCTTTTGAAATTTATATAGGATATTGGATTATACACCGCAAACGTCCTTAGACCCTCATTTCAGATAATTCATGTGACTTTCATCTGGTGAAGTGTTTCCATAAATGTCTTGAAGCATAGGGTTCTGTTGGCTGTTAGCTCCAGATTTCATGATATCCTCTGTTTTCTGCAGGGGCTCACGTTCCCCAGCAATTAAATTTATTTTATCTCAAGTGTAACACTAGCTAAAAAATACACACTTGCACAGTTCAAAACAGGTGTTAGCGGACCAAACATTAGAGTAAAGAAGCACTTAGCTTTTAATGCTGATTTTAAATCTTAAAACAGCTGTGAAGGCAGCACATCATAGTGCTAAAGCATGACAAGACCTGTCATTGAGTTTTCTTGGCTCTTCAGCTGTGCCTAGATTTGTTTTGGCAAAAAAGTCCATATACTTGCTGCTGTTTGTCATTATCATATTCATCTGTTATGTACGATATATACCCAAGAAGTAATGCAGGTTCATAATGAGCTTTTTTTTTCTCCTACTCTAATCAAATTCTGACAATTTCTAGGCCTAAATGTGCAATTTTATTTTCTAATTTCTCTGAATTTATAATTTTCAAAAGATGCAGATGATAGTCTCTAATCTGAGGAAAAGCCAAATATTTTTATCTGTAACTATAATTTAAAACTATGTAAAAAGAGCAAGATATGTATTTGCATATTCAATTAAAGCATAAATCTTGATAATCTACTAATTGATTATGCGTGCTGCATGCTACATCTTCTACCGTTTTAAACCAGCTTAAAGGTCTGGCTTACTTGACCCTGGTTTGTGAGGTTTAGGTTTTACATTGTGAATGTATGGTCTCATATGGTCTCATGCCTGCATTTACCAGTGTTTCTGATTTTTAGGTATAAATAGGAAAAGTAGTCATTGTCATTTCATTTTCAAACCTGGTTAATCCAGACCAGGGTTGTTGGTGGGGCTGGATCTTATCCCACCTTGCATATGGTGCAAGGCAGGAACAAATCCTGAACAAGGCATCATTCCATTGCAGGACAAACACACCCCAAACACCTTGGCTAATTTAGTGTTGCCAGTTCACCTCGCCCGTGTGTCTTTGTCTTTGGACAGTGGGAGGAAACCCACCCAGACATGGGGACAACACCCATACAGTCACAGGGAAAACATGTCAACTCCATGCAGGGAGTACCTGGGATGCAATTCCTTGTTTCCTTAATGCAAGGAAGCAACACTACCACTGTGCTACCATGACACCCAGGTAAAACCATGTGCATGTCAAATTAATTTGAGTAAAACCATTTTCTTTCTTTCTTTCTTTCTAGAAATTCCAATTTTTTCTTCCTTATTCTCAGATATCTACAGGTTAAGTTAATTGGAGATTTTAAATTGTCCCTTGTGTGAATATGTGGTTCTGTGTGTTTGAGTCAGCCCTGTGGTAGACTGGTGCTTTATCCAGGGTTATTTTTTGCTTTGCTTCCGTTGCTGGTGTGCCACAGTCTTAACTGGATAAAGAGGGTTTGAGAATGTTCTGTTGCATAAGTTAACTAGATAAGTGATTAATTTTTTTTTCTATGCGTCTTTGCAGCTTAATTGACCGAAGAGGTTTTGTCGAGGTGGAAACACTAGCTTCTCAAGCAGAGGTTCCTTCCATGGTGACGAAAAATGATCCTAATATGGTAGGAGGCATGTTCTAATGGTGGTGTGAGATAATCCAGTTCTGAGCTCCACCAGGCCTTCACCTTCTCATTGACTCCCTGCCCTCTTTCATTTTTTGTTTACTTCTGTTGAGAGAGAGAAGGAGAAGAGCAAAATTATTTTTACATTTCTGGAAATGTTAATATGACATTAATATTCACTAATATATGGCATCCTCTGGAGTTACATTGATTCATTTTCTCATATGTATAATTTTTACCAGTTTAAAAAAAAGGTGTGTGTATATATAAAAAAAAAAAAAAGTACTGTGCTTCCCCCAAGAAACCTACCAGTTCTTTCCAGATTATGAGGAAGGAAAAACTGCAAAATTAGAAAATACCTGTGTAGTTCAAAGCGTATCACATTTGACAAAATACTTGCAAGTTGAAAGTTTTGCACTCCTCTGTGTTGTGGAGCATATCTTCTTTCGATCATTAACATTTTGCATTACCGATAATAAACCTATTACATTAAGTTACATTTCTATGAAAATTAACTTTTTGTATCCTCAAGCTGGTTGATAAAGTATTTTTGTAGGACCTCTTTAGTATCCCTAAAGCTTGAACATAACTCTCATCATAATTTGGCTTAAGTCATTTTGTATAGCCCTGTAAAGAGGATTTTGACATCAGTGTTTTATGCATTACATTTAAGTAGTAGCTGTTACTCTTCCAGCTATGTAAACTTGATTGCAAGTGTGCACTGAATACTTGAACATTTGTCTAAAGCATATTTACTTGAAATGGGATATGGGTTTCAAGAGATAAAAAAAAATTACTATTTCAAAACTAATCATTAAAATTACTTGGTACTAATTTTAAACAGATGAAAAGGTGTGCCTTGTTTTCCCTTCACTATTTTTGGTGCAAGTACAGTACAGTACAAAAAGGCCAGTATTTGGAGAAGCACTCTGCAGCAGCAATTTATTTTTCTGGATTTTTTTTATGCTCAATTCTTTATCTTCATCTATTCAAGGTCCTGTTAAATGCCAGCTATGGAAATATTTTAGGGTTTCTGAAGTCCGTACTTCAATGTATGATAAAAATAAGAAGCTAAATTTTTTACTTTGAGGTAAATTTAATTTCCCTTTCCATATGCTTTTGTGCCTTTAAATTCACCTTTTTAATTTGTGATATGACTTAATCCTGACTTTATCTACAAGATGGTTTAAGTTCTTAGTCCTCTCCACATACAGTTATTTGCTAATTCTTTCACCCACTAGTTGACAAAATGGGATTGTAAAGTGCCTCTATTTCTTAGGTTCATGGAAATTGATGTGGTGCCACTGGAAACCTAAATAAGTAAATACCAACAATATGTTGTTCTAAAGGCTTTTATATATCTTACTAGGACCCAAGCATGTTTGTGTTATTTTTGTAGTATTGAAATAAAGAACATCACCTCCTCAACTTGAAGTGGCCACTTAGTCTTTGTTTTCTTGTTTACTTCAGATAATCTTCATTTTAACATCCAGACCCCTTTACACTGTACAGTATTGATAAGCGGGTTAGGAAGATGGATGGTGATTCTGTGTCCCCTCCACATTACATATTAAAATTTATACCTTACAAATACCACTTATAATTACATACACATTTTTCATTATATTTACAGTATTTTATAGAAGGTCTTGTCAGAATCAAGTTAATTTGATTTATTTTCTGTGATGCTAAATATGTACACTTTAAAATATCAATCATCCTTTAATATCTGCCACAGTGGGGTGAATGTGTATAAAATAAGTGTGTATACACGAAGCCCTCCTCTGAAATGTGGCACTTTTTATATGATTTTTTTAGAATATACATTATAGTACAATGAGACTGTTTGACATCTGCCATTTGTTTCTTGCACTATTTTTTATTGAAGCAGTCCATTCTCCTTTTTGAAAGAGCATTATTTATGACCTATTTATAGGGTCTAATATAGGTAATCAGAATACACTGTATGCACAAATCAGGAATATAAGAAGCAATAATGCCATAAAAGTTGCACTATGCCAAAATAAGCTTTTAATTATTGTGAACATTAAAAGCATTTCTGAACTAGGCTTTTTGGTGATTGAAAACAGTTTGCAGTCTTGATTATTTCTCAAATCCCACTAACCCTTAACACATAGCAGAAAATGCAGTTAATTTTATTAAATATTTTTTATACTTGAAGTAAAAATGCAATATCTATTCCAACTACTATATATACAGGATCTCCAAAGCCTTTACAATAAGTCAGATTTTGGCTTCTTTTTAATGCTCTGTGTGATTTTAAAGTAAATTTTCATTTGGATCCCCTCACCGGACATTGATTAGGCAAAAATTCATATGTACATGAACAAAAAGGCAGCATTATTTGACTGAGATACTAAGCAAGCAAATGTCATCTCATTTTTGATCCTTTATAAAATATGTTCATTGTTGAATAATATGCAGAATGTTAACAAACTATTAGGAAACGAGACACTTGTAAAATCTTGAAATTTGACTATTTTAGTAGTTATATTCCCCTAAAGTGTCTGTGTAATTTATGTTTACGTGTATGATAATGTGTTTTTTGTGTCTATTTTGTGTCTATCTATTATTCAGAAAACAAAATTATGCTGCTTTTCTGTGAGATACCTTTGAATATAGTTTCTTTTTTGGTTTAACATTACATTTGATACATATTTTGTTAAAGGTATTTATGATTTTCTTACTGAAATAAAACCCTTTTAAACTCCTGAGGATTTTTTTTTTTTGAGTTTAATATTTTTTGTGTTAATGTATGTTTGTATAAGATATACTGCCTATTATATTTCTAAATAGAGAATTTCATGTACATTCTCAATTCTACCTTTTGGACACGTCAGTTGGACACAAGCCTGTAGAAGTTCTTTTTGGAGATTTGTTATGAAGGAATTGATTAATGCATGGAAATTAATCATGTCTATATAATATTTCCTTATTTACAGTAGATTTCATATCTCTTCTAGTAGGAAACTAACAATGTTGTCATGAGTAAAACCCTACCGAAGTAGTTATTAAATTAAAGGTGTAATGTTTATACTTTTGTGCTAAATATTTAAATGTAATCAAAAGCTAGTGTGTCTGTAAGGTAATAGAAAGTAACACTCCTTTCTGGTTTTCCTTTTCCATTAGCTATTTAATTTCCAGTTTATGAAACTCCATTTTTATGCATTAGGTATATAATTATATAAAGTGTTTAGTTTTTTTGATAATCCTGGCCAGAGTACGTACTTCTTGCAAAATTAATATTTGGAACTGTTGTTTAAAGTGGGCTCCTTGATTTATATGTACTGTTGTATGACCACAGCTCTGTGGATGGTTCTCCAGTTCTAATACTAGAAAAATGTGTTCATTATAAGACTCCCAGTGTTCCATCCTGTTAGAATCTAGATGCTGTGTTGGGTGCCATTTTTGTGTTCCGTGTGGACAGATGGCGAAAGTTACCAGGCATACAATGCCATCATCCCTTCTAGATTCTGTGTTGGGTGCCATTTTTGTGTTCCGTGTGGACAGATGGTGAAAGTTACCGGGCATACAATGCCATCAAGGGATGACAGAAGGCAGTCTTGTTTGGGCTTCATAGCAGCATTTTGCAAAAAGCTTTGCACGTGAAAAAGCAAACAGGCCGCTAATTAAAAAATCCTGTAAAAGGATCTTGCAAGTTTTTGTGGTTTTTGTATTTTCCCTTTTGTTTAATTTGCTATAGAGATTAATCCTGTCCACAGTCAATGTGCTTTATGTGCTTATACTGTATTAGCTTTGCTACAAAAACTGAATCTGGCGCTGTGTGATAATACTGCCACCTACTGTCTATAGGAACAGATGCATTTTATTATAAGATGTATTATTATTTTCCCAGTGAGCCCTTAGATGAGATTGACTAAGTTCTGTCCTGTAGTGAAGGCTTTATGAGTAATGGATGCATTGTTTGTGTCTGAAAGTATAAGGACACTGTTGGTTTTCAAATAGTGTTCTTGTTGTAATGTTTTTTTTGTTTTTTTTTTCCTCAATGCACTCTCCTGATCACCAAGATTATATTCTCCAGCCTCACCTCCCTAGGAAAAGCTGTAAATTGTACCAAACAGAATTGTGTTTTTAAAATGGCTTTTTTTAATAATGGATGTTTTTACACCTCATTATCTGATAAATGTAGCAGCTAATCTGCAGTTAAATTCCTGGGTTTGCCTATTTTATGTCTTGATGATGGAGATTTTAGCTGTTTGGCTTTTCTGTAGTTGGTCACATGCTCCTCTGATAAATGATGAACCATTAGTCATATGATGGATTGTTCTGGCTTTAAAATTTGAAGTGTTTGCTTGTTAAATAAGACAACTAAATTAGCCTTACGTGATGCTTTTGTATTATGGTAGCGTGCACCCATGTGTTTATCCAGATGTGTCATAATTTAAACTCATCTTCTATTTCCCATTTTGTTCCTCAAGGCATGACATACCTACTTTAAATGTATTACGTACACTGATCTCTTCTAATGTTACTTGCCAGTACAACTGCATTAGTCCTGATTTTTAGGTTTGTGTGAGAAATGTTGCTGTTCTTTTGTTAGTACTGTCAAGCGATAGCCCCACTCTAATACATAAAAGAGAGTACTGAAAAGTCAACTGTTTTAAGAACGTTTTGTAGATCACATTGTACCACCATAAACTGAAAGCAGGATCTGATATCTTTCCACAAGCTAAGAAAACCCTTAAACACATGCATTCTCATACACATTAACAAACATCTTCAAATTGTATTACTATTTTAAAACTAATTTAAATTGACATTTTAGTTTAGAAATCTTTATCTGAACTGTAAAGAAGTTTCAGTTCAGAATCTTAAGTTTGTTATAAAAGGTTTTGTGAGCTGCAATGGAGTGGTAATCTGTGCATTTTGTGGTGTTTTCCCAGGAGGAGACCTGTCAGGATTTTGCTGTTTCTTGCACAGCCTGATTGGATATTAAACATTACTGGATTATCTGGTATTACTGTCGCAGGGTAGATGGTAAGAGTTAATACTGTGTTCCAGCTGTTCATAACATCATAATTGCATGTGGAAAGTGGCTATTTTTAATTGAGACAAGTCTGTCCTTTTATTTTTGTTTTGCTTTCCATTAATCTAGTGACTTGTTTTATCTGACCGTTTTTTCAAGATGATAATGAATTTTGTAAACGGCCAACTATGATAATGAAGAATGATGCCAGTCACAGTGACTTATTGAAAGTGTCAGACTTTAATGAACACCATTAGGACGGCTATAAATCCCAAAATTGTTTTTAGTTGCTAAATAAAGGAGATTAATTGGTTCATGAAAACAGTTTCTAATGTAAATAGGATTTCCTAGTACAGATTTCCAAAGTTCTTAGGCTCTGCATCATTTAATTAAATTATATATTCTGTTTACAACAGTGTATGACTTCATCTTGTGTTTTTAGTAAGTCCTTTAAATCCCTATATACATACAACCCAATGTAGTCTGTTTGTCTGTATGTCTGTCCGCTTTTCATGAGAGAACTACATAATGGATTTAGATCGGGTTTTTTTTTTCCTTCTATAATTTGCTGGAGCATTCCGGTTGATTTTGCAGCTTCTCTCATCATGCTAAGTATACATAACAGTTTGCTTGCAGGAACGATTTATTCGCAGTAATCTGAGACAGAGGCTGTGGGCCGAGGGGAGGGGGAAGCGTGATGTCAGGAGTGGGGAGCCGGGTGGGGCCCTACACACTCGCATGCCAACCTCCATTCGAATCGGTCTACCTCTGGCCACGTTTTGGAGGGTACCTTGCCTCCGCTTAGCTAGCGATACCTGATTGTTTATTGATTTTTAAAGTTTGTCCTCTTTCACTACTACGCAGGCAGAGCCGTGGGGGACAGCTGGTATTATATGAAAGATTCTTACATTTTCAAACCTCTCCTGAGTTGATACTGACATGCAGCCTTTGTGAACTCCCTGCTTAAAAAGTCAGTTTCTTTTCTGGTGTATGTTAGCCTTCGGTGATGTTTTCATTACACTTTGGCTCAATAGGTTGTGTCAACAAAGCATACCAGGGAGGGCCAATTGTTTTTAAAGATGGGGTATCTTCAGAAGCTAAATATATTACCAGATAAAGACAACTGAAACAATTCCTTACCTAGTAAACTCTTTTTGACAAGTATGAGTATGCAGCTATTGGTTTGCGGGTCTTTTTTTTTCACAGCACTTGATCATTCTGTGCAACCTGTTCTTGGTTTGTAATGTAGAAATTGTGAGGCATGGTTTCAGTTAATAAGTTAACAAAAACAAAATACAAAAAAACAGTGATATTTAGTTAAACTATGTGTCCAGAGGTTTCTGGATATCTGACCATTACATCTATATGAGCTTGTTGGACATTTCCATTCAAAAGTCCTAAGTAATATGGAGTTGGCACCCCCTTTTTGGCTACAGCAGCCTCCACACTTCTGCAAAGGTTTTACACACGATTTTGGAGTTTCTCTGGGAATTTGTGCCCATTTATCCAAAAGAGCATTTGTGAAGTACAGTATTGAGGTTGGATGAAAAGATCTTGCTCGCGTCATCGTCGCAGTTCATCCCAAAGGTGTTCAGTAGTGTGCAGGTCACTTCAGTTCCTCCATGTATTTATGGACCTGGCTTTGTGCACAGGGGCACAGTCATTCTAGAACAAAAAAGAATATATACCAAACTGTTGATACAAATGTTAGACGCCTACAATTGTTACAAACTTTTTGTATGATGTAGCATTAACTGTACCCTTCACTGTAGCTAAGGGGCTTAGCACAAACCCTGAAAAGCAACCCCAGTCCATTATCCCTCCTCCACCAAACTTTACAGTGGGCCCAAGTTGTCTGGAAGGTGGCATTCTCCTGGCACCCATCAAACCTAAATTTGTCCATCAGACTGCCAAATAGAGATGTGATTCATCACTATAGAGAGCACATTTGTACTCCTCCACAGTCCATTCAGTGGTGGTGATCCTTGCAACACTCTAGCTGCCTCTTGGCATTGTACATACTGATTTTAGGCTTGTGTGCAGCTAAGTACTCGGCCATTCAAACCCATTTCCTGTGCTGATGTTGCTTCTGGTGTAAGTTTGGAAATAACAGGCACTTTTTACACACTCTGCTCTTCAGCAATTGGTGACCCTACTACATGAGTTTGTGTGGTCTACTACTTTGTGACTGAACTGTTGTTGCTCCTAGATTCTTACAGTTTACCAGGGCAAATTTAGCAGCACAGAGGATTCATATATTAACTTGTGGCAAAGGTAGCATTGTATGACAGTGCCATGTTTAAAGTCATTGAGCTCTTCAGTACAACCCATTTTACAGCTATTGTTTAACAATGGAGATTACATGGCCTTGTGCCTGATTTTTTTTACACCTGTTAACAATTGGTGCAGCTGATTTGCAGGATTGTCCACATACTTCTGGCCATGTGTTGTATGTGTAAACATAACTATTTAAATATACAATATTAAAAATCCAATTGCTTTGTGCTGACTGCTGCCAAGGTAGGAATTTAAGTCACATTTAGCAATATAGTGGAAATAAAGCTAATAGAAGATACATCCATTTGGCAGCACAGGGAAGGAAAATATTGTGGTACCCATAGTCCTTTGCATCTTGTGTGCTTCGACAGATTGAAGTGCTCCCATGCATCTACCAGTACTGCATAGTGCATGCTAAATGTACATGAGTAAAGCATAATCACATGGAGTTCTGATGTGTGTATATACAGTATTAAAGATTCCAAAGCTTCTCATCCAGCCGAAATTCTGTCTCAATTACCATAATGAGTAATGTTCTAGGTAGCTGCTGGCACCAAGTGCCATATCTGGATATTTAGTAAATATACAGAATTGGAAACAATTAATAAAAGGAAAACATAATTACTTTAATAGTTTTAGTACAAGTTGACATTCAAAAATCCGGCCATTGATAATCCGGTTCCTTCAGATTTCCGGCATGGATTTCAGAGCGCAATTTCAAATTTACCGCGTTTGCATGCCACTGTTTTCTGGAGGTGCTGTTTATGTTTTGATAGCTCTGTAGCTGATAATCAGTTGTTGGGTCTTGCTTGCACCTGCTAACCGGCGTTCCTGCTCATTCCTTCTCATTTTATCATTTATTTGCTGCTGTATAGCCCCATTATAGATTCAACAAAGAAAAGAGGTGGCGTAAAACGTAAACATCGTGCGTTGTTGATCGCAGAGAAAGTGGAAATGCTCAAAAAAATAAAAGCTTGATAGCGGCGTGTCTGTGCAAACCATTTGTGAAACATACAACATTGGCTCTTCAACAGTATGATATTAAAAAACAGAAAGAAAAACTGTTAAAGTTCTTTTCTGACAGTGGATCAAAAAAGCAAATGTTTGTAAGGAAGTCAATGACGGAGGGAAAAAGTTCGGAACTGGACCAAGTTCTCGTAGCCTGGTTTAATCTTTGTGTAATTGAAGGTGCGGAAATTTCTGGTGATTTATTAAAGGAACGAGCCAAAGTGGTTCATGAAGAGCTGGGATTGAAACACAAGTGAATATTGAGAAGGTTGGCGGCATCGTTTCAAGACGCGACATGGCTTACAGTTTCGTGCAGTGTGTGGGGAAAAATGTTAAGCAGACAAAGATGCAGCTAGTGCATATGTGGATGAATTTGCAAAGTTAGTTAGTGATGAACATTTAAGTCCTGAACAATGCTGACGAGACTGCCTTGTTTTGGAGATGTATGCCAAAACGAACTCTAACAACTGAGGATGCAGAATCGCCATCGGGGTTTAAAGCTTCAAAGGTGGTAATGTGCTGCTGTAATGCTGCGGGTACCCATAGATGTAAGTTGCTCGTTATCGGGAAAAGTTTACATCCGAGGGCCTTCAAGAGTATGACGCATTTTCCTGTCCATTACCGTGCCAACAAGAAGGGGTGGGTTACCACTGATATTACATTGGATTGGTTTCAAAAATGTTTTGTTCATGAGGCTAGAGCTAACTAAAATTCTGTAGAACTGTTTTATTTAGTTGGTGAACATTAAAATTTCATTTGCTTTTCATTTAGTGTTTAATTGTCTTTCTTTAAAGGACTGTACAGGTAGTCATTTTCTGTTAAATTTATAACAGCATATATAACTATCCAAAATCCAGAATTTTCAAAAATACGGCACTCCTCAGGTCCGGAGGTTGCCGGATTTCTGAATGTCAACCTATATAGGCAAATATGTCCAAAAATACCTTTTTTGTTAGAGCTACCCTGGTTAGAGCTCTTCATGGTTAAGGTTTGATATGCTGAAGATATGGGTCTTCAGGGTGAGGTCAGTGCACCATCTGCTATACTTGCTACAGTTGTCTTATTGTATTCAAAAGTGAGCTGTTGTGGAGAGCTAATAACCACAGTTAAATGGTTATACTTGCTTCTAAGATCGCTCTGCAAACATTCTTTGAAATAATTGCCTGAAGAAAGTTTTCAATATCCAGATGAAAAGCTATCTCTGTTTTCAACAGAAAATATCAGGATGTAGTACAGTACATATTAAATTCGATTAAATCAATATGAAATAAAATCTACACATTTTGGCCGCAACTTTTATGCTTCCTAGTAAGATGGTATGTTGCATGCAAGCTTGTGCTATATATCTGGGCCAGAATTGACTGATAGTAACATCTAAATTGGTACTGAAGGACTGCATAATGTTTACTTTATCGGCTAGTGTATGGAGTCATTTTAATGTGTGAAATTAATTACGTACTGCATGGGTTTTGTTTCGCCCTAGGGCTGTTTGCTCCCTGTATAATCATAGCGATACATGTGTCCACATAATCGGTTGGATGCGTATCAGCATCATTCTTAGTGGGTTTGGGACTCCACCAGGTCTGAGCTTTCTCTTCTGTCTTGTTTGTGATTTTCATGGACAGAATATCCAGGCACAGCCAGGGGAGGGCTGTTTGTCTAGTTCAGTGGCCTTAGAGTTGCGTCACTGCTTTTTGCAGACAACGTGCTCCTGTTGGCCTTATTGGGCTGTGAGCTCCAGTATGCATTGAGATGGTTTATGATTGAGTGTGAAGTGGGCAGAAATGAGGATCAGCACCTCCAAGTCTGAGGCCATGATCCTCCGTAGGAAAACGGTGGACTGTCCTCTATGAAGAGGAGGTGAGTTACTGCCTTGAATAATAGTTTAAGTATCTTGGGGTGGTGTTCACAAGTGAGGGGAAAGGGATAATGAGGTTGTCAGTTATGTGGTTGCTATATCAATCAGTAGTGGTGAAGAATGAGCTGAGCTAGAAGGTAAAACTCTCCGTATACCGGTCAATTTATGTCCCTACCCTCACCTACAGTCATGAGCTTTGGGTAATGACTGAAAGGATGAAGTCGTGAGTACAACCAGCTAAAGTGAGCTTTCTCCACAATGTCTCAGGGCTCACCCATAGAGAGAGGGTGAGGCTCAGAGTAGAACCATTGACCCTCTACATAGAGAACCACCAATTGATGTGATTCGTGTATCTGATATGGATGTCTCCCTGTAGGGGTTTTGTAAACAAACAGCTGGGAGTACACCCAGGGCCCACTGAGAGCACTACATCTCCCAAATCGTCTGGGAATCCCTTGGGATCCCACAGTATAAGTTGGCAAGTGGCTGGAGAAAGTGATGTATGGGCCTCGCTGCTAAGATTTTTGCCCCTGTGATCCGTTCTTTTGATAAGCAATGGAAAATGAATGAATAAATGTTATGTTTGCATGCTTACTTTACTAGGGATAGCATGATAAATGCATTGTTTCTTTGACAAATGATAGTAAATTACAGCATAGCATATCTTAAACGTGCTGTAAACTCAAAAGATTTTTAACTCATTTAAAGAGTGCCACCATAGAAGAAAATAGCATTTAAATGATAAATACAACTAAGTTTGAGTAAAATTTAGTTTTGGTAACTAAAAGACCCAATTCACTGTTATCAGCTTCTATTTTATATGAAAAGCTGAAAAGTACTTAGTTATTTTTACTTTTAAAGAATATATTAAAGCCTATACTCCAGAATATTCAGTAAGATGACAAGATTCATGCGCAGAAGTTCAGATTTATCCAGGGATAAATGAAATCGCTGTAGAAGGAACACCTTAAAAATTCTGGTGCAATTTCCCTGTCATTATTAGAGATGCCAATTCAAGTCTAAATCAAGGCTTTGGGCACATTATTTTACTTTAACATGCTCTCCAATAAAGCCAGTCATGAGGCTGCTCTTATTTCCTTTATAGATTAAAGATCTTCATTGTCACAGACAGTGTGAGAGCATAGTGAAATTCTTATGAGACGGTGATGGGGTGGGGGCTTAAAAGTATGTACATACAATAAGATGATGTATACATAAATACAGTAAATAAGTAGCAGATAATAAAAGGCTGTATATGAGTGTTAAGAACAAAACAGAATTTTACAGACATAGAGACAGTACTAAATGGTAAGGAGAGGGAAAAGTAGATGGCAGTAGACATGTAAATAGTTTAACAATTTGCAAATCATAAAACCTTTGACATTACTGGACCTTTCTCATTTTACTTTCTCTGTGTCCTTTGAAGGCACTTGATTTTGCAACCATTTTGTTACCTTGGAACAGATTAACTGAACAGATCTTATATCACTTAAACTATATACCAGAATTTCCAAGGAGAGGCTGAGCTGATGATTATTTCATGGTCTTTGGTTTTTAAATGTCTATGGACTACATGGAGTTTTTTTTTTCCTCCTTTGTCTGCCACCTTTAGCATAATTGCTTTTCAGATATCACCATATTCATATATATATAGTTAAAACAGAATCAAAGTAAAGCAAAGTGTATTGCCTGCTGTCCTTAGATTTTCATATGTGTTGAAAATGCTTTGTTAAATATCAATTAAATGCCAGAAAGTGCAATATCTGAGGGTTCAACATGAAGTTCTCAAGACCGTGTTGTAGAATGCAGTGGTCACTAGCATTCTGTGCTTTAAGTCAAAGCGTGACGGTAGTTTTTTTTTAATACTGTGAGCAAATCCAAATGTGGCTAATAATAGTGCACTGAGAAAAGCAAGCAGAACAAATGATGCAGTGTCAAATGTGTGCAAGAAAAATACACATGGTGACAAGTGTTTGTAGCTAATGGAATTTTAATTTAGCTGATGCTTACAGAAATGTCACAAAGGTTCACCTGCATGTTAAGATGTTACCATTTAGTTTTGTGCCCCATGATGACATGCCCGCTACTTTATAAGAGGTTATGAATACGTTTCCTCCTGACCTAGAGCCATCCAAATTATTTGCTGAGTTGAATGGTCATTTGTATAAGTTAATACTGACATATGGACAGCAGGGATTGTGCATAATGTGATGCTATATAAATTGCACAGTACAGTTAATCCTCACTTTTTTTTCTCCAATTGCCCTTGCTTGTTTTGTTTTACCACATTTTTTTTTTTCATTTATATTTTATACAAAAAAAGTTCAGTAAATAATGAATCAAGTGTGCCATAGTTGTTAAGACTTTGGACTTGAAACCCTGAGGTTGTGGGTTTAAATCCTGAAACTGATGCTGTGTGATCATGAGCCATTCGCAAGTCACTTCACCTGCCTGTGCTCCAAAAGGAAAACCAAATGAAAAGTATCCACTTGTATCTCAGATGTTTGTTGTCTTGGATAAAGGCGTCTGCCAGATAAGTAGTAGTAATAATAAATAAAACAATCTTTTGAGTGGTGAAATCACAGGTCACTAAATGTTTATATATCAAAATTGACCTTCTGTTTATATGCATATTGTATATTCCGGGTTTTGGTGTCAGTGGGAGGAAGCTTCCGAAACTCGGACTCCTGAAAGCTCAAAAGGTACAACTTCATTTTTCAAGCTGTACGGTAATTTTCGTAGGAGGTGGTGGTGTTGTGATTGTTGGTAATTTTTAATTTGTAGTAATATAAATCATAATGCATACCCTAATGTCATGTAGTATACATCAAAAGTGTGCATCAAGACTGATATAGACATTTTCATGATTATCTGAGTAAGAATTGGTTACCAGCTTTTAAAAATGTGGGTCAACATGTTGCCTATATTGTGCAATAAAACTCCCAATAAAAATGTTACTGCTTTTAATATGAACACATCCAGTTATAAAATGTATTGTTTACATATTTGAAATCTAATTATAATGCTGTAATTTTTGTATTTCCTAGTGCCAGCTGTTTAAAGCCTGTTTTCTAAATGGAACACACAGATACATAGAGCAGTGAAAACCAAGCAGCATTGCATGTTGAAAAAGACAGGGAAGTCCAGTTTGTGGAGTGTGTGATCATTGTTTTTTGATTCAGAAGGCAAGGAGGTGATGGATTTGAACTGTGTTTAATGCTCCCTGTCCAAACCAAGCTGTCTCCCTGCTAGCATTAAGCTATGATTTTGTAGCTGCTACTGGCTTGCTGAATACATTGTCAACACTGCTGAAAAACATGTCAGATTTAATATCTATGTATGAACAGTGCTTCAACATGCAAAGTACACCAAAATATCCTGAGGAACATTTTATTTTTTCACATTTAATTTTCAGCAACTCCAAAATATAGATGTTACTGTATAAGAGACTCTGATAACGTATTTGATTCATCATGAACTTGGCATTACTGCATGGAGTGCATATTGCAAATCAACAAAAATGAAACTAGGCGTCTGAAGCTAAATGACCACTTTCAGACATCATTCAGTCAAAAGTGTGTTTATGTCAAAGCACATGCCTTTATGTTGCAATACTTTTTAATAGTTTACCGTCTCAACAGATTTTAAACGCATCTGTAAATCAGTATCTGTGGGACTGTGATTAAAAAAAAAAAAAGGAAAACACAGACCAGTGCACAGCTCTAATGGGTATATAACGTGCATACATCCTGTTAGAATAGCTTTGTGAAGTTTAAACCAAATTACATTAGCCATTGACGTATTGGTTTGTGTTTTTCATTTCTTAGCCACTTGTAATCTGACTGATGCCAAACTGTATTTCTAGTCCTGCTTATTAACGGCTTGATACTTGGAGTCTGAGGTAGGAATAGTGGCACATGTTTCTTGCCTCTCTCTTCTTCTGTTTAGTATGATAACTAAACAAAGAGACAGTTCAGTAATTTGGTGTTTAACACCTTTGAAAGCAGGAGAGATGTCATTGACTTCATCCACAAATTATTTTCATTTAGTGCTAACTTTCATCAGAGTTGAAGCACCATGGGTGGCACCACCTCATCCTCAGTATAAACCAGAATCGTGCTGACAGAGTGGTAGAAACGCTTCAAGTAAAAGCAAAAACAACAACAGTGTTTTTCACAATAGGTGAGTGTTGGCAGATGCAGGCCGGTTTTAAGATTTATAGTGCCATTTATGATGTAAAGAAGTGCCATCTCAAAGTCATGCCATATTCAATATGTCAGTTGAGTAAACCAGTGTGTCAAACACAGTTCCTGAAGTATGGCTCAAGTGGACTGCAGTTTTTAGTCCAAACTCAATTTCTTAAAAGCCTGTTGCTGCTCAAGGACGTTTTTATGCTTAATTTTAGTTAACTCACTGTTTGATTCTCTACCCTTAATTTTCTTTCTCTGTTTTTAATCACTTCTTATTTTATTAATCAGCTTCCAATTATCAATGAAATGACAAATCACCATTAGACCTGGTCACATGCATGTATTTATGTGCAGTAGCTATTTGAATTAAATATGTAGAAAGAAATGGAAGAGAACAAGTGAAGGTCTAAGAGGTACTCACCTGCTCCAGGCTCCAATGCATTTTAGATTATATCGCTAACATGGAAAAATCTGCCATACAAGAATGACTTGACATGGAACCATAACAAAAATAAACAAAATTAAATGTGGTATTTTAGTAGTTGGTAGTGGGCACTGGCTTCTAATTAAGTAACTGGGTTAGAACAAAAAAAGCTTCAACCACTATGGCCTGCCATGACAAACCATGAGCACTCCCCTACTTGTGAAAGAAGCATGAGCTTTGGCATTGCCCATTTAACAGTCCGATGAAAATTGTGAAGGAGCCCCAACTAACTAGCTGTGAGGGTCCAGTTCGCACCTGTATGTGTCCAACTCATAGTGTCTTTTTCAATATGCTTGGAAAGAAATAAAGGTGAAAAAATTTAAAGCCGAGATGTTGTAATTTACTCTTACTGACATTTTGGTGATGATTTCAGAAATGGAAAATCTACAGTAAGGCCTAATGAGCACTTGCTAAAATGTTTTAAAAGCAGTAATTGGCGTCATGTGGAGCCAGTGGGTGTGTAGATAACATGGAGTTGAAACTGATTTTCAACAGCTTAGACAAAAGGGATAATGAAATTATTTACAACATGAGGTGATGCTCAAAGCTTGAGCAACAATAGCAGCTTTACTACAGTAATATTTATAATGCAGCATCATAAATTACAATGTCTACTGGAGAGCCAGGCAACACAAAGGGAATTTGAAACTGATTTTCAACAGCTTAGACAAAAGGGATAATGAAATTATTTACAACATGAGGTGATGCTCAAAGCATGAGCAACAATAGCAGCTTTACTACAGTAATATTTATAATGCAGCATCATAAATTACAATGTCTACTGGAGAGCCAGGCAACACAAAGGGAATTGTCCTCTTAAATGGCTGTCGCTTTCTCTCTTTCTGCATATCCTTTTGTTTTTTAGTAGTTAAAGGTGAGCTCCACTCAGCCCACACTATGTAGAATTGTAACTGCCTGATGTGTTTTTCGACTTTATATGCACATTGCATTAATTTAGGTAATTTATTTTATTTTCTAAGACCTTGCTGTATATTTTGGTCATTTCCAGGGTTGGCTGCTGATGACTTTAGTTTAATGTTGCTGAGATGAGCAATGGGCCGTCCATCCCTGTTCTGGATAGTCTGGGTTTACAAAATGAATGAATGGATGGCCTTTGTGTTAAAGAACTTCTGAGTTGTCCATCCAGGATTGGTTCCTTGATTGGCTGATGTCTGGCCTCACTTTCCTATACTAGAAATGGCAGTTCAGAAGGTGCATGTCAGGAGGAAGTTTGCTGTCAAACAGCCAGACCTTTGATTGCTTTTGCCTGCCATTCATTTTCTAGAGTGGACTCAAGGCTTGTTCTGTTGGTGACCATATTGTCTATTGTACAGTTTTATTTCCTGCATTATAGACTGTTATTAAAGTATAAACTGTAGCTGTCTGCTCGACTGCCATTGTTGCTGAACTCCAAAATCAAGTGCATTTTTTGTACAAAGCTTTTTATCACACAGACTTGTTTTGGTAAATAATTAATTTTCTCTCCCCTCTTGAACCCATTTCCTATCTCCTGTGTCCCCTTTTATAATTTTTACAGGATACGAAGGTCCCTTCAGACTCCACCACACTTCCTTGGTTTGTGGTTGGCCAGCACACACTGAGGAGTGTTCAGGCCATGCCTGATACCTTAACTGGTTGTACTGAAGATGCCTCCAGAATTCAAGATTTTGCTTCTCCTAGACAGCCAAATATGGCTAGTTTTTCTCCCAGTTGGAAGAAGACAAGCAACAAAACAGTCACATATATGTGGAGGGCACAGAAAGGGCCCTTTTCATTGAACTCTTTTGGTGCCCTTTGCTCCACTACATGCACTTTTAAATGGGACAGTACCTGAGGTGGACATTCATTAGCCAAACTGTATGTAGGACTTACGAAGGAGCCTGGCTGTCATTTTCCTGTGGGAGGTTTTCAGAAAATCACTCTCATTGTATTTCATTGCAGAGCCACTTGGACTTGTGGGAATCCTAAGTGTGTAACAGATGGCTAAATAAAAAATCCTTGTTTTGATTCAGAAGCTAAACATTCTTTTGAGCCTTTATTGGAAATCTTTGCCATCGAGTTTTGGGCCTCAAATTTAAGAGACTTTGGCTGGGTATAGAAAGGATGGTCATCTGTTGTGTCTCTGGGCTCCTTAGGTGTTATGTCAGCCAATGAGATTTATGATCAATACGCAAAGTTCCATACACCCACAAGACCCCCATAATAGCTTATCTGCTTGGTTAAGTGCAAGTTTGGGAGCTTCTGTGTGATTGCTAGTATGATCCGAGAGACTAGCACTCTGTCCAAGAGTGGCCCACAGTCCTGACCTTATAAAAGGGGCTACTGGGCAGATAACTGCAAGTATTTTTCTCTCACGTTATTGATGAAGTACAGTAAGTTATGCCACCTCTGCTCTCACTTGAAGGTAAGCTGTTACAGCTGAAATATGTTCTTCACTTGTTTCTCTCTCCCAGTAGGCAGATCAGGAGTGAATTTGAAATATGAGGTAATAAAATTTGACAAGGAGGGCAAAAAAATGCTTACACATCAAAAATGAGTTTGACTGTGATGGACAAGGGTGTAGTAGTCATTCAGGCATCTATCTGTAATAAGGGTCTTGACAACAGCGGAGCACAACAGCGCGTTTGCATCAGTATGTGTTGTATGAGGTTCTGTTTGTAACTGTATGACCGGCTTCTTTGTATTCCATCAATTTACAGATTTTGCTTATTAATTTTTACAGTCACTAGAAGTTTTAGAAGCTCTGATGCAAAGGCAAAACCCAACCCTGGAATGGGTGCTGGTCCATTGCAGGTTTATTTTTTTATGTCTTTGATGGTTTATCTTGCACACAAATTCTTAAAATTAATTGGAATACTTTATATTCACATTACTTTTATTTAGGCAATTTATTTTGTTTTAAAACCCCTTGCTGTGAGTTTGTGTCCCTTCCAAGACTGTTTTGTGATTATTTTAGTTCTTAGTTACTGAGATAAGCAATGACTCGACCCACCGTATTCTGGAAAGATGTGTTAAATTGCCTCTAAACTGGACCAGGCTCTGTCCATGCCGACCCTTTTCTCAACTAGAGAAGGCCGTTCAGAAGGTGCATGGAAGGACAGGTTTTGCTTTTGGACAAAGAAGATCTTCACTTATTTCAGTATACAACTTATAAACCAGGGGCCTCAAGCTCAGATTGTGGACGGCCAGATGGCTGCAGGTTTTTGTTCCATCAGCTTTCTTCATTAGTAACCTGTTCAGCTGTGGTCTTGATTTTAGTTGGCTTGAGTTTTAAGATTCAAATCCTTTCAGTTTTTTTTTGTTTTCTCTTAAGTGTGTGATAGAAACTAAAGAATACGAGATTTGAACAGAATCAACAGATCAATCAACTTGCAAACTCATTTGTTCATTATGTAGGATTGAACATCCACAGTTTCTGTATTTAAATAAGCCTAGCGTGGCAGAACAAGTGTGCAGACTTAGAATTAAATTTATTAACAGCAGAATTTGTCTTCTAGTTTGGAAATTAGTTGGAATGAAAATGGGGGGTTAAGCGGTAAGTGTTGCCTTTGTTTGCATCTCAATGCCTGGCAATTAAAGAAAAACAAGTAAACTGAATCTTAAAAGGAAAGTTAATTAAAATGAAGGTGAAGGAAGGTTGGTCCATAGAAGTACTGTTTGGTAACTGATTAAGAAAGCTGCTGAAATGAAAACCTGCTGCCACTGTGGCCCTCCTGGGTCTGAGTTTCACACCACTAAACAACAGACATTTACTAAAAATATGTATTTTGGTGGTCTTTGAGTGCAAAAGAATGTGAACCTTTTGATTTAGTAATCAGTAGCATGTTGTTTAGCAGCCATGCAAGGCCTCAGATGTATTTCAGATTTGTTGACTGACATGCCTGAACGGTTCACTTCTGGTCATGCTGTCACATTTCTTTCAGACTTTGACTCGACTATTCCAAAACTTCAAATATCTGCCTCTTAATTTGTTTTGGTAGAATTATTGGAATGAATTACGATCCTCCTCCTGCTCTAGGATCTGCAGTATAAGAGGTGTCCTTGCAGGCAGAACTTCTCGCTTAGCTCCACTGGCAGAAAGTGTTGTGTAATCCAAAGGTCCCACATTCAAGTTGTGCTGCTATTTTAGGGAGGACAGACAACTGAGCTGGGAAATGGTGGCACTCTGAGTGAACTCCAGAGCAGAGAATGTTCTGCTGTAGAGCAGCTTGATCCAGTTTGGAATTCATTACAAGAGTACACAAGTCTCTGTCTGCAGGTGGGTTCACGCCTTTGGGAATTGTCAAAGAAACAGAAATTGGCAAAATTAGTTGGGTGAGTGTGAATAGATAAGTAGGTGATTTGTGCATCACTAATGGCTGCCATTATGCCACTTTGAACGCATCATTGGTGGGAGGAATTATTAATAGGTGGTGGAAAAAATAACAGTAAATCTGTAGAATTGGCACTGTGCTTCAGCTTGCTGTAAATGGTGCTGTATGCAATATAAAATAAATGGTGGAATGTCATTTTGCTGCTGCTACTTGTGCAATAAAAATGTTTGGTTCAATGTGTGAAGCAAAGCCCTGAAGCTGAGTGGTGACATGTTGGATGCACAAGTAACAGTTTCCTAGCACACACGACAGATGATGTTACTGCTCCTCCACCCGTCTGGACTTACATTTATCACAAGCTTTGACCATTCAGTGTGCTCACGAAGCATCGCTGTGGTGTTTACTTCCATTCATTCATTTTCTGATCACTTTTCATTTTTCTTACTCACGGCCATCTATTATTCTCTGTACTCCCTTCATCCAAGTGAGGGTATCTTGTAGGACATTTTGTTCCTGTGTTGTATCCGTCCTCGATTTGATGCCAGTCCATCCATGTAACTTACTGAGCCCCTTTAGAGCCACACCAAACCATTTCATTTGAAGGCCTGCGCCACCACACTAAAACATTTTTTCCCCAGAAGTTATGTTTCCTGAAAATTTTTTGGTTGTTATGATGGACAAATTAAGCTGAACACAAATATAATTTCAGATTTACTATCACATAGAAATTTGGAGAAACCCTTATTGCATGTAGCGGTAAATCGGCTAATGATGCGGACACATTGCATTTGTTCACTTGAGCTAAAAATGTTGTGCTGCTGGTTTTTATGTGCACTCCACATGTGATTCTTCTCATTTCAGTGTTCAACACTAGTCGGCCAGCAAGGATAGGTTCCACTTATCGTGATCCTGCTTTTCGCTCATTGCAATGCCCTTATGAAACCTTTCACTGTGTCTATTGCCAGCTTCACTAAAATCAGTACAGTACAGAAGAAGTTCAAGTGTGAATTAAGACGGTGAATCTTCGGTGACGCATTGCTCTTCATAGTTTTTGACGTAGTTTGGTGCTCTGTATTTGCCCGCAACAGTCTTGGATGTCTTCCATGCGATTTTCTCCTGCCCCACTAGCAGATCTTCAAGTGGCTTTTCATTGCTCATGTGCATCAGACCAACAAAACCCACCTTGACCTTGGCATCAATTTTTCATGGTAACGTCTGTCTCAAATATCAAAATCCTTCACGTTGCTTGTTCATTCCTTTCATGAATCTTTTTGACCAGTCCAGGTTTTTTGTGAAAAGGAGGCAAAGATATCTTTATTGAGTCAACTGGAGCGTTATGTTTTCCCCTACATTTCCACCCTGGAACCACATGCTCATGGAGTGGCAGTTGAGACTCTTTAGCATGGCTGTCCCATACACAGCACTTGGAATATCTGAGCTGCACAGCTTCTCATTTCAGTTGAACACAGATATTACTGCACTGTGCATGTACACTCACCGGCCACTTTATTAGGTACACATGTTCAACTGCTTGTTAATGCAAATATCTAATCAGCCAATCACATTGCAACAACTCGATGCACTTAGGCCTGTAGACATTGTCAAGACGACCTGCTGAAGTTCAAACCGAGCATCAGAATTGGGAAGAAAGGTGATTTGGATTTGGCTTTGAATGTGACGTGGTTGTTGGGGTCTGAGTATTTCAGAAACTGCTGATCTACTGGGATTGTCAAGCACAACCATCTCTAGGGTTTACAGAGAATGGTCCGGAAAAGGGAAACTATCCCATGAGCGGCAGCTCCCTGGGTGAAAATGCCTTGTTGATGCCAGAGGACAATGGCCAGACTGGTTCAAGCTGATAAAGGCAACAGTAACTCAAATAACACTCGTTACAACGGAGGTATGCAAAAAGCGCATTCTCTGCACACGCAACATGTTGAACCTTGAAGCAGATGGGCCACAGCAGCAGGAGACCACAACAGGTGCCACTCCTTTTGGCTAAGAACAGACAACAGAGGCTACAATTCACACCGGCTCACCAAAATTGGACAGTAGAAGGTTGGGAAAGTGTTGCCTGGTCTAATGGGTCTCAATTTCTGCTGCAACATTCACATTGTAGGGTCAGAATTTGGTATCAACAACATGAAAACATGGATCCATCCTGCCTTGTATCAACGGTTCAGACTAGTGGTGTTGGTGTAGTGGTGTGCAGAGTATTTGCTTGGCATACTTTGGGTGCCTTCGTACCAATTGAGTATCGTTTAAATGCCACAGCCTACCTGGGTATTGTTGCTGACTGTGTCCATCCCTTTATGACCGCAGTGTACTCATCTTCTGATGGTTACTTCCAGCAGGATAATGCACCATGTCACAATGCTCAAATCATCTCAGACTGGTTTCTTGAACGTGACAATGAGCTCACTGTACTCCAATAGCCTTCACAGTCTCCAGATCTCAGTCCAGTAGAGCACCTTTGGGTTGTGGTGGAACAGAAGATTCACATCATGGATGTGCAGCCAACAAATCTGCAGGAACCGTGCGATGCTATCTTGTCAATATGGACTGAAATCCCTGAGTATTTCCAGCACCTTGTTGAAGCTATGCTACAAAGAATTACGGCAGTTCTGAAGGCAAAAGAGGTCCAACCTGGTACTAGCAAGGTGCACCTAATAAAGTGGCAGGTGAGTGTATACTAAAAATAGACCATTGCCATTTTGTTTTCCTCCAGAAACGTTTTCCTTCCTCAGGGTCTGACAGCCAAATCACCTTAAAAAATAAACTTGACATTTTTAACAAATTCATTAGAAAGAGCTCATCCAGAGACATTCCATAATAAGCACAGCGTAGCCTACAGGCCCTCATTAAGGGGATGGGGGCTTCTCAAGGTGCGTAGTGCCTCCGTCTGCCTGAGGTTCTACATGTTGGTATATTTACACCCCAGCACAGATTAAATCGGGTCAAGTGAACTTCATTGAACATCTGCCCTGATCGAATTCACTTGAGTGGGGACTATTCCTGCCTTTAGCCCAATGCTTGCTGGGGTGGGCTCCAGCTTTCCCACGCACCTGCTCATGATGAAGCGAGTTTAAAAAATGGATAGGAGGATGAACGGATTTAATAAACATGTATACATCCAATCTGCAAAACCCCATCAGAAGTATTATATCTAGTAAATAAGAGGAATCGGGTTCTGCCTTAAGCTTCAATTACCAGCAAAACAAAGGAGAGCCACCCGTCCTCAAGCCAGCTCAATCCAGTTTAGGACCACAGTGCCCAGAGCCTGTTGGTGCGAGGCCATCACAGGGCACACCCACCCCTGACATGCGCAGAGTTCATTTTGAGTCGCCAGTCCGTGTTACCCACACTTCATGTAGGCATGAAAAGTGTGAACTCCGCACAGTGCCCAGGCCGGACTTGGAGCCCATGAGCCATCTTTGGTGCTTATCAGTTCAGCTTTGAATTGGCTCCATGGTTATCTGATGTCGCTTCATTTCCCTGCCTGCCTCATTGCTGTGCTAGCTTGTTCTCCCAGTGGCCAGATGACTTTTTCTCTGGGTACTTCCTGAATGTGTGTGTCTTTGCTTGGTCTATGAGCTCGTCTGCCGTCCTAACATCCATAGATGGGTTTGTTTTTGCCCGTTGATGTTGATTCAGGCTCTGACATCCAGCACTACAATAAGCAGGTTCAGAAAATGGATAGATGGATCAGGCCAGTCCCAAATGGCCTGAAATCCATCTATCCATCCATTTTCCAACCCGCTGAATCCAAACACAGGGTCACAGGGGGTCTGCTGGAGCCAATCCCAGCCAACACAGGGCACAAGGCAGGAACCAATCCTGGGCAGGGTGCCAACCCACCGCAGTGGCCTGAAATCAATTTAAAAAAAAAATCATCTACCAGAAAAGCATTGATAACTTTGCTTTTGTTGGGAAGAATGACATCCCAGTCTGTTTCCACCACGATGGTGGACTGCATTGCTGTGGCTAAGCACCAGCTGAATAGCAAAATCTGGCCAGCATACTCTAATAAACACATCTCTGTAGTTGACAACAGTATCCACCAGGGGGCGCTGTGTTCTGTATTTCTCTGACTAATATTAAGTCTGAGGCTTGTAAAGAAGGGTCACTGCTGTAGGTGTCACTGTACGCCCTGATGATTGTCGTAGCGCTGATCCATTTATACTTCATGATTTTTTGTTTTAACTTTAACTGCTAAAATAATACGAAGTTGTCATATTTTTAGAGGGGAGTCTCACAAGCCCACTGTGGCTGTGAGTGTGAGCTGGTCCTGCTATGGACTGGTGTCTGTGTAGTGATGCTGGGGTGGTCTCTGTCTGACCCCCTGCCCAGTGACCCTGAATTGGATTGTGTGTATTTCAGAATGTTGTGTAGACTCAAACAGATCCAGTCCTGCTATTCGAGCCTGGCCATGAGTGCTTTACAGTAATTCTTGCTGTCGTTGTTTTCACAACACTAACCACTAAGCTGATCAGAATGCTGCGCTGTAATTTGACTCTTGGATTAATGGCACAAAGTGGGGCCTTCCCTAACCCGCCTCTGCACACGTAGGTTACAGACTCCAAAGGTGAGCCATTATCTGCTCAGATAAGGATTGCTCCACAAGCCACAGGTGCCGGGTGAATCCACCCTGGTGCTTACCAAAGCCTGGAGGGAAGCTGTTTAGCAACAGTGGCGTCACAAATTCTGAAAATTACAAGGCTGCGATGGCCTTGTGACAGATGCTGATGTGTACTGGATGAGGCTTGGCAACCTCAGAAGAAAAAGACAAAGGTCTGTGCCGATCGGGCACCATTATGGACAATCTTGTCTTGTTAACTCCCCCAGTGAAAGCCAACTCTAGATGGGATACCAGTCCATGACAGACCCCATTCCCTCTCATGTCTTCCAATTTGGAGATACCGATTAGCTTATAGGAGTGCAGAAGGAGGACTGGACTGATCTCCTGGAGATGCGAGGACGCAGTGCACACCACTGTGTTTGCCAGAGTCACATCCATTCATCCAGCCATTCATTTTCCTAACCTGCTCCTTCCATTTTGAGGCGGTAGGGAGCTGACGCCCAGGTGTTACCTCCCAGCTCCAGGAGACTTGGTGTCAGTCCTGGCTCGGCCATCCAAATTTTCATCCATCAGTCCACCCAAAGCATAGACTGTTAGGTTTATTGGTGACTCCAGATCAACCATACCTTCTACCAGCTTGAGCCAGATTTAGAGAGTTTGAAATTGGAGGGAAGGAAAAGGAACTGGAGCCTGTTTGTCACAAGGTAGCTAATCAAAGGCACACTCGACATTTGAGGTTCAGGTAGCTTAAGACACGCACTGGGTTATGGGGTCTCCACGGAGTACTCCTGAACCTGGAGGACAAGTGTGAAAAACAACACCACAAAGCTACCCAGACAAATGGCTGTTTGTGTGCAGTGTGTTGTCTTCAATCTGAACGCTGGTGGAGACACAGCTCTGGGATGTTCTCTTCTCGCCATGAAAGCCTTGAGCCCGGCCGGTGCCTCCATATGCTCTGCGCTGGGCAACTTTCCACTCCGTTTGACTGGGTGCCAGGGTTTGGCTGCTCTGTGAATGAAGAGCACTTTGTTCCTGTTTGTTGGGCATTGAGGCTGAGGAGGAGTCCGCATTCCGCACTCAGCCTGACGGCACCATGTTTGAACACCTGCACTTCGTGTCGACTGCTTCACGGCTGCGACTCCTGCCCTTCAAGGCGTCAGCACCATTTAATTTCTCTTCAGACCCGGAGACGCTTTGCATTCTTAAATTATCACCTCGGGTCTCTCAAGGTCATATTTCATCTTCATGCTCTATATGTGCATCTGGTTGTAATTGCGCACTGGAAAATGAACTTCAAGGTCTAACAAAAGCTTTTAACTTGTCATTTCTTTACAGGATAAGTAATGGATTCTTTCTAAAGACACAAATTCCATCCATCCTTTGTCAGGCCTGCCTAATGCAGTTCATGGTCCGGGGGTTGTGGCCCAGAATGTTTATTTTTTCCGTGACTCCTTATTACCCCGACACATACATGAATGCACGTTTCTACTCCTGGGTGGCATGGCGGTGTTGCGCTTCACAGCTCCTGGGCCAGTCCCAGCTGTGTTGTCTTGTTTGGATGGCCTCCTGAGGGGCACAGGCCATTGATGTGATGTCAGTTTGATTTGCATGTCTGAAGCTGCCATTCACACACGCTTTAGTCCCAGAGATCGCCGGGTAAAATCATAAGCGACATAAACGTGAGTGAGCCGATTGTACCACGCCCAGACTAGCTTGACTTTTCACAAATTATCTTTGAACTTTGTTTGCTTATAAATCGGGTTCAGCCTTGGAAACAATTTCCAAACACCTGAAGGCTCCACGTTCATCTGTACAAACGATAATATGCAAGTCTAAGCAGAATGGGACCACACAGCCATCATACCGCTCAGGAAGGAGACGCGTTCTGTCTTTTAGAGAAGGTTGCAAATCAATCAAATCAATTCCAGAACAACAGCAAAGGACCTTGTGAAGATGTTGGAGGAAACAGGCAGACAAGTATCTGCATCCCCAGTAAAACGAGTCCGACATCGACATCTCCTGATAGGCTGCTCAGCAAGGAAGCTGCCATAAAACATCGGGAGTGATCTCCCCTAGACTTTCTCGTATACTCAGATATGGGGATGGATATTTGAGGAGTAAACCGCAAAACAATGATTATATTTTTATATTATGTACATTAAAAAACCATCAACAACAAATCAAATTAATAATATATTGAACAATTATTATAAAAGTAAAGATGAATAAATTAGACTCTGCAGCTGCATGAATAAAAGGTAAAGTACCACTACCGGTTAACGGAAATAGCCCAAAAGTTGATAGAAATCTACATTTTGTACCTGATATTTGTATGCAAAATTTAGTTAACCAAAGTGAAAGAGTACTCAAGTTATCGAGTTTACATACACTTATTTCCCAGTGAAGTTTTGGGCAGATTTCAAAATCCTCCTTTTAACATAAAGCCTTAAATGGTCAAGGTCTGGCTTACTTGCCTGAACTTATCATGACTTACAAACCAGAACGTACATTAAGATCTCAGGATGCCAGTCTGCTTAGGATTCCAAGCATTAATAAAGTAACAGTGGGAGGTCGAGATTTTAGTTACAGGGCCCCTAAACTGTGGAATGGTCTGCCTGCTACTATAAGAGATGCCCCTTCGGTCTCAGCTTTTAAATCCCGGCTGAAGACTCACTACTTCAGTTTAGTATACCCTGACTAGAGCTGCTGATTAACTGTACAGACTGCATCTCTGTTGTCAGTCATTAGCACTAAAACATAAGTCATATGATAGTTAGAATTTGTTACTAACCCTCACCTATTCTGTTTCTCTTCTCGGTACTCAAATGTGGCACTTGGTGCCACGGCCCACCTGCCAAGTTGTTTTGCCTGCCTAAGGTAAAGTCATCCCTGATGGAGGATTGCAGGAAACGTCAAGAGTGGCTGTCCCAGTGTTGACTCAGCTGTGGATTGGCCAATGGGGGGGGGGTGCTTGATGGCTGAGGTATCCAGGACTCTGAACAAATCCAAATCATATTATGTGATATCATCTACTGTTAAATTCTGCTACGTATTTGTAATTTTTTTTTTTACTATTATATTGTATTGAGGATTACTTGTTTTCTGTTCTGTGTATTGTTTTGACCCCTTTTTTTGACACCCACTGCACACCCAACCCATCTGGAAAGGGGTCTCTCTTTGAACTGCCTTTCCTGAGGTTTCTTCCATTTTTTTCCCTACTAGGTATTTTTGGGGAGTTTTTCCTTGTCATCTTAGAGAGTGCAGACCCCCGTGACCCTGTGTTCGGATTCAGCGGGTTGGAAAATGGATGGATGGATGGATCTTGGAGAGTCAAGGCTGGGGGGCTGTCAATAGGCAGGGCCTGTTAAAGCCCATTGCGGCACTCCATGTGTAATTTGTAGCTATACAAAAATAAATTGTATTGTAAATTGTATACACTCACACGCAGAGATATAATTCCAAAAATGGTATTTTCAGACTCAGGGAAATCTAAAATGTTGAGATTCATCAAAATCTCAAAATGGAATTTCTGGAGGATTACAATACTTTCCCTGAGTACGAGAAAATAAGGGAGTTTTAAAACATTGGGATTCATCAAAATCTCGACATTGAATCTTTGGACGATTCCAATACCTTCCCTGTACTTCTTATACAAGAAAGTAAAAAAGCTAGACTGCAGTTTGCAATGGCACATGGGGACAAAGGTCTTACCTTCTGGAGAAATGTCCTCTCGTCTGATAAATCCAAGGTCAAACTGTTTGGCCATAATGACCATCATTCTGTTTGGAGAGAATGAATGAGGCTTGCAAGCCAAAGAACACCATCTCAACCATCAAAGCACACAGGTGGGAGCATCATGTTGTGGCGGTGCTTTGCTGTAGGAGGAACTGGTGCACTTCACAAAGTAGATGGCATCATGAGGAAGGAAAACAATGGAGATGTACTACAGCAACATCTCAAGAGCTCAGCAGGGACGTTGATGCGGAGTCCCAAATGGGTCTTACAAATAGACAAGGACCCCAAAGTTGTAGCCAAATGGCTTAAGGACAACAAGTTCAAGGTATTGGAGTGGCCATCACAAAGCCCTGACCTCAAGTTGATTGAAAATTTCTGGGCAGAACTGAACAAGTGTGTGCAAGTAAGAAGGCTTACAAACCTGTCCCAGTTAACACCAGTTCTGTCTGGAGGAATGGGCCAAAATTCCAGTAAGAAATGTATGGAAGGCAACCCAAAACGTTTGGCTCAAGTTAAACAATTTCAAGGCAATGCTTCCAAATATGAACAAAGTGTTTGTCATCAACTTGTGACCCACTGGAATTGTGATATGGTCAAGAAAAAGTGAAAAATTCCGAGGTCTGTGAACGTTGTTGAAAAAAAATGACTGTTGCCCTGCACAAAGCAGATGTCTTAAACGATGTGTTACATTTATAGTTTCTTAGTGTAAAATCTGAGGAGGGCTTATAAAGTGAGTTTTAAAGAATTGACCCCTGACTTCAACTGTAACTGAGTCCGAAACACGGAGAGAACCTCTGAGTGTCCGATTCAAAGTCCACACTGGAGGTGTATGTTGGTTTGCCTGAGTGAAGTGGAGCCCACACCGTTCTTCTCCTTGAGGAGTTTATTTAAAGGATTTGAAGCGTCACCTCAACGTATTCTTAAAAAAACCCGAACATCACTATGAAGAGTTCTGATGAGGTGCCGCTTGTCCTTTTCTGTGTTCCTGATGTGACCTGAAGAACATCCATCTGTGATGTGTGCCACCTTCATCTGCACTGCCAGGTAAATCCAATCCCACTTTACATGAGAGGATGTCAGACTCGACGACTGCACTGCTGATCTCGTTGCCCGAGCGTGTCATATCACACGATCAGAAATTGCAGGGTACGTCCAATTAGGTGGCTGTGTCACGACGTTCCAGAACACCTTCCCATTTTTGGCGTATCACGCGGACCCCTCTTTTTCTAACAGCCAATGACATGCTGCCTGATGGAGTCGGTGTCCATGCAATGGTTTTAGGGACCGCAAGTTCAGCCTCAATCTCAGAACTTTCTTTTATTTTTCTTGCCCCATTCTGTTGGGGTGTGTAGAACATGCAACATCACGCAGGTGAGCTTCTCTTCTGCTTGTGAGGTCCGTGTTCCTCGTCGCTGCATTATATGCATGGTACGTCTGGATGGGCGCCCACAAAGCCCGTCTCCTACAACTAAAGACAAAACTAGTGGGACAGAATTGCAGTGTGTGTCACCCTACATGGCTGGTGGCCACTGGAGCGCTTGAGATTATGTAAGTGGAGTCTGTGACTGAAAGGTCATTTATTGTGAAATGGCCTTAACTTGTCCAGCAATCGACAGAGCCATCAGTATCCATTGTCTATTGATAGGGAGCCTGGCCATCACAAGGTGGTCACACACACTCTCATGCTACTCATACAGGCCAAAACCTCACAGGAGGACACACAAACTCCACACAGAGTGTGACTCTGGAGGTGTGAGGCTGCAGCGTATGCCATGGTGCCACCGTTCTGCCCCGTTTATCAGCAGAGTCAAAGGAGAAAGTGCCAGCTGATTTTCAAGATTTCTTCTCCATCCATCAGAAAACGTGTTAAATCCAAGTCTCAGCCACACTGGGTGCCAGTCCAGCACAGGGTCCCTTCACTCATAGAGCTGTCTGAAAATCCCACCTTGAAACCGTCAGTGAGTTGGGTGCCATTAGTATGAAACTGAACTGCATAACGGCCCCTCGTCCACCAAAGGTGACCCCAAACCCCTTCCATTCTGAGCAGCCTTGGCTGGCTATTAATAGACGGCCAATGTCACGCCACGCCAAGCTGTGAGGAGGGTTTCCCTTTCAGACGGTGCTGGCCGCTCACTGCAGCTCAACAATCATAACTCATGAAGGCCCTTGTGGTTGCCTGATGTTTAGTGTGCGTCACTAAGCCTGTAATTTATGAGTCAGCAGTGGGGTGTCTGTGGCCTGCCTTCCAGTTTAACAGGCCGTCGCATACAAGTGGAGCTAGAAGGTCAGAAGTCTGACGGGCTAAATTTGGACACTTCTTGCATTAGGTCATTGGAGCCAAGGCCTTTCCATACGTATAATTATGGAAACAAATATATTTAGCAGTGATTCCGAGACTCCTTTTATGTGAATTAAAAATGATGGAAAACTCCTGAGAGAATTTGTTTTCTTTTTCCTCAGTTCTCCTATGGAAGATGATCACAGCTGACTCCTGGCTATCCGGGTTCTGCTGAGACCACTGTATACTACTGAGTACTGGTCAGCCAAGCTGCACTGTGACTATTCTGACCAATCTAGCTGTACTGTGGGTATTGCCCACTAGTGTCTCATTGCCATCCATGCTGCATGGACACCGTGGTGCGCTCCCACCACCTCAGGTCGACTGCATTCTGGTAAGTCTGGCCATTCTTGGCTATGCTGTGGCCCAAATGCCTGGCTTACTCTATTATGGTATCCTCTGACCACCCAGGCTGCACTGAGGTTGCTGTGCCCTTCTTCATCCTGACCACCACAGCTGCATTGTAGTTGATGGCCACCATTTAGTCCTGGCTACCCCGGTGTCCCGATTTGGTTAACTTTCGTTATATTTTCTTTTTATTATTTTTCTGTGCCTAGCGATAAGGTTTACATTCTTATTTTTTTATGTAAGAAAATTCAGATTTGATGTCAGTTTATTTTTATATGTCTCCATTTAAAATCTGCTAACTCCTCCCATTATTACGTAACACCATTTTTGACATTCAGCGCAACGGATACGCACGACAGGTGACATCATCAATGCAGCGGTATTCAGCCGTCACGCACTGACCTGTGTGATCTGATATTTGGATACAAAGAACCCTGCGTGCAATCGCTTTTGTTATTTTCTGGCATTCTGATCCTCAGCTTTGTTTCTCTGAACCTCGATTTACGTCACAAGTTCGAATTTCAGTTACGACTTTAGAGCAATGCTTTGGCCACATCTTTACTCTAAATGTCTTTTTCTGTCTCTTTCCAGATTGAACACCCAGGTGCAGTGAAGCCGCTCAGTCGTCCTTCCTCGTGACTTTCCAAGCACTGCTGCCCCCTGCCCAGCTTTGTCTGAAGTCGAGAGAATGACTGGGAGATGGAAGGCAAGTGGGGGAGAGCCAAGGTGTCCCGTTAGCCCATTGTCATGTGTTCATTAGTGCTAATGACTAACAACAGAGATGCAGTCTGTACAGTTAATCAGCAGCTCTAGTCAGGGTATACTAAACTGAAGTAGTGAGTCTTCAGCCGGGATTTAAAAGCTGAGACCGAAGGGGCATCTCTAATAGTAGCAGGCAGCCCATTCTACAATTTAGGGGTCTGTAACTAAAATCTCGACCTCCCATTGTTATTTAATTAATGCTTGGAATCCAAAGGAGTTTATCCTTTTTGCACATTAGGATTCCATTTCTGTGGATTTTGTTTTATTTTAACGCCATTTGACAAAGTTTATTTTTACTTGTGTTTTTTTTTTGCTTATGAGAAGGTGTTTGGAGGTAATCATGTGACTGCGATCGTTGCTTTGATGACATCACAGAAATAAAAACATACAGTATAAACGGCATGGTCACTTCAGGGACTGTCCCTCGGCTTCATTTGCATGTGTTCATTTTATTTATGCTCGTTTACTGTTGATTGGGCTTATGTTTCATTGCCTTGGTGATGTTCCATGTATGTTGTGGGAGGTTCCCACAAGAGGCAGGGCAACCTGGCAGTGTTGAAGTTGATTAGCAGCATGGGCACCCAAAGAAGGCACTCGGAGTCTCAGGACAGGCAGCAGAATCAGACTTTATTGTACGCCGCACATACAGACTCACCTAAGATGGGGATGAGCGAGCAGCCATAGGCATCTCTTACATTTATTACAATTCCTGTCATACAAGCCATTATTCATCCTCATCTGACTCCTATCATTTAACTGCTGTAATCTTGCCTCTAATTAATTCTACCAATATTCTACCAATAAGAACTACCACATATGAGGTTACTGGTTATTCAAATACATCAAAAAGTAGAAACTAATTAACATAAATGAAAAACAGTAACATCTGTCTTATCAGCTAATTGTAGAACCACAGCCTGATTGTACAAAAGGAGTCAGACAAGGCAGACACAGTCGGAGTCCTGGAGACCTCGACCAACAAGCAACCTCCCCCCTACTGGCCATTTTACAGCTGAGTTAGTGCTGGGCTGGCCAGTCAGATGAAGGACCCTTCTACCCGACGATTCCAGTGCTTCTTTATCACACATGACTTTTCCATAGGCTGGCAAAAAAACTTGTCAGTAGAGCAGTGGCACCAAGTGCCACATGTGAGTACAGAGAAGAGAAACAGAATAAGGGAGGGCTAGTACCACGTTATAAATATCATATTACTTAAAGTACTAATGACTAACAACAGACATGCAGTATGCACAGCTAATCAGCAGCTCTAGTCAGGGTATGCTAAACTGAAGTCATGAGTCTTCTGCTGGGATTTTAAAGCTGAGACAAAAGGGGCACACCTCTTATAGGAGCTGGGCAGACCACTCTACAGCTTCGAGTCCCTGTAATTAAAGCTTGACCTCCCACTGTTGTTTTATTAATACTTGGACTCATAGGCAGTCCGGAATGTACATTCTGGTTTGTAACGCAAGATAAGTTCAGATAAGTAAGCCAGACATTGGTAATTTAAGGCTTTATATATTAAAAACAGAATTTTTGCAATCTGCCCTAAACTTAACTGGGAGCCAGTGTAAGGATTTAAGAACTGGAGTTATGTGTTTGTATTTTCTTGTTCTTGTAATAATTCTTGCTGCAAAATTGTGAATTAACTGGAAGCTGTATAAAAACAAATTTGAAGAGCCAGTGAACACCTCATTGCAGTAATCAATCTTACTAGAAATAAATACAGTGGAACCTCGGTTCACGACCATAATTCGTTCCAAAACTCTGGTCGTAAACCGATTTGGTCGTGAACCGAAGCAATTTCCCCCATAGGATTGTATGTAAATACAGTTAATCCGTTCCAGACCATACGAACTGTATGTAAATATATATATTTTTTTAAGTTTTTAAGCACAAATATAGTTAATTAAACCATAGAGTGCACAGCGTAATAGTAAACTAAATGTAAAAACATTGAATAACACTGAGAAAACCTTGAACAAGAGAGAAAACTAACACTGCAATAGTTCACGCTATAGCGCTACCAACTGCTGGCTGAAAACACTTTTTTTTTTTTTTTAATGAGTTTTAATCACAGGGAAAAAAATGAACATTTGAAAAAATTCGTAATTTAATAAACCACCAAGAAAAGTAACATTGCAACAATGCATACTACGAACCGATCGCTGTAAACAGAAGTGAAGACAAAATCAAGCCCAGTGCATTCTTTAACTACCTTCCTACCTTATGAGTCCAGCTCTCTCTCTCGCGCTGCCTCTGTGTGTGTGTGTGTGTGTGTGTGTGTGTGTGTGTCGCGCTGTCTCTCTTTGTCGCTGCACAGGAAATCCACAGGGAGAAACTGAACATGTACAAACCGAAAGGGAAACTGGCTTGTTCGTATACCAAGTGTGTGGTCGTGAATCGAGGCAAAAGTTTGGCAAACTTTTTGGTCGTAAACCGATTTGTACGTGTACCGAGACGTTCGTGAACCGAGGTTCCACTGTACAAGAATTAATTTCTTAGTATCCTGCATATTTAGAAAATGCCTTGATTTTCCAACATTTTTAAGATGGAAAAACATGTTTTGTACAGTTTTGTAATGTGCACTTTAAATGTCATGCTAAAGGTAATGCCTACAGTGTGGGCCGATTCGGTAAAACTAATGGTGATTCCAACTGACTTAAGTAAAAACAGAATATTGTTGTGATCAGACAATTTCATGTCAGTATCTCACCGTGTCTGTCTAACATCCCAGCAGAGCAAACGACGCACAAAGCACTGCAAGGAGGTCCTGGAGGATTGGAGGAAAGACCATCAGCAGTGTTTACATCAGCTAATGACAATGTTTCTTTGACCATGTCACCAGAAGAAGTATAGGAGCAAAAATAAAAGGAATGATGACAAATCTCAATCAGGTATGTGGTATCCATGGAGGAAGGGAGAAAGCTGGAGAAGTGGAATGTTTTGTGTATTTGGGGGGTTGAGTAACAAATGATGCTGTCTGTGTGGGTGAGTTGAAGTCAAGGCTGGCCATGGGCATGGCAGTGAAGGTCAAACTGAAAAGGATATGGAGAAACAACTCAGTCAGCACCACCATGAAGCTGTGCTCAATCAAAGCTTTGGTCTGGCTGGTAGCGATGTATGGATGCAAGGCCTGGACACTTTAAAAGGAAGAAGAGCGATGCTCAAATGCATCATAAAGTTGCTGAAAGTGTCATGGACAAAGCTGATGACCACTGAGCAAGACTACAAACTGGCTAGAATGGAAAGCAAATTGCTGAGTGAGATTAAAACCAGAAAGCTGAGATAGTCTGGACATGTGATGAGTCAGTCCAATGATACTGCTGAAGGTAGGTCTTGTGGAAGGCGTTACAGGACATGGAAGGTGAAGAATATGCCGGTATGATGACATCATGGCATAGTCTGGCATGTTGGGGGCTTGTCCGCTAAGCGCTGGTTGAGGCAGTAGGGGCCGGATGGCACTGACCCATCTCTGCAACCAACACTGTAAGGCAACATGACACGACATGGCCCTCCTTTCCCTAATTGAAGCCAATTGTTGTGAAAATTCTTGGTAGATGTGTTCAATTATCCAAAAACTTGGATTAAGACTTCATCATGCAACAGTCTCATATACTATTGGCGTAGTGATGTAACAAGTCATCTGAACGTGAATCACATGACTATCAACCAGTCTCAGAAGTGATAAACGACAGCATTGGCCATAAGAAGACAATCAAAATGGTAATGCGATAACACAGAAAAATGTTACTCATAAATAAAAACTGTGTGAGCAGTTAATACTTCATATGTGTGAATGTTCAGGACAGGTTCATCTTGCATTGTAGAGCTACCCTGGTGGCTTCTCTGCCCTGTTACGCCTGATCATTCAGGTCCCCTGTTGCATTACAACCCACCATTGCCCCCTGACCCCCCAGCTGCACCATGTCCGTTATATAACACTACCTTCTTGTCATACACAATTTAAAGGGTATAAGGTGAAAGGTTCCTGCTTTGGATTTCTTCCTGCTGTGCGGGTCCTGCCTGCATGCCCATTTTCAATTTCTTTTTTGGTTCGTGGTGTCACCCTTACAGCCCCCAGTGTTCAGATCCCGATGGAGTATCCTTGTTTCCTCATAAAGTCTTTCGTGGCTTATTTGTAGCACCAGTCCTCATGGAAGGCCAACATCTACCCCCCCATCTAGCAAGTCACCCCTCTGGCCAAACACCTGTAATTAAGATTGGAAACCACGGCTCAGGCAGGTGGGCTTCCAACCTGGTCAGGCTCAGTGTGGCTGGTTGACATAAGCCGCCATCACGGCTCTGGCTGCACCCTTCCTCCTTTAAGGGTTCCAGATCATCCCCCCTTCCACCCAGGGTACATCACCCAGTGGCACTGCTCGAGTGATTCATATCTTATTATGGCCACAAATCGTTTTGACACTCAGTTAGACTGCATGTGAACGTTTAGTAGGAAACAAAAACCAAACTGATTGCCTCTGTAATAAGCCACTGACAGGCTCAACTGGTTATGCCTTGTGGCAAAATTCCTCTTTCTCATTCGAAATGCTTCTCCCAGGTGCAGATTCCACATTCCATGTGTTCAGCCTCGGGTTTCATAAGTAAGACAAGCTGCGTTCTACTGGCTGATTTAATCATATTTGTGTTAGCGGCACTGTAAGTACTGGAAGGGTTTGTACGTCCAGGGCGTATGGAGGGTACCCGATAATGAAACTTGAGTTAGAATGAAATTCAACTTTTAAAAAAGGCATAACCTTGGGGTCCCAGTAGACTGAAAGTGATCTGCCATCCTGTGGACTGACTGTCCTGCGCACGTGTGGTGGACTCGCTCCACTCCTGTTTCTCCCTTCATTGCTATTTTCCTGAAGACGGGGCCTAAGTTGCCTTGAAAGCTTGCATATTGTAATCAGTTCTGTTAGCCAATAAAAGGTGTCATTTTGCTTGACTTCTTATTGCCAGTCTGAAAGTGAAAGCACACGGCTTCAAAGGCTTTACAAGGAGGACGAAGCATGACCCTGCCCGCCTTCTTGCTGGAAGAGTGGCGCTCAACACCAGAACTGTTAACTCAAGGAGTCAAACTTTATGGCTCGGATTCTCTAAACTGTGGGCTGTAAACAAGTAGCAAGTTATGTAATTGACCCTCCTCTAGCAGGCAGAGGAGCAAACGTTCTGCTTCAGGCACCTCTGCATGCCATTTAGAATTAATTGCTAATCTTTGTCACATGTTTATATAACTAAACTTTTGACATGCATTATTTTATATTTATTTTACTTGCTTTGTTTATAAAGCAATGCGTTCCAAAAGGTTTATGTCCTAAAATAAACCTTGACTACAAATCAGGAGAAGTTAGGCACAGACCACATTTTGAGGACTTCAGTCAATACTGGTCACCTAGCTCGGTCACAGCTCAGTTGGCATGAAATTCTAACTAAAGCTTTTAGGTGTCACAGACATATCACAGGGATGCAAATGGGTGCTACAGTGACAGTGACACTACAAAAGTGATTTAGAACCTGGCATCAAAGAAAAACAAAATCCTGACAGGCTAACCTAACGCTTACCTGGCAGCCATACCACATGCATTTCAGAACAGGTCATCCACCTGAAACTAAGTATGTTCGGGCTCGGCCAGTGCTTAGATGGGAGACCAACTGGAATAGGTGGTGTGAGGCCAGCAGGGGATACCTACACTGTGATCTGAATGTGGACCCCAATGCCCCAGTACAGTGTTGGGGACACTGTGCTGTAAAAACGGCACCATCCTTTGGATGAAACATAAAACCAAGGTCCTGACTCTGTGGTCATAAAAGATCCCTGGGTATCCTTCATAAAGAGGAGAGTGTATCCCAATGTCCAGGCTAAATTGTCCACCATAGCCTGGTCATTCCGGCCCCTTAATCATCCCGTCTCTGATTGGCTAACTATCTCTCACCCCTTCACCACCTAACAGCTAATGTGTGGTGAGTGTACTGGTGCAAAAATGGCTGCTGTTGCATCATCCAGGTGAATGCTACACATTAGTGGTGGTTGAAGTGGCTCCCCATTCTCTATGTAAAGCGCCTTGAAAAGGGCTATACACAGTAAATGTAATGAATTCTTATTTATTAAAGAGGACCTGAAGCGATGACATTGTAGCCAGATTCACTTGCTCAGCTCATGAAGACAGATGTGAGTGCCTGCCTACTCCGCTAAGGCGCAAGGGAGCACATAACCAGGAACAAAATCTACTGTGGAAAATGGCCACAAGAAGAAACTAACAAAATGCAAAATATCTGATAAAGTGGAGGAAGCATAAAAAAACTTATTTAAAAATGTTATGATTAACCTTAGTTTAAAATGTATCTCTTTAAATACATTTTAATAAAGTCATGGTTTTGGGAGTTTTTAACTATGGAAGTTCCTCAGATGGGTATTTAACAAACTTAAAAAGTATTTACTTTTTCTCATGATGCCATCTTATAGTACCGTTGTCACAATGCAGTGCTTTGGTCTCATGGCTTAGTGGTCAGCCACAGGCTAAAATCTGCCGTTTGAGAACCTGCATTATCCCAGATTGATGGATTGCCCTTTAAGCCTTGTCACTTTGTTACTTTAATAGATCTCCCATCTTTTTTGATCATTAGCTTCTGAATTACGACTTTGACTTATGTTTGGTTTTGGTAGCCTGAGTACAATTTTTCACAGTTTTGATCCAAGTTAGCTCCCTACATTTCTCTCTTGGTTCCCCTTCTCCATTTGCTGTTAGGCAGAATAAAACTAAATGAGCCATTTAACACTTTGAACGTGAGGCACAAGTTAACTCGTACCCCATTGAACCTGTCAGGACGTGACAAACGAGGAAACTCGTATCTCAGGTATGCTGGTGATCTTTGCTGCCATATCTTTGTTACCTACTATAGTGCTGCCATCTCGTAGATAGCCGTAGATTCCTTTTGGTGGCAACAACTTGCGGAAAATAATGTTATAAATAAGCAGTCCATGGTTATGTCGTCGTAAAAAAGGTATAAAGCTGACGATACTTTTAAACAACTAGATTTGTTGCAAGATAAATATTTTGATGATAATGGCAGTAATCGAGATAGTAACAATTAACTGGGAGATGCAGAACCTGTCGGCGGTGGTGCTGATGCGGATCGCTGCCCTGAAGGCGTATCTTCATCACAAGGCATCCGACTTGTTACGCCTGCCAGGACAGCAGTCCACACTGAGCGCCAGCATCACTAAGAACAAATGTGTTGTGTGCGACAAGTGTGGACAGCACAAAGAAACATATATGTTACATTTACAGCACACGTGAAAGTAAAGAAAACAAGTTTCTTTACGTTTTTGCGAGCGTTGCTGTTGATAATAGAATTGTTGCTTTCTAATGCATTTCTTTACATATTCTACAAGTTCTGATCGAGTTCATTATTTTTCATATACAGTTAGGTCCATAAATATTTGGACAGAGACAACTTTTTTCTAATTTTGGTTCTGTACATTACCACAATGAATTTTAAATGAAACAACTCAGATGCAGTTGAAGTGCAGACTTTCAGCTTTAATTCAGTAGGGTGAACAAAACGATTGCATAAAAATGTGAGGCAACTAAAGCATTTTTTTGAACACAATCCCTTCATTTCAGGGGCTCAAAAGTAATTGGACAATTGACTCAAAGGCTATTTCATGGGCTGGTGTGGTCAAGTCCGTTGTTATGTCATTATCAATTAAGCAGATAAAAGGCCTGGAGTTGATTTGAGGTGTGGTGCTTGCATGTGGAAGATTTTGCTGTGAACAGACAACATGCGGTCAAAGGAGCTCTCCATGCAGGTGAAAGAAGCCATCCTTAAGCTGCGAAAACAGAACAAACCCATCCGAGAAATTGCTACAATATTACGAGTGGCAAAATCTACAGTTTGCTACATCCTGAGAAAGAAAGCAAGCACTGGTGAACTCAGCAACGCAAAAAGACTTGGACGTCCACGGAAGACAACAGTGGTGGATGATCACAGAATCATTTCCATGGTGAAGAGAAACCTGAAGAGAAACCTCTTCACAACAGCCAACCAAGTGAACAACACTCTCCAGGAGGTAGGCCTATCGATATCCAAGTCTACCATAAAGAGAAGACTGCATGAAAGTAAATACAGAGGGTGCACTGCAAGGTGCAAGCCTCTCATAAGCCTCAAGAATAGAAAGGCTAGATTGGACTTTGCTAAAGAACATCTAAAAAAGCCAGCACAGTTCTGGAAAAACATTCTTTGGACAGATGAAACCAAGATCAACCTCTACCAGAATGTTGGCAAGAAAAAAAAAGTATGGAGAAGGCGTGGAACAGCTCATTATCCAAAGCATACCACATCATCTGTAAAACACGGTGGAGGCAGTGTGATGGCTTGGGCGTGCATGGCTGCCAGTGGCACTGGGACACTAGTGTTTATTGATGATGTGACACAGGACAGAAGCAGCCGAATGAATTCTGAGGTGTTCAGAGACATACTGTCTGCTCAAATCCAGCTAAATGCAGTCAAACTGATTGGGCGGCGTTTCATGATACAAATGGACAATGACCCAAAACATACAGCCAAAGCAACCCAGGAGTTTATTAAAGCAAAGAAGTGGAAAATTCTTGAATGGCCAAGTCAGTCACCTGATCTTAACCTAATTGAGCAGGCATTTCACTTGTTGAAGACTAAATTTCAGACAGAAAGGCCCACAAACAAACAGCAACTGAAAGCTGCTGCAGTAAAGGCCTGGCAGAGCATTAAAAAGGAGGAAACCCAGCATCTGGTGATGTCCATGAGATCAAGACTTCAGGCTGTCATTGCCAGCAAAGGGTTTTCAACCAAGTATTAGAAATTAACATTTTATTTCCAATTATTTAATTTGTCCAATTACTTTTGAGCCCCTGAAATGAAGGGATTGTGTTAAAAAAATGCTTTAGTTGCCTCACATTTTTATGCAATCGTTTTGTTCACCCCACTGAATTAAAGCTGAAAGTCTGCACTTCAACTGCATCTGAGTTGTTTCATTTAAAATTCACTGTGGTAATGTACAGAACCAAAATTAGAAAAAAAGTTGTCTCTGTCCAAATATTTATGGACCTAACTGTATATGCACACACCTATACTGCAGTGTCCTGGTAATAAACGGTCCAGCAGTAAATGTGTTAAACATCATCATCATGAATTTGTGTTTTTGGCACATTGAATTATATGTGTAATGTCTTCTCCTGGAAAGCACTTAAGATGGCAGCACAGTAGTGTTGTCATCCTAATTTAGGGCTAATTCTATATGCAAGGGTGGAGTGGTGGCTCTGAGGCTAGGACTCTGCACCAGTAATCAGAATCCCGAAAACGCCAGAAGTGTTCCACTCCACTGGGCCCTTGAGCAAGGCCCTGAAGCTGCAATTGCTCCGTCCTGGGTATGACGTTAAACTGCATCCAGCCCTGCAAGCAGGTCCTCCAACTTACAGGGAAAACTCGGGGGCTGGTGGCAGGATTGGCACTCCAGCCACCTTAAATAAACCTCACACTGTTCCAATGTGCTAATGTGCCACCCTCGGGTCCTAATTTGAATGGATAGGGATGGATGGATAGATACTTCATTAATCCCAAGGGGAAATTCACATTTCAGTGTATAATTTGGGATCCTGAGTTGGTTTTTCATGTTGCTTCCGATCTCTCTCTCTCAATATACAACCTTGTGGTGAACTCTAAATATTTTTCGCTTAAGGCTTTTGAATTTTTAATTTGGTAAAAATTTCAGCATGATGTTTTTTTTTTGGATCTTGTTTGACTTTGATGTTTGCACCTTTATTCTTTTTACTTTTTTATTATTTTGAAGTCCTTCTTGTCCTTTCAACCATACCCTTGTCTCCTAAAAACAGTCTTGTATCTCCTGATTAAATCCTCTTTTTCACAATAATCTCTTGAACAGCATGTGGCTGGTTGGATGATCAGAAAAGCTAAAAGAAAATGTGACATCACAAACCAGCACATGTGTGCCACATACCCACAATGCACACAAGCATGGCAAACACATAGTGATACTGTAACATACTGAAGATTGTGTGTCAGAAAAAAAAATAGCCAAAATGAAATATTTGATTAAAAATATTTCAAAATACCTTGAGGGCATAGTCAGCCTGAATCTAAAAATTGGAGCAAAAGAAGACGTTTACAGAAGAGCAAACAGTTTCATTCCTGGACGGTGACAAGCTAGGAGAATTGGCAAAGTTGTGAACGGTAGACACGGAGTGGAGGCAGCAGTGCGAATCTTCCAAATTCTCAAAGGCACTGGTGAAGTTGATCCAGTAGCGCTGTCTTTGGTGAACAGTGTATTATGTACTCCGAGGCGCCAATAAAACCTAAGGAGAACAGCATGAAAGACAGTGAAATTGGGAAGAATTGGGGGTTTTGCTTTCTGTCCAGTTCAGGTTGGACTTGTTTTTCTTGTTTATAATTGATTGGTAATGACATTTTGTGTTTTGTTACTATACAGTAATTGCAGTGTTGTGATGACAGTAGTCATGTTTTTTATGGTGACTGTTCCTGATGTTGATGTAGCGTGTCCTGCCCTGCTGTGTGTCGTATACGTGTTTTGTTACCTTATTATGTAGACGAGTTCAAACTAAAAGGCACTCCTAGAAAGACAGGTGTTTGCCTTTTTTTTTTTTTTTTAGTATTTCCGGCTTGAGTTTCGCGTTTTATTTCTCTTAACAGTCTTCCTGTGTTTTGGCTTCTTACCCATACCTCGACTAAGATTTTTCTTGTTCCCTTTCTGTTATTTTATCTACTAGTGTTAAATACCCTTTTTGTTTTTCCACCCTCATTCCTAATCATGTCCATAACAGTAATGGAAATTTGCCGTGAATAACTAAGTCGTGTATTTGAAGAGAAAGCCCTGCTGTGACTGTGCGTTTCGAGAGAGCACAAGTGAACACTGTCTCACTTTGGACGGCCCAACTTGGCTGAGGCTTTTGGTGTTTTTTTTTTGTTTTTTTTTTTAACGAGGTGGAAGGAAAAGTTTATTTTTGGAAAAGGCTCTTCCTTCCCAGTCAGGTTAGTTTTATATTCTGGATAGTTTCCCAAATTCATGTGGGTTTGTGTCTCAGTCTAAAGTCATGCTGTTAGTTTGACTGACATCTCTAAATGGCCCACCATAAGTGTGTGATGACGTATGCAAGAGACTGAAGTCCCATCCCATGCTGGTCCACATGTCCAAAAATGGATGGATCAATGAATGAAACTTGCCTTTTATTATTTTAAATAGAATATTTTCTTGATGACTATTTGACTTTTTCCTCTAAAATCTTTATGATGTGCAAGACTCTTCTGCTGTGCGTGCAATACAAACTCCTGTTGGTTTGGTCAGCCAGCTATTTCTACTTGAACTATTCACACTCCTCTTTGCTGATACAGACGCTCCTGCTCACTAAGGTCTCATTGCCAAGTACCTGAGTTTAACTGAAAAGCTCAAGGTCGATGCCAGAGACCTGAGTCAGGACCAGTGGTTTGCAGTTTAAAGCTGTCAGAACATGCTGGCTAATAAGAGTGTGCCTCTGAACTGCTTTAGTGTGCTGGATCTCTTCATTTATGGGAGGCGTTGGTGCAGTAAAAGTATCAATTATCCCAAATCGGAGGTTTCCGCTTTCTTGATTTGCAAGCACCTGTGGCTGCTGTCTGAAAGGTGTCGGCGTTGGGAGGTCAGATTTAAAGCCCATCAACCAACCTTTGGGTGTGCTGAAACATTTAACACTTTCTGTGACGTTAAGTGCAGCACCTGAAATGAAACACCCACATAGGTAAGGCAAAAAGAAAATCGGAAACATGTTAAAAAAACAGAGGTCTTCAGGGTCCATGGGTAATTATCATGTTATTGTTGTAGTATTGTAAAACAATACTGTTCAGGGACCATCGCTCCTGGCATTTTAGAAGAATGTGTATTGTATTCTCCTTGTGTTAAAATAACTCTGTATTAGTGTTTAGAATAATTTACTATTCTGAATTTATTTAGTTTTATTGTGCACCTAAAAATTGGACAGAGCAGAATGCTCTATAAATTGATGAACTCAACCTGAAGATCAACCACCCTCAAATGTTCAACATATGACTGTCCCTACATAAAAATGCAATTATAGACACAAAACATTATGGAATGAAATGGAAGTATCATATGGCGTTGAAAAAACGTGCATTCACTTTCTTCAGTTGTGTTGCAGGTAGGGTACAAATGTGTGCAAAAAATGCAAAATCATTAGCTCTGTATTACTGCAGTTTCAATTGTTCTTTACTGCTAATAGATGTGTGAGGTTTAATTTGGATTAGTTTTTGATTTATCGTGTCTGCCGGTACACATCCTGACACATACACAGAGAGGCAATAAGCGGGCAAATAATGTTCAGGGATGCCTAAATTGTGTTCAGTACTCAAAAGTCTCTTTTTCTCTCTTTATATATAATATATATTAAAACATGGTTAGATTGCATCTTTATTTTCCCTACATACAGTAATACCATCACCGTATATATAAACAGATGGTGGTTTCCGCTTTTGTTTTCCTTTGACTACAACTTTAGTTTTGTCCTGATTCCCACTGGCTAATGTCCACGGCATTCTTTGCTATTGCCTTTATGAAAGACCATTTCTGATTTTTGTTACTTGCACACTTCATTCAGACACTTTTTTGTCCCACACAAAGCTGACATCTACACATAGTGTGCCTCTATAGAGATGAGCAGTAGTCCAGGGGCTGTTAAGACTTAGATTTCATCAACTTTAATCTAGTATGTTGTCCTTTGCATGCAGTAAATCTGTCACTGCAAGTTAAACTGATGCTCCTAGTTACCTGAATTCAGCAGGGTAGGACTTTACACAGCAGCATCTAGTGTTGCACAGTGGAACTGCACACCACCAGTTAAATAACAACAATGTGGCAAACTTTGGAAGTACTAGAAATTAAATTAAATCTTATATTTGTGAAGCCTGCCAGGTTTCAAGGTTGACCTTTTTTCATGGGGTTATGTTTTAAAGATGGCAGAAGAGCAATAAATATATATATATATAAATAAATAAATTAATTAAAAAATACCACATAAGAAAAAGCCCTAAAGAACTGAATGGACAGGAGAGATATGTTTAAGTTGGTATGGAAATAATTTTACTTTTGGACAAAGCTTTATTCATACTGTACTTTGTGCTCTTTTACTTTTGAATTCACATGTAACGACTTCACCCACAAAACCAGCAGGAGACACAAATCCTGGGAATGTTGAAATTGTTTTATTTCTCTACCTGTCTTTTACAAATAAAGTGACATTGATTTTAAGAATATCTCTGTGTAAAGCTGGAATGGACACTGCCAGTCTTCCAACTGTAAGAGGTGCGTCTTCCTAAATGCCCTGTCATTGACCATGTATGTCACACTGGCAAAGAAGAGTGGTCCACAGTATGCCAGATGGACCCCCTGATTCATTTGTATCCATATGCATTTCCCCTGTAACTCTGTGATTTACTTCAGGCCAGATCAACAACATGTCTGTCTGATCAGTGCCGTGTGACAGGCAGAGCTGGGGTTGACTCTCAAAGAAAGTGATCCATTACAAATGACTAATTACGTCTCTCAAACTGTAACAGGATTACTTTACACTCTACTTTCTGGAAAAAGTAACCACATATGAATTACTTTATTTTTATTTTACTCTCTAAACTCATTCAAATGTGTATCATTTGGAAATTACACTTGACGCTTACAGCAATTCCATTTCCATGGATATCAAAGACTTTTTTTGTTTCAGGAATTCTAATTCCTTATGAGCTCCTTGATCAAGTGGCTGTATACCACAGTGAACAAAAATATTAACATAGCCATTATACATTTCAGGATAAACATTCCTTGACACACAACTAGCACACTTTGCCATGTCTTCCTTACACTAGTATTAAATTCTCTACATTAATCATATTCATTCATTGTAAAACTGAAATAATTGTCTTTCAAAGTAAAACTCTTTCTTAATGAAGACAAAGCTGGTTCAGTACAATGTAAAACGAAATCCCATATGCCATTGTAAAATAACACACAATTCCAGTACAGATCTGACAACGCCATGAAATTCAATGTACTCTGTGTCTGCATTTCATTAGAAAGAGTTTTTTGGAGGTTTTAAATGCTTTTAGGGATGGAAAACAGTGAATATTTCTACCTACAGCCTCTTTCACATTTCCATGTCTACCTGTTTTTCTTTCCTGTAGCTGTGTTATCCTTATAACATGTCACACACCTGTAAAGTCAATTCTATTCACATTGGCACAGCATTAAAAAAATGTGACATGCTGCATATTTTCCACAAAAAAAGGTACAATAAAATGCATCATCATTGAAATTACTGTGTTTTGTCCACAGAAAAATCTCACTACATGGAAAGCTGCCCTCCATCCCTGGCCATTACCTAGAAACCTCCCTTTCCTGTTTATTTTCTTGCAGAGTGAGTTGAGGACATGCACTTTCCAAATGCATCTTCAAGATTGTGATGGCAAAAATTGTGATCATAACTGGCAAAGTGCGTATCATACTACCAGAATATGTCTTGTGCTCAATAGAATGTCTAAACATGACAGCAAATGAGTCAGGTAATTTTTTTTTTTTACTATAAATCTTTATTTAATATTAAATCACTGGCAGCTACATGTGGAATAAATGCATGTAAATACTTCCAGAGAGGACTAAACAACTTTCTTCTTATGTGAAGAGCACAGATGTTGCCAGAAGTGAAACATGATTTGTATCACAAATTTGTTTGTGAAATGAAACACCGAGTTTCAAACCAAATCAATTTCTCAGTAATTATTTCACTCGGCACTATGCCAAGTGACCCAAGGACTCTTCTAAACCCAGAAGTGTTCCTAGGGCGTAATCTTCAGAGGGGAATCTGTTAGGATTTCACAGGAGTTTTGTCCCAGTTAAATTGTGTGTGTGTGTTTTATTTTATTCCATTTGTTTTTATTAAATTATCTCTTTATGGTTGTGTCTTTATTGATTGTTTTGTATTTGTTAATTATTTGCTCTTGGTTCCTTGTGTTAGTTTTATTAATTCACGTTTGTGCTGTGCTAATCTATTAATATTTTGGAGGGCAACATTCATTGAGGATATCTCTATGTAAATATAGGACAGAAACATAATTTGTTTTTTAGAACCCCACCAAATGAGTCTAAGCCTATTAGAGTCAACAAAGTAATCTCTGAGCCTGTGTTGTCCGAGTCAGAAAAGTTTGTGTGATATTTTAAATAGAAATGAAGTAAACACTTGTGTATATTTGTATGGGACATCCTAAGAGATTGCATTAAAAATATTACCAGGGATGTGCAAATGAAGATTACCCATTGACCTCAGTGGACCTCCATAACAAAACAAAGCAACTGCAAATGACTAGATGGGGTAGCATCCCCATTTACTTACTTCATAAAACTAGCAAAACTTTCTGTCTGTCTGTCTGTCTGCTTGTCTGCCTGCCTGCCTGCCTGCCTGCCTGTCTGCCTGCCTGCTTACCCACCCATCTACTGTTGTTATTGCTTTTACTGATAGTGGAGGGTCTAAACCTTTGAATAGCTAATGTTCCTCAAGTGGTGCAATCAGTTTAGCCTCAGTACCTGAGAGTTATTTAAACACCTTGTGGCCGCTACATTTTTGCAGTGGCATTAGTTTCTTGCTGGTGTTTCTCTACTCCCTTTTCTATTCTTTTGTAAATATAGTGGCCTTTTAGTTTTAGCTTCTCAAGTTCTCAAATGTTTGCCTTTGTTATTTTGGAATGGGTACATGGATCTTGGAATTTTGGTTTCATTATAGTCATTTTTAAATTTATTTAAATTCTACAATTGTTTTCTTTGATTTTTATGTTTTAATTTAGATTTTTTTTTGTATTTTTCATTACTTTGTTTGACCTCAGAGTGTTTTTGAGTTTCCTTATTATCTCTCTATATATAAAAGGAAATCCTGGAATGGAAAGCAAATGCAAGGCTACGATACGTGATAATCTTGAAAGACATTTAAAAGACCCGTGAGACCAAGGAGACTTGCCATGGTGCGTCTCGCAGGAACCGTAAACATGAGACTTGGTGCCAAAAGAATGTCCCAGGGCTGTAGCAAAAAGGACAGCAGCTGTACAGGCTTTAAAAAGATCGAAGGGTAGCGAGACACAGCTACCACAACCGAACGCGAGCAGCGTTATACATCCTGCAAGAAAGAATTCAAACACAGCCGCGGCCAGAAATAAAAGACAGGTATTGCTTTTACAAAGTCACGCGAGACCAGGCAGTGAGCCGTCATTTAAAACAAGTCAACAGACCTCTAAGCTAGCAGTTGTTGGATTGCTTTTGGCAGGTAAGCATCATGTGCTCGGAGCTCTTAAAACAACAACATGCGACAGGCAGAAGAGGCAGCTAGCAAGCAGCAAAAAGACAGCAAATGATCCAAAGGCATATCCTTAGCGTACATTCAGCCGCAACACCCTTCACAACACGAGCAGCATTATACGTCTGGGAAGAAAGAGATGTAAACATGCGCGGGGCAGGAAATAAAGAAACAAGTATTGTTTTTACAAAAGGTTTTAAAGTAAAAGTGAAAATAATGCATATGTAACAATTCACAAGAAAACAACAATCTCTTTAAATTGTAAATTGCCTGCCTAAGGTAAAGTCCCTGATGAATGGGAACGTGGGAATGAGGGGTCCTTTCATCGGATTAGTGCTATTTCAGATGTTGAATGGCAAAATGGGGGAGGCAGCTTGATGAAGGAGGTCTCCAGGACTTAAAACAAATCCAAATCATATTATGTGATATAATCTAATGTGAAATTCTACTCCGTACTTCTAGAATTTTTATTTTTATATTGTATTGAGGATTTATTCTGTTCTATGTATTGTACTGTACGGCTCAGAATTAAAAGACAATGAGTAAAATGAACTTCATAAAGACGTTTACAAACATTGCCGCTAAACACATGCAGAGCAGGTTAGAGACTATGAAACCAGTGAAATTAGAAAGGTTGGAGGTTGGAGAAAAGCCAAAAGGGAGTCCTCCTCTTTTACACAACACAGAATACAATAATAAGGGACATCTGTAAACCAAAAGGCAGATGTTTACATCATTCCAGACCTTCAATTCCTATTTATGATTGAATGTAAGGACACAGGGATGGCACAGTGATGCAGTGATAGCGCTGCTGCCACGCAGTAAGGAGACCTGGGTTTGCTTCCCGGGTTCTCCCTGCGAGGAGTTTCCATGTTCTCCCCGTGTCTGTGTGGGTTTCCTCCGGGTGCTCCGGTTTCCTCCCACAGTCCAAAGACATGCATTGGCGATCCTAAATTGTCCCTAGTGTGTGCTTGGTGTGTGGGTGTGTGTGCATGTGCCCTGCTGTGGGCTGGTGCCTTGCCCGAGGATTTGTTCCTGCCTTGTGCCCTGTGCTGGCTGGGATTGGCTTCAGCAGACCCCCATGACCCTGTGTTAGGATATAGCGGGTTGGATAATGACTGACTGACTGTACGGACACACCGCTTAACAGAATCCCTTTGTTTATTGTTTTCATGCGCCTTCCCTGATGTTGTAGATGTTTGCTGATTGGTCCAGTTTCCTCTCAGTGTCCAGACAGCTAGTATATGATGACTGATGACCTTTAGTGTACGTATCACATTTTCCTAGAGCTCTTTAGAGCTGGGTATCTTCAGATTGCAGTCTGTGTGAGTTTTGCTTATTGTTTCTGTGCCCACTTGGGGTTTCTCGGCGTGCTTGTTGTGTTGACCCAGAATGTGCCCTGCAATAAACACAACCAACACTTGTGCCCAATGATGCAGCCCCCATACCCTACAATGGAATCCAGGAAAATATTATTATTTAATATTAGATGCATGATTTCTTATGCAGGACATTCTTATACAGCTGAAGAACAGGCAGGTTAAGTGATCTGGGTCAAAATTCCAAAGCCTGAGCCACTACACCACACTCCATGAATGGATGGATGGATGGATGGCTATTTTCACTATTTCTTATTTCATCTAAAGCACTGATGCTGAAATCTGCATTGGTTATCTTTCTTTTTATTATATTTCATCATTATTATTCCTATTTTTTCCAAGGTTGTCTCAGTGAAGGCTGTCATTCTGTATATGGTTATTTAAAAAAAAATCAGAAGAATGAGGAAAAAACTCTCAACTCTTAAGTGCCAGCAGACAGCAGCTTTTTTGTTTTTTGAGGATATGCGATTTTTCAATTGCAGCGTGATTGCTGGCTCCATTAGTCTCAGACACACAGGAACTGGAGGGGAAAAAAGTGAGGCTTGGCAAAATGGGCTAATTGCACTTAAACACAGATCCTCAACTTTTCCACAAACATCAAGCGCTCAAGTGCGTGAAATCTTGGGAGATGATTGCATGCTTGACTTTTAGCATCGAGTTCTCGCTTTCTGCCTGGAAGCTCTTTCCAGCACCTTGAGCGGGTCACTTGCTGCCTTTTTCTGCTACATATTTAAGATATGCCTATATTTATAGTTAAATTATGGAATGAAAAGAGGTCTAAAAGCCTTCCGCTATTCACGGGCAACATAATATGTTAAAGGGCATCATTCAGTGAGTGTATCTCTATGTTAATATAGCTATTATTGGAAGGAAACATGATTCATTCTCCAGAACTCCTCCTAAATGAGTCTGTGCCTACGCATTCGGCCGAGCAATGTAATCTGTGAGCTGTGCAGGCTGAATCAGAAAAGTCCTTGTGTTCTATTATATAGAGAAAAAGTAAACATCTTTCTTTCTTTCTTTCTTTCTTTCTTTCTTTCTTTCTTTCTTTCTTTCTTTCTTTCTTTCCTTCTTTCTTTCTTTCTTTCTTTCTTTCACACCCTGTTGTCTGCCCCACATTTGCCTTCAAACTCCAGAACTGCTTTGCAGGAAGCAGCTGTGAGGCTAAATAGCTGGACTGTTAGCCACAACATACCAAGAATTACTTTCAGAGTCAGGGACACCCTTAAAATCCCCTGTGCTACCCAATGACAGCGCCCTCTGATGGCAGCTGAGGTTACTATCTGGGTTACCAGGTCCTGCAAACATTTCCAGCCCAAAAAACGGCTCAAACCATCCCAATAAGATGCATTTTCCCTTTTGACCAAAATAGAAGAAAACAAAGAAATCCCATATACGATGGGTGTAAAACATCCCTCAGAGTTTTGAGTGTAATGATATAAAACATCAAGGAGCAGGTGGGCTCTGAGACAGCGGTGGTCCCCCTGGGTGTAGTCTCTCTTCTTGTTTTGTGAGAACTCCTATATGTATATAACATCAAAGAGTGTCCCCCTTGGTGTTGAGGTGAGGTATGGGGCACCATTATGCAAAAGTTTACTGCTGGTGCTTGGCCTTCGACATGGCATAAAGTTGGTATGTACATTACATTTCTTTGACGTTGCATTTGTTTCATTTCCTGTGATATATTTTCTAAGAAGCACAAAAATCCACACCTTGGCTGTTTTCTAATTAGCACAATTTGGTAGAAAACCTGCACACCTGGCCACCCTGATAACTATACTGGAACCTTCCGGCACTGTGGGTAGGAAGAGCGGGCTGGAAGATGTCGCACACCCAGACGTGCACTTCTTGCACTAACCCTTTCTGCAGAAGCTTGTTAACACGTCTTTGTAGCCTGAAGGCAGCTGGTTCACACCCTACTAGTCTGGCACTAATGATGAACACCAAAGAGTGAGTTCATTTATTGAGACATAAACCCCAAGTCACCTTTTATATTAAAGAATGAAGACCAATAGAAGCATCCACAATGCCTGCCTTTGATTGTCTCAAGCAGGTCACTGGTAGTCCTCTACTGTCCTCTGTCTGGTTTACCTGCAGTCATTCTAATTTTTGCCTCCCTCAACAAACACTCTCTACAAACGCTCTCCCTGAGATCTGTTATTATCTGCTGGGGTTAATACCCATAATTTCCTGTGTGCATCTGCACTTGTGAATGCTGCTTGCTGGTTTGTGTCCTACCAGAGGATTATCATATGTAAGCGAACACAAGCTGGCATCAAGTATAAGCTGACCACTGTGCTCTTATGGTTTGGCCATTTTTTCTGGAATGTTTTGTTTTCTTCAGCTCAATTTAATGTATTCTCATTTTGAGCTCTTTGGACAGTACAGGAGGAAAGTGGTTAGTGCTGTGGCATTCAGAGTCTAGGGTTCAGATCTCAGTCTTAACACCTTCTACATGGAATTGGCAAGTTCTCCACATGTCTGCATGGGATTTTCTCTGGATACATCCAGTTTCCTTTCCAGAATTGGAGACTCTGCATTGGCTTAAAGTGAACTGGCATACCTGGGTTGTTCTATGCCATCCTTATCAGGATGAACTCTGGTACCCTACAAACCTAAATTGGATTATACTGGTTCAACATTGGGTGGAGATCTCTGTTTTCAGAAGATTACTTTAGAGTATTATCATAGATGTGATCACTCACTGTCAATTATGAGGGATTATTTCTATCAACCAGAGTGTTGTTTCAGATATGTAAATACTTCTCTTCTTTATCACCTCAGTGATGCCACAGCCATGCCTATAAAGACCCCACCCACTGTTGGACTTTTAAAAAGCCTCCCAGTGAGCCCAAAAATGGTCAAATAAGCTGGGAAGGAGAAAGAGAGAAACCAGCAAGATAGAGAGCTCTGGGGATTAAAAGTCATTAAGGGCATCATAGACAATAGAGGCCTGGTTGGGCTCCCCAGTTCTATATGTAGTTGCACCTCTGCTTACTTTTATGGTGCACTAACAATGGCACCCAGCATTGTCTGGGAAAGTCATTTTAAGGCAGAACATTATAATATCTGTAAATTATGTTTCTTAAACAGGACAATCCCAGAGTTAACTGAAATAAATTTAACTTCTTTCAGTGCTCAAAATCCAGGAAAAGTCCTTAAAATCATGGAATTACAAAAGAACTCTCAGGGTCAAAATTTGGGGTTCCAAAGTAGTCTGTTGTCTTTTCCTAACACAGTGGGATATGTGTGCAGTATGTTGTTGAGATCGGACCAAAGGTGTGGATTTGTATTAAGAAAACACACACACACACACACACGTTAAGCTTTATATATCCGTGAGAACCCTAACTACAAAGAGGACTACAGTATTTCATTTATGTTAGGTAGATTGCCCAGAGGGGACTGGGCGGTCTCGTGGCCTGGAACCCCTACAGATTTTATTTTTTTTCTCCAGCCTTCTGGAGTTTTTTTTTTGTTTTTTCTGTCCACCCTGGCCATCAGACCTTACTCCTTTTCTATGTTAACTAATGTTGTCTTATTTTAATTTTGTATTTTGTCTGTTATTTTTCTTTTCTTCATTATGTAAAGCACTTTGAGCTACTTTTTGTATGAAAATGTGCTATATAAATAAATGTTGTTGTTGTTGTTGTTGTATAAGGCACACAAATTAACTAAAATACCACATAACTCTCTTATTTTTTAAACTCTCCTATTCTAATACAGGATTGTGTGGAGCCAAAACCAATACCAGTAATACTGGGCAGAGGCAAGTATCAGGTACCAACCGAGGAGACATACATATATATATATATACAGGTGTGTATGTATAGTAAAAAAAGGAAATAAGGTAAGCAACATGCTATATACTGTATATACACTATATATACACACACACATACAGCATATATATAGAGAACATAATCTACCTATAAAATATTGTCCTTTCATTATAGTTTATCATGTTGTTATTATTATTATTGTTATTATGTTATATTGCTTGTGTTTCCTTTCATTAAGCATTCTTGCTTTTTGTTTTCATTATTGTGCCTTATCAGTCTGTGAGAAAGCATTTCTTGGGCTCTGCCATGGGAAACTCCAAAAAAGTACTTTGTTTCCAGAGAAAATAAAATAACATTTCAAAACTGTAAAAATCTTTACCACACCCTGGCACCTCAGAAATCCACAACTGATGGACATGAGACACCAGGTGTCATGTGAGGGGAGAAGAAAATAACCCGAAGATGATAAATGTGAACCAAAAATTGTAGTCCAAGAAAGCAAGGTCAAAGCCAGGAACACTGGAAGATTGGGAAAGTAAAACACGAGGGCAAAGCGAGAACTGAAGTCGAGGACAAAAAGAAACCATACCTGAGATAGACATTGAAGCTAACTTTCACAAAGAGGCTTTGCTTTTTAAGCCATTAATCCACCAAAGGATAATGCCTACAGGAAATGCTGCCATATTGATATCGTCACATCCTGTGAAGTCATGTGTAAGACAATCACATCATGTGATCCAAAAAAAAAAAAAATCAAAATTATTTATAAACTCCAAAAACAGAATCTACATCACACAGAAAAAAAACAAATAAACCAATATATGCACCTAAAATATGTTAACTGTTATAGACACCCAGGAGCACCCCAACCGCTCCTGTAACTTTCCACTCTACAAACTTCAGCACTCCCTGACCCTAACCCTAACCATGCAGTTGTATTCATCCTTTCGTTTAATATAAGGTGAAATATAAAAAAAATATTATTTGTGTGTCACTTTGTTTTGTTGTTGTTACTTTTCAGCTTTTATGGCTTCCAGGCAGTACTTTATGTGGCTCTGTGCTTTTCCCAACCGTGAACCCGTTCCATTTGTGTAGCTAATGCAGCCTGCTGGACACGGCTGATGAGCAAGCAGTGAACTGACATGAAAGCAAGAAATGCGTACTACACAGAAACTGACATGTTTGGAAGAGTGAGAGAAGTTAGGATCAGGAGCTGATACAGTGCATTGGCGCACCCACCATATGACAAATCGACTATGGATCCCAGATTAGGACCCGAGTGCAGCCACACAATGGGTGACACCTCAGCACCACACTAGTTCAGGTGGAATTGAACAGTGTGAGGTTTTTTATAGTGGATGGAGTGCCAATTCTGCCATCAACCCCCAGGTTTTTCCCTACAGGTTGGAGGGCCAACATGCAGGGCTTGATGCAGATTAACGTCATACCCAGGACGATGTTTGGAAGAAGACTTGTAGTGGTGCTACATGATTAATGTCATAGTAAACATATTTTGTGCTGAGTCCCGTCTTTCGTAGCGTAATCCTGTTTACATGGTTTGCATGTCTATGTAATTATGCTTCTCTGGAAACAATGGGGGGGGGGGGGGGAGATAACAATGTGGAACCATGTCCCCTCACGATAATTGGTCCTATCAATTCCATCACCTGCATCAGATCATTCGCTATTTAAACGGAAGGACAGAAAGATAGAAAAAAAAAATCCCGTTCTACTAGACCGCCAATTCGCTACAGAGACAGAAGTACCGATCCAAATCATTCACACTTTTGTCTACCTGCCACTTTCAACGCCCGACAACAACATCTTTGCACTACAAAACCCCGGCTTCTGTATTACGCCATGTACCAAGGATAAGCATGGTGAGACTGCTTCTTATTGTTTGGGGAGAGGAGCAAGCCATCATTATCATCAGTGTAATGTCCGTAGAACAATTTTTCCATCTGAACCAGGTTCACAAACATTATCCATTTTCTGTTAAATCTTCTGGACTTTTATGTGCGTTTCGTACTTTCTGTGGGTCTTATTGAGTTCGTGTTCAGTGTGAGGTCAAGGGAGGGTTTGTATTGTATATTAACTTTGTGCTGCACTTTTTCTTTTTATTGTTACTTTCTGCCAGACAGTTTTGGGGTTGAATATTATGTCGGGGTTGGTTGGGGTATGATATATATATTGTTTAGAGTTTGTTCATTTATTTTTTATCAATATATACTCACTTTATTATTTTACATACTGTTTGTTTTTTTGGCTTATTTTTGATCATTGATTGAGGGAAGTTTATTTGGAAGAAATACGGCGTGTCGGGTCTAACGTCCTCAGCTTGCAGGCCACGATTTCTTGGTGGTGTAGCTGCCTGTTTTGGAGAGTGAGTCAGCCATTACACAGTTAATGGGCCTCTGATCTGAATGTCCAGTACAAAATCATCCTTAAAAAGTCAAACAGAATTCTAAACTAGGCACCGCGTGGCATTGAGGCTTACTTGTCCTTGGGTCATTCAACAACATTACAGGACAGCTCACACCATTGAACCCGGTCCCTTGCCAGGCCTGTGAGATGCACTAGCCATGTTATTGTTCTTTCTGCTCAAGCCAAATGGGACTGTCATCAAATTTTCACCTGATTTTTGAAGTTGCTGCTTCATTGTTAGGTGAGCTCCTCCTCTAGATCTTTTCTATCCAAATTCAGGTTCCAAGAAGAGACAGGCATTAGGAATTCTAGATGGTGCTATCTTCAAAACATGCCCCACATATTTCCAACACATAAAACTAGAAGCCCCCTGATATCTTCAGCCATTGGCCTTCTTGCTTTCTTAAAACTCCATCACACAATTCTCAGTAAACAATCAGCAGCTTTGTGGTGGTGATATGATCTGCTGGGGCGTAAGAGTGAGCCTCTGCCATCATGGTGTTCAGATGGCTCTCTTCACTATTTTAGATTTGCACTGAATCACTTCTCTTTAAAACTGTGTCTGCTGCAGTTGTGTTAAAGCTGCTGTTCTATTGTTTAGCTTGAGATGTTCATTTCAGGTTCTCTTCTTATGTTATGTTTTGTTATGTGTTATATTTTATGTGTTATATTTTTTATGTATTGTTTTATGTTTTATGTGTTATGTGATTGCTTTGATTTGAGAGTTACGTAAAGCTCACTGTGAGGGTGGGATTGTGTGAAAGGCATTCTAAAAAAATCAAAGTTGATGGATTGATTGTTTGACTCACAGCTGTCCTTAAGGTGGTGCCATCATTTTCCATTGGCATGTTGAAGCTTTGCATTGGAAATACCCAATAGGTGGCACATCTTGACCACCAAACCCAGTTTCTTTGAGAAGGCTGAATACTGTAAAAATAAATTATTCTTCTAAACCCAGTTATTCTAATATTGGGTAAAAGGCCAGAATCAACCCTAGACAAGGAGGCGGCCGCTGCAGGGCTGAGCGATTTAGAATAACCTGGAAGGCACGTTTTTGGGACAAGGGAAGAGAATGGATACAAACATGGGGAAGATGTGCAAACTCCTCACATGGGCAGCAGTCAGGCTAGGATTTGAAATGAATCTCTTGTGCTGTGAGGTGTCAATAGTTGTGGTCAACATGCAAACAAGGGTGAAGGTTTTCCTGGGTAATTTGAAGCTGCACTGAAGTGATTGTCTTGCCCTACACGTGACGTGAGCCTCCCTGCATCTTTTTGGATTTACTCCTATGGAAGATATCCAAAGCAAGGAGAGGGACTACTTAAGATCAAAAAGTCTCTCTCTGGAGGCAGCAGTCTCTGTAGACGTTAAGGTGACTTGATGAAGCTTTCAAACCAAACCCCACACACATGTGATCCTTTGGCGTCAAGTCTATCTAAAACTGCCCCCACACACCCATCATTTCACAGGCATTGTAGATGAACTTGCGGATGGTGAGCATAAATGTTGGCCTCATGTCGACTGAGATGAACAGAGCAATGTCCTGATATCTGTGTTCCCAGCATGTTTCTCTTAACTTTAGTGAAAACCATCATGGGAGTCACATTGCTCTTAATCTGATTCTTCCATTGCAAACAAAAGGGAAACAGTAACTCTAAGTATAAGGGGTACAAGTTTCTTGACACAATCAATAACTCTAAGGATCCTTGGTGCACACAAGTCCTTTGGCCATGATATGGTCAACCAGATCAATACACCCCAGTAGGACTGATACTTTAAGAACTGTGCAGTACGGTGTCAGTGTGCACGGGCCACATTTTAAACTATTCTTTGGCAATGCTGTCAGCAATCCTCTCAGCATGTCGCTGTGTATTTAAAAGGCGCCTTTTAAAAGGAAAAATTGACAAGAGTAATCATATAGGCATGTAAGCAAGTTAAGAAAAATATACGCTTTAATCCCCATTTAAGTGGTCCTCTAGCGCAGCATTGTCATGGAAACAAAAAGCAATGCTTGGAAAGGTGATGTGTTTCATTTCGCACTAAGCTCCAGTACTTTGAATAAAGTGCAGTAGGGATTTGCAGCTGTTTCCTGGCCATACAAGAAAAATGATTTTAAACTTGTTGTCAGTATTGGACTGATTTGAAATGTTTTGAGTAAAAGTGAGGTTTTGAACAGGTTGCCCAGGGATTTTACAATATGTTTTAGGCTATCACAAAGTGGCTTGTAAAGCAACACAAGGCTGTAAAGTAGATTAATGATAATCCAGTCCTTAGGCCAGGCAGAAAATTTAATTGAAATTCCATATCAAGCTGCCACATATCCATCCATCCTTCCATTATCAATTCCATCTGAAGAATCCTCCATCAAACCTACTGAAATCCATAATTGTGTAGGAGTATGTGGTACTGTGTCAGTACCTAATTAATTGTATTTTATATATATTTTAGTCTAATGCCTTTTTGCGGTGACACTTACAAGTTCAGGATACCTTATAATACTTTACAGACTTTTTAAGGGTGGAACACGGGACAGGTTAAGAGAATTGATCAGGGTTACACTACTACACCATCTCATGGGTGGAAATAGAACTGATTTAGATTAATTAGTTTTAAAGTCTAATATCACAGCCAGTACAACATACTGCTGGTCTAATGGCCCCAGCCACACCGACGCAGCTTCTCTTTTAAGACAAAGTCATTTGATAAAGATCCACTCCTACAAGTTCTTGGGGGTCCACATCAATGTCAGGTTGGACTAGCCTGACATCCTCCACATCTTCTATAACTTGGTGATGGCCAGTGCGATCTTCTATGCTGTGGTGTGCCAGGCTGGTAACATCACTTCAAGAGATTCCCACTAAATCAACAAGCTGACTAAAAGATTGGGCTCAGTTATGGGATGTTCTCTGGCCCCCCTGGAGGTCGAAATGATGGCAAGAATTAAAACAAAACTGAGTGCCATTATGAACAATGTTGCACATCCACACTCTGACACACTAACACTGTGGACTTTCAGCCAAAGAATCATTCGGCAGAAGTGTGTCAAGAATCAACACAAAATCTCCTTTAAAACAACAGAAAAAGGTCTGCATATAACACTTCACTGGGACTGTGACAGCCAAGTCAGAAGTTTTGTTTATTTTTAATTTTCTTGCTTGTTAGTCATTCTGTCCATCCATCCATCCATTGTCTCCCGCTTATCCGAGGTCGGGTCGCGGGGGCAGCAGCTTGAGCAGAGATGCGCAGACTTCCCTCTCCCCGGCCACTTCTTCTAGCTCTTCCGGGAGAATCCCAAGGCGTTCCCAGGCCAGTCGAGAGACATAGTCCCTCCAGCGTGTCCTGGGTCTTCCCCGGGGCCTCCTCCCGGTTGGACGTGCCCGGAACACCTCACCAGGGAGGCGTCCAGGAGGCATCCTGATCAGATGCCCGAGCCACCTCATCTGACTCCTCTCGATGCGGAGGAGCAGCGGCTCTACTCTGAGCCCCTCCCGGATGACTGAGCTTCTCACCCTATCTTTAAGGGAAAGCCCAGACACCCTGCGGAGGAAACTCATTTCAGCCGCTTGTATTCGCGATCTCGTTCTTTCGGTCACTACCCATAGCTCATGACCATAGGTGAGGGTAGGAACATAGATCGACTGGTAAATTGAGAGCTTCGCCTTGCGGCTCAGCTCCTTTTTCACCACGACAGACCGATGCAATGCCCGTATTACTGCGGATGCCGCACCGATCCGCCTGTCGATCTCACGCTCCATTCTTCCCTCACTCGTGAACAAGACCCCGAGATACTTGAACTCCTCCACTTGGGGCAGGATCTCGCTACCAACCCTGAGAGGGCACTCCACCCTTTTCCGGCTGAGGACCATGGTCTCGGATTTGGAGGTGCTGATTCTCATCCCAGCCGCTTCACACTCGGCTGCGAACCGATCCAGAGAGAGCTGAAGATCACGGCCTGATGAAGCATTCTGTTGTGTGTCCAAATCATAGTGTGTGTCTATATTTATTTATGTATTTAAAGAGCTTCTGTAAAATTTCCTCCAGGGGACATTATCTATCTATCTATCTATCTATCTATCTATCTATCTATCTATCTATCTATCTATCTATCTATTACGATAGCAGTGGTACCAAAGGAAGGGAGCAAGCTGTCCCTTTAAAGGAACACACCACTCAAATATTAATTTTTATGTCTATTTTTTTTAGTTTTTATATGAAGACCCTCCTCTTCCTATCATTCATTGGTCAAGAGAACTGTCTTCAATTCAAAATATCACTCCCATGAGCCTTTGAATTTCCTGTTTACATACACACTGAGAATTCAGGAAGTACTAATTTTAGCAAAAACACATTTGTTTTGCCATGTTTTGAGCTAATGACTGTATAAAAGTGATGTGCATTATGTGACACAAGTAACATTGTAAGATTTTTTTTGTCTTTTTTACATGGATGTTTTTCCACAGTGTTTGCCACTGTCCAGTGCTGGTCACCTGTCTATCGCATTCAATGAGAATCTCTCTTACGTTCTTTCTCTCAGTCACCACTATAAAGTACATGGGGGAAGCAACATACCGCATAAAAAAATATAATTTTTGGATGGAGTATTGCTTTAAGAGTACGGCACAAGAATGAGCACAAGGCTGGTGATTTATATGTAGGTCATTGAGGTGGTTTATGGTCTCTGATTTGGGTGGATGTGCTATTATGCACCTTACATGCAGTATATAGCCATCATCTCAGAAACTGCATAGGTGACCAGGCCTATTTTTTCAAAGTGAAAGATGTTTAGCCTGGTCAGTCTCTGTGGCCAAAGAGGGCTGTGTCCATCACTGGAGGTTACTCTGGGTATTGACAATGAAGTAAGCCTAAAAATGGACTTTATGAGACTGACTATTGTCAGTCGGTCATTGTGAGTTTAGTGCCAAGAGAAGACTTGGAGAACAGCCTGACTAATGGGAGAAAGAGAGACATGGGCTGAGAGACTGATGAGAGATAAGAGGGAGCTTGTGGGGGCACTTTGGGGGGGATCGGGGGGGGGGGGGGGGGGGTGTTAAGCAACCCACCCAATGGTCAAATCCGATATAGGATGATGATATGCTTTGTGATTTTCCTTTAATATGCTGTAAAACTCTCTCTGGTATTGTTACATTACTAAGTACACCTATAATAATTGTAATAATAATAATTCTTTACATTTATGTAGCACTTTTCTCACTACTCAAAGTGAGTTGGGAGGTACCACCACTAATGTGTAGCATCCACCTAGATGATATGAAAGTAACCATTTATGTGCCAGTACACTCACCACACATTAGCTGTTAGGTGGTGAACGAGTGAGAGTGAGAGAGACAGACAGAGAGAGAGAGAGAGAGATAGCCAATTAGAGACAGCGGATGATTAGGGGGCCACAATGATCAAGCCATGGAGGGCCCTTAGGCCATGACATCGGGATTCACCTTACTCTTTACAAAAGATACCCAGAGATTGTTTATGAGCACAGAGAATCAGGAACTCGATTTTACGCCTCATACAAAGGACTGCACCATTTTTACAGCACAGCGTCCCTGTCACTGCACTGGGGCATTGAGACCCCCATTGGGAAAGCGAGAGAGAGAGAGAGATCAGTGTGACTATGGTGAAGGAATGTGAAGTGTCCTACAATATTCTTTGTAAAGTTTTTGATTTTAATTGCTTAAATGATTTTAATGTCGATGGCTGATTGCTTCCTACAAGAAATACAGTAAATAAGATTTTTAAACTGTCAAGAGGCTTGTTGTTTAATATTGAAATTACCAGAGGGACCAGATACAAGAGTACTGTATTGTTGGTGACATATTTGTAAGTGACAACGTGACTCATGTTACAGCTCAGGGTTCCCGATGGGTAATATGGCTGTCCTCTGTGAAGTGAGCAGCGGACAAGAAGTTTGCGTAGGTTAGGTGGTGGGTAGATGGAGATCATGGGAGAGGTTAAGAAAAAAGGCTCAGCCTGCAAAATTGGAAATTCTTTTTGATGACCTGTGAGAGAGACAGAGTATTAGGATGGAATGGGAGGACCAGCAGGATGTGGGTTTCATTACTGGGGTTCCTCTTAGAGTGGACGTTATGAGGTCTATTGCTGGCTTTACTGAGGGCCCCTTACACAATATGAGAAGGGTATCCTCTATCGATGAAGAAATTCCTCATTCTGAGTGCTTCATACGCACACACTGCATGTACGTGTGTTTTTATGTGTGAGTGAGCATCCATTTACTGAATTCAATCACTTAATTCAGTTTTCGAGGAGTGGATCTATCCGCAGCATATTCCAGTATACATCAAACAATGCATACATCGAATCTGAAAGTGAGACTTGCTGTCCCAGAAAGCTGTGCTATAAGAACCAGGTCTGCAGCTGAGTGACAACACTGGCAGTTCACCAAACCCCACCCTCCCCACTGCTGACTCAGGGAGAATGACCAGATTGAGAGTGGGAATGGGGCTAGAGTGATTCCTTACCCAAACCTACTCAGTCAAGTCCACCATGGAGCACATTCACCTGTTCACACATGCACATGCAGATAAGAATTTCACTGCACACATGACAATATTGACCTCATAAACATATGCTAAGCAAATTTACAATAGCTAGCTATCCTTACACATTGTTTCCCCTTTTTTTCCCAATAAATGGCATTGTGATCTGTAGTAAGAGTAGGAAGCAGGTGGAGGAGATCCTGGAGAGGTGGAGATATGCTCTAGAAAAGAGAGGAATGAAGTTTAGTAGGAACAAGACAGAATACATGTGTGTAAATGACAGGCAGGTCAGTGGAATGGTGAGGATGCAGGGAGTAGAGTTGGCGAAGGTGGATGAGTTTAAATACTTGGGATCAACAGTACAGAGTAACGGGGATTGTGGAAGAGAGGTGAAGAAGAAAGTATAGGAAGGGTGGAATGGGTGGAGAAGAGTGTCAGGAGTAATTTGTGATAGATGGTTATCAGCAAGAGTGAAAGTGAAGGTCTACAGGACGTTAGTGAGACCAGCTATGTCATATGGGTTGGAGACGGTGGCACTGACCAGAAAGCAGGAGACAGAGCTGGAGGTGGCAGAGTTAAAGATGCTAAGATTTTCATTGAGTGTGATGAGGATGAACAGGATTAGAAACGAGGACATTAGAGGGTCAGGTCAGGTGGGACAGTTTGGTGACAAAGTCAGAGAGGCGAGACGGCTTTGGTTTAGACATGTACAGAGGAGAGGTGCTGGGTATATTGGGAGAAGGATGCTAAAGATAGAGCTACTGGGTAAGAGAAAAAGAGGAAGGCCTAAGTAAAGGTTTATGGATGTGGTCAGGTGGTGGGTATGACAGAGCAAGATGCAGAGGACAGGAGGTTATAGAAAAAGATGATTTGTTGTGGCAATCCCTAATAGGAGCAGCTGAAAGAAGAGGAATAAGAAGACAATAAATAATAATTCATTTAATGAGTTGAAACACGTTTCTTTTAATTTTAGGAGACCGTGAAGTGAAATGCTCTTTTGTGAACTCTGTGGTGAGTCTGTGGCTCAAACCAAGTTTGACATTCATGTCATTGCTGCCCGCTGAACAGTTTGTCCTTTTTCTGTTCAGCTGGCCTCATGCGAGTTCCCTTAGTGCCAGACTGGTAGCCTTGTCCACATGTAATATTTACACCAGTATGAGTTTGATTTACTCACTTCTGCCCTTTAGGCCCCAGGGTCACGTTGATTAATACGGTACTTCAATGCATCAACACCGATCTAAAGCGAAGTTGTTGCATGGCCAGCTAAGTGTCAGGAAAAGTGAAGGAGTTACGTTTCAGAGGCTCTGATACGATCTCTAATGACTGAATAGCCATGTAAGTCAATTCATTTTCATGATAAATAGAGTGCAGCTGCTGGAATTTGCACTGCAACTGGAAACTCGAGCCACAGTTTGCTCAACCTATTGACAGCAGAGCGCTTGTGTCGGATTTAAGAGGAAGACTGCAGATTGTGAAGCAGCTAAGCAGCTCTTCTGTTCAGGCAGCACCTAAAATGCATTTTTAATACAACAAATTTATTTTGGAATGTCTGCTTGCATTTTCAGTTTTATTTTTATTCTTACTAATGGTGGAGTGTCAGCTAAATGCCAGGTGCTAATTCCGGTTAAAACCTCATGTAATTTAGTACATTGTAGGAGGAAACTGGATCCCCTGAAGGAAACCCAGGTAAAGAATGATCTAGAACACTAGGCATATTATAGCATAGTTCAAAGGGGGCTGGTAACGTAGATAATATGTTTAAAGCATTTTGAATTTTTGAAACTGCCTACAGGAAATAAATCAAAGTTGTTTTGCAACCCTTCCTTTGTAATGATCAAGGCTGGATGAAATATGTGCATGGCAATATGATTTTTAAGAAATTTAAGATTTTTGCAATGTTTGTTCAGTCCTACAATGTGGATAACCATATTGAAGAGTGTCAGTTGTTAATTGTTCTGGAGTACAACAAAATACCCAAGTGTCACAAGTGGGCCCGTAATTCCGCATTTCCTGTGGCAAAACATCTTTGGTCTGGTCAGAAAGAAGAAAGCACTCCACTGACAATGAACAAAAAGAAACCTGTGGCACATTTGTATGTTTTAGAACCCAAAGATTAAATATATTCCCCTCTGTAGAGACTCTACGGAATTCCAAAATGTTACGATACAACCAAGGTTTTGTTGTGTGGTGGGGTGGGTTGGATTCTACCTGATAGGCCTGTTAGCAATCCATTTTCAAATGAGACATTTGTGCGTCTCTGGTAGAATGGCAGCTGTATGGCATTCATTGTGAAAATGTAAACTACGAAGCTTTGAATGTGTTAGTTTGTCTATTGCACCAATAAGCAGTCATAGACGTCTTTAAAATTACAATACTAATAGCAATAGTAATTACAGTTGCTGGAAATGGAGGCACTGGTGTACAAAGAAGCATTAGATGGATTTGAATAAATAAAGGAGGACCCATGGCCTAGGAACCGTAAAGTGGGACTATGTGGGCATATGCTTAGAAGCCACCTGAAGATTAATATAAAGATTGGAATGAAATGAAAGAAACGAAAAAAGAATCCAGTCCATTTACTATTGTTTTTATTATGAGGTCTGTCAGCCAGGGAATAAATTAATCTATCCTATATACACATGAGGGGAGACCCAAAAATTCCTAAACTCAGACAATAGCACAGGAGTAGGGTGTCGCTATCGACGATGCCACTTGGTATCGCATGCCTACAGTCTTGTGGCATTGTGCTGATATGATTCAGTGTGTATTTCTGATGTTTACTGTAATCTAAAATCGTGTGTTCTGACCAAGCCAAAAAAAGAGCACGTTAGGTTATATTGAACATCAAGACAACAATGAGCTTGATTTTGCAAATTGACAAACTTGTTAATGAAGAGTTTCTCAGTGAGCAAACTGTTAATCAGCACCATTACACTGAACTGCTGAGCCATCTATGGGAAAGCAACAGGAAAAATAAATCTGGAATAGTGGTGCATACAAAACTGCATTTTGTACATGGCAGTACACCTGCACACATTGCTGCACCATATATTAGATAGATAGATAGATAGATAGATAGATAGATAGATACTTTATTAATCCCAAGGGGAAATTCACATACTCCAGCAGCAGCATACTAATAAAGAAAATATTAAAGAGTGATAACAATACAGGTATACAGACAGACAATATCTTTGTATAATGTTAACGTTTACCCCCCCAGGGTGGAATTGAAGAGTCGCATAGTGTGGGGGAGGAACGATCTCCTCAGTCTGTCAGTGGAGCAGGACAGTGACAGCAGTCTGTCGCTGAAGCTGCTCCTCTGTCTGGAGATGACACTGTTTAGTGGATGCAGTGGATTCTCCATGATTGACAGGAGCCTGCTCAGTGCCCATCACTGTGCCACGGATGTCAAACTGTCCAGCTCCATGCCTACAATAGAGCCTGCCTTCCTCACCAGTTTGTCCAGGCGTGAGGTGTCCCTCTTCTTTATGCTGCCTCCCCAGCACACCACCGTGTAGAAGAGGGCGCTCGCCACAACCGTCTGGTAGAACACCTGCAGCATCTTATTGCAGATGTTGAAGGACGCCAGCCTTCTATTGAACCCACTTGACCTGAGCGTCACTAGCTCAAGAGACTATCCCAGCAATAAAAGGTGGAAGGTCAACCATGGACAAGGTGTCTGTCCATTGTAAGGCAAACTCATGAACACAACTGCACTCGGTATACTTTAATAAACATGAAAAGAACTGCTTCAGCCAGTATTCCTCTCCTGTGAATTATTTTTTGGCACATATTCAGCTATGAGTTTCTGTCACAAATCTTTAGTCACCCTAAACATCTAGACCCTGCTATTTAGGCCACCACCCCAAAGCCAATGAAATATATTAAATGCTCCTGTAAACATTTGCACTCCTAAAAGTGGCACGCTTTAAAAACATCACTTATCCTAAATGCTTTTTGCTCAGCTTTGAGTGGGACACCACCTTGCTAGACTAACACTTCTGGAATAGGGCAGCCATCCATTTAGAAAAGCTAAATGATCCACAAACAACATTTGGAGTAAATATTTGCATAACTACAGTTTTCAAAAATAGTAGACGTTAGTACATACTGGTCTAAACCTGGTGACCCTGAGACAGTGTGTCTGTGGCTGACATGTGTATAAGTGACCAGTTAATCTGCAAGTCTATAAAGTGCAACTGCTGGGTTGACCAGCATGTGGATCATAGAGTAGAATTGTTTGTTACTGGTGTGGTCTGGAAAATAGTGGTGCCAAAAGTCCAGTTATGATAAGAAGATTATTGTCAAGATGACCTGGAAGTTCAACGGTGTGCAAACCAGCTAGGAAGAAAGGGAAGCAGGAAAACAGGACCACCTTCATTTACAAAATCCTCACTAGGATGACCAGGACCCTGTTAAGACAAAACTCCTTTACAGAAGTACAGTAATCCCTCCTCCATCGCGGGGGTTGCGTTCCAGAGCCACCCGCGAAATAAGAAAATCCGCGAAGTAGAAACCATATGTTTATATGGTTATTTTTATATTGTCATGCTTGGGTCACAGATTTGTGCAGAAACACAGGAGGTTGTAGAGAGACAGGAACGTTATTCAAACACTGCAAACAAACATTTGTCTCTTTTTCAAAAGTTTAAACTGTGCTCCATGACAAGACAGAGATGACAGTTCTGTCTCACAATTAAAAGAATGCAAACATACCTTCCTTTTCAAAGGAGTGCGCGTCAGGAGCACTGAATGTCAGAAAGTGAGAGAAAAAACCAAACAAATCAATACGCTGTTTTGCTTTTAAGTATGCGAAGCACCGCCGGTACAAAGCTGTTGAAGGCGGCAGCTCACACCCCCTCCGTCAGGAGCAGGGAGAGAGAGAGAGAGAGAGAGACAGAGAAAAACAAACAGTCAAAAATCAATACGTGCCCTTTGAGCTTTTAAGTATGCGAAGCACCGTGCAGCATGTCACTTCACGAAGCAGCTGCACACAGAAGGTAGCAACTCTTTCAGCATTTTTAGACGAGCGTCCGTATCGTCTAGGTGTGCGAACAGCCCCCCTGCTCACACCCCCTACGTCAGGATCAGAGAAAGTCAGCGCAGGAGAGAGAGAGAGAGAGAAACAAAAGTAAGTTGGGTAGCTTCTCAGCCATCTGCCAATAGCGTCCCTTGTATGAAATCAACTGGGCAAACCAACTGAGGAAGCATGTACCAGAAATTAAAAGACCCATTGTCCTCAGAAATCCGCGAACCAGCAAAAAATCCGCGATATATATTTAAATATGCTTACATATAAAATCCGCGATAGAGTGAAGCCGCGAAAGGCGAAGCGCGATATAGCGAGGGATCACTGTATTCTGAAGACAGGCCTGCAGGCCTACCACTGGATATGGCGACAGAAAACAGCATGTAGTGGATTCAGGAAATATTCAGACTTCAATTTTTCATTTTGTTATGTTGCAGCCTGTGCTAAAGTCATTTAAATTCAATTTTCCGCAGATCAAGCAATACTCAAAACAGCAGAATTACAAAATGAAAACAGAATTTTAGAGTTTTTCTTGCAAATTTTAGAAAAATTAAAAAACTGAAATATCACATTGACACAAGTATTCAGACCTTTACTCAGTACTTTGTTGAACCAGCCGTTGTCTTCTTGGGTATGACACGACAAATTTCACACACCTAGATTTGTGGATTTCCTGCCATTCTTCTATGTAGATTCTCTTAAGCTCTGTCAGGATAGATAAAGACCATCGCTGGTTGGCTACTAGCAGGTCTCTCCAGAGATGTTCAATGGAGTTCCGGTCTGGACTCTGGCTTGGCAACTGAAGGACATTCAAAAAGTTGTTTCTAAGCTACTCCTGTGGTGTCTTTTCTTTGTGCTTAGGATCAGTGTCCTTTTGGAAGGTGGGAGAAGGTTTCCAAATATTCAAGTTGTTCCAATATCTCATGTGGATACTCAGCTACTTCAACTGCTTGACTCAGTGGATGATTCAGAGTCCCAGACCTCTTTACATAAAGAAGTGCTTCCTGGCTTAATTTGTAAATGCACTACCCCTACTTTTCTCTGATTTTCTTGAGCATGTTATGGCTGTTTAGTTGAACGAAGTCTGCTGGACCAACTTTCTAGATTAGATCCCAACTCATCTTTCTCTGCTCAAGCCTAAACAGATTTAACTTTCCGAGCCTGTTAGCGTAGGACTTGTCCTTAAGTCCAACTGGTTGCTCTGCTCTGCACAGTTTCAAGAGCTGCTATGTCTTTTTTGTTTTGTGGTGACCAGAACTGCACACGATACTCCAGATGTGGTCTCACTGGTGCGTTATACAGTCTAGCATACAGGGTGGTCCAGATCTGTTCGACTGACAACCATGTCCTCACCATTTTGGAATGCAGGGCAGGTGCTATCTATTGGCAACAAAAATAATTTTAAGTGAAATCTCTATGTGCAGGGCAGGTGCTGTGAATTCTCTATGTAATAAACTTAAGTTATAGCGTAATGAAAATTGCAAAATTAGATCTGGACCACCCTATAATGTAATGCCCCTTCATTTATAGTCAACAGTTTTTAAAATATAACCTAACATTTTGTTTACCGTTTTAAAATGCTTCAGCACATTGTATACATGATGAGAATATTGTATCAACATCAAACCCTAAATCATTTTCAGACCTTGGTGCCTGTAAGCCAGAGTCTTCTTCTCTTCTGTATTTATAATTAACATTCATTTTTCCCACATGTTATACTTTGCCCTTTTCTGCACTGCATTTTCCAGGTGTTCACCCAGTTCTGAAGCTCATCCGGGTCCTTTTAAATTGTTTGTGCTGTATCCTCTGCTACCCTTTCAGTTTTCTTATAGCAAGTGGTGAGTGAAACAATTCACGCAAAACTGAATTTGCAGCCAAAGAAATTTGACACAAAAAAGGTGTTTTCATGTATTAATTCCACATACATCTGTCTTACATTTAGTATTTAAGTAAATATCTTTAGTGAAGAAAAAACACCAGACTTGCTTCCTGTCATGTGAAGACATTTTGTTGAGCTTTGTTCTAGTAAGAAGATGCCCACTTTGCCAAACATGATGACCATTGTGGTGACTGCAATCCTAAAGATGCATCGGAGCCACAGATAAAACTCCATGGCACTCAGTTGCAGGAATTGAAAAACAGGAAAAGGTAGTTTCTAGGTAATAGCACAGGATCTTACTGTATAGTGAGTGTTCTTGTGAAAAAAGCAAAGTAAGGTTCACAATGATGCATTTCGATATGTCTTCATGAGGAAAAACTTTGCAGCATGTCATATTTTGTAAAAGCGCACTATGCTCCTCCGCAGCGATGTGAATGAGAAGCATAAATAGAAATGATTTTACTGGCGTGCTTTATGCAACTGTGGGAAAAAAAACACGGGTAAACATGGAAGTGTGAACAAGACTTTAGGGAGCTATATTGCTTGTTTTCCACCAAAAAAAACAAAAACAAAAACACTTTTTTAAGGCTGAGTTTTACATTTCACCATTAAGAAATTATAAGCCAAACAAATTTTAGGTTTCACAAAACCGTATGTGAATCTAAACTTCCCTGTTTCACTCCTCTGGTAATAGTTGCCCAGTCTGTTACACTGTGTCCACGTAACATCCACCACACTGCCAACCAGTGGAGATCCTTATGGAGCACTGGGAGACATCTTCTCAGATGTACAAACCACTGCCCACCTAAATGACCCCAGATTATTTGATCATGCCTTATAACATCAAGTTGCAGCTTTAACACTAAAAGAAAAGTTTACAAATACTGGGAACTTTTTAAAAGACATATGGGAATTATTGACTGATTATATGCCTCAGTTTATCAAGTAAATATGCAGATTACTGTGCATTAAAAATTAACAAACACTGTCCATTACTAACAAGCAGGTAGGGTGGTTTAACTAAACATTCAAAGAAATACTGTACGTGATAACCTATTAACACAGGACACAGTTTTGCCACATATCACATATGCCGTCAGAGTCTCCACGACCATTAACTAGTATTCACTTTTCAACCACTTCTTCGGCCATTAACAAGGGGGCTGCAAAAATGTATTACAGAACATAAGGTGCTGTGACAGAACCACTAGGGGGCCTGGCAGCCACCCAACCCGACACAGACAGATGTAGGAGGCACACTTTCAAAAGCACAACTATTTTTATTTTCTTCTCCTCGTTTGAAATGCCTTCCTCGTTTCCCACAGGCACAACACAGTCCCAATACACCAAACACTGCACAATACTCTTCCTTCTCTATTTTTCTCATCCTTGCCAAGCTTTGTCTCCCTCCTCCTGACTCTAGCTCACCAAGTAGTGGCTGCTGGCTCCTTTTATAAGGCACCCGGAAGTGCTCCAGGTGCTCATTGACCTAATTCTGGCAGCACTTCCGGGTGTGGCGGAAGAGCTGCTCTCCAAGGCTCAGCAGCAGCTGCAGCACCCCCTGGTGGTCATCCCCGGATCCCAACAGGGCTGTATCCAACTCCATCTCCCATAAAGCACTGCGGAAGTCTGAGGCACCACAGCAATCCATGGGGGCTGCCATCTAGCATCCCGGGGAAGGAACTGTTCTGGCCATGCTTGCTCCCCTGGTCCTCTTAGTGAAGAGGCGTCCCGGCTAGAGAAGGACCTTGGCCATCTGTGACAGTGTATATTAAATAAACTAAGAACAATGCACTCGGCCTCAAAAAAAAAAAAAAAAAAAAAGATGTCTACTGCTACTACATTAGCAAAATAGTATTTGTAGAGGGAACAGGGAACTCAAGAACAGTACTATCATCAGCGTAGCAAACAGGCACAGGTTTAAAAGAGAGATAAAGAATCGGTACTTGTCTTGAGTAATTCACACAAATCATTAGCCTACCGGCAAGCCGCTGTTAGAGTCAAAGACTGGGAGAGCCTCACACCTTACAATGTGAAGGTTTTGGGGCAGTGAAATCCATCCATCCATCCATCCATTATCCAACCCACTATATCCGAACTACAGGGTCACGGAGGTCTGCCGGAGCCAATCCCAGCCAACACAGGGCAGGAAACAAACCCTGGGCAGGGCGCCAGCCCACCGCAGGGCACGCACACACACACACACACACACACACACACACACACACACACACACACCAAGCACACACTAGGGACAATTTAAAATCGCCAATGCACCTAACCTGCATGTCTTTGGATTGTGTGAGGAAACCCACGCAGACACGGGGAGAACATGCAAACTCCACGCAGGGAGGACCAGGGAAGCGTACCCGGGTCTACTAACTGCGAGGCAGCAGCACTACCCACTGCGCCACCGTGCCGCCCGCAGTGAAATCCAATACAGATATTATATTTGAATCTTCCAAAAAAAAAACCAAATAGTATGTGTGGAAAGCATTAAAAAAATCTCTTTAGCTGAAACGGAAGCTCTAGATGTTCCCATAGTTCCCATGAGAGCAATTAACTCATCTTCAAAAAGAAAGGCCCTCGAGCCTAACAGAAAAAAGTAAAGGCCAATTTTTAGCTATGCCAGGAACGACATTGCTCACACGACTTAAAATTACAAATAAGCCTTTTGTAAAAGTACCCTTATACAGTAAGCTTCTCAATCATGTCACTCTGTCACCGCACACGTCCAAGCTATATAAGTAGTACAGTCATGCTCTGAAAGCAAACATTAGCATAGGCCAGGGGTAGGCAACGTCGGTCCTGGTGAGCCGCAGTGGCTACAGGTTTTCATTCCAACCCAATTGCTTAATTAGAAATCAATCATTGCCAATCTCAGACCTTATTTAATTTTATGGCTTGTTAGTCTGTGCAATGTAAGGCTCTTATATCGTAGATTTTTTTCCTTTCCAAAGATATCATCCAAATGATATGAAGCCTAAAACAGATCATTTTCAGTCTGTCACATTTTTCTATTAAGTGTTTTATTAAATCAAACCGTGCATGATGAACACACACAGATGTAATTGGAAAAAAGCTAGCTGGAAAACTGCTGGCTGCTTTGTCTTTTACATCTTATTGCTAATAAGGAGCAATTAAAACACTGAATGCAGCAGTTTAAGATTGAAATAAGCAATTAAGGTTGGAGAACCTTAACAAGCGAGACCACTAAAATGAAGCATCAAAATGTCACTTAAGCAATATGTGCTTCATCAGCAATAATTGAGTTCTCGTTAAGGAACTGGGTTGGAACAAAAACCTGCACATACTGTGGCACTCCAGGACCGACGTTGCCTACCCCTGGCATAGGCCCCTGCATTGAATTCAAGGAGGCAAATAAGGTTTTCAAATTTGATGTGTCTCTGATGTCACAAATCAGCAAATGTTTAGTAAACCTTGGCCATGTGTCATTCATTACAATGTTCAACCTGACCAGAATATACTGGGAGGTGTTAATGGTAGAATGAAGCTGTGAAAAAGTGCCTTCCCAAAATCAGATTAACTTTTTAAAAGTTGGTGAGTATCCCACTTGGCCACAGATTTCCTCTAACATTTCAGTATATAATGGACCACATTTTGAGAAGCCGCACCGAGTGTTCTAACAGATACTTTGAGTTAAGTTATTGTTTTAGTAAGATCCAAATTCCCATCTCACTAAATTATTCTGACTACACTTCTCTTTTGTTTTGTAGTGTGAGAATTCCAAGTACTTTAAAGCAACCATATTGTCTTGATTAATTGAGCTTGCAAGTGTGAATAAAGCTAAGTGTGTGTGCTCAGATGTGCCGGGAAAAGGCCAAGAAAAGAAGTGAACAGCTTAGTTGTAAGAGAGTTTGATTTATTTTGACAGTGGCAGCCTGTTTGAAGTAAGGGATCAGGAGAAGAAACGTAGTCATAAAAGAAGTCGAAAATTTGAAAGTGGGGAGTCAGGAATCCAGTAATCAAAACCAAATTGCTGTGCCTGAATCATAAAACACTTCCAAAATAACAAAGAACGTGTGCTAGAGTTTGAATATATCCACAATTTTGGATAAACTGTTGTGCACAACACCAGCCATTATACGGTCACCCCGATGACATCACACGATGTGACTTCTGATGCCAAGCCCTCTAGCAACAGGTTGTTGCCACATGGGAATTGTTCACCAAAATGGTAAGGCACATAGTAAAACAAAATGGCATTGCAGGAAATAAACCAATTCAAAACAAATGTACAAGTTCTTCAAAAGTAGAAAATTCTGAATCAGTGCCCTAAACAAACTTAAATAGAGCAAGGAAGGGTAGAACAAGAATAAGGAACATGACAGAAATGTAGATGAGATCAGATCATAATACCCAGCACTGATCCTCAGAAAAGATGAGAACTTGGTGGAAAAGGCTGCCACATAATGCTGTATATGAGTAAAGCTTTCACTGTTCTTTCATGGAAAGAGCCGAAAAGACACTACGGTTGCTCCTCTTTACATTGAAGAGTCCAGTTGGATATATTTGATATTCTATATTAATCCCTGAGGGAAAACTGTCCTTTCACATGACCTTTGGGAGTCAGAGTGCATTGTACAGCACCCCTTACCCCTTGTGGTAATGTGAGGTATAACATAGAATCCAAAATAAATGTTGGTGTGCCACCCATGTCACCCTGTTTAATTAACAGAAAGCACCATAACAAAAATGCATGATGGTGAATAGAAAACAACATAAAGAGTCGCTATGCCATCTCAAGGTTCTTAGGTCTGGAGCAGAGCTCCGTCTCCATCAAGTGCTAGTCCACAATGAAACGCCACCTAGCGGGAGTGCCTTGAATACACAGTCCTCCATTGGAAGGGGCAGAGACAGTTGCCCTCATTGAGCATCTTCTCTGTGCTGTGGGAATAGAAAGAGATGACACTGTTAGTGTCAGTACCCTCTCTTGCCTCGGGGTGCCAGGAAGATGATTATGCGTTTCACCCTACAATGTTCACCCTGACTGTGGAAGTGCGTGTGGGTCCAGGGAATAATGGAGACAAGATGATTGAACTGGTTAGCTTTCTTATCTTAGTTTTCTTTCACTTTCAGCTTGAGCCACAGTTACAAACGTTCCAGGAGTTACCTATTCTCTAGCTTCTATTTTACACTCACAAAACATGGCCAAAGATAAACAGGTCTTTTACTATGACTGTCAAACTGATTATGATTTTATTGTGTATAAATGTTTAAGGTCAACACAAATCAGTAAAGGAATGATTAAAGCCTAAACTTTGCCTTTTTTCAGCATTACCCATTTGGCTGATATGAGGTAAATTGAGTGAGGTACGACTTTATTCTGCTACCTTCCCTTAATTGCTGTGATTATCAGTACTGAGTAGATGGCAGGGCTCCATACATACAACAAAAATTTTTGGACTTGATACTGAGAAAGTACCTCCCCAGATCTGCGTAAGTGATATGCTTAAGAAACTGATGACATGAGATGATCCTACACAGATTTTAGTCTCATTTCAAGAGACTATCACCTTGCTGTAATAAGATCAACTTGAGAGACGGAAACTCTACAGCTAACACCCTTGGCTGTGAAGTTTCAAGCTAACAGATGCAATGTTAACATTAAATATCTGGATGCTGTATAATATATAAAAGGGCATAAATTTACATGTAAAATTTTAGCTGCAGTGCTACATCCACTGAGAAACAGAAAATTCACGAGCCACGTTAAACAACATCTCTGCGAAATGCCAGTGTAGAAATCCCAGAACAGGCATTGGTGAGGACAGTGTGGACATGCAGTCTGCTTCCAGAATGTACCTCTTGCAGAGCTGATGGAACTGGGATTGGCATAAATAGTCCAAATATATCTGAATATGTTTATTTTTAAAAAATAAAACATATTGGCTGGAAAATATTGGGATAACACAAAGCCCAAAATACTATATGACGCCCAACTGTTATCCTGCCAGTCTGGGGAGGTGTCTCAAAAAGGTCACAGTGATCAAAGTGATGGCTCCCTCTCACTTTCCATCTCCCTTTTCTTATCTTACGACCCTAGACTCTCATCTTCCTGCCAGTCAGCAGTTGCTCCAAATCTCAAGATTTGTTTTACCCTCTGACCTCCTGGGGTCAGGGCACGTCACCTTGAGTACCGATACCTTCTTTAGACAGCTCCTATAAGGCCTGCTCAGCCTTTAAAAGGCTACAACTCCTAGGCAAATTCCAAGTTGCCTGCCTTCTAAAAAGAACATAGCTTCCTTTGAAATACATGAATTCCTTCCACATGAATATATAAAGGACCTCTCCTTTTTGCCATTGTGGTTTTAATTGTTTCCTACAGGAGTGCCCGCTGCCTTGTGCCAAACACAGTAACCCTCTGCAGTACATATGAAATATATGTAAATGTGTAATGGGTATGCATATACGGTATGTTGTATATGTTTTTCTTTCTTACTCAGACTAGCAACCTAATATTCATTAAAGTAACATAATTTCTTGTGTATTCTTTCACATTTATAATACCCTTCACCACTGCAAAGTGCTGGTTTCAGTTTATCTGTCTTTAGTTTTTAGTCTATTCAGCTTTATGTGCCAAATTTAGTTCCATGCCCTCAACAACAGCTTTCTGAAATGCTATCACAAAGGTAAAAAAGACATTTTAAAGCAAGAATAGCATTTTCTAAATACTAAATTTAAACAAGATAATATATAGGGAAGGGACACAGCACCCGCAGGATCCCAGTTCCATTAGGTGAGCAGAGAAGCCATTGTGAGGGTATCAGCAACTGGCAGCTTCAGAACAGATCCTACTGCACATACAGTCTACTTAAAGAGTGGAAAAACTTAATCTCTTTCAGATGGGCTCTTATACTACAGGGCCAGGTGTGATGGAAGAAAGCAAGCTGCAAAATGACTTGCTAAGGGAAGCTTTAGATCTGCAATAACACAGGCAGGCTGCCTGCCACATGCTGTCCTTACCGAAAACTGACACCGGTACTATCAAATTAACACTCGTTGTTAGTAAAACTCATTACGATATGCCTTTGCAGACAGAAACTATATGTGTGTATATGTGTAATGTATAATAGCTAATCCCCTCCTTTAACCGTCACCTTATCGTGGTGGAGGGGTTTGCGTGTCCCAATGATCCTAGGAGCTCTGTTGTCCGGGGCTTTATGCCCCTGGTAGGGCCACCCAAGGCAAACTGGTCCTAGGTGAGGAATGAGACAAAGAGCGGTTAAACAAACCTCCTATGAAGAAAAACAATTTTGGATGGCGTTTTCCCTTGCCCGGACGCGGGTCACCGGGGCCCCACTCTGGAGCCAGGCCTGGAGGTGGGGCTCGATGGCGAGCGCCTGGTGGCCGGGCCTGCACCCATGGGGCTCGGCCGGGCACAGCCCGAAGAGGCAACGTGGGTCCCCCTTCCCATGGGCTCACCACCTATGGGAGGGGCCAAGGAGGTCGGGTGCAGTGTGAGTTGGGTGGTGGCCGAAGGCGGGGACCTTGGCGGTCCGATCCTCGGCTACAGAAACTGGCTCTTGGGACGTGGAATGTCACCTCTCTGAAGGGGAAGGAGCCTGAGCTAGTGCGCGAAGTTGAGAGGTTCCGGCTAGATATAGTCGGACTCACCTCGACGCACAGCTTGGACTCTGGAACCAATCTCCTTGAGAGGGGCTGGACTCTGTACCACTCTGGAGTTGCCCCCGGTGAGAGGCGCCGAGCAGGTGTGGGTATACTTATTGCCCCCCAACTTGGAGCCTGTACATTGGGGTTTACCCCGGTGGACGAGAGGGTAGCCTCCCTTCGCCTTCGGGTGGGGGGACGGGTCCTAACTGTTGTTTGTGCGTATGCACCGAACAGCAGTTCAGAGTACCCACCCTTTTTGGAGTCCCTGGAGGGGGTGCTAGAGGGCATACCTTCTGGGGACTCCCTCGTTCTGCTGGGAGACTTCAACGCTCACGTGGGCAATGACAGTGAGACCTGGAAGGGCGTGATTGGAAGGAATGGCCCCCCCAATCTGAACCCGAGCGGTGTTTTGTTATTGGACTTCTGTGCTCGTCACGGATTGTCCATAACGAACACCATGTTCAAGCATAGGGGTGTTCATATGTGCACTTGGCACCAGGACACCCTAGGCCTCAGTTCGATGATCGACTTTGTGCTCGTGTCGTCGGACTTGCGGCCACATGTCTTGGACACTCGGGTGAAGAGAGGGGCGGAGCTGTCAACTGATCATCACCTGGTGGTGAGTTGGCTTCGATGGTGGGGGAGGATGCCGGTCAGGCGTGGTAGGCCCAAACGTGTTGTGAGGGTCTGCTGGGAACGTCTGGCAGAGCCCCCTGTCAGAAGTAGCTTCAACTCCCACCTCCGGCAGAACTTCGACCACATCCCGAGGGAGGTGGGGGACATTGAGTCCGAATGGGCCATGTTCCGTGCCTCTATTGTTGAGGCAGCTGACCGGAGCTGTGGCCATAAGGTGGTCGGTGCCTGTCGTGGCGGCAATCCCCGAACCCGTTGGTGGACACCGGCGGTGAAGGATGCCGTCAAGCTGAAGAAGGTGTCCTACAGGACCCTTTTGTCCTGTGGGACCCCGGAGGCAGCTGATAGGTACCGGCAGGCCAAGCGGAATGCGGCTTTGGTGGTTGCTGAGGCAAAAACTCGGGCATGGGAGGAGTTTGGGGAGGCCATGGAGAACGACTTTCGGACGGCTTCGAGGAGATTCTGGTCCACCATCCGGCGTCTCAGGAAGGGGAAGCAGTGCAGTGTCAACACTGTATATGGTGGGGATGGTGCGCTGCTGACCTCGACTTGGGACGTTGTGGGTCGGTGGGGGGAGTACTTCGAAGACCTCCTCAATCCCATTAACATGCCTTCCAATGAGGAAGCAGAGCCTGGGGACTCAGAGGTGGGCTCCCCCATCTCTGGGACTGAGGTCACCGAGGTGGTCAAAAAACTCCTTGGTGGCAGGGCCCCAGGGGTGGATGAGATACGCCCGGAGTTCCTCAAGGCTCTGGATGTTGTAGGACTGTCTTGGCTGACACACCTCTGCAACATCGCATGGACATCAGGGACAGTGCCTCTGGATTGGCAGACCGGGGTGGTGGTCCCCCTCTTTAAGAAGGGGGATCGGAGGGTGTGTTCCAACTACAGAGGGATCACACTCCTCAGCCTCCCTGGAAAAGTCTATTCAGGGGTCCTGGAGAGGAGGGTCCGTCGGATAGTCGAACCTCGGATTCAGGAGGAACAGTGTGGTTTTCGTCCTGGTCGCGGAACAGTGGACCAGCTCTATACCCTTAGCAGGGTCCTGGAGGGTGCATGGGAGTTTGCCCAACCAGTCTGCATGTGTTTTGTGGACTTGGAAAAGGCATTCGACCGTGTCCCTCGGGGAATCCTGTGGGGGGTACTCCGAGAGTATGGGGTACCGGCCCCCCTGATAAGGGCAGTTCGGTCCCTGTACGATCGGTGCCAGAGCTTGGTCCGCATTGCCGGCAGTAAGTCGAACCCATTTCCAGTGAGAGTTGGACTCCGCCAGGGCTGCCCTTTGTCACCGATTCTGTTCATAACTTTTATGGACAGAATTTCTAGGCGCAGCCAGGGCGTTGAGAGGGTCCGGTTTGGTGGGCTCAGGATTGGGTCACTGCTTTTTGCAGATGATGTTGTCCTGTTTGCTTCATCAGGCCATGATCTTCAGCTCTCTCTGGATCGGTTCGCAGCCGAGTGTGAAGCGGCTGGGATGAGAATCAGCACCTCCAAATCTGAGACCATGGTCCTCAGCCGGAAAAGGGTGGAGTGCCCTCTCAGGGTTGGTAGCGAGATCCTGCCCCAAGTGGAGGAGTTCAAGTATCTCGGGGTCTTGTTCACGAGTGAGGGAAGAATGGAGCGTGAGATCGACAGGCGGATCGGTGCGGCATCCGCAGTAATGCGGGCGCTGCATCGGTCTGTCGTGGTGAAAAAGGAGCTGAGCCGCAAGGCGAAGCTCTCAATTTACCAGTCGATCTATGTTCCTACCCTCACCTATGGTCATGAGCTATGGGTAGTGACCGAAAGAACGAGATCGCGAATACAAGCGGCTGAAATGAGTTTCCTCCGCAGGGTGTCTGGGCTTTCCCTTAAAGATAGGGTGAAAAGCTCAGTCATCCGGGAGGGGCTCAGAGTAGAGCCGCTGCTCCTCCGCATCGAGAGGAGTCAGATGAGGTGGCTCGGGCATCTGATCAGGATGCCTCCTGGACGCCTCCCTGGTGAGGTGTTCCGGGCACGTCTAACCGGGAGGAGGCCCCGGGGAAGACCCAGGACACGCTGGAGGGACTATGTCTCTCGACTGGCCTGGGAACGCCTTGGGATTCTCCCGGAAGAGCTAGAAGAAGTGGCCGGGGAGAGGGAAGTCTGGGCATCTCTGCTCAAGCTGCTGCCCCCGCGACCCGACCTCGGATAAGCGGGAGACAATGGATGGATGGATGGATAATAGCTAATGTATAATAATATGTATTAATATTTTGTATATATTGTCAAGCATGTGCACTTAGGGGGCACCTACAAGGCTTTCTCACAAAGCAAGCAACAGAGTCAAAGGAGGGTGCTATTGATAACACATTCTCCTTTTTCATCTTCAATATTGAAGAACTTCAGCCAGAAGACACTTGAATTCATTTCCTTTCCAACCCAGAATTCCCACCCCTTTTGGAGCCCCTCTATATAAGCAAGTGATACACCAGAAGTAGGTGTTCATTTTTGGACATGCATCTGAGTTAGAAGGAACACCTGCTCAGATGCGACTTTACTGAAAACACTTTTTGTCCCAAAGCAGCTGCCACCATTCTGATGTTCTTGTTCTTTTTTATTTTCTTTCAGCCGACTACACATAAAGTTCTCAAATCCACTTAATCCAATTCAGGATACAGGACGGCAGGGGTCTATCCATGCAGCACTAGGTACGGGATAGGAAATTATTCTCATCAAGGGCGCCAGTCAATCACAGAGCCCACTCACATTCCTAAAGGGCCGGTTCATCTGTACTTTATATTACCTCGTTAAATGGAATATCCATTCTTCTGTCTTTGGAGATGGTACTGAAATAAGAATTTGGAAGAATTATCTAAACAAAGTCTTAGGCAAAGTAAAAGACCCAGCAACTTTATAAAAGGTCTGTGTTCTCCTTTTTTCATCAATTAATCTTTTTTTTAACCAAATTGTTTGTTCTGATGTACTTTTACACACTTACTCATCCATCTATTAACAAGCTTATCTAATTCATTGTTACTGGGACTGGAATTTATTCTCACAGCATTTGACTCATGGCAGGGTTCAACCACGGATGGTGCACCAGTCCATTGCAATGTACATTCACTCATAAAGAGCAAATTTAGAGTAAAATAACATATACATCTTTGGTATGGGCGAGGAAAATTGAATTACCAACTGAAAAAACTAACCCAGACACAGGCAAATGTGGCAAGTTCTAAAATCCAAAGTTGGTATTTGAATTCATTAACTGTAGAGAAACAAAACAAACCTCTGTGCACATATTTCAACTTTTAATGACCAGTTGGTTCTTGTCTTGGTGGTACTGGTTATTTGCAGCCCTACAATTGATCTAAGTGGGTGTAAAATGGATGGAAGGATGGGTAATGATGCAATGATATTGCAGTAAATATTTTATGGTACTGCGGTGGGTTGGCACCCTGCCCGGGATTGGTTCCTGCCCTTTGTTGGCTGGGATTGGCTCCAGCAGACTCCCGTGACCCTGTGTTTGGATTCAGCGGGTTGGATAATGGATGGATGGATTTTATGGTATAAAAATAATTAACCAGTTCATTTCCATGACAGGACGGCACGGTGGTGCAGTGGGTAGCACTGCTGCCTCGCAGTTGGGAGACCTGGGGACCTGAGTTCGCTTCCCGGGTCCTCCCTGCGTGGAGTTTGCATGTTCTCCCCGTGTCTGCGTGGGTTTCCTCCGGGCACTCCGGTTTCCTCCCACAGTCCAAAGACATGCAGGCTAGGTGGATTGGCGATTCTAAATTGGCCCTAGTGTGTGCTTGGTGTGTGGGTGTGTTTGTGGGTTGGCACCCTGCCCGGGATTGGTTCCTGCCTTATGCCCTGTGTTGGCTGGGATTGGCTCCAGCAGACCCCCATGACCCTGTGTTTGGATTCAGCGGGTTGGAAAATGGATGGATGAATGGATTTCCATGACATGGCAGTGAGGGTTAGTGTTCTACTCTCATTGCATTGCTATAATCAAATGTTGCTTATTGCATCTCTCCATTTCCAGAACATTTGTTTTTCAACAGAAGGTCATCAAGAACTCCATTGGAATGCAGAAAGTGCTGCCAGCCCAAAACGGGTCTCCTCGGCACACACACTGACACTGGGCCAAGTAAGAGTCAACAATGAAACTAATCCACACATGTTTGGGATGTGGAAAGAAATTGGCATCCCTGGTAGAACAACCAACTTGGGCATAAAGAGAGCATGCAAACTCCACATAGACAGTGAACAGGCTAGGAATCAAACTCATTATCACGGAGTTGCGAGGCAGTAGTGATAATCACTTTGCCACCACACTGCTGGCAAACTTTCAAAGTGATTATTGTTATAGAATATCATAATAATTGAATGGACAGCTTTGACTTTAAAGACTAGTGCACAAATCATACTTGGTAAAGCAGACTCAAGACATCTATAACCATTTGCAAGTAGTGTTTTTTATATTTTGCATAAAATGACAGGCCTTAAAAATTCCACTTTGCTCTGTTTTTCATTTTACTTTTATTTCTTTTTATAACATTTTAATTTTATTAAAATCAGATAATATTCCATACATGCAAGTCAAGTGTAACAAAACTAGGTTTTACTTTTAAGCTACAATAATGGACACAAATGTCAGAATTCTTCTGTTAATGAAAGCACATAAAAATAAAATGTGAAATGCAGCTTCAAATGAGTGCCTTTACTTTTCAAATGCGCCCTCCTGTGACGTGAGTTGCCCTCCATTTCCCCCCAGGATTTTGGGTGCTCTGACTGTGAGGGGGGGATGGGACTGTTAACACAGATTCCACATGATTACTTAAAGCTGTGCTAATCGCTTTCCTCCCAAATGCTGATCCAATTACATGTCAAGGGCAATTACATCAAGCTGACAGCAGAAGAAAATGAGACAACAGACTTTCTCCTCAGATGGGGGGTCGGGTCTCATCTCTCTGTTTGCCAATATGTGGTAGACGTGTAACAAAAGGACAGGACTGTCAATGCCTAATGCAAAGAAGTAGTTCCCACAGAGTATCTGTTTGGTGGTGAATTATTTGTCTATGTCCCTTGCAGAAGCAGCATCAGGACTGTTTCGTTATCATACTGCTTGTTTTCTTTGGACCCTGCATCTTGGAGGGACTGCTTTTCTTGATGTACTTGGAGCAAAGCTCTTACATTCCCGAATGTCAAGAAAACCTCTTTCCAAGCTACTGTCACACATTTCTTGTGTTTACTGTAAGATTTACAAAAGGTCTTAAAAACATTCCTCCACTTATTTTAATGACTTGGCACTAAGCCAGTGGCATTTTAAAGAATTTAGAAACAGGGCCTAAACTTCAGAAGTGATGAAAATCTTTGACTATTCATTTTATTGAGTGATGTTTTAACAATGGAATCCCTTAGTGCCATTTATCCTTCTCACATTTCTACTTTCTGTTTAGAAATTAATCTTGGATGTGTTAATACACAGTGGCTCTTGAAATTAATAAGACTGTACTTATTAAAGAAAAGGTGTAAATACTGTCTCCTTTGGGAGGGTTGTGTGTCTCCTGAACTCTCACAAAGAAAGCTGGGCATTAAAATGATAAACAACTTTTCATTTTTTGAATTGTAATATGGTTTTCTGGAAAGGTGATGACTTCAAAGAGTCTAGAAAATGAAATTAAGAAGATTTATGTCTGCTTCCACACAGTCTGAATCTTATTAGCCAAGGTCTTAGAATGCAGCAAGGTTTCTAGCAATCAAGTAAAGGCAAGCTTTACTTGATGTGTGCTACAAATGAATGCTGTTGAACTCTGCCTGAGAGGGTTTGATTTCAGTAATAATTTTATTAAATGTATGATAATATGAATGAGAAAACAATGCAATATTTATCCTTATCAATAGACTAGTCTTCAGTAGCTCTTGAGAATTCAACAATTTATTGAATCCACCTAAGATAATTTGACACAAGGTGGGTGTGAGGTAGGAATAACAGTTGACGATGTGCTAGATAGGAAACACAGACACATCCAAACTCACGCCAACCCAGTCTGGAGTCACCAGCTAACCTAACATTAGTGATGAGCAAACAATTTCACACAAAATTGAATATGTAGAGAGGTGCTTATTTAGTGCCTGAAAGCATTTTATGTATTAATTCCACTTTCATCTGCCTGTCTTTTAGTATTTAAATACAGAACTCTGCTTAGCTGTCAGCCGTGTGCTGCGAATGTTCTGGTAGAAGGTACTATGATGAACACTTTGCCAGTTATGATGATAGTTTTGGAGATCACAGTCCTAAACAGGTATCAGAAACAGAAAAGACATTCAGAGCTAAACAGCTCATGTTGGTGGTTAGGCAACAACAATGAGAAGGTTTCCATATATTGAGTTTTCCTTTGGAGAAGACACAGCAATGGTGCATTTTGGTGTGTCGTTGGGTGGAAAATATGTAGCATGTCACATTTTTAAAAAATGCATGGTGCTCCTCTGCAGTGATCTAAACAAGACTCATAAACAGAACTGATTTTTTTGGTGTGTGACAAATGTACACGTGTTACACACATACTGTAAAGAACACAGACAACATTTATGTATGATCAAGGCATAATGGAGCAAACTTTCTTGTTTTCCACCGCAAAAAAGTATTAATATTCAAAACATATATTTTAGTTAGTAGTCAGTTTAAGAAAACTGTATGCAAATTAAAACTTCACTGTTTCGCTCATCACTACTTCTCATAATAACAAATTCAGGGTGAAAAGACAGTGGAGTCGAGACAATCACAAGCCTGGAAGAGCATCAGTTTCTGGAGACCACAGCAGGGCACACTCACAGTCACTCATACCAGCCCAAACTAGAGTCACTTGTTACCCTAACATGCACATATTTAGGATATGGGTGATAACTTCTGTATCTTATTTTGACTCAGGCGCCGCCGAGAGTGGCAGCCTTTTCAGCAGCTCTGTGTATGACTTTATTTTTCTACTTTTTTTATTGATCACTCCTATCAGTATGCTGCTGCTGGAGTATATGAATTTCCCCTTGGGATTAATAAAGTATCTATCTATCTATCTATCTATCTATCTATCTATCTATCTATCTATCTATCTATCTATCTATCTATCTATCTATCTATCTATCTATCTATCTATCTATCTAGCGCTAATTACACAGACCTAATAACAGGAAACTGCCGGTTCTGATTAGATCATACTAGTTCATTTTGGTTTATGACATAAACAGAAGAAGCAAATTGTATATAAAATACTTTTTCTAATGCTGTGAATCCAAAGCACAGCATAGGCATCTTTTGTGTGCTGGATTTGAAAATTTGCAGTAGGGGTTCTACTATGAGCTGCACCTCTTCTATTCTTTGTGTGACTTAGTTATATCTGGACATGTTCGTTGACTATGTTACTTTTCCAATGCCATATTAGGATTTATGTGAAAGGAGAGTGGTAGGTAGAAAAAAAATGAAAGTACATGGAATGGTCAATGGATGGAGGGCCACTGCTTTTCCAGTTTGTTTTGCAGAGTGCTTAGATGTGAAGGAAATGGACTACACACCAGTTGTCTTGTGTTCACCCAGCATCAAAAATTTGCCGGCTTTCCTGTAGCTTTAGCTCTGCTCACTATCTCAGCAGCCAAGCACTGCCAGCAGGTACCATGCTGTAAATGGCATAATGTAATGATGGCACATGTGACAGTTATGCCAGTGGCAGTAACATATATCTGATCTGTGTTAGCATTTTATGTTGAAGTACAAGCTGCACCTCAAGATAAATGCCATCAGTTCAAGAAAACGGGCAACAGCAAATTATAAGAAATTAAAAACCTAATGTATCACAACACAGAGTAACATATTCAGTTGCAGTACCTGGGCAACCTCCAAACACTGCCAATAAACTGAAAGCTTATCTGCATTCTGTGAGCAGCACGGATGACAAAAGATGTCACACTCATGTAATCAGGTATCACAAATCTCTGCCTTAGCTTTATTTCTGCTGTTATCAGTCTGAGTTTTTGACTTCTGGAAATCATTTTTATATGTTTTGGTGCGGATTCATTTTATTTGTCTCATTGTGACGTCATCATTTTGCTACTTTGCGGTTTTGTTTTCATACTAACACTAATATTTTTAATGTTTAACCAGCTTGGGTGCAGCCATATGTTACATCACAACACTCATGTTTAAAATCTGGCAGCACTCAGAGCTTTCTGTCTAAGATTCAGATTCTCTTTATTCTAAAACTGTTTTGGTAACGTTAGTGGAAGCAAAAATGCAATTTTATGAAGACCTTCTACAGTATCAAGATTTCTTACTTTGTTCCCTTCCACTGCATTTTATGCATTTTAGATTACTGACTTTAATAATTGTTTTACTGATGACCTTTGGCAGTTTGGTGACTGAAAACCTAACTGTCCTTCATCATTTTCATCTTCTGGTCGTGCTAGCTCACTGTTACACCATCTGGTCTGCAGTACCTCTTATCATGTGTGCCATTGATATCTCCGGACTACTTTAGCTACCATTTGCCATTTCCTCTCTGTATTTAAACATGACCTTCTTCTTTGTAAAGGGTTTCACTAGCAGAGGATGCTCCTTTGATTATAATTGCATGTTTAGCGATTATTTAAAGGAAACTTCCATGTGTTTCCTTTGCTTAGGCTTGAAGCTCTTTTTTTCCCCCGAAGTTCATGGCTTATTTCTCTCCCTCTTCAATGGCTTCCTATTTTATGTGCCCTTTATGTGTCAAATATGGGCTTGGGCTCCACCTCTGGCTCATCTCCACACACCTACTTTATTGTGTTGTCAGGTAATGTTAATCATGCAGCAGTCAGGTATTAGTGGGTCGGACATATAAGAAAAGTCTTGGGTTTTGTTGGGAATTTATTCATTATAATGGCCCTTTGGATCATTGCTTTGTTTTATGCAGAATAATTTCCTGCTTTACTGCATTTTGTGCTTTGATCAATTACTCATTTCTTGATCCCTGTTTTGGACTAATCCATCCATCCATTATCCAACCCGTTATATCCTAACTACAGGGTCACAGGGGTCTGCCAACATGTCCTGCCCAGCCAACACAGGGTGCAAGGCAGGAAACAAACCCTGGGCAGGGTGCCAGCCCACCGTGGGGCGCACACACACACACAGCACAATTTAGAATCGCCAATGCACCTAACCTGCATGTCTTTGGACTGTGGGAGGAAACCGGAGCACCCAGAGGAAACCCACGGGGACATGGGGAGAACATGCAAACTCCACGCAGGGAGGATGTGGGAAGCGAACCCAGGTCTCCTTACTGCGAGGCAGCAGCACTACCACTGCACCACTGTGCCGCCCGTTTTGGACTATCCATCCATCCATTGTCCAACCCGTTGAATCCGAACACAGGGTCACGGCGGTCTGCTGGAGCCAATCCCAGCCAACACAGGGCACAAGGCAGGAACCAATCCCGGGCAGGGTGCCAACCCACCGCAGGACACACACAAACACACCCACACACCAAGCATGCACTAGGGCCAATTTAGAATCGCCAATCCACCTAACCAGCATGTCTTTGGACTGTGGGAGGAAACCAGAGCGCCTGGAGGAAACCCATGCAGACACGGGGAGAACATGCAAACTCCACGCAGGGAGGATGTGGGAAGCGAACCCGGGTCTCCTTACTGCGAGGCAGCAGCGCTACCCACTGCACCACCGTGCCGCCCGTTATGACTAATAAAAATTAAAATACTTCTTTGTGTTTAATAGATTTCTAGTTTTCAATATATGCTTCATTATGGCTACTATTTTAAGGCACCTTGAAAGGGATTTCAGAACAAACACATGAACACTGAAAAATACAGAAACTTCTGTTTTGAAAGTGGATGACATGATTCAAACAGCCGCTTTACAGCTCCTAGGATGCTGGTTCAGCTCCTGGCCCAGTCCCTGTCTGTGTGGGTTTCCTCCAGTATGTTTCCAAACTGTGTGTGTGTACAGTTTCATAAGTGTAAGTGAGAGCTTGTGTGAGTGTGAGTGTGGGTGCTCTGTCCAGGGCTCATTCTTTCCCAAACCCTCTGAGATAGGCGCAGCTCCTTGTGTCCCTATAATGGAAATAGGAGGAATCATAAAATACATGAATGTGTTTTGTGAACATGGGAAAAAATTGCAGAATGTAGAGAAAAACTAGCAATGAAAAGATTTCAGTAAATACCATTAAGAATACTAAAAGGGCACAGCATGGCAGGCCAGCAGGTTAAGTTACACCTTCATAACACTCCATTCCTGTTATAATTGCAGCCTGAAGTGCCCCCTGTGTAGCATTTATCTGTTCTCTATTTTTCTAAGAAGTCCCAGTTTCCCCATCTCTAACTAAAGACATGCAGTCATGTATCCTGTCGACTCTAATTTGGCCTACTGTGTACATGATTGTGCCCAGTAATGGAGGGGAAACCCTTTCATAGGTGGTTCCTGTTATCATGCCTCATGCTGCTATGACAGGCTCTGACTTGCTAAGACGCTGTTCTTCAGAAAGTACATTTGGAAAATTGATGGATGGATGGTTGAAATTAAAGAAGTTAAAGAAAAAATGTAAAGTAAAAAGGGCATTAGGAAATGTAGTAATCTGAAATGATTTCTCTTTTGTATCTGAAAGATATACAGTTGGTGTAAGTGACTGCAGTTTTGTGTGTGTGTGTGAATATGCCCTGTCTGGGGTTTGTCCTGGTTCTGTCCTTTATGTCCCTGACATAGACAAGTAGAATATGGATAATGAATGAAAAAATGACAAAATATGAAAAGGAAACAGAAAGAATATTTTTAGACTGTCAAAGCACCAAACTAAACACTGAATGCTGAAATTCCAGAAGATTGGCTTATTGGAATGAAAGCTTATATAACATAACTTGCATAACTACTTAATATTGTCTGTCTATGTGCCAGTTACCAAGCCATAAATATCTAAATTTGACCTTTGCTTCCTGATTGTCTGTTCTGGGAAAGAGATAATGTAGCTTGGCAGCATGGGAGAACGCTAACAGAGGCAAAAACTAAAATGGGAAATGGAGGGTTTGCCCTGCTCCCTGCTCCTTTATCAGCCCTATTTTATGGTATCAAATATCAAAAAAGCGGTGACTGCACTTGAGCAGATTCCACTGGCTTATCTGATCACATCATCTTTCACTGAGTCGGCGCAAACTGTGTGGAACGTGGAGTTAACAAAGCCAGATGATATGTGCTTTATTTGATGCTTCAATATCCAAATTTTATTTCATTTTTATGTTCTATTTTCCTTGAAGAATGAGGCCCTCTATAAATGCTTTTCCAGTCACAAAGTAAAAAGTTACTAGAAATCCATGCACATATTCTCATCTTAAATACTAAAGGGGTCTTGGGTAGCACAATAGAAATTCTGCGTCACAGCAGTTGGATATCAAGGTTTAAAGCAGGCTAGCTTGGGTACCTTTTGTGCGGAGTTTACAAGTTATCTTTAGGCTAAAGTCAAGCTGTTTTATGCTGATTGTTCATGGGTGTGAGTGTAAAATCCCATCTTGGTCTCTGGTTTGTAACAGGAATGGAGTGTTATGAAGAGATAACTTTATGGTTTATGGTTGGTCCCTGTTTCACCTCTCTTTCTGTTAGTTACACTCTAGCTTCTTGTAAACCTGTGGCAGACTGAGAGGGTTACAATATGGATGTTTTATGTCACCCGTTCACAACATTTTTTCCAAAACACTATAATAGAGAATACAATGTATGATTGTCATTAGTAAATGTATCAATAAAAAATGCCCTTCCACCCTTTCATCCATTTTTGAATGAATCCACTTTAGGACCATAGAGGGCCAGTCTGTCCCTGCAGTTCAGGCACAAAACAGTTTTCAACCCTGGATGGGGTGATAGTCAAATATTTGATGGTTTAACAGGAAGGCTTGGGCAAGATGTGCTTATTGTGGGTTTTGAAATTCTTAAGAATGCTTAAATCCATAGTGACAGAAAAAGAGTTTCACACAACAGAAGGAGACAACAGCAGTTGCACAACTCCAGATGGACTTTTGGAATGTTCCTCAGCTGAGTAGTTTAATGTAGGTGGCTTGCCCTGGGTCATGGAATGCACCAGTGTCTGAGCCAAAATTTAAAAAGGGAACCCCGGGCTGGAATCCTGACACACTAAACCACACAGCCTGTTCCTTTTAAGATTATGAAACACTCTGTCAAGAAAAGGTAAAGCAGGGGTGGGAGTCTAAAGCTCCATGTTAAATGATCTCCTTATACAGTAGGTAGGATGTAGGCCATTATTAATGCCAATGTCTGTGCCAAGCCAAATGCTGCTGGTACACTGCTTACACTGAAAACCTAATCTGGTTACTTCTCCAGTCCAAAATATATTTCAAAAGATTCCAGCAGTTTTCAAATTTTCACTCTATAGAGGAACAGCTGTCCAGAGCAGCGAACAAAAGAAAGTGTTTTCGTAAAGTACATTGTTTTTCAGACAATGAACACTATATTTCTAACTTTCCTTTAGTGGAATTTGCTGTAGTACTTGAGTGAATTGGCATTTTATTCAAGCACAGTTTAACATGGATGTGGAACTTTTTATGGGAGAGTACAGTTCTGACGCTTCATTACATCTTCATTCTGATTCATTAATGCTTTTCTGTTGTTAATGTATACAATATTGAATGGATTTAGGTTGCTTGACAACAATAGCACTATTGGGCTATGAGAACAGTTTTGTGCTACCCTGATCGTGATAAGTGGTTTATGAAAACAGACATTTTGGATATTCTACAACATACTTTGTCTTAAGCTGTTTCTTCAGTAATATCAGAAACAATAACTAGGTGGATTTCTATCTCTATGTGTGTTTCTTTTACTTTTTCTTTACTAGGGCAGTAGTAAACATCCTTTTTACTTTTTTATAAACCTGTTTTAGATTTTTTTGGTAGCTTGACCTTGTTCAAAATGCTCATTTCTTCCAAATTCTTTGACATTCATTATGGATGGATCTTTCCAAACCACACTTAAAACCCTTCTTAGTTCAAACAGTAATAACAGCTTTGTGCTTTATTTGTGTCTAGTGCACTTTAGACGCCACTTTACACAAAACATTAAATATTTCGTAAAACAAAACTGATCCAAACGACAGAAGCAAGTGGATAAGAAACAACACCCAAACCAACAATGCCTCAACTGCAGTGGCACAACATCAACCTCTTGTCTTATTAAAGGCTTAACAAGTTGCTATGAGCTGTGAAATTTTAAAAAGGGGCTGTAAAAAACAGAAGCAAAGAGTGTTCCAAATTTATTCATAAAATATTGCAATTTGGTACTAAATCTCAGTTATCTGTTAGATGGCTATAATAATTGCCTTGAACTTTTAATATTTTCAAGCAGCTATTCACAATCACAGTAAAGGTAAAGATGAGAGCCTCTGGTATGCTGTAGTGCTCTTTACTGATATTTAATTTAAGTTTAAATGGTTAATATTACAGATTAAATTAATATTGTGCCTACCTGATGGAAGTTAGCTTCTTCACCAAAATGAGTAATGTAGTGGACTTATCAGTGCTGAAAACCAAAACAATCAGGTTTAGAAGTGTTAGTTTCATCCAAGACTTGGATTACTAGGCTGAGTTTCTAACTGAGAAAGACTGGCAAAAATGTGTTTCAATAACTACTAAGTAAGTGTTTCTATCTACCTGACATAAACATAAAAAAGGATGGGTTCAATGATGTTTGACAATTAAAACAACAACAACAGTATGCCGTTACAAGAGTTGGACTGGCAAAGGCCAAGACAAAGTGGCACCCTGTTATTACAGACTCTTTTGACTGCCAGTGACCAAGTATAATGTGTGCTGCCTTCAGGAAAACAAAGGTGTGATAGTAAAGTATTTTTAATCCATTGCAAAATGCAGTGTATATTGTTTGGCCCAAATGGTGGCATAAACAGTATGCATATATTAATGTGGAATAATCACAATAAAATTGTTTTGCTAAAATTAAGCATTGACTATAAATCAGTTAAATGCTATTAGTTTTCTATCAATTCAACCATTAACCTCTAAGCCCATATTTTCAAACATGCAAACATTCAAACTGAACACAGGGGGCATTTAGAGACACCAATTTACCAAACATGAAGAGAAGTAATTTACCCAAAGAAAAAAACACAAAAACATTGGAGGAATTTGTAAAGTCCACAGACACTATGATCAGGCCTTCAATAGAACTCAGTTCTCCGGAGCCGCCATACAGCAGCACTAATCACTGTGCTAAGTCGCGTCAGTCAGTCAGTCAGTCAGTCAGTCAGGCATTATCCAACCCACTATATCCTAACACAGGGTCACCGGGGTCCGCTGGAGCCAATCCCAGCCAACACAGGGTGCAAGGCAGGAACAAATCCCTGGCAGGGCACCAGCCCACCACAGTTAGTCACATCACCTACTCGTAATTTTAAAGTAAAAATGTTTTTGAAAATAATAATGAAAGTGATTCCAAATTTGTCCTTTAATAAAATTGTTTCATCATTCCATTGAAAAAGTAGTATCATATACACGTTTAACTTTGATAGTATGTTACTTCACCACAAAATAAAAGACTAAATAGAAAAATGATGGGTGTGTTTCACACAGAACAAAAATGAACAGTGATCACTTACTAAGGGAGAAAACCGTAAATGAGTAACATCTCTCTCTACATGTGCTTTCTGACAGGACCAGCTTGGCTTTTGTATCTACATCCAACTTCAACATGCTGTAGCTTTGAGAAGAAGGTTCAACATGGCATGCTTTATGTTTTGTGCACTGAGACTCCATTAACATTATTTAATTTAAAAATGAAGTTATTGAATTTTCAGCACAAAATGTGTTGCATGCTCTTTCAAAGGACACAGCAACTGAAATTCTCAGTGATGATTCATTATATTTCATATTTCAACATTTTTTTTGCACAACATATGCAGTTGTCCAATAATTTCTTTGGTAATTATAACAATAACTATGGCAGAATGTGCTGTACATGTAGAAACTGAGTTTCCAGTAATTGCTTGGTCAATTATTAGAAGATAAAGGTCATATTGTGCTGTATATGTGCACTGCTTTTTATTGCCACTTCTGGAGACATTCAAGGAGTACACATATGACCTCCCCATGTCTATTTTTTACATTAACCTAATATTCAAAATGACAACTTTTTCAACATGCCAGTAATAATACTACTTCAAGTAAGAAATGATGAGAGGTAATTCAATATATTATTTCTAAAAAGGACAAGTGGTCACACGTTACATTCCTTTCACGTATTTTGCCTTCAGTTGTGGGAAAACGGATTCCACAAAGACAACTCTAAAAAAAGGAAAGGAAATGGTCTGTAGGCATGTTTGCACTTATTAAACTGAATACAGTATGAAGTTAAGCAGCACGCCTTTGTATAAACAAAGGGCATCATATAATGAGCATGTGCATGAAAACAGCTTCATATAGTCAGGGGGTCTGAATAATATTCAAAGTGGAATCTCCTTGAGGTTTGAATGAGTTAAGCATTTGCCAACGTGAAAAGGGCTAATATTTTAAATACATCTTCAGAAACTGTTTAATTCTGCATCTTTAATACACTACCATGCCTTTGGGTACATTATCTAAGAGGTCTTACCACCATAATAGCTTTAAAATGGTAGAAAATGTAAAAAGCGCTTTAGAAACAACACAACAAGCAGCATCTACTTCCTGTTTATCTAGAACTTTCTAAAACAAATTACTTAACAGAACAGAGTGACTATGAAGTGAGTTGTGCATTTAATTGAAAGTGCAGGAAAATCATTTTATTGTTATGGTGTCAGTGACAAAAATAGTACTTTTATTATTCTAGCAGTATGACACTACGTAAGTGACATATTCTGCCTTCAGATGCCGCATTCCAAGCATGCTATTCTGTACCTTACTGAGCCAAGCCTATCCGCCATGCCCTGTAATAACCTCTGTGACAGCTATCAAGCACATCTGCCATGAATTCAGGAATGTGAAACTGAATGTGCCTGTGTAGTTACTGCCTGAGAGAAGATCTGCAACTTTTTCCAAATTATCATTTGGGTGTAGGATGTGCCAGGACCGATGAAGTCAATGAGTTTGACATACTGTATATCCTCATAAGTATAAAATCTGGCATGGTCAGATGGAGAACTCTGTGATCTTTTTGGTCTGTTAAGGCTGACTATTCAAAAACTGGTTTGTAATAAAATAAATATTTTTAAGTATAAAGTTAAATGGGCGGCACGGTGGCGCAGTGGGTAGTGCTGCTGCCTCGCAGTTGGGAGACCTGGGGACCTGGGTTCGCTTCCCGGGTCCTCCCTGCGTGGAGTTTGCATGTTCTCCCCGTGTCTGCGTGGGTTTCCTCCGGGCGCTCCGGTTTCCTCCCACAGTCCAAAGACATGCAGGTTAGGTGGATTGGCGATTCTAAATTGGCCCTAGTGTGTGCTTGGTGTGTGGGTGTGTTTGTGTGTGTCCTGCGGTGGGTTGGCACCCTGCCCGGGATTGGTTCCTGCCTTGTGCCCTGTGTTGGCTGGGATTGGCTCCAGCAGACCCCCGTGACCCTGTGTTCGGATTCAGCGGGTTGGAAAATGAATGGATGGATGGATAAAGTTAAATTTCCAAAAAAATGTAAACTTAGAACCAGTAAGAGAAGTCTTGCGTTTACTTAACCATCTTTGCACTGAAGTAAAGCAATAGCAGTATCCCTGGATAAAGTAATATTTTCATTAGGCTCACCATAAATTAGATGGCACTCATAGGAAACTTGTGGGTTTCAATCCACGGAAAAAAATTACTTGTGTAGGGCACAGCACTCATTTAAAAAAAATTGGTTTTACATGCTTTATCAAACATTCTACCAATATTCCTGCCACTTTTTAAGCAGTTGCTGCTAGACTGACAAAGCTATTTAAGTAAGTATATGATATAAGCACTACAAAACTGATTCTTCACAGATTTGTTCTACTTAAAATAAAATAGGCCTACTATTACTGAAGCATTTGTCCATCCATGTTTTTCAAACCCATGTCAGTCTGTTATGGGTTACTGAAGATAAATGGATTTCTGTAATAGCTAGATTGTAGTCTACCTTATAATTACATTATATATAAAAACTAAATTTAGTTTCAAGCTTTAGGAGTTATTGAAAAGCATATTTTTATGATCATTTTTATTGTCATCATCTCTCTGACATTAAGTGACTCGTAGAGATAGTGGTTAGTTTCCTGTTGTTGGTAATTTCATCCATTATTTCCACACCCTGTTCATTTTAACAGAGGATATTCCAGCTGCACTGCATAAATAGCAGGAAGCAGCCCTAGACAGAGCAACATTCTGTCATACAGCACACTTTTTCAGGCACCCATGGGGCAATTTCAAGGAAGATAATGTGCTACGTTCATTTAGGCAGTGGCCAGGTCAAATATGAACCCATACTAGTAGAGCTGTATGGTGGAAGCATTAAATACTACATTTAGTAGCTCTGTTTTTTGTACTGTCTAGATGTCCTGAACTGAACAGATGGGTTAGAAAATGTTACTTGTTCTGTCTGGTACATAATGTTTGTTTATGGCTGAGATCTATCTATCTATCTATCTATCTATCTATCTATCTATCTATCTATCTATCTATCTATCTATCTATCTATCTATCTATCTATCTATCTATCTATCTATCTATCTATCTATCTATCTATCTATCTATCTATCTAGATAGCAGTGGTACCAAAGGAAGGGAGCAAGCTGTCCCTTTAAAGGAACATACCACTCAAAAATTTATTTTTATGTTTATTTTTTTAGCTTTTTAGTTTTTATATTTTTTTCATAATTTGATATTTTTATACATTTACTGAAACATTTGCCATTGCTTTGTTTAGTAAGATTGCCTCAAGCCCAGTGTGTGATGTTGAGGAAGTCACATAACCTGCCTGTGCTCCAACAGTTAAAAATGTATTTAACCAGTTTTACTACGTATGTAAACTTGTATAGTGCCTCGGGATGTTACTCTGTGTGTAAAGGTGAAATATAATATATGGGTGGCTTGTTGTTCCATTCAAGGCATTACTTCTGTGCTACATCCACTAAAATATATACTTCTCATTGATCTCTAAGGTATAACAAAAACAATTTGAACAGAACTACACTGAATACACCTCTGCACTGTTTGTTACTTTCATTTAATAGCTGAATTCATTGACTATACTTTCATTTACTTTTAAACTTCTCCTATTATTATAATTGCTACAAAAATCACTGTTCTATTTATTTCTGCTTCTTTTGAAGTTAATTTTACGAACTCAAATAACACGAGGCAGTTCTATATATCTGGCCACACAGTCTTCAATGGGTTACATGGTTTGCGTATCCTAGTGCGTAATTATGGCAAAGTATTCATTAGGCAATATGATACTCACACAGTACAAGCAACTTACTGTGAAAATGAAACTTTACAGAAAGCATACACTGAAGTATTTTTGTGATGTCAGCTTTTTTTTTTTTAAAGCTACCAAGCAGCATTATTTCAGGGCAAATGATAACAGATGTTCACAGACTTACAAGAAGGCCAAAGTGGATTATAAAAATGTTCCTTAGACTCAGGAGTCACTTCTCTGGAATGTACTTATGACACAATTTGCTTGACATGCCTTAAGCATTTGCAAAAAAACACTTGAGTGCTTAATGAAGGGTTGGAACATCTCAGCATGAGTGGTGATCTAGTGCAGACTGGCCAAGCTGAAATGCCTATAAATGGAAGGTACACGGACTACCTGGTCTGAAGAAGGCTTGGAGTGACACAGAATCACTCCTCTGGGCTCGTGTTGCCCAAGATTAGACTTTAAGCATATTTACCTAATATGCATATAACACCAAACTTTCATTTCTTAATGTACTTTTAAAAAAGAGTTTAATTAGTTGTGCCAAATGATTTGTTTCATTATTATTTTCTCTGTAACTAAAGCATATTTTTTTTGGCATACTATGCATAATTACCTATATTTACCGTCATAACACCCGGGTAAAATGGCTTAATTGTTGTCCTCAAGTATCAGAAATATAAAACATTCTAATGTAAATTAACTTAGACTATCAGTTCAGATAAGTGCTTCTCTGAGACACAATTATTCTTCCAATATACTACTGAAAGAGGACCTTTAGTAAATAAAATGATCCAAAACAGAATGCCCCATCCTATTTAAAATACTCAAAAATGTTTATTATTTAGAAAAATATAATGTAGGAATAAAAAGATATTCCTAAATAAAAATAAAATTCAAAAATTAAATGTCAAATTAGGAAAAAATGGGGGCAAAAACAAAACAGATCTAAAAAAAGAATGACCAAATAAGCTCAAAATAGAAAACAACATTTTTTTATCCAACAAAGGCAATATGATTATAGGGAGTGATCACAATACAACTAAACAAAAATGAAAAATGTAAAACCTATTTTCAAAAACAAAATATGAAAATTATAGCAAAAAAAACTCTAATAAAGGAAATCTGCGTAACCCACTTTGATTCAAAGTATAATGTCACGGCAAGCTCAACTTATACCCAAACCATTATTCCACAAAAGAAAAATATAAAAAAAATGTAAGGGGGTGATGATTATATGGTGTAAACAATCTAGAAATAAATGTATCTGTTCTACTAAACCAGAAGCTTTTCCCTTCTAATTTGATGGGGCAGATAACCCGCTTAGAAAACACAAAACATACACACCAAGAGAAACTTCCCCTCACTTTCTATTCATTCTCAGAATTAACTCTGCCACAAGCTTTCACCTGACTCACCACTCTAACTCAGGGACTCTTGGTGGGAATTGTTGCAGGATTCATGATATGGGGCAATCCCAGAGTCACTTGTTGGGTTTAATGAATACCAACCAGTCCTGGGACCATCTGCATGCACTGCCCTCTGTTGGACCCGAGTTTCATTGTTTCACATAACGCTGGTTGGTATTTAAAAGGCCTGATATTTGAGGCACATAAATAATTCAAAGACTAAATTACATCATTTAGCTTTGTCTTTTCGGTAATAACCCCAAAGGAAATCACAACTTGTGTATGTAATATAATTAATAAAGTTCCGGCCCCTTGTGATGCCCATTTAAGGTGTGCCTCTCAGCTATATCCTTCTAGTACCTGTGTGGAGTCTCTACTTATAGTGAACTTGTTGGGCTCTTACCCCACCTCATGCCTACTTTGTTCTGTTAGACCTGGGGCAGCTGGGCATATATTTTATATGTTTATATAACTTATTCATCCCATTCACAGTTAAATATATGTATAGTATTCCGTATGGGCTGCTGCCTTGACCATGGTTTGTTTCTGCCTTGTGCCCGATGCAGCCAGGATTGGCTCCAGCCCTCATCATCATGAATTGGATTAAGCAAGTTTAGTGGTAGATGGACGAATATATACAGTGCCTCTTCATAACTGTGTTCATGTGAATTGATAGGATGGAGCACAAAATGCTATATTTTTATCAAAAATGTAAGCACATGGGTACAGAAATAGAAAATTTCTTTATTTATGCTTCTAAAAGAATATTCTTAGTATGTACTGTACATATTCAATTTTTTACTTCATTCCAAACTTAAAGCATGACATCTTAAGGACACTTGTTTAACCTAGTAATACCATCATAGTGTTTTCACATTAATGTAAATCTCATATTCCTCTGACTGCTTTTGTCTAATATAGTGAATCCTATCTAAGCACCTAAGCTAAAATGAATATACATTTTCTGATGGAAAGATACTTGTGAAGACTTTCCAAAGTAAAACAGATGTCGAGATATGAGCTACTTTGCTGGTGTTTATTGGTGGTGGAAATACTTTGAAATGAGAGATTACCAAAAGGGCTGCTCAGTAATCTGCCCAGGGATAGAGAGGTTTCCAGGATGCGTAAATATGTTTGAGGACTTTGCTTGCGTATTCTGTCGTCATGTTGGCACGTTTTTATGACTAATATTTATGAAACCAGCAGGTTATCAGCCTTCTAAATGAACTGGCAAACAGAAGAAATTCTCATGGATCCCTGCACTGACCTTCAACATCAGTGTCAGACCACCTCCCTGGTTATATTTTGCTGTCAATTACAAATTATTAATGCCAAAACAATGTTTGCTTTAAAATGAAAGAAAGTCCCGCCTTTCCAAAAATATCTTACAAAACCCTCTATTCAGAATATTTGTGCAATCTGTTGTAAAGCATTTGTTTGATGTTTGCAATGGATTTCCCCTGTGTTTACATACAGATATCTATACTTTTTTATTTTACAGACTAGAATTTATTCAGGGTGTGCTCAAATAAGGATAATGCCGCTCCACCTAGAAGGATCACATTCCCATATGTTTCTTGTGTGTGTGTCTCTCTCTGCCTAGCGCAGGCCAAACTTTCTCTTTGTACAGTCTAAACAATACAAAAAACACTGATTCTCAGTGAACAAATGGAAAGATTTCATATGCTGAGATGGACACGGTAGCCCATTTTCCACTACTTAAATACTAAAGTATTGCTCCTGAGTGCATCCTACATTCCACTCAGGGGTCTAATAGACCCGCAGACCATAACTGTGTGACTCACTGTGAATTTTTTCTTGCACAACTGGAAAGAGAGCGCAATGTGTTCCGCTTTTGTAATTAATCATTGAGAGTTACTGTACTGTTGGATTCATGTTTTATTCTCTCCCTGACCCACTTTATATTATGGGGTATGCCAAATGTGGACACTATTTAAAAAAAGTTTCAATTTTGAGCATTGCAAACAGTTTGTTCTGCGAAAGTCTCAATATAAATCTTAAGCAGTACTAACCAAGCAAGTGACTTACTTGATGTACAGCAGCTGTTTCTCATGAAATCCTATGATACATTGCTCCTGATAATGACTGCTGATCTTCAAACAGGTGGAAAGTGACTTAAGCTGACAAAACTAAAATTCCATTTACCTATCCATTCATTTTCTTAATATAATTTTAGTACCTCCGGGACCTGGTGATATTTTAACAGAATGAGATGCACTGCTGACCATTATTACACTGTTCTCCAGTCTATTGTGTGAAAGTGCTAAAAATGTTTAATATATTTGTAAAACAGAAAAATGCTAGTGGTAATTACCATCAATTATATCATGAAACAATTCAGCCAAGCATCCATTACATGGAAATACTTATAACAGAATGAACTTAGTGTGATGCTCTGCAGGTCTAGCTGTTTAAAGCATGGGGGCTTATGAGTTTCTTCTGAAGCATGGGTTAATAAACTAAGAATCTAATGTGCATCACCAGGTAAGGCACTCATTAGAAAAGTAGCTCAACAATAAGGATCAGGCAAAAAGGTTTAAAATAGAGCAATACTAATTTCCTAATAAAATCACATAAGAAATGCAAATATGTAATCAACTATTAACTCTGTTTTACTAAATATTACAAAATGGTTTTAACTGAAAAATTATTTTCTAAGTGGTGCCCTGTGAGCTCAAACCAGAAAAAATGCACTCACAAAATAGACGGCTCTTATGAAAGCCTGTTTAGAACGAGGCATTGGCTCTTCCTTTCACGGTTTAGACACATAGTTATTCTCAGGATGTGTCCAGAAAGTCAGACAGTGTCGCCTGGTATCACCATCAGAATGACTCAGATGTATTTTCCAGATGGTTTTTTAAGCTGAAGCATGTATGGAGAGACCCAGGGTGCCTCTATAACAACAATAGAGGAATTATTAAATTATAACTTTAGAAGGACAGCCTCAATGGAGAATGGATTCGATTTAAAAATTCTTTCCACTGTGATACCTTTGCAGAAGCACATCCTTGGCTGTAGCCAAAGGGCAGTGGGGGCTGCAGTTTTTCAGTTCACCCTAATTATGATTGCTTTTTTATAATAATAATAATAATTCATTACATTTATATAGCGCTTTTCTCAGTACTCAAAGCGCTATCCACACAGGGAGGAACCGGGAAGCGAACCGACAATCTTCCACAGTCTCCTTACTGCAAAGCAGCAGCATTACCACTGCACCACCTGTTAATGGCTATTCATCAATGATTTATAATGTGCACATTTCCCATAGTAGGCAGAATAGCAGTACAGTGGGTCGTGCCATTGTTTTACAGATCCTGGTATCAGAGTTCAGATCCCTGCTTAATTATTGTTTGAGTGCAGTTTGACTACACTGTGTTTTTGTGTGTGCTATGTTAATTGGGAGCTCTAAACAAACCTGGTGTGAAAGAGAGTGGATGTACTTGTGATACCTTCAAAGGACTGGCATCCCATCCAAGTCTGGTTGATGCTGGCAAAATTGCTTCCAGCTTCATGCAGCTCTGAAATGGAACAAACGGATTTTGAAAATACATATACTGTATAGGAATGCATGTAAATATCTTGTAGCTGTACCAAAAAATGCAAAGACAATTAAAATGGAAAGATTGGGATTTCCTCATAGTTAGGTTTATTTCATTACACTTTTAAACATTCAGTAGTTTTTGACTTCAATTAAGCTGATCAGTCATCGGCATATTAATGTCATTTTGCTTGACAATAACAGGAGTTCATACAATAGCAAGGTCACCAGTGCACACCCTTCACCTACTAACAAGAACTTTCAGACAAATCTTTAATGAGCAGGCCCACAGAACCATTTGTTTTCTCACCTAGTGCTATAAAACAAGGCAGGCTGCCCAAAACATACCCTTGAGTCCCAAAACTTTGGGTTCATTTAAATGAAATACGAAATGCACAACAAAATGCATAATAAGTAAAAAAAATACATTATATCTCCTGATATATACAGTTTGTCATTTTTGAAGATGAATATTCATATTTCTGGTTTACAATGGTAGCATTATTCACATAACAAAAGGTACAACAAAGCTTGTGACAAATCTGTCTTTAATTGACCATTTTACTGGTTGAAATAATAATGTAATAATATATAATAATAATGTAATAATGCTGTAATTTAAATGCATGGTATGACAGTAGATTTTTTTTCAAACCACTTTGTTTAACTTTTAACTTAGTTTAAACCTTTTCACCTATAGAATTTAATATTTTCTGTCAATAGAGGCAAAAGTAAGCTCTCAAACAATAGATTTTTATTAAGTCATCCACTGGCACTGCCCATGTAAACCAATGAGCTACAGCCTCACTGTCAAACATTTGAATTAATGTGTAAAACCACATGTAATTTTCATCTGGATAAGGCATTTTGGATGGTAGCCACTATGCTGCCGACCATTTACTTTAATACTTGCAGTAATTGCTTCTTCACTTCTTAAACTATAATACAATTTTCAACAAACAAACAAGAGCACCACCTCCAATAACAAACAAAAAAAATCAACGTTTAGCAGCCATGAAGACTGTTTTTGGGACAGGGATAGATATAACTGCAGTAACTAGAAGATGACAAAGGCCATTGTTGAATTTACAAATGGAGTAGCGCAGTAGTGGGTAAGCAGCACAATATAACATTAATCAAAAGTTCTCTGCACACAAGAGGTGCAATCAGCATTGATGTATCTCTTTTAGGGAGACATAAACATTTTACAACCCAAACAAAGGTGAAATAAAAATGGTAAATTTCTTTATAAGAGCCACTGCACTGGTATAAGACATCAGACTATCTTCTTAGGTTTGCAAGTTTATCTTAAAAATACATAAATAATACTGTAGGCAATAAAAGTAACAGTAAAAATGTATTATTATGTTTTACATTTCCTACCTTTAAATCAATTTGGTCACTTAAGTTTTGCTATTTGCTTATTAGAAACAACCTTGCTACTTACCAAGGCAGCAATATATCCAAGTCAGGAAATCAACCATAGACAGATTTTCAATTTATGACAAGTAATACATACATGATATCAAACGTACTCACATTGTGATGGCTTAAAGGCATCGACAGACCTGGCACCAACATGTCTTTTAACTGCGGAAACTATTTTTATTTTAAGAAATTAATGCAAAAAGTAAAGTGCATAACAAATGATGTTTCTAATTTTGGAAAAATTCCCAATGGTGTCAATAATTTTCATTCATCTACATTTTTACAAATGCAAATACCATCCTAGGAAATGTGCAGTTAACATCTTTAAGCATTTTGTTACCACTGAGTGTAATAAATTCCTTTTTATAAATGAGGAAAAGCTCTCTTTCCTATGCTACAATTAAATTAATTGCCCAGCATTAAAACAGACGTCCAATTAATTTCACTTTATGAAGTAAGTGTGAACTTAAACCACGAAAAGATTCTGATTCTCATTGGTTTAAGATTGACAGGCAGATTAGAGGTGCCTGTTTACTTCTCCACCTGAAATGGGGTGAGTTATTAGATTTCCTTTAGAAATTTTCCTGTTTGTAGAATCAAAAAATTTACATTTTTTGTACACATGCATACTCATTCATACAGGGCCAATTCATAGTCAGGATTACACCCAACCTGCATGTCTTTGAGATAGAGGGGGCACACGTGAAGAACATGTAAACTCCACACATACAGTGACCACATCCAGATCTTTTATTTAAAGTGAAATCCACTGTTCTCCTGTTACATATACTCCTGTCTTATTCATCCTAAAGTATTTCTTTAAATACTAAACTATAACCCTCATATCAATATTTAAGCTAGCTTTTGCAGGCCCATTCAATGATGCAATTTGGAGCCATATACCTTTTACTAAGATTTCTTCAGTATTGTTCCCCTTCACAGTTGTAGACATTTCTCTGTTTTTGGCAGAATTCTGTAAATCAGACAAAAACTTCAAGTTTATTGGTAGATGCTTAAGTTAAATATTTATCCAAAAACTGTATAGTTTAGCTCATTGCAGCCCAGTGCTTTTCTCTCTCTGCTGTGTATTTTTCTTGAAAGCCTTGGAATTTGAAGATTACATGTTGCAGCTGCATATTTTAAATGGGTTTTCCAATTACTGTTCAGAAAGCTGAAGGGAACAATTTTCTCTTAACGCATTTTAAAACCAGCAGTGCGGCTATAGTACTTTGTTGAATGTTATACACGAGAATTGACATTGCTAACGACGCTTTATTATCATCTAGGAGGACTGATTAGCCAGCAATGAGCACAGCAGTGCAGCATTATTATTGCACAATAAAATTGGCAGTATCAAATCAGCTCTACTAGAGTTAAATTAACACTTACAAATGTCTGCCCCTGGGGGACCAAAAAGACACTACTGTAGTAGTGGGGAATTGATACTTTTGATTTTGTCGTGTGGACATAACACATGCTCTAGGTACATTGTATAATAAACTGTTACTATTCTTTTATATTCTATGTTATTTAAACATTGAATCTATTTCTTTGCATCCCATCTTCTATGATATAACTCTAAATCCTGGATTGGGTCTATGTCTGCTCAATAATTTTCTGAACCAGCTTAATTCAGTTTTAGGTCTGAGGGGATTAACAGCCTATCACAAAAGTACTGTGTGTAGGAGCAAGTACCCGTTCTAAATGGGGATAATGTAAATTACCAACAAATCAAACACGTATGCCTTTAGGATGAGAGAAGAAATATAAACCCAAGCAGACACTTGGAGAACTCCACACTGACAGTGAGTGTATTTACATGTGTTTTAATAACTTGGTTATACACAGAAACCTGGTTTCAAAAATGCCAGATATTGTATACCTTTATTCCAGATGAAAAAGTTGCAATATTTGTCTCTGAGAAACTGGATTAACACTCAAGGATTTCTCATTGAGTAACCTGGTTATTTGGCCATGTAAACCCTTAACTGGGTTACTATTAAAGTTGTTGTAGTCTGCACATGTCTGTTACACTTTGTTAGCATGGGCGTGTGTGTGTTAGCTTCACACACACATTCAGCAACCTCTAGCAGAAAACGGTGGGAGCGCCTTCAAAGATAAATATTCTGAGGGAAATGGTGAGGTGAGCACGTTATTCCTTCTCCTGGTTGAAATAATCTGCCTCAGTGTTTCAGAAATCACTAAATTTATGTTGCTGAGTTGAAGGTACAGTCCTAAACTCAGCAGCACCATCTCGGGAGCAGTGTTGGGGGTAACGCATTAAAAGTAACGTGCGCTACTGTGGTCCAGTAAGCAAGTATCATTCCATACAATAAAGTCAAACATAGCAAAACTAAATTCAATTCAGCCCCCACCCAAGAGAAAGACAGGAAGGCCAACAGCCAGAGTAAAACTTTAAAAGTAGAAAAGAGGAAAGAGAATCCTTTTCCCCCAATATAAATGCTTATTCTAAAATGTTATTGATTAGGTCCTGCCAGGTTTTAAAAAATTTTTGAACAGATCCTCTAAGTGAGAATTTGATTTTTTTTACCCACGGATGTAAAAGAGGTGGGCTAGGATTCTTTCAGTTGATCAAAATAAGTTTAGGTGCTAGTAGTGAAGTTAAAGGCAGTTACAGTTTGCTTGTCCTTCTCCACTTTAAGCCCTTCTGGGTGTACACCAAACACCACTGTTAATGGATTAGGAGTGATTGTGGCAATTGTGGTAAATATTTTATTAAAATAAAAAATAACTGTGTTATGATTACCCCAGCAGCACCAGGTGTAAGGCAAGAAGCAAACATACCAGTATGCCTGACCTTTGCAGAGGTCAATCACACAGCCAAGCAGGAAAGTGTGTGCTGTGTGCAATCCAGTGACAGAAGCCTATTAATAAAGTATCAGTTTAGGTTTCATCCAGCTATCTGCTATAGATATTTAGAAACAGTTTAATTTGGTGTTGTAGCACCAGTGTTCATACTAAGATTCCTCTGTGGCTCAGGTAGGATGTAAAAAAGTGATGGATGCTATTTACTTCACAGCACATGTTTGGCTGTGTTCCGTGGAGATTTATTGTGATGCTACTAGCACTACTTCCTTGAAGCTGGGTCATTGACTGTCATATGAGATGGAGTAGGCTGATTGAGAGCACAAAATAACAAGGGTGGTGCAAAAGTGCTCAGTGCCTTTATTAAAAGGCAAACAATCTGAACAATGTACAAAACACTGAGGTGAAGTCCATTATAAATAAATACATAATACCAAACCAAGGTTAAAACCAGAAGGATAAAATTGGGTTCTTTCTCTGTTCCCTAAGCCACAGTGCCATTCCATCCTCGACCTTTTCCACACTCACCCATTATGTCTCCTCAGTAAGTCAGAGATACCAACATGTATGGTCAACCCTTTAAGAACAGCTTCCATCCCAGTCACCTCAACTGGTCACTGCTGGGGCGACTAAGCCCGGTTTTGTCATCCTACCACCATTCTTTGGAGTTTGCAGGATGACCCTTGAAGTCCTTTGGCTGCTCCGGTTCCTTGAAGGCTCAGCAGGAGAAACCCACCCCTAGAGTGCTGTCTTCTTGCTCCCTGTGGGGCCAACTCCTGACTGCCATGCCTCCTATCCACTGCACTGACCCACATGCCCAATCTCCATTTCATCACAAGTTTTCATAAACTTCTTGATTTTTATCTCTTTGTTTCTTTCCCCCTTTCTTTCTCCCTCATACTTCTTTTATACTCCTGTGGCTGTGGTGCCCTAATTACAACCCCAGGAGTGCCAGTGATGATTAGCTGAACTGATTGCGTCTGCGCATTAACAACAATCGGCTAGCCTCCCCACCGAACACCCAGTGGCAACACAGTGCTGCAGCCACGCACAACCACAGGGCCTGAGATGCACAGCTATTATTTCTAAAAACCACACATTGCCACGGACCCCTAACATGTAGAACCATATTCATTTTTGGGCTTAGGATTATTAACGAATGCTGGCCAGTCAAATGTGCAGTTTGTCATACAAAAGAAGAAAACGTAATGCAAAAGTAACATAACACACTGTTTGTAACACATTACATTTTATAGTAAGTAAGTGAATAACATGGTGTTTCATTTTTTATAAGTAATGAGTAATATAACTAATAACTTTTAAAAATAATATTCCCCACACTACTTGGGAGACAAAGGCTCCGTGCTTGTTTTCTGATTCATGATGACCATTGATGATGTTTAATCTTCATTTTAGTGCATTTTTATCACATTGAAGGATCCCTGACCATTTTGCCATTTCTTAGCGTGTATCACGACAGTCTAGATTCACTATACCAGCAGACTTTCTTAGCGTACCAGTGAACACTGGCACCTCCTGAGGAATCATCTTGGGAGACCCCCTCAACTATTTGATTGAATGTTACTGTATCACCATAAACATTGTACTACCAGTAATTTGATTCAACTTCAAGCTCTGATGAAGCTCACTGCTTGCATTACTGTTGCTGACTCATGAATGTTAGCTAAATGTATAAGACAGCTGAATTCCTTTGTGTTAGAGTGGGCATTGACAGTTGCAACCAACAAAGAGAATGGCTATGGTTTGCGTGCCTGTAAAACAGAAGGAGAATAAAGACATGTCTCTTGGCTTCACATAATACACTTCTCAGAGGACCTTTAGCTCAGCTTAGTTAGCTTGATCTCATCTCACTAATTGTTAGCTCATGGGAGTGCAAAAGCTATGGAGTGATCCTGTAGAGCAGGAATCTGCTACAATGAAAACTTCTTTGTCACATTCTTGAAAGGATGTCAAAGTGCAACCTTACCTCCTTCATATACGAAAATATTCTACCATGCCTTCATTGTCTTTGATTGGACTACTGCAATTCTCTGTTCAATGGTCTTCCCGTAAAATATATCATCAGATTATAATGGTCAAAATGCTCCTGTCAGAGTGATGAGTTAAAACAGATGCAATAAATACATCAGCCCTTGGCTGGCGTAATTACACAGGCTTCCTATCTTGATATGAAATCATCTTCAAACCTGTGCTGCTGACTTACGGAGCTATAAAGGCCAATGACTCAAGTGACCTTTTGTTATTGTCTGCATTATAACAACCTTTCAGACACCTGAGATCTGCATTCTTGCTGTTCCAAAGCCCCCTTAAGCAATTTGTGGTTTATGTTCCCCCCTATTCTTAGGAATTTCTCTGTCTCTCTCCCAAGGTCCATCTGTGGATCTAGGTTGTTTGTAGCATTCAAGCAGCATCTGAATACTCTGTTTTCCACGTGACTATTCTGCACCAGCCACACTTGCACAAGGTCTATTATTATTATTATTTATTGAGCAGATGCCTTTATCCAAGCAAACTTACAAAGCAAGTTACAATACATTCAAGAATAAATAAAATGTGCCAGCATCAAAACCAAAAGAGAACAAAGTAAAAAAACTGAGCAATAGGGAGTAGTAGTAGTAGTACTACTAATCTATAATTAAAACTGCAACTAGAATATGAAAAAAATCAGTATCCTAAACTCTACTTTAGTATTCATCAGTTCTTACTCATATTTTATTCCTAATCCCATTTTCTTTTTGATCTTATTTCTGGACATGCACATCAGTTTACTATCACGTGAACAATCTTATATTGCTTGAAGTTATATTATTTGTGTGCTTTGTGAATTGCTCGGTGATGGTGTGCTGTATGAAAAGTTGTAATAAAACATAACGATTGACTGACAAGATCACGAGTGGCACTGTGGATTGTGTTACAGCTCCACAGGTTCCGATCTTTCCAGTCGCTTTCTTCATGAAGGTTGTACACTCTCCTCATATATATGCTGTTTTTCTCTCCAAATTAGGTTAGTATATACACTTTGGCGATCCGGTAACCCGTCCATGGCAGTACTATCCGTAACGTTCAATGCTTTTGGGATAGTCTCATTTTTCTGAGAGGTATCCCTGCGGTATTGTTATAAAATGATTAAAGGATAAGGTAATGAGCGGAACTGTAACAGGACGACGCTGGTGGGTTTGAATCCCGACTCGGTCAGTATGGCGAGGGAGAGGGGTGGTTCTTGGTTCTCCCCTCATCTTTGTTATTGTATGTTTCGTTTTGTGTTTTTTTTCTGTCTGTCGATGTGTGCCTTGCGATGTCCCGACAATTCATCAGCTGTTACTGTTAGGTTTCGATTTTCCGCAAACAAAAAAGTGGGTTAATTGATGTAAGACAAGATAGTCTTATCTCTATGAAAATCACATAAATCTGTTAGCCCAATGTTATACAGCGTAAACTAGGATGTGCAATTCAAATGACTACTATACATTCCACATTATTCGATGAAAAAAAAAGTTTTTGTTCCATTTATTCTGTCAGAATTTTTTTTTGATTTTCTTTGGGTTTTACACTTACCACTGTGTGTCATTATTAAGCATGTTCCAATAATTTAAGCCTACTGAAACAGTTTGTAAAAAGTCAACGTCTGAACATACTAATCAAGAAAGACCCCTTCGAGGAACGAGGATAGTGCGGCGGCGGTGCCGCTCTATGCTGTTGCTAAGTAACCCGCAGCACTTACATATTTATTTGTGTTTTTTTTCTGCCCAGCCTGACTGACGTAGTAGCCGTCGCTCACACGCAAGATGGGCGTGATGATCCGGGACCTGCGGCAGTGTGCAGCCTCGCGTATGGAAAGCCGTTTGGGTCATACATGTCATGTCCGATGTTGCCGGGCAGCAATTTCCCACTTAAAGAAAATATTAACATTTAATGTGTTCGTGTACGGCGAAAAATCCACTCAATTAGTCATAGGTATAGATATAGAGGTAGGAAGCAGGTAACATAGCAGCATGTTGGTAAAATGAAAATACAGAGGAAGAACTGAATAAAATACATACAAAAAATTTTCACGCGCGAGTAACAATCGCTTTGGTCGAAACGGATCCAATAGATAGACGGATCGAGGTCGTACCGAAGTGGTATGGTTTAAGCTGTTTGTAATGACACATATCATAGACATGATTCTAGTGTTAAGGGTGGGATAAAAAATTCAAGAGAAGCTATTTAAAATTTTCACTCAGGCTGGCAGTATTTATTTGCCCTTTGTGAGGAGAACTGGACAGCAAATTTATACGGAGTGATAGGAAGAACAGTAAAACAAGATACATTCGTATGTATATTTCAAATTGTGTTCTTAGTATAACTGGTCAATCTAAATTGTCCTTTTGCGCGTGAGTGTGTCTGTGTGTGACAGTTTCTTGTGATGGACGTGCACTCTGACCATTGTGGTTTCTTTCCATACCGGTGATGCTGTTGGGATGGCCTGCAGTCATCTAAATCAAGCAGGTTCAATAATGCAGGGCTGAATATTTAGCAGGTACTTTATACAAAGTGACTGATAGTTTGAGTCTGTATTTATTCAGTTGGAGAATTTTCATGTCGAGTGCCTTACTCATGGTTACACAGTGGTTCTGTGCAGGAGACTAAATGATAAATTGGGCATTTGACCACACTGCTTGTCAAAAACATACACATTCCTTCCACAAAGTATCATAGCCTAAATCTGATACTGTAACAAATTCACCTCCAATCAGAGTGATATTTTGCTAACTCTTAATAGACATAGCTGTTGTAGTAGGGAGGGGGTGGCTTCAGGTGATCTTTGGTGCTCATACTCTCCGATTTAACATCCAGGTGTGACTCATGTGACTCTCCAAGGGCTCCTTCCCCATATCTTTGTTTTGACATCCAGGTGCAACTCACATGAATCTCCAAAGGAGGGACCCCACAACTATTCAAATGGACATATATGTACAACTAGCAAAATACCCGCGCTTCGCAGCGGAGAAGTAGTGTGTTAAAGAGGTTATGAAAAAGAAAAGGAAACATTTTAAAAATAACGTAACTTGATTGTCAATGTAATTGTGTTGTCATTGTTATGAGTGTTGCTGTCATATATATATATATATATATATATATATATATACACACAGACACACATAAATATATATATACATATATATGTATATATATGTTTATACATGTTTATACACATATATACATATACACATCCACATATATACATATATATATATACATATCGACATATATATACACATACATATACACACATACATACACACATATACATATACACATACATACATACACATACATATATATATACACACACATACATACACACATATATATTGTGATAGTTTGAGGTCTCCGTGACCCCTTGAACCCTCAGACTAGACGTCAGACACCAGGTAAAAGTCCAAATATAATATTTATTATTATAAATAAGTGCACAAAGCACCCTCCTCTCCACAATACTCAATAATAATAATAACAATAATCAATAAACAATAACCAATCCTCCACTCCCAGACGCGTTGCCACCCTTCCACCCAGCTCAGCTCGCCATCTGGGATTTCCCATAGTCCTTTTATAGTCCTGATCCGGAAGTGTTTCGTCCTCTCTGTCCACGTGACTAGGAACACTTCCGGGTCATATAAAAACTCTTCTTCACCCCGGAGGCACGTCGTTTCTTCCTGTCATGTGATCTTGACGCACCTCCGGGTTATAGGGCACATAAGAGTCCGACAACCTCCCTACAGCGACTCCTGGAGGCCCCCATGGTATCCAGCAGGGCTGTGCATATAAACTACAGAGTCCATGATGCCCTGCTGGAATTCGGGGCACATTCATGCTGTCGGGAGAGCTCCTCCTGGCGGCCTGGGGGTGAGGGCCGGAGTAGAAAGCCGGCAATCCTTCACAATATATATATACATACACAGACACATATATATATACATATATATTTACATATCTACATATATATATATACATATCTACATATATATATACACATATATATATACATATCTATATATATATATACACACATATATATATATATATATATATACATATTACGATTGTTATACCACGTTGTCAGTTCAGCACTCCGGTTGTAATATGACCAAGCTGTGCAAGCACACTCTTGAGAATGCAACGTATAGTTGTACAGGAGAAAAGCAATCTTGCCTCAAATCAATGGCAACCTTTTGTAGGTCTATGAACTTAATTTAAACTTTAGGTTTAAACGGTGCTTTGTTTCCGACGTGCTGCGTTCAGTCAGTTCACGTGAGCCGCTCTCTTGTGTGATGTTGCGATGTCCACAGCTTTATTTAATGACCCGGCACTTCAAAGTTTCTCGCTACAGCAATTTTAACTCCGTTACAAAGTAATCCAAATCTCGTTTATACCTCGTGTCTTCTCATTAAACTTGTATCTCGAGAATATGGTATTGCAAACGGCAGCGGGAGCGTTTCTATAAACTTAATTTAAACTTACGGTTTACACCGTGTTTCGCTTCTTATTGTTTCGCTGCCTTCTCAATTGTGTAATGAATGTTTTCTTCAGCGCTCTTTGGGAACGTACTGCGTTCACAGTCAGTTCACGTGATTACGTGGGAGGCGTGATGACGTGATACGCAACTCCGCCTCCCATGGCCAGCAAGCTGCAGTCCATTACAGTATATGGACAAAAAAGAGGTTCCAGTTATGACCGTTATGCTTTGAATTTCGAAATGAAACCTGCCTAACTTTTGTAAGTAAGCTGTAAGGAATGAGCCTGCCAAATTTCAGCCTTCCACCTACACGGGAAGTTGGAGAATTAGTGATGAGTCAGTCAGTCAGTCAGTCAGTCAGTCAGTGAGGGCTTTGCCTTTTATTAGTATAGATTTGCGTGAAAATAGAAGGGAACCCCTTAACCCACACCCTCCCCACTCTTCAATCCAACAGTCTGTGTGCAACTTCCATAAAACCCCAAAGGGTCCAAAAGCTATAATATGTATAGCTCGGTGGTTTGGATGTAACATTTTCACTTTTGGCTAGGGCTGGCACTGCCTCCAGTCCACCATCATTGTTGATTTTCCAATAAGTTGTTTTCCCTCTATAAGCAGTTATATCCATCCATAAATTCATTTTCAAGTCTGAATTTAGATTTGTGGTAACAATATTTTATCCAGGCAGCACTGGATATAATAGAGAAACCAGCCCCAGGATAGGGCACAGGTCCATCACAGGGCACACTTACACTGAATATAAAAAGTCTTCATCCCTTGGAAGTTTTCAGATTTTCATACTACATGCATTTCCATACAGGTAATCCATCTGAAGCTAAGTATGTTTGGGCCCAGCTAGAACTTGGGTGGGAGACCAACCAGGAAAAACCTGGGTTGCTGTTGGAAGACATGTTGGTGAGGCCAGCAGGGGGCACTTACCCCGTGGTCTGAATATGGCTCCCAATGCCCCAGTGTAGTTACAGGGACACTGTACTGTAAAAATGGTACCATCCTTCGGATGACACTTAAAATTGAGGTCCTGACCCTCTGTAGTCATAGACGATTCCTGGACATCCTTCCTAAAGACCAGGGTGTATCCCAATGTCCTGGCTAAATTGCCCACTATGGCATAGTCATTCTGACCCCCTAATCATTCTCTGTCTCTAACTGGCTATCTCTCTCACCCCTTCAACACCTAACACAGCTAATGTGTGGTGAACGTACTGGCACAAAATGGCTGCTTTCGCATCACCCAGGTGGACGCTGCATATTGCTGCACAGTAGTTGAAATGGCTCCTCACTTGTTATATAAAGCACTTTAAGTATTCTTCTGTCCCGGCCTCTTACTACCATCCTGATCAGCAGAATCCACACCAACTGTGTGGAAAATCCCTGACAGCCCACCTGCACTGGAAACAACCAGGTTTGCCGTCTTTTGTCCTTGCAGTCGTTTACCAGCTGTTAGTGTTTGCTAGTGCTCTGTTCTGCTGCCTACTCACAGCCTTCTTCCCACGGTATAATTATTTTCTTCAGTAACCATTTCTGGCCTCAAGGTAGTGGACAGTACAACCTCAGGGAACTGGCGCTCCTTCCCAACTCAACTCTCATCTCCCATCTGTTGGCCGGCTGAAGTAGGGTGGGTTTGGCTGAGTTTCGAGCTGTAGACTTTCCTCTTTCCTTAATGTAATTAATGCTGCAAAATGCTTTAGCTTTCTTGGTGTTTGTGCTCCAGAAAAATCTCTTAAGAGTATCAATAGTACTTTGTCATCATGCCATCTGTACCTGTGTTGGATCAATAATGTGTTATAGCCTTAATACTCCCTTCTCTGCTCTCCAATAAATGCAAGTTATCGCAAATATGCTAATAACCCAATTGTGCTTTACTCACTCAGAATATGGAACCAAATTAGAAAGCATTTTAAAATGGAAAATCTTTTATCTGTGGCACCTCTGCAAGAGCACCACCTCTTTCAACCCTCGCAAACATATCCAGTTTTTAATACCTGGAAAAGTTTTGGGATTAAAATGCTCAGAGATCTTTATATAGACAACATATTTGCATCATTTGAACAATTACGTTCAAAATTCAACCTCCCAGCTACACATTTCTTTCACTACCTTCAAATTAGAAATTTTGTTAAACAGAAATTGCCCGATTTCCCCCACCTCGCACCCTCCACAATGCTGGAAAAAATACTGCTCAATTTCGAGGAATTAAACACCATTTCCTCATTATATAAAATCCTATTAGAGTCCCTACCTTTCAAAGATCCAAGAGGACATTGGGAAGAAGATCTCTTAATCAATATATCAGAAAAGGAGTGGAAGGTAGCAAAGCAGAGAATTCACTCGAGCTCAACTAAAAATTATATATCGAGCCCATCTGTCTCGCTTAAACTGTCCAAAATGTTTCCAGGGCAAGATCCAACCTGCGAATGCTGCAATCAAGCTCCTGCCTCACTGGGTCACATTTTCTGGGCCTGCACCAAACTAACATCATTTTTGACCAAAATTTTTAAGTGCCTTTCAGACAGCCTTGGTGTCACAATTCCTCCTAACCCATTAACAGCTGTGTTCGGTGTTCTTCCAGACGAACTTGAAGTGGAGAAGGACAAGCAAACGGTGATTGCATTCACTACACTTTTGGCACGCAGACTTATTCTGTTAAATTGGAAGAATCCTAACTCTCCTCTGATAAGTCAGTGGGAAACCGATGTTTTATATTATTTGAAATTGGAAAAAATCTAATTCTCAGTTAGAGGATCTGTACAAAATTATTTCAAAACCTGGCAGGATCTAATCAATATTATTTTAGAATAAGAGAAATAACTATTACCGCATTTAATTCCCTTCTCCATCTCTTATTTACCTATATATTTATTTCTCCCTTTCTTTTATTTATTGTTGCCTTATTAAAAAGCCCTAAGCAATTCTCCTTTGGCTTAGCTCTCCTTCTCAGGGGTGGGGTTTGATTTGTCTTCAATTTTGTTTGGTTATAAATTGATCTATTTGTATGGAATGATTACAATAAAAATTAATAAATAAAAAAAAAAAAAGTGCTACAGCCCATTTTATGGTTTTACAACATTGACTCATAGTGGCTGTAATTTGGCTTTTTTGACACAGACGAGCAGAAAAATACACTTTAATGTCAAAATAAAAATAGATCTTTGAAAAGTGATCCAAATTCGTTCTAAATATAAAACACTAAATAATGCACAGTGATTCAATGTTGTATTGTAAAAAAGTGTGAAAACTTCCAAGGGGGTGCGTACTTCTTCTAGGCACATACACCCTCAGTTACTGACACGGGGTCAATTCAGAGTTGTCGAAAAACGCAGCAGATGTAAATATCAGGACAGCACTGGCAGCCTGTATGGAAACTGTTAGTGAAATTTAACTTTAAGAAACAAAACAGCCAAAAATCTTTCCGAAAGATATCTTAAAGGTGACTTACACTGAATGGTAAATGGAAAGATATATTTATTTTTACATTTTTAAGATTAACTTTAATTCATAGTAGGTTATCTTAATCTGATTATTTCTATTAAACTTCATGTTTACATTATATTTTGACACAAGGCGGTAACATCATGTTTTTATTTGCTGTTTACTCAGAAAGATATGGCATATTATTAACAGACTTTAATCATAAAAAAATCAATTTGTATTAGATAAGTGCAGCTTTGCTGTTCACGGGCCTGTAAATGATTGCAATAAAGGCTTTTACTGCATGCTTGTTGTTCCATGAGAATTGAGATTGGCACTCCGTATAATACAGCACACATATGTGTACAGATATCTTCACGCTGAACCCACTTATTTATTTTCAAGGTCGTGAAGAGCCAAAACCTACTTCTGCACTTCTGCAGGATCTAAGCCTGGCTGGGTCACCAGTCGAAAAATCCAGTTAGGGGACAACATGGACTGTATGTCTTTGAAATGTGTAGGGAGCCTGATGTCCTCAGAGTGAAATCAGTGAGAACATGCACACTCCACACAGAGAGTGACTGGCCACGGTTTGAACCCATGTGTCTGGAACTGTGAGTCAGCAGTGCTAATTACTGTACCACTGTGCACATGCCAGTTCAAAATGTGTCATTTTATTCATTTATTTAAATTTTGCTTATGCACAGTTTCAAGAGCTAATTTGCGTCAGTTGATCCACCTGTCCACCCATTTTGTAAATAGCTTGTCCAGTTCAGGCTCGCAAAGAGCCAGTGCAGGATGGAGTGCGGGTTCATTAGGACGCACATTTGCTCCCTCAGTCAGTCACTCACTCACACTTACACACACTGGGAGAGTTTAGAGTCACCAGTTAACCTAGCTTGCTTGTGTTTGGGATGTGGGGGGGAAAATGATATATTCACTGAAAAATACATGAACATACAGGAAGAACATGCAAACGCATGTCAAAAACAGTAAGTAAAATTATTTTTTTTCTATCTTTTATTGCTAATTGTGTTATTTCAATCACTCAATATATATATTAACAGACAAGTGTGACCAAAAACATTTAAGACTTAGCCTTTATAAGAAGAACAGAGCCCACACAGGTTTTTATTTTCAATCTCCTTCACATTGTGTGTTGTGCCACAATGTTTCTGCTACTTCAGGAAGCAGTGCTGAAATATTCACTTTAGTAAAAACCACATTATAATGAATAGCTGGACTGTTTGGTTTATCTTTTATATTTGTGTTGATTTCTGAGAGCAGACATACGTAGAAAGCATGTGGGACATTAGAGGAATACAGTATAGTAGAATTATTTTTATTCCGATATTTATTTTTGGAGCTGACAGTGCATGTTGGTGTGTGTACACAACTTCCAAACAGCTGAAGCTACCTTCTCCTGACTTTTTCATTCATCAGATGAGGACTTACTTACAAAACGCTTGGTTTACTGTCTGACCACTCTTCCCGATTTTGTAACAAATGAAAGAAAGAGCAAGGCTCTGAACTTTCATGGAGGTTTCTTTTGAAAAAGCATTTGTGTCTATCCTTCTTTTACACATCTGCTTAGTATCTTTCACATTGTAACTTGTAATGGACAAAATTTTTAACCTTTTTGGTCTCATGGTGAGGGTTAATGATTCAAATTAGTCTTTGAACCAGCAACAGTTAGGTAGAAGAGGACTTCTTTTATTTTAAAGTAAGTCTGTCTATAAGGTCACCACAACAGTGTTAGCATGTAGTAACCATGGGCCTCACCATAGACTATCAATATTAGGACTGCAAGAATATTAAACGTCAACTCCTACAGCCGCAATGCATGATGTAAGGCAAACTTAAACATTAATAAGGATATCTGCAAACTACTGCGTCAAAGGCAAAAAGAGCATATATTATTTACAATGAGTGGAGATTATAAGCACCAAAACCTGCTAATATTACAAGCCATCCACAAAACAAGAATTACTTAATGCACACACCACAGAGAACCATCTTTGTACAATAAGAAGCTTTTATATTATTTATAGAATCTTTGAGATGTAAGTGATGTAAGTGAGGAGCTGAGAAGGTGGCTCAATTCCTCTTAAATAAAATAAGACAATATTGCCTATCAGACTATATGATGTAGATTCCAAAATAATCTTAGGGAAGACTATGTTTTCCTGGTAGTTTGACATACAGTAGGTTAGCATAGGATAGGTTACACATTCAGGCCAGAATTTTCTACTTGCATAAATATTCACAAAACATCTACAAAAAATAGTAAACAGCAAAATATACACATATGTAAATTGCATAGTATATTTTACTTTATCGACACTGTGAAGATATAACCTCCAGGGCAAAATAAAAATTAACTTAATATACTTTGAAGCACTTGAGCTTCAGGAGTATCTTGAGGTTCCTTTGCGGGGAAACACAAGAGGAGACTGATGGGATGACACGGTAACACGGCCATTAACCACTCATTTGTGCTTTGCAATGGAGCATCGCCCACTGGAAGAGCTCTGATGTGACTTCCCGGAGAACGGCGATGATTCCGCTCTACACGGTCGTATGGTATAAACTGCCACCTGACAGAAAGTCGAAGTTCAGTTTGGAACCAGCTGCATAAGTCAGGAGGACGGCAATGGCTGCAACTTTTCGTTCCAACAAGTTCCATAATTAGAAGACAGTCCTTGCTGATAATGAATCTTGCTATTTAACTTAATGGCTTGTTAGTGTTTTCATTCATCCAAGACTCATTTTTATTACATTGAGAAGCAGGGCTCCTTATTACAGTCCTGGAGGGCTGCAATGGCTGCTGATTTTCACTTCACCCAATTTCTTTATTAGAACCTATCTATTTGCTGCTAAAGCAACATGTTTTTTTGAGATTCATTTTGTTACAATTCAGAATCCTTAATTGCCTATTTTATTTTAAACAACATTACCTAAACTGCATTTAGGTTTTAATTGTTTCCTGTTTTCTGAACCAGCCACAGTTAATAACAAAATGTGAATAACAAAGAAACCATCAGCTTTCCAGCTTAACTTTATTTTGTTTACAGCAGCGAATGTGCATCATGACGTATCTGTGTTAATGAAATGTTTAGAAATGAACGAGTGAGAAAATAAAAGGATCTGTAAAGTGCAAACCTGTTCAGGTCCACAAAACATATGGATAATGCTCTCAGAAAAGGAAACTCTACAGTGTGATTAAGATGTGTCTTTGGTAACTAAAAGCACAATATGGTCAAATACCAAATCTCATCATCAACAAAGACTGTCTTCTAATTAGGAAATAAGTTGGAGTGAAACCCTGCAGCCACTGCAGCCCTCCAGGTCTGTGAGCGAAGATCCCTAACCTAAGGGGTGGACCTCACAGCAGAAAAACCGCTCGATCCCAAGCTGAAAAATACCAGAATTATGTATTTGAGTGTATAACACCTTAGTTTTAGGGCGGCGGAGTGGTAGTGCTACTGCCTCGCAGTTAAGAGACCTGGGTTCGCTTCCCGGGTCCTCCCTGCATGGAGTTTGCATGTTCTCCCCGTGTCTGCGTGGGTTTCCTCCAGGTAATCCGGTTTCCTCCCACAGTCCAAAGACATTCAGGTTAGGTGCATTGGCGATCCTAAATTGTCCCTAGAGTGTGCTTGGTGTGTATGTGTGTGCCCTGTGGTGGGCAGGTGCTCTGCCCGGGGTTTGCTCCTGCCTTGCACCCTGTGTTGGCTGGGATTGGCTCCAGCACACCCCCGTGACCCTGTGTTAGGATATAGCGGGTTGGACAATGACTGACTGACACCTTAGTTTTGCCTTTTTTTTCTTCTTTGGGCATTTAGCAGGGCATCTTCCAGGACCCCAACTCTCTACCTACTCCTGTTTGATTCTTTACAATATATTTATTTATTTAAATTTCACGTTGGACATGTTTGTAAGCGTGCTCTGTGCTAGACTGGCATCCTGTCCTAGGATGACTCCTACCTTGTTCCTTATTTCGCCAGATAAGGCCCCAGCATTAAGCAAAATGAGTTTTATTAAATGGATAGATGTGAAGATTAAAAGCTTTTCAAACACATATAAATCACAATCCAGAAACTATGTTATTTCTGATACTGAGGAGAACCATAATGAATGCATGGAAGCCTCAGAAACATTTTAAAACTGACACTTCCATACAACCAGTTCTCAAGATGCTTTGAACAAACTGGGGAAAAAAGTAACATTATATAGTATATTCTTTTTTTGTATTGTCAACTGAAGAGAGAAATGCCTAATAAGTACAGTTGGCTGATTTTTCAGAGTGCTGTGTATAAAGTTCACTGATACACACTGGCATCCCATGGAAGGCTGGCTGCTACCTTGTGCTTGATACTACTGGAATTGGCAGCAGCTCCCATGATGCTGAACTGGATTAAGAGAGTGGAATATTATGTAAAGAGGACTGTCGTCTTATTAATAAATGTTGTATTTCTCAGTTATGTCATGTACTCCACACCTTTTTCACAACAATACAAATCTCAATTATGTATTTGTGCCAGACACTGAGAACCAAAATGCATTTCTAACCATATTTGGCTTTGACTGTGATGACAGGAAGCCTTGACATCATGAAGCAGAGAATATTGCATTGCCTGCTTTGAAGGCTGATGTACATAAGTGAATTATTGTTTGTATTGTTAATTAACCACAATAAAATTCATAAACCCTACACCTTGCTAGCCATATTAAACAAATAACATGATTTACACAGCCATTCAAAACGTAACTCCTCTAATGATTGAATAATTATAGATTAACGTTAGGTTCTTCAGAAGGAAGGAGACAGCAGTAAAGGATTTCAAGCCATTGGTGATGTGCTTTGAGAGTGTATTGTACTGTATGCTAAAACCTACAGTATATTTATTATAAGATGTCTTAAATCAGTCTAATTCCAAATGTATATATGTGTATATTTTTGCTATCGCTGCTGTTGGTAATTTGGAGTTACCACAGTAATTTAAATATAGTTTTGGTAGCAAATCTGTAGACAGTCATGGTGTGTTTTGTAATTCACAACCTGAAAGCCTGCAGCATCTGTTTTTGTCATGTCCAATCTCTTTGACTTTTTGAAGCAAAATGACAGGTTGGATTGCAGGAGTATCTGGATATGTAATTTGTTTCACATTGAAATATAGAATTTTCTTTTATGAAAATGCAGATGTTGGCAATGCCATTACGCTTTTTGTGTATTAAATATGCTTTTTATACTGTAGATACAAATGGGCATGGCATGAAGGCACAGTGTTTAGTGCTGCTGCTACCCAGTTCTAGATTCCATCCATCCATCCATTTTCCAACCCGCTGAATCCGAACACAGGGTCATGGGGGTCTGCTGGAGACAATCCCAGCCAACACAGGGCACAAGGCAGGAACCAATCCCAGGTAGGGTGCCAACCCACCGCAGGACACACACAAACACACCAAGCACACACTAGGGCCAATTTAGAATCGCCAATCCACCTAACCAGCATGTCTTTGGACTATGGGAGGAAACTGGAGCGCCCGGAGGAAACCCACACAGACACGGGGAGAACATGCAAACTCCACGCAGGGAGGACCCGGGAAGCAAACCCAGGTCCCCAGGTCTCCCAACTGCGAGGCAGCAGCACTACCCACTGCGCCACCGTGCCGCCCAGTTCTAGATTTCTTGGTCTAAATTTTCACCTTATGTCAAATTAGTATTATCTGTAAATTATCCCAGTATGACAGCGTGAGTGTGTATTTCAGTTTACCTGTGTGATGCTCTGTCCATGATTGTTTCTTGTTTAATATTTAAAATTGCTGTGATAAAACCTGGTCCTTGCAACTCTGAAATAATTTAATGGATGAATAGGTACAAGTGAATAAATAAGACTCTCTGTTTAGGATTCTAATGTTATCGTAATCGTAGAAAATACTAGAAACTGTTATTTTTCCCCTTTTATTAGAATATATGACAAAGGTGATATCTTTGGAACTTGTTAAAGACCACAAATCCTTAAAATTGGCAGAAGTTCATAAATTACTGCTAAATTATTAATCTCGTTTTATTACCTTTAATTTTGATGTTTAACAAGAACAATTAACTATTTGAAATGTTAATCATCCATCCATCCATCAATCCATTTCCCAAACCAGGCTTCGGGTGCAAGGCAGAAACAAGCCCTGGATGGGGTGCCAGTCAATCACAGGATGAACACACACACTCAAGACACACTAGGGCCAATTTAGCAAAGCCAATTCACTCAATCTGCATGACTTTGTTAACCTTTGGTTATTATTTTTTATAATTGTTGTTGTACAGTAATATTTACTGCATATTTATATTGGCTCCATACTAGAGACTGAAAGTGGGTACTTAAAAGTGCCCTATGATTGACTGGCCACCTGTTTAAGGCTGGCTCCGAACTTGCACCCAAATCACCCGCACCACCAACGAGGTTTTCTAAAGGATGGACTTTAATAGGATAATGTGAGGATTTGAAAGACGTTTCTCAAAGTTTTCACATTTAAATAGTTGACAGGGAAGCTTTTTTGAAATTTTTGGTATTAAATATGCATCGTGCATAAATACGTTACCAATTCTCTCCAGACAATAACCTTCAAGAAATCCCTGATGACTGCAGCTTGTTATCTTACCAGAGAAACATAGGACAGCCAATCACAGTGCGAATTTCATTGACGCAGTTTAGGGTGGGCGTGGCCGCATGAATCCCTCTGTGTTGGTATAGAAACGACTAATAGTTAATTCATGAGCTCTGACTGGCAGCCAATCGGCGAGCTGGCAGATCGGGTCTGCGTTAATGAATCCAGGAATAAAAGCAATTGCGGCTCTAGAGCTAGTGGCTTATTGTCGTTCCTAAAGTAACACAGCGGTATTAGGACTGCCAAGGAAAACTTTCCATCTACTTTATTCAGATTCCGCTTAAAGAGCGGTGCTGTCTACCTTGCTGACTAACTAACTTTCTTGTGTTAAAATCTGGGATTGACGGTTAACTGCATCCGTTTTTTGTTTTTTTTGAGCGGCTTTCTGAGATTTTGTGAGCAGATTGTCCGGCTGGATTCAATAAGTCAATTTCTTTTTTATGTCCATCTATTAGCGTGTTTTCCCTCGTCAACAGCTGACTGGACGTCATCGCAGCGTATTCTCGCCATGTCCTCCGGGAATGGGTCGGAGCAGAGCCGGCGTTTCAGCGTGTTATCCTGGGAGCAGGTGCAGCGTCTCGACTCGATTCTTGGGGAGACGATCCCAATTCATGGAAGGGGTAACTTCCCCACTTTGTCCGTGCAGCCTCGACAGATTGTACAGGTAAGTATAGGGTTCCTTGAAGCCCAACAGCTGTGCAGTGTTGACCGATTTAACTGGAATAAAGCGGCACATATGCCTTCAGTGGTCTGGTTTGCTTACAGTTTACACCAAGTTGAGGAAAGCGACACTGCGTCACATGCGATCGGATAAAATCTACTGATCCTCTATAAGCCTCGGAATCCGATCTGGTTGGCGCACGAGAGTATTGGCACTCTGGCAATAGGTTTTTTTTTTTAAGTTTGTAATGCTGTACTTCGTTTACGGGCTTCTTTGCCATACTAGCATTATCTATTTAAAGTTTGATTACAATCGCCAAACATTTGCTTTTTTAAATTATTAGTACAATACGATAAATCCTAATATTTCTGTTAAAATTTGCGAATACGGTATTTAGACTGGTTTGAATAAAAAGGTTAACATGTAATCTGTTCATTAAGGGGGTTGATACTCGAGTCCCCGTTTCCTCCATAACCGATTCCCCGTTTTTCTCGGTCGGGTTGATTTTCGTGTTTCTATACTAGAGCCATTCAGTCGTTCAAGGGGACGCAATTACTTTTCATATTCGGGAATTAGCCCCCCACAGTACAATCCCAAAAAAAATTGGTTTGGGTAACGATTTCGGTCAAATATAGTGGGTTCATCATTGGTTAAACCACGCCCCCTTGGTATGTTTTTTGTTCACTTTGAATCGACTGCCCTGTACACACACATTGATGTTCACTCGACATATCGAGTCCCCTTGCCTCACGGCCTGGCACGCGAGAAAGTGTCTGAAATAGTTGTCTATTTTAAGGCAACTCAGTCGTTTGTAGCATGCCCTTTGACCAATGGGACTAACCTGCTTGAATTTGTAGATGGTGTTACTTAGATTTTTGACATGAAAATGTTGTATTGCATTTGCCTTATTTCTGTACCCCTGTGACCCTTTGAGTTCTGGATTATGTGGATCATTTTAGCCCGCATTCTCCTGGTGTGACCACTTAAACAACCCACATCCTAGATGAGTAGAACTGTTGCTACTTAGTTTAAATGTCCACTTTTTCTTAGTATGTAATCCATCCATCCACTTATTGTACTTGTTTTCTAGTATATCAGTTGTCTGAGAACAAAGTGGACTTGTGTTTTCACCCTTTACATCAGTTGTTGACTGCTTTCCATCTTTATCTTAGTCTTTGTGTTCAACTTTTATTCAATTAAGCCACTTTTTTATAAGCTAGTGATTTTTCAGCCTAGCTTCTACCCCATAAATGTGCTTTTTCCACTTTTGATGTACTCCTGTAAAACTGCATCACTAATCTGGGACAAGGCTGTTGGTGTCCTCCCTCACCTGGGCTTTCCTCCCATGTTTTCAGAGATTCAGTATTCTTTTACCGGAATGATTTAAATTTTAGTATTAACCAGGACCTCTGTAAATTTGAATTTAAAGCAGAGCAGCTCAGAAGCTTCCTTTGAGTAAGTCTACCCCAACTGCGAGTTACTAATTTAGAGCCTCCACATGCGTACCTCTTGCTTGCTGAGTGGTATAAAGTAAACAAAGACGTGCAGTTCCTCTGGTGTGCGATCTTGAGCATTAACTTAAGAAATGTGTCCTAAGGGGGCACTAATGCATAATTTTTCTTTCATATATTATGAAACTGCCTTTCCTGTTGAAGGCAATAGATCTTTTTTTTTTTTCCATAAGTCTTCTAATGCCCTTAAGGGGACTCGGGGGTGATAATGTGATTGTGTAGCCCATCTCCCCCCAACTCGCATTCACTGTGTGACCTCAAATGACTCAAGCGGCCTGTTACTTTATATTGTACAATTGTCAGTACATATAATGAATACTTGTATTTCCTTAGTTAAAGGAGCCTGCTAAACATACCAGTTTGGGCTGTGTGTGTGAGTTTGTGTATGGTTGCTTAAAGTCTGATCTTGTCAGTTCGGGATGTGATCAAGCGATCTTATTGTAAGACCACCATGAGATGCTTTAGGAAAGACTACTGTAACACCTTTTAAAATCCTAAATGTTTTATCAGTTTTCTGAATCTGCTTTTTTGAGTGTAGGGAGCCTCACCCAGCAGCTAGGGATGCTAGACAGAAAATAACCCTGGTATAGAACACTTGGGTCAAATGCCACTCCTTCGTATTGAGCCAGTTTAGTTTTATGAATCCATCCACTGTGGAAAGGCACAGGGGTATCTTCTAGTCTACCAGATTTTTTTTTTTTTTACTTTTTCTAAAGTCTTGGTAGCATCCTTGGGGCGGACATGGAGAAGATTAGTGTGGATGTACAATAAAGTATACAGGTACAAGGTTACAAAACTGAAGCAATGCACCACATTCTGGCATTGCGCATTCATCAGGTGTGTCACAAGTTGTAATGAAGTCTTAGCATTCTATTTAATGCTTGCCATTGGATTTGTTTTTAGTTATCTTGCCACAGCATGCTCAAAATTGTACAGCTTTTTTTATGTATATTATAACCATAATTGTAATGTCAGAAAAGCATTGCATATTAGAATGTGTTTGGGCCCACTCTACTTGAGTTCTGTCCAGGGTTGGCAAACTAACCTTGCTGAACTTAAGCTGGAAAACCAACATTTTTAAAAATACAGATTTGTAACTCGTTTTTCCTATTTTAATTTTAATAGCTGTATGTAATTTTTTTTTTTTTTTAACACTGCTGTTTTCAAAGAATATCCACCTGAAACACACCTTGTTCTGCCAAATTCTTTTCACCAATGCTTCAAATCTTTATTGGCTGATCTGTGGATTGTCTGTTTTGAGGAACACCCCAACTTTGAAATCTGAGTTGGAACCTGGATATTTGTACCTTTTTTTTTTTTTTTTTTCCTTCTTCCCCTCAGCACCCATCAACCATCCAATAACTATAACCATCAAGTTCAAAGTCTTGGCATACCATACCACTCCTTACCCCAGAAGCATGATTTGCAAGGCTAGAACAAGCCCCTAATGGTACACCAGTCTATCAAAGGGCACACTTGCATACAACCCCATTCACTCTTACTGGTTAGCCTGAGCATCTTTGATTTGAGGGAAAAAAATTTACATTTGGGGGAAATTTATGCTAACATGAAAACCTGTTGATGCTGTATAGTGCCTTGTCAATGTCTTAATCCAGAACTCCCGAGTTGAGACAGCAGTACTAACTACCATGATTCTTTAAGAAAATGCAAGAGTAAAATTTTGATAACATAACATACCAAATCCATATACCTCACATCCATATAGCTTTAGTGATGCAGTTCTGAATTTATAGCCAACATTTATGAGCTATAAATTCTGATTTCAGTTTAAGTGTGCTGTTTTCAGCCTGCTTACATAGTGCTGTGCCTCTTATGATCTGCACCTGCATGGACCAGTTACTGTGAATAGTTCTGGGCTTTTTTCTTCCTGATTTGTCCTGCCTTACCATTAGGTAAATTTGTGTTTATGCCGATTTTCCCCCCCTCCATGGTAAACACCCTACCTTAATTTTATTGGGTAGATGAAACAATTAGCTTGCTAGTGTCTGTGGACTGCGAACCTCCAGCCTTGTCTTCCACAGCAAGGTCTTTAGCCTGTAGACTGCCCCTCTGCTTCTAAGACTAGGCATGGAGAGCAGTATGGCATCTCTAACTGTGCCTGAACCACAGCTCAACTGCTTTTATTTTAGCCTTGGCACCAGGTGGTGCTGAGCTTAACCTTGATGAATGGCCTCAGAGCTGCTGCTGAACATAATGCACTTAACATGTGTTTGCCTGCTGTTGTACATAGTGCTGATCTTGAGGGACACAAAGTTTTAATGGTCTTAATTGTCTGGGGAAATCCAGTGAGCAGCTTCTCCTATCTGTTTTTACTTTCAGTTATGGCCACGATTCTCTGATAAGGCATATTCAGTTTTCCCACTTCCCTTTAACTGCATGTGAATCACTGTTTGTTTAACAAAGTTCAGCTTTGATTGCAAAGGTTCTTGAAGTACTAGAACATCAGTGTGTTGGTAATGACTGGAGAAACTGTAAACCAGTTAACTTGACTTGCTTGCAGCAGCTAACAATGCTGGAAGGCGGCCGCCTCTTCTAACCACACTTCTGCTGTGTTGTCCTGTAGACTCTACCTCATGTCTGCCGCGCTTATTTGTTTTACATTCTGGTGTCTTGTATGCTGATTAGTGTGGCTCCTCTACCTTTCTATTGTCAGAGTGGTTTTGCTAAGATTTTGAAGACTTGCATGTGTTAATTGGCGGTTATAAATGAGCGCCGTGTGGGCACCATACTGTTGCACTGTCTATAGCTGGTTTCTGCTTTGAGGTCTGTTCTGATCTCTAGCCCCTGCCATGACCCTGACTTGGATTAAGGAGGTCTGTGGATGTTTGAAGGAAGCCATTAGGAAAGGTCTGCTTTTTAGAGTCCAGATTTTTTTATTTCGTCTTTGTTCCTTTTGAATTTTTTTTTTTTTTTTTTAGTAAAAAAAAATCCACTAGTCACTATTCTATTTTTTTTCCATCTTAAGTTTTGCAGCCTGGGCCCATTTCTTTATTGCATGTTTATGCTGTCCTTTCCAAATGTAATTTTCCATGAAACCTTCAGATAGACTACCCTTTCTCTTCATGTGTGGTCTTAAAACCAAAAGAACTTCAAACAGGAGACCACCATCAGGCCTCCCATGCCAGTACTCACCTGCTTGCATGCCTTGCCTGGTGTGAAGGTTTATAGCTTCATTTAGGGAGGAAGGAGTTCTGGTGGTGCTGAAGTGCTGCTGTGTTTTTGGAAGGGGGTGTCGGTGTTTGCCCTGCTGGAGATCCATTTTTTACTCCCTCACGTCCGTTTACTGAACATATGGCAAGTCTGTTCAATTTGTGTGCACCTTGGGTTTGTTTGTAGTGGAATTAGACTACATAGCATTTGGGTAAGGGCTCTGCTTTTGATTTGGTGTATTAGTTTGAGATCACATTTGAGATCTTCTACTGTTTTCTCATTTTGCTCAGGAAGTGTATCGTTCATCTAGTTTTCTTCAGGTAATCCCATCTCCATAACCTTGGTTAGGGGCTGAGGGCTGGTTGTAGCTATAGGTGATTCTGCCAGCACTTAAACAGATTATCCTGATTTTAGGCCAGAGCTGCCAAAGTAGGCTAATGTATGTCTTGCTACTTACGCCTTTGTCGTGGCTGGTCCTTCTCCTGCCTCCAAGGGCTCAGGTTTTAATTTGCATTTATCCTTTCCTTAACCTTAATATCGAGCTTTCATTTGGTCAATTTCCCTATTTGTCCTGGTAACATCTTATTTCTTGTATATCCTAGGTTAGTGACTGGCAGATTTGGGCCTGAATATGGTGAGCTAGTTTGAGGTGGATATCATGGAGGGCATGAGGTGCGCACATGTGTGCGGAGTCACTTCGGGGACTCGTTTGGCTGGTGGATTGATTGTTCATTATCAATGTGGGAACAATTTTTAGCTTTTTGCTTCTAAAGCCTTGGCATGTTTGCTATAGTAGAAATTCCACAGTATCAACACTTGACAAACACTGCTCGATTTTGGTTTGTTTTTGTTTTTGTCTTGAGAAAAGACAAATAATGAGAAATCATTTTATCATGAGAAGTCTAGTCATCCTCATTTTAAATGCTGTGAGAATCTGGAGTTTGCCTTGCAGGCATCAACACTTAAAAGCACTCTGACAAACTGAATCTTTGTTTCAGTTTTTAACATACATCTGGTTACTTTATTTTGTTATAAAGCTCAACTTGATTTATCCTTCTCTTGAGGACTTGCCAGGACTGCTGTCTGTAGTCTGTGCTACTGTCTGTGTCTGTGGCCTCTCTGGCTGCACGCCATATGCTGGTTCGTGCAATTTTTGGAGAAACATATTGAAAGCAGAGGAGCTGGGTTAGTGCTGAAGTTCCTTTTTTTTAATTTCGAATTTTACAGGAGGCTATAATCTTTCCTGAAAGTACATGTTTAGGTCATGTTATGAGATGCAGCACTGTTGCTTTACTTCACTCAGTCTGTTATGGTCTAGATTTTGTACTTTCGAGTGAGCAGATGGCTTTGAGTTTAGGTTTCTTTATCTAGAATATGGCTTGCCCTGTTGTCCTGGTGAATATGTCACAGGTTCTCAAGTCCAGATTTTGGAGTCTATCATTCCAAGATGAATAGCATCAAAACTGATCATTGTATATAATAATTGGGTAGAATGGATCAAGTCCTTCACCTGTCCTTACTGTTGACTCAAGTTTGTATGCCAAATTACCCAAACCCACCAGTCAAATTTGGAGGATCGCCTTAAACTCCATCTCCTGTCAAAACAGTTTGGGCAGTTGGCTTTGAATGTCCTGCAAGTCCACTCCACAGGTAGCTGGTGATGGTCTCTGCACACTTGTATGCTTTCTGTAAATCTGTCCTTGAAACGAAGCACAAACTGTAAATGACTACAGGGCAGGTCAGAACACGTTAAATCTTCCTTTTAATGTCCATGTTTAGGTTCAAAGTATTATTGGCAAGCTGCAATAATCCTTGTCACTACCTGTTTTGCCCAATTCAGGATTACAGTGTTGAGAATTTATTCTGGCAGATTCAGATACAGGGTGGAAAACAGGAAACCCATTTAAAAATAAATAAATAAATAAATAAAAATGAACATAGAGGCATACGTCTAACATTTAGCTGTCATGGTTATACTTGATGGCTTTGCTATTGTCACTTACTGCAATGTCAAACGTTCTAAAGTGGCTGGTCTGATCTTTGCTAATGTAGTCTGTCAAACAGCAGTGGTCAAAAGTCCATGGCATGTAAGATTATTTGCACCTGAAAGTGCAACTGGTCAGAAGCTTTCATTAGCCTTGTAGCATGTATACAATGGATCCTGTGCCCTGCCAAATCGTATCAGCCATTTTTTCCTTGTATGCCACTATAACGGCATTGTAGTTGCCATTGTAAACACATGGCATCGGAGTCCTGGGTTTGATTCTTGCCTTGAGGTGTGAATTTTTCCCGATTTAATGTCTGTTTGGCATTTCCTTGGTATGTGAGGGTAACCAAAGACATGTAAGTTAATTTGGCATGGTATGCAAGTGCGGTTAGTACTTTGATGTCAGCTGGTATCTCGTACCTGAACATTTTTCCTTGTGGCAAATGCTGCTGATGGTTCCTGTTGCTCATTTCTCCACCCCCCAAAAGTAATTCTAAATGGTTGATTCTTTGGACAAAGCAATAAGGTGGCTGGTTTAGTAAATCCTCCAGAAAGGCAAACATCCATCAGTTTAAATGAAATGTGACATTGTCTTCTGACATATCACAGGCTGGGTCAGCTCTTTTAGTCTTGAGACAATGTTTGGATTCTCAAGTGAGAACATTTGGTTCATTCCTATACAAGGGACTGGAGCTGAATATTACAAACTTCAGAGTGGCTGTGTGCTGGAGATGCATTGAAAACTTGTGGGAATCCTCTAATAGCTGTTCAGGCCAAGTGGCTGCTTCTAATCTAAAGTGTCATGTTGATCTGGCTGCTCCTCATTGTATCAGGCCAAATCTGAAATCTATTTAAGTGGGAACTGACAAAAAATAAAAGCCAGAACAGGTCTTGATTGAGCTTTGTTAAAATACACCTTGAAAGTTCTGAGGTCAAGTGGGGAAAAAGTCGTATGGTCAGATGAGACCAAAATCCAAGTAGTTGGCCTCAATGCCAAATGTGCACCTCGGTTGTCCTGGTGGAAAGTCAATCCAGCTCACTATCCAAAGAATACACCATACCTACAGGAAAGCATGGAGATAGTAGCATCCTGTTGTGGGATTGTTTTTCTGCAGCAGGGGCTGGGGAACTTGTCAGGGCAGTAGGAAAAATGGATGAGATGAAATGTCATCAAACCCCTCAGGAGAAATGAGTTTTTTCAAAGTCTACTGAATGACAATTTCAGCTTGAAACTGTCAATATGCTTCTTGAAGGTTTTCATTTGTGTTCTATGAGCATATTAAAATGGTGCACAATAAGCCTGTCCCTTTAGTGATATCCTGGATATGAGGAGGAAACTGAGGATTCCATCTGTCCATTTTTAGGGCATGTTTCCCTGAAGCACATCCAGTAAACTTGTGTGAAAGGCAAGAAGCAATGGTAGAAAGGGTCTTGTAGGGCACACTCCATAATGAATGGCAACTTGGAATCGCCAGGCAACCTAACATGCGTGTCTGTTAGATTTGGGAGGAAGGCTGGTGAAGCCCATGCAAACTCTGCATGTGAATGGACTAGGAGAACAAGACACTACTTGTGTCCCAACTGCCTTTCTGCTTTTACTATAGTCTTCAAAAATGTTTATTCTTTGGACAAAGCAACAAGGTGGCTGGTTTGGGGAAACCTCCAGAAAGGCAAACATCCATCAGTTTAAATGAAATGTGACATTGTCTGACAGCTGACCCAGCCCGTGATATCTTTTAGTCTTGAGACAGTGTTTGGAGTGGTTTGGTTTGGAGAGGTTCTACAAAAGTTAATGTCCAGTGTGAGCAGATATGTAATTTTACTGAAATGCTAATTTTTTTTTTTTTCCCCCCCCCTCCCCCTCCTGTAGGTTGTTCGAAATCGTCTGGAGCAGAAAGGGATCCATGTCCGTGACGTGAAGCTGAATGGGTCTGCAGCCAGCCATGTCCTTCATCACGACAGTGGCCTTGGGTACAAGGACTTGGACTTGATCTTTGGCTTAGAGCTGCAAACTGATAAGGTTTTTCGCCTGGTCAAGGATGTGGTGCTGGACTGTCTGCTAGATTTCCTTCCTCCGGGTGTTAACAAAGACCGCATCACTCCCCTGACTCTAAAAGAGGCCTATGTGCAAAAGTTAGTAAAGGTATGCAATGAGACCGATCGATGGAGCCTCATCTCCCTTTCAAATAACACTGGCAAGAATGTGGAGCTGAAGTTTGTGGACTCGCTACGGCGGCAGTTTGAGTTCAGCGTAGACTCTTTTCAGATAACCTTGGACTCCCTTTTGTTGTTTGACAAATGTTCGGAGACCCCCATGTCTGAAAACTTTCATCCCACTGTTCTGGGGGAGAGTATGTACGGAGACTTTGAAGAAGCCGTAGACCATTTACGCAAAAGAATCATTGCGACTCGCAGCCCTGAGGAAATCCGCGGTGGGGGGCTTCTTAAGTACTGTAACCTGTTGGTCAGAGGCTTTCGGCCCTGCTCAGAGGCAGAGATGAAGTCTCTTCAGAGGTACATGTGCTCACGCTTCTTCATAGACTTTTCGGACATTGCAGAGCAGCAACGGAAACTTGAGGCCTACCTGCAGAATCACTTTGTGGGGATGGAACACAAGCGATATGACTGCCTAGTGACACTGCACAGTGTGGTCAATGAGAGCACAGTGTGTCTAATGGGTCACGAGAGGAGACAAACTCTAAATCTTATTGCTATGTTGGCTTTGAGAGTCCTGGCAGAGCAGAACGTTATCCCCACTGTGACTAATGTGACCTGTTACTACCAGCCTGCACCCTACGTCAGAGACATTAATTTCAACAATTATTACATTGCCCACGTCCAGCCTCTCTTGCCGCCATGCACCAACTCTTATCAGACATGGCTGCCTTGTAACTGAAATAACTGTGGTGGGTTGAGCTAGCATTCTGCAGGTTGGGGAATGAGTATCAAAGCACAAAATGGAATTAAAAAAAACAAAAGAAAAAAAAAAATGGCTGCCTGCAACTGAGGAGTGCTTTGCTTTATTTTACTTTAAATGCTGTATGTCAGGGAGAACAAGAATGGAATTTTTATTGATGCACCTTTTATTACTGGGCAATATATGTACATCAGTTAATTTCTACCTGTGAGGTTTTAATGTTCCCCAGGACCAAAGACTTGTTTAAAATGCAATACAAATGAAACCTTCACTGTTCTGTGATTGCAAGTGCCTACTATAAACTGTACTGTAAATATTTTTATCTAATTATCAAATATATTTTCAGTGACAAAGGTTCTTATTTTTCCTCTTCAGCTATTAAATACACCACTGTTTAATTGGATTTTGTTGCATCATTTGTTTAGCATATGTCCAATGATGAGGATTTAAGTGGTCTGTGTACAGGGCCACTCATCACACCCAAAATGCAGTGGGCTGCTTTGGTACAACGTCTGCCTCTTAGCTGCGGATTGCACATTACGTGGCTCACATCAGAAAGTGAGCTCTAAAGCAGTGCTTCCCAAACTCTGTCCTGGGGACCCCCTGTGGCTGCGGGTTTTTGTTCCAACCAGCTTGTTTTTAATTGGACTCCTGGGCTAATTAAGTGGTGTTATTTCCCAAGTTCTGTGTTTTCGGAAACAAAATAGAAATTATAAAACTAAGTTAGTACATTTGTTTAAAACAAAAGTAGTTATATGGGAATGTGTTTTAACATTTTCATCTTGATTTTCATGCTACGTTTCAAGTTCTAATTGTTTAATTCATTGTTTACTAATCAGTGGGTCTAATGCTAAAGTAGCAGCCTTTGATTATTCAGTGTTTGCCTGGATGTCTGCTCTGCTCGTTTTTAATTGTTAAGATACAACGAAAGGGTAAAACTGCACAGAGAGGGCAAAATATAATGAAATCAAGAGTCCAGCATTTAAATCTATAGAAAATGTAGAGATTTCTAAATGTCATAAATGTAAAAATCATGCTGCTGTGCTTTTCTGAATGTAGAATAAGAAGAAAAAAAAAGCCAGCTTATTAAATGAGGTCCGTGTTATCAGGTTGTCGCTGATTATGAATCTGGAACAAAAACCTGGAGCCACAGGGGGTCCCCAGGACGACTGGGTTTGAGGACCCCTGCTCTAAAGTGCATGAACTTGTGTTCAGTCTTTGAAACGGTAATCTGTAATTTTGGTGTTCCTTCTAGGTCCGGTTTCTTTTCTTTTGGTTTGGCATCTTAATATAGTATCGCATAGCATAAAGAGGCATAGATTTCCTCATACCATTCTAACCCTGTATTCCAATGGCTTAGTGTTCTAATGTTAATTAAGCAGTCTATCCTGTTCCAGCAGCTGTAGGGAAAGCCATTGTCCTCAAGATCCTGCACCCTGGCTGGCTTTTCTCTTGAAGGTCCTGTAACATTATGTGACTTAAGAGAATTTTCGTTCGTCACTGACTTCATTTTAAACATTCACTCCCATGATGTATAATCTGACATACCCAGCGACTCAGGCCTAATCAGTTTCATTTTATCTCAAGTCGGGAGGCGTTGAGCACTCAGTCAAAAATGTTTTACAGCTATGAGGAATAAGGAATTGATGTTTTAGACCTCACAAATGGACAGGCTCATCTGACTTTTTTACAAACCAAAATTAAAAAGGCCAGTTGTGGCTGAACATTATGCATCTGGGAAGCATTCATACAGCACCAGTGCCATCAGGCAGCACATTGCCTGCCCAAAAAAGGGGGTGAACTTGTGCTAATTAGGCAATGTAAAACTAGACTGTAAAGTAGTCAGAGGAGTCGGTCATTCCTTGCAATTTCTGGTCAAATAATCCAACCTCAAGTGACGAGAGAGAAGCAGCTGGTGCCATGTTTGCCATCTCCTCTGACTAGAAATCCTGTAATGTGACTGACATTGAAGTTAGCTGCTAGTTTGTTCTTCCTTGCCTTTGTCAAGCTTACAAGTAGCCAACATTACTTTAGGGCCTCAACACTAATATGCTCTGGGCTTACGAAATGGAAGTAAATTAAGTGGCCTCCATAATAAGTCTCAATACTGATGACCGTCATCATTATCCAACCTGCTATATCCTAACACAGGGTCATGGGGGGTCTGCTGGAGCCAATCCCAGCCAACACAGGGTGTAATGCAGGAACAAACCCCGGGCAGGGCACCAGCCCACCAGTCACTATTGATGTTTTAAATTTAATATTTGGTCTTTTTTGGTGGGTGTATGAAGGTGAAGTGTTCCTTTTCTCTTTCCTGTACTGATCTTCAGCACATTGCTCAAATAAGAGGAGAGCTAAATACCAAGTAGTTTCCTTTTCCTCAAACATCCCAAGGTCTCGTGTTAAGGCCGGTCTGGAATTGCCAGTTAACCTGTTGAGGCCTGTGGCACTAATGTCTCTTCCTTTGTGCCCACTGTTGCTGGGAGGCTCCAGCATGGTGGTGTTCAGTGGTCCGTCACCCCTAACCAAGTTGAATTGACTTGGAATGTTAAAGGTGCCTTTTTTTTTTTTAAATCTGAGGTTAATGGTGTGGTGTAGTTAATCCTCAAGTATTGAGCTCTATTTGCTTTTAATGCTCTATCTTGGTATAGGCAGTATTTATATTTTTAATGTATTTTTGCTTCTCCTGCATTGCTAGAGAAGTTTTAATTCTGTGTGTGTTGAACGCATAACTGACTGGATCTGTCCACTGGTATTCCTTATAATACTGAAGTGCTAGAATACCACCAAAAAAAAAAAAAAACCTCTTTGGAGTTAAGGAGGTACTCTATGGCCACTTTTCTAGGAACACCTCCCTGATTCCCAGGTTATAATGTCTTTTACCTTCAAAACAGCCTGAATTGTGAGGCCTGGCTTTAGTAAGCTGCTGGAAATGTATTGAGTCTGCTTTGTGCTGATTCAATAGCACCACACAGTTTTTGCAGATTTATTTTTATGCAGCACGCTGCCCATTCACCTCCTTCCCAAAGGTTCTCCATTGAATTGGGATGTGTAGGCCTTTGGAGTCACTCTCCTGGTCAAGGAAGTGGCTTGGGGTGATGTGTCTTTTGTGACATGGAAATAGTCTGCCACATGCTTGACACAAGAGAAATCAAGAGTTGTCAGACAAGATAGCATCTTTACCCTCTGATTGTCCAATCTTGGAGATTACAAACCTACCACAGTCTCCTCTTGCTAGTCTTGGCAGAACATATCAGGTGCTATTACTCTAGCCCATCCATTTAAATGTCTGAGGTGTTCATGTATACAGCTGTTGAGTATTTTTGCCCTTTCTGTTAGGCTTGAGTGGGACTTGTCAGTCTGATCTCGGCTTTATCAGATGTTCTCATCCACAGACCTGGCATTTGCTCTGTGTGTTTTTTTTTTTATCCCACCATTCCCTGTAACCTTTAGTGACTGTACTGAATGCCATTTCGGGAAAAGCTGCAACCGGCCCAAGTCCTACCACAGTCGTACTTCCTTGAACCGCACATCTTTCCCATGACTGTCCCACCATACTGATATAAAATGTATTGATCTGTAGCATCATGATTGGCTGTTTAATGAGCAGGGGTGTCTAATAAAGTGGCCAGTCTTTTTTTTATATATATATATATATATATATGTATATATATATATATATATATATATACACACACATGAATTGATCATAGAAATTTCTTTCTTTGAATTTATGTTGTAGAAAATTCACATGGTCTGCAGATTTCACTCGCAGCCTTTTTGACGTGATCACCAATTAGGTTCTGCTGTCATTTTGCTTTTGCTGTGAAGGGTTTTACCGTCTAAGACAGGGAGCCTTTTTTTTTTCTTTCACAAACATGTTTTCAATCATAGAGGCTGGGAAATAGAAATTCACATATTTTGAGCAAATAAGGGTCAGATTAAGACCTTTAGAGGCCCTAAGCACTTAAAAGATTTTGGTGGCCCCTATATATGAGTGGCACTCACTCTCAGTTGATGACGTGACCACGACAAGAATGCTCATGTGTGCCTCGGTGGACTGTGTGGCAGTTACCAGATTCTAATTTTATTGTATTCCCAAGATTAATTTATATCACTGACTTCTATTACTATTTCTATTATTTTGTGTGTGTATATATATATATATATATATATATATATAATATGTATTTTTTAATTTAATGTGGGAGCCCCTTTTTGTGGAACCTGGTTCAGCTGCACCATTTGCAGATTTGCACTAGGTGGTCAATTGTAAATCTGACAATAGAAAATGTCTGTGGAGCTCCCTCTTCCCTTGATGCCCTATGCACATGCTGATTTTGCTTAATGGTTCATCCAGCCCTGGACAGGAGACACAGGTTCAAGTCATAACATCATGCTGCTAATTTGTACACTTGAGCTGAAGGATGGCAGTTTTAAAATTGACATCTGCAAAACCAACTCCCTAATAGGAACTGGATATTTTTAAATACAGAAAAATCTGACAATAGTGGGCACAGCTTTTTCACGTGCATAAAGCTTGCCTTGTCACTGTAATCTGATGTCAGAAGCTGGAAATGAATTTTTGGCTGTGGGGTATGCCACCGCCTGTCTGCTGCTTTGAAGAACAATGTGTCTCTTGTGTGCAAGTGTGTAGAACCAAGACTGGTTTTACTGAGTCGCTGGCTGGAAAGGATGATTGTGAGGATGTAGCGTACTGTATATGGAGACTTGGAAGCTTTTTATACCTCCTGCTTTTGAAATGAGGTGAAACTCTGAGTTAAAAACCCCATTATTTTGACTTGATGCTTATGTGTTTTCTTTACTTCCAGCATTCTGAATGGCTTAGCTTGCACCTGATTGATTTTTCTTGTTTCAAACGTTTAGTTCTTTGAAACTGTAGACGTCTGACTGTGAAGTATAACTTTGTCAAGCATATCTGTGTGAAGCTGCAGTGACATTTGAATGGCTGATGGCCAAGCTGCTGCCTCCCATTGCATACCAGTAAAAACTCACTTGCTGAGCAATCAAATTCAGTCCTGAATTGCTGGGTTTTTCATATTTGCTGGTTCTAACCTCTTTGTAAGGATCTCTTAAAGTTGATGTCTTCCCTTTTCTTGTGTTAAGGTCATACAATCTTCATCATGTGATGAACAGATTAATTTGCTGTAGAGAGACAGATAGAGCTGTATTTGTCTCTTGAGGGAAATTTGGCATTTTACATAAGCTATATAAATAAATAAACACACACACCTTTGTCTGAACACACACCAGAACGACTATAAAGCAAGAAAATTAAGAAGAAAGAAAAGTTCTGATTTGGCTGTCACGGTGAGGCATTATGCAGATGTAAATTATCAGTGCTTACAAATAATCTTTATAGAGGGCATGTGGAGTTACTCAATAAAGTCTAAGGAAGCTGAGTTGGCTTTGTTTGATCCCTATGCCCAATTTTAGAAACCACATTTCCCATGATTATGCTGTGGAGAACTAGGGCATCTCCTGGCAACTTTGAACACGAGACAGGTACCACTCCCGGTCGGACATAAGGAATGTCACTGCTGAAATTTTTAAACTTCTTTAGTCCAAAACGTATCCAATATAAATGGTAGTATTCATTCCTCTAAAGTGTATCTTTTTGCACAAATAGCCTTCAGAGATGCCAAGGTCTGTATATTTGGTCTTGCTTAAAGTTTATCACATTAACAGTGGGCACTATACCCCCTTCCTCTAAAATTTCACTTCACATCACTTTCACTACGCTTATTCTTATGAGGGGCCATATGACAAAATTCTCACCTGAACAGACCAGCCACCCTAATCTAAGCTACGTCTTCCATCTCCTCTTGAGAAATTTACAGATGGTACCAGGCTAGCTGAGAGATGTAAACCCTTCAGCATCTCCTGGGTCAGCCCTGAGTCTTCTCCTTTGGGCAATGGCTTATACATCACCCACCAGAGGCATCCTCACTACGTGCCCAAACCTAGTTTCTCACAGTCTGGAGAATTAGTGGTCCAACTCTAGATTCCTCCCATATTGCTGAGCTCCACATTCTATTAGAGACAGAGAGATGCTGCATTCATGTGCTATCGGACAGGTGGTAGATATGAAGTTTCCTAAGTCAGAAATTCCATGTAAACACCTTCCGAAGTTGAGTCTGATGATTTGGAGAAAACAAAGCTCCCTGAAATTCTGCAACTTGTGGTGTAATGCTGACTTTTCATTTTAGTAAATTGAATATAATAAAAAATATAACCTGGTCAGCCAGAAATGTGTTTTTTTGTGGTTGAATTGCATTTGGAGTGAAGTGATTTAATACGTTTAGCTTGCTCATCATTTTCATTAAAAAATGCTGTTTGTTGTTGTTATCACAAATCTGCAGAGCAAGTAACAAATCAACAGCAACCTCACACATCTCCTAACAATTCAACCATAAATTTGCATAAAAGCACTGAAGTGGGAAGTTGAAACATCACAAGTCAGTGCTCCAAAAACTCTGATAGCATGTGAAAGCAACATAAGCCCCACAACCTTACTCAGGAACCTCATTACATGAATGTCATAGAGAAGATACAAATGTGAAGAACTTAGGTGTTGCTGAAACATCTATGAGTTGTTGAAACAGTTCCACTTTAGAGTCAGAGCTCTGTCCTCTTCTAAAGCAGGTCCCAGAAGAAAGCTGACTTCTGGTTGAGGAGCAATTTAAGTATCCGGGTGACCATAAGGAGTGGGGGCTTGTGGTGGACTGTGCTGGAAGTGAAGCCCTTCATCTCTTTTGGCTGCTTTTCTTCCACTCTAGAGGAAAGGGAAATCCCCCCATGTCTAACTGTACCATACCCGTTAAACACTTCCCCCAGGACTGCATGTATGATGATATACAAATGTAATTGTCAAAACAGCATATAATCTATTAATAAACTGGATGAAGATTTTATATATATAATGTATGTAATCATACTATATGAATAAGAAGAGTCAAAATGACCCATGATCTTGAATCAACCCATCCATTTGTTTTCTATTTTTTTTTTCTATTGCCCTAGCTGAATTTTCTGCAGTAATTTGGCCTGGAGAGGAGTTGTGGTATTGTATGAGGAAATCAGGAGTAGCAGAGAAGTACATAAGAGTTGTACAGGATATGTACGAGGGAAGTGTGACAGTGATGAGGTCTGCAGTAGGAGTGACAGATGCATTCAAGGTGGAGGTGGGATCGCATCAGGGATCAGCTCTGAGCCCTTTCTTATTTACAATGGTGATGGACAGGTTGACAGACAAGATTAGATAGGAGTCCCCGTGGACTATGATGTTTGCTGATGACATTGTGATCTGTAGTGATAGTAGGGAGCAGGTTGAGGAGACCCTGGAGAGGTGGGAATATGCTCTAGAGAGGAGAGGAATGAATGTCAGTAGGAACGAATACTTGTGTGGAAATGAGAGGGAGGTCAGAGGAATGGTGAGGATGTAGGGAGTACAATTGGCGAAGGTGGATGAGTTTAAATACTTGGGATCAACAGTACAGAGTAATAGGGATTGTGGATGAGATGTGAAAAAGAGTGCAGGCAGGGTGGAATGGGTGGAGAAGAGTGTCAGGAATAATTTATGACAGACGGGTGTGAGCAAGAGTGAAAGGGAAGGTCTACAGGACGGTAGTGAGAGCAGCTATGTTATATGGGTTGGAGACGGTGGCACTGACCAAAAAACAGGAGACAGAGCTGGAGGTGACAGAATTAAAGATGCTAAGATTTGCATTGGGTGTGACGAGGATGGACAGGATTAGAAATGAGTACATTAGAGAGTCAGCTCAAGTTGGATGGTTGGGAGACAAAGTCAGAGACGTGAGATTGCATTGGTCTGAACATGTGCAGAGGAGAGATGCTGGGTATATTGGAAGAAGGATGTTAAGGATAGAGCTGCCAGGGAAGGAAAAAGAGGAAGGCAAAAGAGAAGATTTATGAATGTGGTGAAAAGGGACATGCAGGTGATGGGTGTAACAGAGCAAGATGCAGAGGATGGGATGATATGGAAAAAAGATGATCGATTGTGACAACCCCTAACGGGAGCAGCTGAAAGAAGAAGAAGAATTTGGGCTGAACTGGATGCCATTGTTCAAGTGATTGGTGGTGTTGGTAGGAGTCTTCAAAAATATGTAGTACAAAACTTTGCATCTGTAATGCCATTGCTGCTTGCATTTATTGAAATCAAGTGCAATACATTTTCTTCATTGCAGATTCATCATGTAGCTCTTCTGAAGTCTACAAATCCTGTTATGGGAAGGCCATGTCTATACGGCTGCTCCTGTTCAGTTTCTTTTTTTGAATGCTGCCATTTGTTTTCCACAGCCTTGCCATGTATGATGGCTACTTTTTACATTACTTAGCATTTTCTTTTTCAGAACAAGATCATTTAAAAGTTGTTAGAAGAAACATTCCTTTGTAAAGTCATAATCTGCTGTAAAAAACAGAAATATTTAGAACATAGCACAATATGTACCTCATGAACTCAGATGGCTTTACGCTTTTTGGAATGAAGAGTCGTTCAAGAGCATGTGGTGAAAAACAGTTCTTGATGGAAAGAAGTGGCTTGTGTGTGTTCATTTCAAAAGTTGCACGTTTAGTTTCATTACATCTGGAGAGGCCGCTGGTGCCACAAACAGTATATGAGGATTTGAATTCAGTGAAGAGTGCAGATGAAGTATTCACTCCAGGAACAATGTTCTCGTTCAGTCCTGGATGGCCCTGTGGCTGCATGTTCTCGGTCCATCTAACTTTATAACCAGTGACTCATTCCTGCTTTTAATTAAGATGCATGTTGAATTAATGCAGTTTTGCCTCTCTTACAGCCTGCACCAAGCAATTTAATTTGAAGCTATTGGAATATTTGAGCTTTCAACCACAAAATTTAATAGTGAAGAGTTTTATTTTTTGTTTTCCTCTTGTTAATTCACTTTCTTTCCCTGTGCAGCTTTCTCCTTTAATTGTATTATTTTATCTACAGTATTCATCCATCTTCCATATCTATTTATTCTTATACAGGATCACAGACATAAGGGAAATTAGCAAAGTGCAGAGCAGATATGGGAGCGAATGACAACACTGGAGAGGAGCAAATACTTCAGTGTCATTTCTCACTTCCATGATTGTTAGCAAAGAACAGCTTAAAAATGACAAACAGAAATATTTACAAGTTAAATGATCATGAAATTATACTAATACTCTATATAAAGCGCATAAATGTTACTATAAAAAGAAAACACCTTGCATAGAATTTCAGGAATGACATAGTAAAGATGAACACAGGAAACAAGCATCTCTTCAGTCAAGACAGCCATCCAATTAAAACGGGAAATTTAAATCAAAACACAACCTGAGCTCTACAAGGCTGTGGCCATTTTCACTGCTGAAAACCATGTGTACTAAACTGAACCTTGTTCCAGTGGTTCTTCAGAAACTGCATTTTAAAAACCTGTTCATGAAACTATAATCCACATTTACAGTCTGTAGCGAGGTATAAGTAGTAGTGTGGTGGAGCAACTCGTGTTTACGGGCAGATCGGCTGTCTGTGTATCCATGTGTGTTTCAGCCAGTTGCTTCTTTAGAGCTCCAAGGGGCTGTAATTAGAGACACTGCATTCTTGTAAGCTTCACAGGAGTCTGAGCAGGACAGTTAGTGAAATCAGACTGGTAAAGGAAAGGCAGAGTTAGGGAAGTGCCAGCCAGTGTGGTGGTGAGAATGCAGGTGGTCGGTGATCCCAACAGAGGACAAAGTGGCCAGCACTCCGGGGGTGGATTGTTTCCTGTTGAACAGAGGAGTGGGAAATGATCGGGCATCCTCCTTGGGATCCTGTAGATGGAGAGAAAGCTACGTGGAAAATGGAGGTCCAGCTCTGCATTTGGAGACAGTTGTCATGAGAGCTGGAGAACAGGACTGTAGCTGTCTGAAATGGGGTGGGCTGGGGAGACAGGGAACGAAAGATGTGCTCGGCTGACAGGAGCAGAAAAGAACCTGACATCTGCATAGATTTAGTCTGACCTTTATAAATTATTTAGTAGTAGTGTTTATATGGGTAGATTATTTTGATTAGATAGAATTTTCTTTGTCTCCAGGGTGAAAAATCTGGCTTTTCAGAGAAGCTAAATAGATCTCTCTCTCTCTCTTATATATATATATACACACACACACACACTGTATATATATTTATATTTATCTTATATATAAATGTCTGCATGTGGAAGTGTCTGTGTCTGTCAGAGGTGACTGTGTGCAGAGGGTGCAGACCTATAAATACCTGGGAGTGCAGCTGGATGATAAATTGGACTGGACTGCCAATACTGATTCTCTGTGCAAGAGAGGACAGAGCCGGCTGTACTTCCTTAGAAGGCTGGCGTCCTTCAACATCTGCAATAAGATGCTGCTGATGTTCTATCAGACGGTTGTGGCAAGCGCCCTCTTCTACGCGGTGGTGTGCTGGGGAGGCAGCATAAAGAAGAAGGACGCCTCACGCCTGGACAAACTGGTGAGGAAGGCAGGCTCTATTGTAGGCATGGAGCTGGACAGTTTGACATCTGTGGCGGAGTGATGGGCGCTCAGCAGGCTCCTATCAATTATGGAGAATCCACTGCATCCACTGAACAGTATCATCTCCAGACAGAGAAGCAGCTTCAACGACAGACTGCTGTCACTGTCCTGCTCCACTGACAGACTGAGAAGATCGTTCCTCCCCCAAAATATGCGACTCTTCAATTCCACCCAGGGGGGTAAACGTTAACATCATTCAAAGTTATTGTCTGTTTTTACCTGTATTTTTATTACTCTTTAATTTAATATTGTTTTTTTGTATCAGTATGCTGCTGCTGGAGTATGTGAATTTCCCCTTGGGATTAATAAAGTATCTACAGTGCATCCGGAAAGTATTCACAGCGCATCACTTTTTCCACATTTTGTTATGTTACAGCCTTATTCCAAAATGGATTAAATTCATTTTTTTCCTCAGAATTCTTCACACAACACCTCATAATGACAACGTGAAAAAAGTTTACTTGAGATTTTTGCAAATTTATTAAAAATAAAAACATTGAGAAAGCACATGTACATAAGTATTCACAGCCTTTGCCATGAAGCTCATAATTAAGCTCAGGTGCATCCTGTTTCCCCTGATCATCCTTGAGATGTTTCTGCAGCTTAATTGGAGTCCACCTGTGGTAAATTCAGTTGGTTGGACATGATTTGGAAAGGCACACACCTGTCTATATAAGGTCCCACAGTTGACAGTTCATGTCAGAGCACAAACCAAGCATGAAGTCAAAGGAATTGTCTGTAGACCTCCGAGACAGGATTGTCTTGAGGCACAAATCTGGGGAAGGTTACAGAAAAATTTCTTCTGCTTTGAAGGTCCCAATGAGCACAGTGGCCTCCATCATCTGTAAGTGGAAGAAGTTCGAAACCACCAGGACTCTTCCTACAGCTGGCCAGCCATCTAAACTGAGCGATCGGGGGGAGAAGGGCCTTAGTCAGGGAGGTGACCAAGAACCCGATGGTCACTCTGTCAGAGCTCCAGAGGTCCTCTGTGGAGAGAGAACCTTCCAGAAGGACAACCATCTCTGCAGCAATCCACCAATCAGGCCTGTATGGTAGAGTGGCCAGACAGAAGCCACTCCTTAGTAAAAGGCACATGGCAGCCCGCCTGGAGTTTGCCAAAAGGCACCTGAAGGACTCTCAGACCATGAGAAAGAAAATTCTCTGGTCTGATGAGACAAATATTGAACTCTTTGGTGTGAATGCCAGGCGTCACGTGTGGAGGAAACCTGGCACCATCCCTACAGTGAAGCATGGTGGTGGCAGCATCATGCTATGGGGATGTTTTTCAGCGGCAGGACCTGGGAGACTAGTCAGGATAAAGGGAAAGATGACTGCAGCAATGTACAGAGACATCCTGGATGAAAACCTGCTCCAGAGCGCTCTTGACCTCAGACTAGGGTGACGGTTCATCTTTCAGCAGGACAACGACCCTAAGCACACAGCCAAGATATCAAAGGAGTGGCTTCAGGACAACTCTGTGAATGTCCTTGAGTGGCCCAGCCAGAGCCCAGACTTGAACCCGATTGAACATCTCTGGAGAGATCTTAAAATGGCTGTGCACCGACGCTTCCCATCCAATCTTATGGAGCTTGAGAGGTGCTGCAAAGAGGAATGGGTGAAACTGGCCTAGGATAGGTGTGCCAAACTTGTGGCATCATATTCAAAAAGACTTGAGGCTGTAATTGCTACCAAAGGTGCATCAACAAAGTATTGAGCAAAGGCTGTGAATACTTATATAAATTTGCAAAAATCTCAAGTAAACTTTTTTCACGTTGTCATTATGTGGTGTTGTGTGTAGAATTCTAGGAAAAAAATGAATTTAATCCATTTTGGAATAAGGCTGTAACATAACAAAATGTGGAAAAAGTGATGCGCTGTAAATACTTTCCGGATGCACTCTATCTATCTATCTATCTATCTATCTATCTATCTATCTATCTATCTATCTATCTATCTATCTATCTATCTATCTATCTATCTCTGTCCGGCCTGGAAGTGAGAGGTGGAGTTGAAGTAAGGGCTCCACCTCCAAGGAAACAGAAAACTAAACGTCTACACGTGGAAGTGTGTGTGTCTGTTTGTCCAGCCCAGAAGTGTGAGGCTACTACAGCATGAAGCTCAGAGAGCCGGTAAGGTGGCCCCAAGTTAACGAATCAGAAGAAGAAAGTGACTCTGTTGCCAAAGTAAAACAGCCAAGAAAAGAGAAACTCTTACACAAGCAAGGTGAGCACATCGGCAAAACGAATCTTCTTCAATTACCTGACATCCCTACATTTCAATTTTTTTTTCTGATGATTTCAATAGTTTCTAGGACCCAAGGCTTTTTACAGCACATGCTTACACAGTTTATATACATACTGTATATATATATATATATATATATATATATATATATATATATATATATACATACAGTCATATGAAAAAAAGTTTGAAAACCCCTCTCAGCCTGCATAATAATTTACTCTACTTTCAACAAAAAAGATAACAGTGGTATGTCTTTCATTTCCCAGGAACATCTGAGTACTTGGGGTGTTTTCCGAAGAAAGATTTTTAGTGCAGCAGTATTTAGTTGTATGAAGTTAAATCAAATGTGAAAAACTGGCTGTGCAAAAATGTGGGTCCCCTTGTAATTTTGCTGATTTGAATGCATGTCACTGCTCAATGCAGATTACTTATAACACCAAATTGGTTGCATTAGCTTGTTAAGTCTTGAACTTCATAGACAGGTGTGTCCAATCATGAGAAAAGGTATTTAAGGTGGTCAATTACAAGTTGTGCTTCATTTTGACTCTCCTCTGAAGAGTGACAGCATGGGATCCTCAAAGGAACTCTCAAAAGATCTGAAAACAAAGATTGTTGAATATTATGGTTTAGGGGAAGGCTACAAAAAGCTATCTCAGAGGTATAAACTGTCAGTTTTAACTGTAAGGAATGTAATCAGGAAATGGAAGGCCACCGGCACAGTTGCTGTTAAACCCAGCAGGTCTGGCAGGCCAAGAAAAATACAGGAGCGGCATATGTGCAGGATTGAGAGAATGGTGACAGACAACCCACAGATCACCTCCAAAGACCTGCAAGAACATCTTGGTGCAGATGGTGTATCTGTTCGTTGTTGTACAATTCTGCGCAATTTGCACAAAGAACATCTGTGTATATATATATATATATATATATATATATATATGTATGTGTGTATATATGTATATAATATACATTCACAAACAGTATAGTCTGAATACACAGCAGAATAACTAAAAAGGAAGAAAATTAAAAAGAAAGAAAACCTTCTGACTTGGCAGTAACAGTTCCAGTGTGGCATTATGCTGGTGTATTGCTGTTGGTATAAAGGAGCCCCCATAGCGTTTCTTCACCCACATCTGCTGAATAATTTGTTAGCTGAAAGTCCCCACTTTAGGAGTATGTGTTACTTTGGGAATATGTTATACACTGTGGAAACATCTTATGTGTAGAAGGATTTTCTGGTTTCCGTCTTGAATACACTCCCCCTAGACTATTAGACTCTTCAAGTGCAGGATTCACTAACAGTTGTGCTCGTTGAAATCTGAAGATGTGATGGAGGTCCCCACATAGGTCCCTTATCATTGTGGCTCAGCCAGAGCTCTTTTCCTGGCTTAAGTTTTTTTCTGTTTAACGTTTTTGTTTTTCAATTAATATTTGGTTCATTTTGTTTCTCATTTTGTTCTGTCTGTATATTTATTCAATATGTATTTATTTATTTATGATTTTCCAGTGTTGTATTATGTTAACATTATATGTTTTCTTTGTTCTTTGTTCTGTCTCCTGTATGTGGAGCCTAAGGAGAGGGCCAACTAATTACAGAGATAAGCATTAATGGATTTGCAGTTTTGTCATTGTGCTTTTTTTAGTTTTCTTGCTTTTGATTTGTGTATTTTTTGTTATTTAGATTCCTATCAACCCCTTTTTTGCTAATAAGGTGCTGTCTTTGGTTTTGTGATTCATTGAATTTATTTACCTTTAGGTTTTGTCCTTTGCCAATTATTATTATTTTTTTTTTTTTTCTTTACCATTTTTGTCCTCCCTTTTGAAACTAGATAAATTACAGTGTATGTTACATTTTGGACCAGAGTTTTTTGGCTTTCCTCTCCACCTTTGTGGGTACATTGTTGAAAATTGCTGTTTAAAAGTCTGAGTCCGACTTTTGGGACTGCATAGGCTGAGAGTCTTCCACTTTAGTGAGGGGCTAGGCTGCTTGTGGTGAGGAGGCCTGCTCTTTGAATGCAGACCTGTAAGTTGGATCAGGCCTGGCTTGTGGATCTTAAAGGCCTGTAACTATTTTTGAGCTGCTTGTACCAGGAATCACAACATCCTGCTCTTTTTAATAGTAAAGAGGTGCAATTTCCTTTCTTTGTCAGAGTAGGACATGCCCTTCTATCCGAAAATGCACTACGTTAGTCTCTTCTGTTTTATCTATTGGCAATATTTGCTGATGGGCTATATGATGTGACTGTTTTGAGTCTTGTCTCATTGATTACTTTTTCGTTATTAATGATGCTGTTTCACAGATCCAGGATTTGGGATTCCGTTTCACTTCCATTCATTGTCTATATGTACTTTCTCCCTATTAATATCAGGAATGCAGATATTATAGATTTTGACTCTGTTAAATATAGCATATTTTCACTGTATTCTAAATTTGCCCTGTTAATAGTACATCTGCATGTTTACATATTCCCCTGTGTTAGAATGGCAAGTTATACCTGTGTGGCTTCTGCGCACTCTCCTGCATCCAGGTACACTTTTTGCAGATCTCACAGTTAAGTTTATTAGCAAATCTGAATTGCTTAGTATTGGTGAGCATGGTCGTCAGTAACTGTGCAGCCATGATGTCCAGAGTTTGTTCCTGCTTCCTGCTTGATGTTGCTAAGTTAGGCTCTGGCTCCTATAGTGAAATGAACTGACTTTAAATGGGCATAATCAACAGGGCAGAAGGAGCAAAAACAGCACCTGTTTTTTGATTCTATTTGAACAACAGGCACATGCAGTGCCATTTAGTTAATCTTTTTTGTATAAATTATCTACTGTTAGAAGCTAATTTTGAAGAGCAAATAAGTAGTAATACATAAATAATAGTAAATAAGTATTACGGTTTTTGGTTAGATATTGTAAGACCCCCCCTTAATGTTATATTTAAATAAATATCCATCCATTCATCTTCTGAATGTGAATTTTCAGTCAACCTGTCTTAGGGGGGTGGTAACTATACAGATTCAGTAAAAGACAGGACACACACATACTTGAGGATTGTTTAAAGCATTTACCTGTGTTCCCAAAGAAAACCTACACAGACACGGGGAGAATGTGCCAAACTCATTAATAAATGGTCTGGTCTGCTCAGTTCATTAGCCATCCACCGAGTCCTCAGATCCACTTAATCCAGTTTTAATGTTGCAGGATACGGAGCCAATCCTGGTAGCACTGGAACAGAACAAACCTGAACAGAGGTGCCAGCTGATCTGAGGACACCCACTTTAACACACTGACTCTCAATTTAAACATAACCTAACCTGCACATTTTAATAAGTGGCAGAAAACATATTTAAATAAACCCACAAATTCTACAATCAGTGAATAGGATGAGACTCAAACAGCAGTCGCTGGAGTTTTGAGACTATAACACTAATCACTACACTACTGTGGTGTCTAATTGTTGCCTAACATAGCAAAACATTCTCAAGCCTACTTAGCCCAATTGGGTCATGGGGGCCCAAAGCCTATTTTAACAGAATTAGAATCCCAGCAATCACCAACCCTGCAAGGGGCACTGGTCCACCACATGGCCCACTTAGTCAGTCACATCCACTCATTCATACAAGGTCAATTTTGAGCCCACAATTAAACTAACGTGAACATCTCTGGGACATGAGGTGAGGCTGGGAACTGAACTCTTGTTCCAACAATCTGCCTGGAGCATCTCTTTTTACATGATTCCTAAAATAGATAAATCCTGCCAAACACAGGCTGTGCTTAAAAAGCCGCAAATATCAAAGTTGCTGAATGTCAATTGTATTGAGATCAGAATTGTTACTTCTTGGTTTTTGCTTATCTCAAATGTACTTCCTAATAGAAACTAGTACCCTGAGGCGACAGACGTACTGCCAGATCTGTGTGGATTTTGTTGTTTTTTTTCTCTGCAGTATCCTCCTCGACTATTGTGAGTAAGACTTTGTGAATCCAATCAAACTGGTTGTGCAGCTCGTCACTGAAGTAGCTGAGCTTTGTGTGCTCGAAATTAAATATTGTAGCTAATGGTAACTGAAGTCGCTGGACGGAGGCGGCATACGTCATGGAACATTTGTCAGTGTACACAAATTGCCCAAGTCTATAGCTAAGCTTTTACATCACTCAAGTGTTTCCCTCCATGCTATATACGACATTGTGAGATAAACATCAAAATCCTGTATTTATTAATAAGATTAATCGATTGAAAATGTCATCCATCATTGCGCTGGAGCTCAGCTGGTGGAGAGCAGCAAAGGAGCTACTGAAGTTGCGTTCTCGTTTCACGTCTTCCTGGACCCTGATTGCATACATTTGTGTTAATCCATTACGTGATTGCTGGCTATTTAAAAGTCTCTTTACTGCCATTGTGACAATGTAGCATCCCCTTAGGGGGGAAAGGAGAAAAGCTGAACAAATTGTGAATGATCCAAGTTGGACAGTTGTTTAATTATGGTGCGGAACTGAGCCTCTCACTACGCCATACACTTTACAGGCAGAATAAAAGCATGAAAGGGAGTCCCTGGCGTCTCTGGGAAAGGGTGGTGCTGCTGAACATAGCTCTGGCTGGAATGGCATTGAGTCGACGTGGGTGTGGGAAGGGGGCTTCATGGTGGCTTCAAGTCGGAAATGCCAACTGGGGCATGAATGCACATACAGTAAGAGCCTGTCCTTTACTATTTAACTTTTTAAAATGCTTCAAAACGAAATGTACTGACAAGCAATAGGTCATCAACAATTTTTACAGCTGCTGTATAACTTATAACCTTTTTCATAAATATCTTTCATTTATATGACACCATTATAAGTTGCTTTATTAGATGCAATATAATTCTAGATTGGAAAATGTCCAAGAAAGGTAAAGTAAAACCCAAATTTATTCTTTTATAGCATCATTCTGTGGTAAATGTCTTCCTAACATGCTTCACGAGCTCATTAGAATCTGATTGATTTTAATTTTTTATCTGTATGCTGGCAAGTAAATTGACTATTTCAATGTCAGACTGCAAGACAGAGTTGAGAATAAATAAAATGGCAGTTAAAAGCAGAGACAAGAATGAAGCAATGAGATGGAGCTTGTAAAAGTCCAAAACATTAGAAAAAGTGTGACAAGAACTGGCCATTTAGCCCAACAAGCTCATCCATCCTGTTTGCCTCAGTGGTCCAAAATTACATCAAGGTGAGATCTGAAGGCTCCTAAAGTCCTGCTGTGCACCACACTACTTGGTAATTTGTTCTATGTGTCTACAGTCCTCTGTGTGAAGAAAACATTTTACCATTTGTGCATAATTTGCCTTTAACAAGTTTACAACTGTGTCCCCGAGTTCTTGTTGCAGAATTTATTTTAAAGTAACACATGGAACCCACTGTACTAACTCCTTTAATGATTTTAAACACCCCAATCATGTCCTCTCTTAATCTGCGTTTTCTGAACCAGTGAAGGTTCAGAACTGGACTTTCTCTAGTGCTGATCTTTCTTTTTCTAGCCTGACTTCAAGGCTAGTGAGCACTGAACCTGTGGAAACAGACTGGGGGTGCAGTGAAACTTTTCGGAGACACAATGGAGGAAGAACTGCTCTAAAATGAAAAGACAAGAGGTAAGTCTTTGTTTGCCATTTTATCTATGTAAAGAGTACAAGGGGGCTGGGGCCACAAAGCTAAACAAAACTTCACCAGGTTTTGAGCACTGAAGTTTTTTGAACAGGAAGAGTTTTTTCAAATGATCATCAGTTTTCTTCCTGTAGGCAGGTGCAGTCATTGGATATCCAAATTCAGCTTTTCAGATTGTGTGCCTTCCTTTTCACAAGCTTTCACACATTGAATTCTCTTTAATATTGTCCAGTAACATTATTCCCTGTCTTCCGTGTGCCTGTTTGCATTCTAATCTCCCCTTAGCCTGCCATGCCTAAGTGCATGACCCAGTCACCTCCTCATCTTATTTGAATTGTTCTAATCAATGTCCTTGATTCTGCTACTCTTCTCAGCACCTCCTCTGTACTCCTCTTCAGCTTACTCTCTCTATACTTCTCCAAAACCATATCATTAATGCTTCCAAATGTTTAATATCTGCTTCATTTAGTGTCCAAGTCTCTGCTCCATAAAGTAAAACTCTCCATCGTCGTGATTTTTCCATTCGCATTTTCGGTTTCTAGTCAGTCCATTGCTGAGAAGGACTTTTCTTTTAATTAACACATCTTTAGCCATTGCTTTTCTCAATGTAACTTCTTTCTCATGGTAGCCATCTTCTTTGACTCTGCTCTGGTTGATATTCAAACTGACAATTTTCTGTCAACTCTTAACTTGCTTATTCTTTCCAATCTTCATAACGTTCATCTTCTTCACAGTAAGCTCTCCATTGTGCTCTTGAGAGTGCCTAACAAAGACTGCAGCTGTTTCTTGTATTTACAGTTTTCATTCCAGATATCAGACTTTATTTGCCATCTATAACAATCCATTCACCTCCCTATCATCTGGAACCCCTTTATTCCTTTACAGCATGTATCTTCAAGTTTGGTCCCAGAAAGTTGCCAGACCCTGCAGATTTTGTGCCAACCCAATTTCTTAATTAGAAGTCAATCCTGACTGATAGTTGTGCTTGTTATTTAATTATATGGCTTCCTTTTTAAATTATAGATTTTTCATTTCTGAGAATATCACCCAAATGATTTGTGGCCCGGGGGGAGATCAATAATTCTCAGTCCTTCAGTTTTTCTCGTTTCCTGCTTTCTAAATATTTTACTCAAACAGACACTTGATGGTGTAAATTCAGCCAGGTTAGATGGTGGGCTGTTGTCTCCTTTTGTCATTTGCGACATATTATTTATTTGACAGCTGGTTATGAAAACAAGAAGCAATTACAACAAAAATGTAGCTGTTTAAGATTAAAAAAGTAATCAAGTACTGGGAAGTGAAGTCACTAAAATGAAGCACAAAAATGTTGCTTGAGCAATACCTACTTCAGCAGCAAAACCTGGCCCACAGTTAGGGAACTGGGTGAAACAGAAACTCAGAGCCACAATGGCTCACCAGGACCAGACTTGAAGAGGTCGGCTTTACTGCCTTCATGTGTGGCGTTTACACGTTTTCCCTGTGCCCACAGGGGTTTTCTCCCAGTACATCAGTTTTCTCCTTCATATAGATTAGGTGGACTTTTGACACTGAGCTATTTAGTTTGAGTCCTAGGTGATGGGTGCCATCACAAAGCTGTAGCCTACCTGAGTAATATCAAATGTGAGGCAGACACCAGCTCTGAACCGGACACAGGTCAATTACTGAACAAAGTCACACACCCATCACACACGATGACAGAATATAGAATAAAAGTCAAATACTAGGAGAAAACCCACAGGGACTTGGGAAAGTGTGCGAACGTCACACAGAGGGACTGTGCGTGGACTTGAACACAGATTTCTGGAGACGTGTGGCACATGAACACACTGAGGCACCATGTCAACCAGTAAAAAATTATAATATTGATAATCATAAAATATAATCTAAATCGCCTTAATTATATGGTGACTTTATTTTACATACAGTATAAGTCATGATAAAAATACAAAGAAAGAAGTGTAAAGCCTGTCACAATGGCTATTCATACTTGCAGTGACGACACTGTGTGCACCCCTACTGAGCTGTCCATCCACTTCTAAACAAGCTTATTTTGACTCGGGATCATAGGCCTGGAGCCAAGCCTGGCAGCACCGGATGCCAAGTCAAAACCAGCCTGGGTCATGAAGTTAGCAGCACCTTGTTATTCTTTTTAAACATTTAGACCCTTTGTAATCAATAAAACTAAAATGAATCAAAGTAGTTTTGGTAAATTATTACATGTGTTTAAGTAATACACTGCCTTTGTCAACTGGGAGCTCCTGGAGGACTGGTGCTGTCAAGGAGGGCCGGGAATGTCTGGTAAGTCAGCAGCATTAGCAGTTTATCAATGAGGCACATGCTACAATAGGCTTTGATAAGTGTCACCAGTGAGAAGCCATGTTGCAGGCAGCACAAACATTTCTTATATATCTATTCATCCTTTAAATGAACATTAGCGTGGGTCAAGGAAATTTGCCAAAGCATTTTTTGCAGTGAAGATGCGTGGTTCACCAGTGGCCTTTTGTTTTTTATCTTGACAATTCACTGTGTGGCCCTTTTAGACTAACCTTTTTCTCATGATGCTTTCGAGGAAATAAAGACATCACAGAGTTGCACTAATGTTGGTTGCTCCCCAAGTATAAAACGCTGATTATATTATATACTGGATGAAATTCTTTTTCCAGTATGGATTTAGTAAATTGTTTAACCACGAGCTACAAATTAAGAGGAAAACTTGTGAATATATTTAAACACAAAAGGTGAATGCAGAAGGAAACTGGAAATGTGTTGCTGTATCAGAGACTTAACAGTAATGTTTTTTTGTATGTGACCTGTGTGTAATACTGAGCCTATCCCTCTAATATTACCCAAAGTGCTGTGCAGCTAAAGCAAACAGCAAGGAAGGAAGAATCGACACTCTTTAGTGTTGTGCTTATTTGGTAGCAGAGGCAGTGAGTAGTGATGTGCTAAATGATTCTTTTCAGTAATTTGATTCATTTCGTTCAGTTCACAAAAATGATTTGAATCTTTAAATCACTGATTCGTTCACTTGAAAAACAATAATGAGCTATATTCTAGTTTAAAATCTAGAATAGTATTGTAACAGTGTAACAAATTTAACCACCAAACAATACAAATAATATAAAAAGTAAGCAACAAAACAAGGAATTCACACATAATAATAATATCTCTATTGAATTCTGACAATAAATAAAATTTCAACAACAAAAAAAAAGAAATCGTACAAATGGAACCTTAGCATGGTGCACACATCTCAATAAAACTGTGAGAACACTGAAATATGACTAAATAAATTTGTTTTCAGTTTAGGTTTATTCTCCCACAATTCGCTCCCTTTATATCCCGTCCTCCATACATATATCATCAGTGAACAGAACTGCGATTCAGTGTGCTGCGAGTCTCTTGTTTGCAGTTCATGAACGAACTTCTCCAGATCAGTAGGGGGCCGACTGGTTCATTCAATCGGTCAGTGTTCTGAGATAGTCATAGTCACTCAGTCAGAGTGTACTGACCAATGGGACGAGTTTGGTGTCATCTACCAAGTCAGTCATTGGCCAGTTGTCGTCATGACCATTTCACTGAAACAGTTTACTGATAGGCTGTTTCCCGAAGGCAGCAGCCATTTAAGCGATGTTAAGATGATAGCTCCGGACTGTCACAGAATGCTATGTCAAATGTAGCACGTACTGCACATGCCTCAAAAAGATTCGTTCATTAATGTCAGTGAACCAGCTCATTCGTTCAGAGATCAAGACAAGTACAAAAGAACTAGATTGTTTGTTCACTTCATATTGCTAGCAGTGAGCAAGCAAGTGCATCATGGGAAAAAAAGCAAAATTATCTTTTCAGTTCGAGAGAGGTGAGTACCTGCTACTGAACCTGTGGAGGGAAAACCTTAGTGAATTCATGTTCATTCAGTCAGCAAGAAGTTTAACTGTTCTCATATTTAATTCTATTAATTGTATTACAGGGAGGAACGGTGGCACAGTGGTTAACACATCTTAAGTCACATTTTTGGTTGCAATAATTGGTCCATCATAGTTGGCAGATGCTTCCCTAGCCCTCAGGGACATTTAAAAGATCACTGCACCATTATAGCCCACTCCAAATCAGTTCAGTTTTGCTTTCTTAATTGACTTCATTGTGTTCATTTCATCGAGTTCAGCAAGGCTCCTGAACATTTCCGTGATTTCACCAAACTGGAATTCAGCGACACGAATTCAACGAGGAATCGCGCATCACGAATAAACATTCTTAATCACATTTTGGAGCTCTGAGGGGCATGACAAGAACCAATGCAAACATCTCAAAGCTTACTCATGCACTTGTCAGGACAATTTAAGTCATTCACTTTTGTCTGAGTCCATTTATTCCATTACAGGGTTGCTGGGGACGTACATCCAGTTCTAGAAGTACACATTTTCACTGGTGAGCCCACTCACTCCCAGTGAGACCTTTAATGATTGCCAAAAATCTAACCAGCATATATCTACACTGTGAGAGGGCAAACCAGGGAACCTGGACAAACATTTTGGCACAATTTTATTTTTATATAATGCCCTCCCTGAGCATTTGCACAGATTTTAAATATTACAGCAAACCATTAACAATAAGGGAAGTGCAAATTAAAAAGTAGTGTAATAAAATAATACACTCACAATAAACCACAAAATTGCCATACAGCAGATACAAGATATTCTTAACATGAATTCTCAAAACTTTAACGATTTATCAGACACATAAAGACTATTGGCATCAGAAGAAAGGTAACTAAAAAATCAAGCTGATGCCAGTTTTTACAGAAGTAAAAGTTATTCTTGCAGATCTTGGACAACTTAGACACAGACGGGCCAAGTGCCTATCCGACTCCATCACAAGTGGAGAGGTTCACAGGATGTACTGATGGTGGAGTCCGTTTCTGGTGATGCTGCTTCTGACCATCCACTCTAAGATTTCATTTCAAGGCCAAAGAACTTGCTGACACTTGATTGAAGAGCATACTGTAGGTGCCAATGTTGGACCTCAGAAACAAGTAAAAAACTGGGAAAATGTTTCACGAAGGTGGTGGTGCTTGAGTGTAAATGCCTTCTAAATTCAATCTTGTTCCTAATTCCATTCCATTCTTCAATTTCAGTACCCACTTAAGTCTATTAAAGAGCCTATTTCGGCAAAACTGGGAGTAATGAAGTTTCTTGAAAAGATAAAAATGAACAGGGATGGCACAGTGGATAGTCTTACAGCTCCATAGACTTGGGTTTAAATGCTGGACTGGCCACCATCTGTATAGTTTGCATGTTTTCTCTGCATGTTCATGGATTTTCTCTTTTACTCTTGTTCTTCTACAACATCCCTAAGAGGTCTTGGCGGGCAATTTTAATTTCTTCCAAAATAAATAACTATCCTATGTGATAACCTAGTGCCTGATCTTGCCAGGGTGGCTCACTCTCGCCATCAGGCCTGGCCTTAGGCCCAATGAGTCTGACATAATGGGGTGCCATGCCCGCAGAAGAGGTTTTGGAATGGGGTTGGTGGCAGAGAGCTGAAAACAGAAGTGCCATGCTCTACCATCTAACAACAAGAGCAGTGCCAAATTAAATCGCTTCTTGGTCATTGCCAACAAGAGCTCTGTGTGTGTGTGCTGCCACCCGACCTCAGCAGGCACCAACAGAAAGCCTGGGAAATTCCTTACTTTGAATGAGAGAGCTGCTGGATTTCCACACTTTTGCCGCTTTTCCAAATTACAACTGATCGTATCTTAGCTATGATCAAACACACCTTCAAAAATAGACACAACAGCCATGAACTGTGATAAAGTGAACATCTTAAAATGAAGGGAGTGTTTTGGACAGAAAGCAGGAAGGTACCGTTTTAACGCACTTTATGTCAATACATTAGCTAATAGAAATAGATATTTTTGAATTTTCATGGTATTTTATGTTTTAATACAGCATAGTCTCTCTCTCTATTTATAAAACAACAAAATGTCCAGAGTCCGTCTGGCATTCATCCATGGCCAGCATAATATACAAAACCATCTGCTATCTGTCCGTGGCTGGCGTATCACAGCAGTGTTTACACATGTCACTGTCGCTCATATCCCCTGGAGGCCACAAGAGCAATCTTTAAAAGGTAATTACTTTGCACTGATCCTCTTGGGAATTAACCAAACCTGAAATGAATTGTTCTTTAGAAGACGAGCGATTACAACAAGAGAGAGAAGTTAAAATACGAAGGGCAGATTGAAAAAAAGAAAGACAAGCTAGAATGTCGAATGGCCACTGATGGTAAGAAGCACAAAGAATGAGGAGCGTAAGAGCTAGCATATCTGGAGAGTGGAAGTTCCTAAATGAATGATGTGATTGAAAACAGACCGACTGCTGCTCGTATTGCCACCACTCATCACCTTACCCACAGTGGTCTCACCGATGAAGCTATTGTTGTCAGTTGTGAAACATTACATGGCATTTGAGTGTCTTGCAGTGCTAAGCATTCAGCTACAGAATGACGGCCGGATGCAGGATTTACACAGTGTTTTCAAAATGGGAAAAGTCATTCTACGGCTCATTCCAACAGACAATTTAATCCAAAAGTTAATCACCTGGATTCCATACATAATCAAAAATATGTTTGTGGAACACATCAGATTAATTGACAGTTCCTTAGCTTTTTCATCTATAGATGCCAAGATTGCATCTTCACTAGGTTTTTGCTCATATTGTTTAAAGATTATTTGTGCGATTTACCATAGTGGCGGTGCATTACATCGACTCTGCTATCCTCCCACAGTCCAAAGATATGCAGGATAGGTGAACTGGAGATGCTAAATTGGCCCTAGTGTGCGGCTGGTGTGTCTGTGAGTTCACCCTGCGATGTCCTGGGTTTACGTATTCCTGCCTCGGGACCTATGCTAACTGGTATTGGCTACAGTACCCCCACCAATCGCGCCCCCCAACCCGCAACCCTGTTGAGAACTAAGGAAGTTAGATAATGACTGACTCATGGCTGACTGACGGTTTACCAAAAACATTGCATACAAAAAAGCCTTTACTCTTTAGTATTTATACAAACGACTAAAGATAAAGTTTTATACAACCCCAATCTGTAAAATAAATAAATAACAATCAAATACACTATAAATATTTTTTTACTTGACACTTTCAGTAACAACATAGGCACAATTTCTGCTCTATTAAACAATTCTGTCTACAGTCCTAATATAATGATAAGATTTTAATTCTTTTTTCCTATTTTTTTTTTACTTCCATTGTATTCCAATTCTGCCACTGTGCCTGTTGTTCTCAACCGCTCTTTATATTCCCGATCCTTAACTCTGGGAGAACACAGCAAAATCGTCAAAGCTGGCCGTGCCTTTGCTAAAGCTCTTTGGACAAACGGATAGTGATGCACTGCGACTGAAAACTCTATTAGGTCATTGGTTTGTTAAAAAAAAAATCAGTGGCACAGACAAAAAGTCTTTAAAGATCGAAATGACCTCCTGGTGTTAAAGCAGTCCACTCTTTTCGTAATTGGATCCTCAGCGATGTGTTTTGTTGAGGCTCAATGGTGGATTTCCCCAGAGCCTCGGGCGCTAGAAGAGCACAGGGCATTCCGCACTGAGAAAGCGGATAAAGCTTTGTTTTGGAATGTACTGTTTACACAAAAGCAGACCTTCCTCAAAAAGGCAGGGGAGCCTGGGAACCGCCTGCCACCGAATACACCTTATTATGACGACTTCGCCTTGGTCGGGTGAAAGTGACGAGTCACGCTAAACTCCGCGGGCCGCCGTCGAACTCCGTATTGAACCCAAGTGTCCGCGCACGTGTGAACTGCCGCTGTACGTCTGGCCTTTTATGTTTAAAGAGCTTGTCATCGAGGTTTTTAAACGTAGTGGTTAAGGGTCAGCGAGCGTCTTCATTTTTACAATTGATGAGCAGCTTCTCGTCGAGGAAATTATAAATTTGAGATATGGTGAAAAAATGATGATCAATGCAGATTACATAACGCAAAGTAAAAAAGGTTATTACATACTTGCCTGGTACGTTGGTGCAGTGGTTAGCGCTGCTGTCTACAGGCGAAGGACAATTGAGCGACAGCGCCACAATAGAAAATCGTTTCAAGATAATATTTTAATATTAGATTTGAAACTGTTCTGGATCACCGATACATCGCCAAGCCAGCGCTTGTGGGCCGTTTTATAAATCCATCCATTTTCCAACCCGCTGAATCCTAACTACAGGGTCACGGGAGTCTGCTGGAGCCAATCCCAGCCAACACAGGGCACAAGGCAGGAACCAATCCTGGGCAGGGTGCCAACCCACCGCAGCCGTTTTATAAATGCGATGCCATTAATTTGCATCCCAGTCGTTGTCAGATTGCTTTGCTGAAGTAAAGCCTGCAGTGAGAAGCTAATCATAATGACGCGATTTATTGGCTAACTAGAAAAATACAATATAAAAGCTTTCGAGGCAATTCGAGTCCCCATTTCAGGTAAAAGTCTGCAAATTCTACCAAAAACCACTGAAGCAACAGATGCACGATTTGTGGTGCAGATTTAAACGTCTGGTCTACTACTTAAAAGCTTTTGAGCGTTGCTATAAGAATCTAAGCAAGGCGAATAGCCTTAGGGAGCTGCCGCATGGATTCAACGGCCTCTTCATTTACTGCCTGAGTGAATGATTGGACCACGATAGATCTATTATCAGGGTGACTTTGGATGCACACCCTGGGGCTTTGCTCGGAAAGGGCCTTTAGAAAATATGAGAAAAAATATAATAACAGGAAAAGTCAACGTTTCATCGCCAGTTTTCAACCACGTGCTGCCCCTGTGGGTCGCGAGCTGCTATTGTTTATAGTGGTAGTGGGTCGCGGCGAATTGCCGTTCCGAGAATTGCGCACGAATCCCCTGTCATGAAGAGATGTATGCCATTTGGAGTTCAGTGTCCCTTGTGGTTTAGCGCAGGCGAAAAAAGCTGCCTAAGTGATTTCTCCAGCCCTGACGTTCCCGCTTTGTTTAGCAAGGGGGGCATGGGGACCCAAACAGACCCCTAGAGCCGTGGTGGGGTGGGAAGACACTGACATGTGAAAAAATGAGTCGCGACACCAGTAAGGTTGTTCCCGAAATGATCCCGAACACACCCCAACCCCACTGAGATCCTCACGGTTATAAATCAGTCGAATTAAAACAAAAATAGGAGTCCAGGTTGATAGATACGGGCGAGGCACGATCAGAGCAGGCCACTTTCATGAGACGTGGTACTTACTGTGATGAAACAGAAAATGTCCACATGGAGAGCCATGCAATGTGAGTACGCAATGAAAAGAGAAATTAAAATGGGAGAGAAACAACAGACACTGTTTTTTTCTGAAAACTATTTTAAAATAATAATAATATTAATAAACAATAACATTTATTTATATAGCACATTTTCATACAAAAAATGTAGCTTAAAGTGCACGACAAAGAAAGAGAAAAAAAGACAATAAATAATTAAAATTAGGGAACGCCAATTAACATAGAATAAAAGTAAGGTCCGATGGCCAGGGAGGACAGAAAAAACAAAAAAACTCCAGACGGCTGGAGAAAAAAATAAAATCTGCAGGGGTTCCAGGCCACGAGACCACCCAGCCCCCTCTTACATTCTACCTAACATAAATTACCTCAGTCAGTCCTCGTTGTATTCAGGGTTCTCATGGAAGAATTTGATGATGATGGTCAAGTGGACTTCTGGCCTTTAATCCATCAATGTAGGGACATCACGGTGCTTTGATTAGGTGGTGGTGGCGCAGGTCGCCACCACAGAAAACCGGAAAAAGAACAGAAGAGAAAGTAGGGGTTAGTACGGATTTTGGAGCCACCATGAATAATAATGATAATTAATTGAATATACAGAGCATCAGGATTTAACTGAGATGAAGCTATGAGAAAGCCATGTTAAAGTAATGTGTTTTTAGCAGTTTTTTAAAGTGCTCCACTGTATTAGCCTGGAGAATTCCTATTGGCAAGCTATTCCAGATTTTAGGTGCATAACGGCAGAAGGCCGCCTCACCACTTCTTTTAAGTTTAGCTCTTGGAATTCTAAGTAGACACTCATTTGAAGATCTAAGGTTACAATTTGGAGTGAAAGGTGTAAGACGTTCCGAAATATAAGATAAAGCGAGATTATTTAAGGCTTTGTAAACCATAAGCAGTGAAAGACAAGCAAAATGACACCTTTTATTGGCTAACTACAAAGATTACAATATGCAAGCTTTCACGGCAACTCAGGCCCCTTCTTCAGGCAAGATGTAATCAACCATAAACCATAAGCAGTATTTTAAAGTCAATTCTAAATGACACAGGTAACCAGTGTAGTGACATCAAAACTGGAGAAATGTGCTTGGATTTTCTTTTCCTAGTTAAGATTCTAGCAGCTGCATTCTGCACTAGTTGCAATCGATTGATGTCCTTTTTGGGTAGTCCTGAGAGGAGAGCGTTACAGTAATCTAGTCGACTGAAAACAAAAGCGCACAAAAACAAAACAAGAAACAAGACATAAACACTCTTAAAAATAAAGATGCCAGAGAGGTTCTTCAGAGCAATGCCACAGGGAACCCATTTTTGGTTCCCAAAAGACCCATCTACATGAAAATTCCAGGAAGAACCTTTATTTAATTGGACCTGTAGCAGACTCCATACCTTATGAATATGACTGTAACAGATTTATGAAATACAGATGGGTCTTGATTTTAAAAGGACCCTCGCTGTGTAGAATAACACAGACTAAGTCCAGATCTTCTTAATCTCTTAGTGTCCTGCTAGGATGCCTACCTTTCATTAAAGATTTCAGGTGTTTTTTCCCACATATTGGGAAGTTATTGAAAGCAAAAAGAACCAGTTTCATATGCAAAGTACCCTTCCTAGAATGAAATGGTTCTTTGTGATGCAATAGTTGCTCAAGGAATCATAAAGTCCAGTAAAGAAACATAAAGTGTCATTAAAGAAGCAGTATGTTTAAGAGTGAAAACTGTAGAGAGATGATTGTGAATAACCTTACAGATAGTCAGGAGAGGGCTGATACCTGCACCTCTCCAGCTTTAGCATCAACGTGCTGTCCACTTCTTCCCACACTGACACAGGCGTGAACAGCAATGCAGCAAACCAGAAGGCCACCGCTGGAAGAAAGATAAGGTAAGATAAGATGAGGTGAGAGGCACCAAACAGTGCCAAACCCAAACTCAGGACCCCCTTTGCGGTTCCTTTATTTATTTATTTATTTATTTTTTGACCCCAAAATGTTCAGTTACCTATCTCCTTTAGACCAAAGCGTGGCACAGGCCTTTTCATAATCCTTAGTTCATATTCATTAACTGCAATATCAGAAGAAGGTGCAGAATTCCCAAAAATGTCACGTTGCACTCAATGTTTTTTTCTTTGTAGACATTCATTGTATTACACTAATGAACAAAAAAGAGAAGGTGAAGCTGACCGCATATTAAGTTTAACACATTTGTCTACTTTGTTCCCTGTAGCTGGTGTATTATTTACATATGTGCTATTCATAATTTGTGAGCATACCCCATGTGGGGGAGGGGGGGGGGTGTCTAAAGTGGAGGCAGTGAGGTGAGGGGAGGTCAGGACAGACCTGTGAAGCTTCAAATCCTGCCTTGTCCGCACCCGTCCTGCTTTTATTCCATTTGAGACAGCAGGGTAACCTTATAACTCAGAATATGGATAATAGAGGGAGTTTTTTTTTATTTCACAATAGCATTTAAGAAATTGTGATGTGGCCAAGCATGGGTAGAAACAGAATCGTGACAACCAAAGAATAGTTGGAACGCCAGCCGGGTCATCCCTTTTAATTTCTTTCTGTTCCTCTTCAAACTTAAAGTAAGTGCCTTCTGGCAACAATTGGCATAAACCCGTAGTGCAAAACACAAAAGAAAACAGGTTAGCCGTCTCAACAAATAGCAGGTGTCCCGTGAAGCTGTCAGGTATCAGTCACGAAAACTGGGGTTCATATAACGGGAGCACCGGAAGGGCTGGAGCTAATTTCCTTCACTGTGCAGCTTCTCAGAGCTGCGGGGAGAAAAGGAGAAGACACAGTTAGTGACAGCGCCCCCCCCCCCCCCCCCCCCCCCCCCGGCCCCAGCAGGTTACCACCTACCTCGAGTGAGCCAGCAAGGAGATCCTCCAACAGGCATACAAATGAAACAAACAAATCATATTGTCAAAGTGTTAACAAGTATAAGGCAATATTTTGTTCTAATTGAAGAAACATGCAAATAGATGAATGTCTAGTGAAATGTGACAATAAGTAAAAGCACAATGATATCTGAACATAAATAATGAAGTGTGTCATAAAATATAAATATTTATTGCTTATTTCTTTCAGTATTTCTTTAATTATATTTCTTTTTTCAGTGACACCGCACACTATATAAAATATGGCTTGAAATTAAAATGGTCATTTTAACCCATCAAAGTTGGGAGGGTGGGCTCTCTGATGATGAAGTCAGTTAGAAATCAAACGACTCGCTGTTTGTGAAACTGGTTAACATGAAGCCCCGCCGCCACATGGGGATCCAGGACTGAGTTTGAGGACCCCTGCTATGGCGTCTGCTCCTTCAATTGCATTTAACAACGCCAAATGCTGAAGGGGGTCAGTTCTTCACAAGTCCACTCATTTGTGTGACGTGATTCTGAATGAGCAGACAGGCGAAGGTGCAGTGATGTTGTTGCTCTCCTTTACTGTTTAGTGTTGTCTGCACTGTTCATTGTCGAACATCAGAATTTGGGTACACTCAAAGAGGAAATCTCTACAGAAAAGGGTACATTTAAAGCAAAACAGCAAACAAAACATAAGCATTTAAAGGATACGTTCAGTATTTCTCAAGTCAAAGTTATCTCTTCACAATCATGGTATGTATTTATTTGTCGCATGGAATTGCATTCTAAAGTGAAGCATGTCTCTCTATTATAAAAAAAAATCCTGCAGAGAAACAGTAGGGCGACAAGACGTGACCTTCATGTTAAGATCACGGAAGACACCTAAAAGACACGCGAGACTAAATAGATCGGCCACGGAGCGTCTCGCGGGGACCTTAAACATGAGACTTTGTGCCAAGAGATTGACCCAGGATCGTCTTGTGATGACGTAGAACATGAGATTCTTGCAAGACACGCCCTACTTACAACCAAATAAGAGCACAGGCAGCAACACACTCAATCGTGTTTTGGCTTTGAGCACACACAGATCCAGGGCTCTCAATGCGTATAAAGCGTATAAGGACAATACGTTATAAATGAAATGTAGACGACTAAATGAAGAAGAAAGCAGCGTGGAGAAAAGAGACTCAAAAGCGTTGGAGAGACAAAAAAGAAAAAGAATAATCTAGGTGCAAATTCAGAAAATAAGGAAAGTAATTTTCAGCCCGGAACCAGTGGAACTGAAATCCGGACGTTGGCGCTATACACATGCAGAGCAGGTTAGAGATTATGAAAGCAATGGAATTCAAAAGGCTCAAAAAAAACACGTTGGCGCGATACACATGTGGAGAAAGTTAAAGAAAATGAAAATAGGAAAATTAGAAAGTATAAAAAATAGAAAGTAAAGATTGCGGAAGCGCAAACAAACGGAAGTTATTACTTGAAAAGGGAAAATAATCACCACAGACCAGGTGTCATTGAAACAAAAGCAGGATAAAGCGAGGTCAGAAATAAAAGACAGAGTAGAAAACAAAGTAAAATGTCATAAACAGGTTAAAGAACAAAGGGGCCAAACACATGCAGAGCAGGTTAGAGATAATGAAAACTGGAATTCAAAAGACTCAAAAAAAACGTAGGCGCGAAACACATGCAGAGCAAGATACAGAATATGAAAGCAGAAAAAAACGACAGTGTCAAAACATAGAAAGTAAACATCGCATTAGCCAAAGAAAGAGAAATTAATACTCGGAGAAATAACGAAAAGGCGAAAACAGATCGAATATACATATACATAGGTGATATGTCAGAAATATGTAAATATTTTAAGGCTTTGAAGTTTAAGTCAAGAGAATTTCAAAAACGGAGTTTACCTCACATGCATTTATTGGTTTCTTTGCAAAAAAAAATTATTAATTGCTGATGGCGTGTTTCGTTTTGTCTGTGCTGAAATTCCAAACAGAGAAAACTATCCTGAATTATGGTACAAAGTCATTAAACACATGTCTCACTGACCTCATTTAAAAGATTCAGCACATTGGGACTTGAAAGATTCCAAATATTGTTTTTACAGAAGTTCTGAAATAAAAGTGAAACTAATGAAATAGCAACAATTCAAAGAAAAAAAAATCTTAGTGTGTATCCGGAAAAACAAAAACAGGGTTTGGCGAGCGAAGAGAGCAGGGGGCGAAGCCCCTTAGTTTTACACATTTAAAAAAACAGCTAGCCAGCACTTGCTATTTATCATGGAGCTTATGGGTATCAGTATCCCACTGTGAAAAAAACCTTGGCAGAAAATAAACACAAATTTATGGATTTCTTAGAAATATTTGTAGACCAGGTAAATGAATCAAACACTCTTTTGGCTTAAGGATGAATCATAAACTCAAGGACATCAGTGGAAATGAAGCGGACGTGCATTTAAAACTGAAGCCAGGAAGCAATTCTTTACACAAGGAGTCATGGGAATCTGGAACAAACTACCGAGTCATGGAGTGGAAACAGAAACCTTGAGAACCTTTCAGAAGAATCTTGTTGAGATATTAGGACACTTTAGCTGTTAGCTAACCAAACGGGCATGAGGGACTGAACGTTCTCCTCTTGTTTGTCAAACTTCTTATGTTCTAACAATAAGCTTGATGAAAAGTAACAATGACACAGTGATTGTGAATTTGATTGTGATAAAAACGTGCAAGCACAGGGGTCCCTCAGGAGTGAACCTGACCACCACAGGCCTAGTCATTTTCTCCTTTTGATGTATGATAAGTAGGATTTCATATCTACTCTCTTGAGCAAAATACATCTTTTATTCTGTTATTTTTAACAAATTATTTTTAAACTTGCTTCTCACTCAGGATTGTGGAGAACTGGAACTCATTCCAGCAGCAAGGTAGAAAGGAATCCTGGATGGTGTGCCAGTCCAGTTCAGGCACACTCTCAGTTCTAAAATATTTATCATTAACATGCACATCTTGGGAAGGAAAACTGAACCCAGCTCGAGAAAATGTGCAGACTCCACCCAGGAACCTGGGATGCTAGAGTCATGATGTGGCAGCCCAAACCACTGTGTCACCATTGCATACTAAAATAATCTTTTAAGTGATCACAGTGCATGCCTTCTTGCCCAGTCCAACTAAACTCTTTGGGTGGGACAAAGTGGAGTCTCCAGTTTGTCGACAATGCCCAGGGAGAGGGACACTGGAGCACAATTTGAGGTTCTGCCCAAAGGCTCTAGGGCAAGGCTGGTACACCTGGCGCCATAATCAGGTGCTGAAACCGATTAAGCTATCTGCATTGGAATTAAGAACAGACAAAGGACATGTCTAACTGTGCAGAAATATACGTGCAACTTTGTGAAGGCTGGAGAGCATCTATAAGCAAGAATCAAGAAACCAGTAGGAGTCCTGGCAACTGCTCAGGATTAGCAGCTCTCTGTGGATTTGGAGATGATGCTGGTATTTCCATGGTACATTGACTCAACTTCCATGAGGCCAGATACCCTCCTCATCTCAGAAACAACTATGAATATCATAATTTTGGAGCTGACAACCTCATGAAAGAACTGACTGGAGGAGGCCCACGACAAGGAGAGGGCCAAGTGTGAAGATCTTGTACTGGACTACCATAGACAAGGCTGGAAGGCAATGTGTCTGTCCATCAAGGTTGTTTGTAGGGGCTTTGCTGAGCAATCACTCTTATTGAGCCTTCAGCACATTTGGCATTACTGGAGAGGTGAGGAGAGCAGCCATCAAGAACATTACAGAAGCAGCAGAAAAGGGCCTTGAGATGGCTCTGGGTAATGAGAGGCAGGCAATGGGGTGAAGCAAGCACCACCTGAACATAAGTCATGGCCTGATCAACCACGGCTTGGTCACCTGGGCGAGAGTGTCTCATAGTGAAAGACCCGAAACACCCGATGAGCCCAGGTAACATCACTGATGATGTGTTCAGGAGCATCAAGAGATGTATAAACATGTGTCCCTGGGTGGATTGGTGGCATGGTGACTGTGTTTTGACTGTGTTTCATTATGTGGGTGTGTTTGCTCATTCTTTGGCTGCGTGAGATTTTTCCAGGTTCTTTTTGCTCCTGTAATTGGGTGTGTGTGTTGTGATGTTCTGGCGTCCCATGCCAGGTTGGTTACTGGTTTATGATTTCCCATAACCATTAAACCTGTTTAGGTTTGAAGGTCTTGTGAGGTGAGAGACACAGTGACTTAACTCTGTAAAAATATACATAATCATATGAATCACTTACTGTTAAGTTATTAAATTTAGGCTTCAGTGTGCAATTTCTGTCAAGTCCAATAGACTTCTCTCCCCAGGTTATTTATTTTCATGTGGAATACAGTACATTTCTTTTACTAAATTTTGAGTAAATTTGCCACACTTTTTAAAAAGTACCCATGTGGTCAAAATTACTTGCAACTTTGTAATTGCTTAGTTGTGTTTTTTATGCTTTATGTCTCCTCTCAAAGCTGTCTTCTGAAACCCATTCAGGACAGGTTAGCAATTTACTTAACCTTTAAAATCCATTAGCGGAAAGCCATCTGCTGCAAGCGGAACAACATGCAACTGAAAGCCCAGCGGGTGCGAGGAGCTTGGAACTGCCGGCATGCTGTTAGGAGTTTAACTTCAACGCTCCTAACAAAAACACCAAAGAAAATCTATGAAGATAAGTAAACACATGCAATGCGATGTTCGCCTTGATAATGGCAGCCTGTTGAAAGTTATGGACTGAGTAGCCATCTCTGAAAAGAGAAGAGAAATGGCACATCAGGTGTCTTCGACTAAAAATACTCCCGGGTCAGACCTAAACACGTGAAACTCGCCTTTAGCATCCTGCAAGGCTGCAGCCCCCCCTCTAAGTCAGAGTTTTGGTTATTCTCGCCAGATCACCACACATGGTATTTATTTAGGAGGTCAGATGGAGAAAATGAAGTTTTATAACTTTACCAGAAAGCATTTAACACAACACAATTCTTTATGTAAAGTCTTTTCAATGCCCTTTAATCATTAATTGTAATTGTTATGTGATCTTTGAAACACTGGCAGAAATGTCATTGTAAAGCCCACAGTTTTGCTGTTAGGGCCATGGATTACAAATCTCAGTGAACACCACTTGCCGTGGACTTGTTAAGTTTTCTCTCAAAGACCGAAGTCTAATTTTATTTTGCAAATCTAAGATGGACCTCTGAGAGTGAGTGTGTCCTCCCAAGTTTGGCCCTTGCCTTTAGCACAATGCTGCTGGAATTGGTTCAACTCTCAGAGGTTCAACAATAGAAATTAGTTCAGAAAAGGAATTGATGGATGGATAAAATTGTTCTTGCTTATACTTCACATACACACAGTGACAGACAACATCTGATCTGTTTATTTACCAAACGTAGCACTGCTATATTTTTAAAAAAACAAGGTACATTGTGTGCTGGAAAAGCATGGCAGTGTGGTGCAAAGTGTGGTCCATTGACCACTGGTGGTCCATGAGCATGTGCCAAGTAGTCTGTGGGCTGACCTTATCATCTTTCTTAAAAGCACTTTCTTGTTGATAAGGTCACATGAAACGACTCAAGTCACTGACCAAGAAGCACCCTGTCTAACTTTCTTGCAGATGATAACATGTTTCATTTCGACACCACTCCTTCCCACTCTGATCTTGTATGGTTGTAATGATAGCACCCTTTCTTTCTCTATTTCCTCAAGCTCACAGTATCTCTGTCCCCATCCTACTTAACTCCTTATCTACGCTGGATTCTTTTTTTTATAGTCCACCTTGACATCTTAAAAGCCAACCCCTGGCTGTCAACAAGCAATCCCTCAATTCCACCTTCAAGTGTGTATCATGAATCCTTGGCTAAAATATGGGACTTTGAAATGTAAACCCAGTAGGTTTGAATCTTCTCCTTCCAGGTGGGCACTCAGAACTGAGTTCTGTTCGTGCTGAGTTTTTATTGTCTTTCTTAGGGCACCTTCCAAAGTTGTAACAGTGGGAGCAGTCCTGCCACTTAAACTAAGGAGGTGCTTCACCACTAAAGAGCCCTGCTTAGGTCTGGGAGGTCACTATTTGAGTCTGCGTGCCAAACGTTCTTCTTCTTGGCACCTCAGGTTGTTACAGCAGTTTTCACGAGAATCTGAAATAAAAAGAATGTGATAACTGTAATATGGAATTTACAGTAATAGGTGGGTTAAGGCCTTAGGTGGTCCACCAATTCTTTGACTTTCACACAGTGGTCCTCAGTCCACTGTTGTAGTGGTTAGCACTGCCATGTCACAGATCTTGTGTCCTGGGTTCAAATCTCACACCTGACCATTGTCCACAGCCCTAAACACATCTGGCCCTGCATGCACAAAGGGGCTTTGCAATGGACTGAAATCTTGTCCAGGGCTGCATTCTGCTTTGGAGCCAGTGCTACTGGGAAAGACTGCAAATCTGATTTGGGTGAAGCAGGTTTGAGAATGTTGAGGTATGTTGTCAAAAGTGGCCTGAGGCTCCACCCAAAACTCCTGCATTTTACTCCATCTGTCAAATGTCTGTTGCTATGCAACACTGATCATGCTTCAGTCACGATGTGAGGGCACATGAGATAAGAGGCGGGGCCTACCTCGTGGCACTGTGCTCTTTAGCCTTGGTCAAAGCTTCTAGCGGAGTGCTCGCAAGTTGTTGAACTTGTATTTTTTACGCTGAAGCGTTTCGCCTGCTTATGACCATTTACTTGTTTTTGGACTCGGCCTTTGTTTAATGAGTTTTGATACTCTGATTTTTGTGCCAGCCTACTTATACTTTAACCTCTGCCTGTTTTTTGTCTTGCCTCTTGGATTCCAAACAAGAATAAAGGGCAGTTTCTAGAACTCCTGCTTGTAAGGTCTGCACCCTAACATGGATGTGCTCTGCCAGACGCATTTACCAGCACGCTGAAGTCTTACAGCCTGGCTTTTCCAAAAAGACAGCCAACACTGAGAAGCTTTGGTATACGTGCCCCAGCTTTTATGGGCACATCATGCTAGCAGATGCCTGACAGTATATTTGGATAGTTATCTGAATGATGATTGACCATGTAATTGCAGTTTCCAGTAAAGCTTGAAACCATAAAGTTGCTTTTTTAAATGTTTGTTTATTGAATTTTTTGTGCTAAGTCCAAAGAGAATGAATCAGTTATGATCATTGTCTAACTATTCTAAAGTGAAGTAAGAGCATTCATTTTTACTACTAAATTATATTCACTTCAAACTCATGCATTACAAACATGTAAATCTCATGTTTTTATTATATTATTTTTTTTCTCCTTCTTTATAACCCTTGGAAAATACAGTTTAACATAGAAAAGTGCTACATGTGGGCAAAAGGAACGTCAATTTTAAATTTGAGGTGGGAGACAGGAAGCAACCTCTGAAAAGGATTTAGGGGTTTATGTTAACACAACATTTTCATCACCTAAGCAATATGTAGAATTGATTAAAAAGGCTAATAAAATGTTAGGTTATATTGTTAAAACTTTTAAATTTAGGGATGTTATTTTTAGACAATATAATGCACTAGTGAGACCGCATCTGGAGTATTGTGTGCAGTTCTGGTCACCACAGTACAAGAAAGACATAGCAGCACTTGAAGCTGTGAAGAAGAGAGAAACCAAAAGGTTAACGGCATGTCCTACTCCGACAGACTGGGAGAATTGTATGTGTTTAGTCTTGAGCAGAGGTGACTATGTGGGGACCTCATCCAGGTCTTCAACACTCTCAACGACATTGATAAAGGAGACCCAGCAGAATTAATTCAACTAAATGGTGAATTGAAGGACATCAGTTGAAATTAAAGGGAAGTACATTTAGGACTGAAGCCAAGAAACCCTTCTTTATGTAAAGAGTTGTGGGACTCTGCAACAAACTAACGAGACATGGAGTTGAAGCAGAAACCCTGACAACCTTTAAGAAGTCATCTGGATGTGATATTGGGACAGCTTAGCTATCAGGCAAACAAACCAGCTTGATGGACTGAATGGTCTCCTCTCGTTTGTCAAATTTCTTATGTTCTTACTCAGGCTACGAAAATATTATCTTTTAACAGAACACAGTTTTTCAAGATGAACATTTGCCTTCTAAATTCCGTTTCCAAAGTCTCTGACATTCTGCCACTGACATCTCCCTCTTCATCGCATCCCTTCTGCCTTTCTTACTTCATTGCAGAAAATCTTACTACTTAGTCATCCCCCACTCTTATCTTCATATCTCTTTAGACCACCTCTGACCATTTCTTGTCACTTCTGTTTCTCATCACTGTTTCTTGCCCTTATCAATTCTAACCATTTGTATTCTTCTGTGACCATTTTCTGTCACTGTTTCTTTCCATATCTTGACAAAACACCTCCAACTGTTTTCTATCAGTTTTGACCCTTTTTGCCACTGTTTCTCTCTAAATTCTTCAATTTCTCTTCACTGTTTTTCTCCATATATTGGTAGACCACTTTTAGCCATTTCATACTGTTTCTTATTCCCTGCAATTGTGTCTCATCACTATATCTCTCCATAGACCACCTTCTGTCGTTTCTTCCCAACCCAACTGTTTTTTGTCATTTCCAGCCATTTCTCAGCAGCTACAAATATTTCTTGTCACCATTTCTCTCTGTCTCCATTGACTGCCTCTGACCACTCCTTGTCACCTTTGACCACTTCTCACAACTGTTTCACTACATATCTTCATTAACCATTTACTACATCTTCTTATCACTTCCAACCACTTCAAATTCTCTCTGACCATTTCAGGTCACTGTTTCAGTCCAAATCTCAGCAGACCTCCTATAACCTGTTCCCATCACTTCTGACTGTTTCTCCTCTTCATTTCGTTCAGAAATATGCTACTAATTAAAAAATGACTGGAATGTAAACCTGCAGCCATTGCGGCTCTTAAGGATCTGAGTTTGGCTGTTGGTTAAGGCAGAAAGATTTAAGGGATCTGAATCTTAAAAAAAGCAATTCAATTAAAATTAAGCCAAGAGGAGTGACTCCTCCTATGAAGTCAGTAGACAGATTGGGAGAGCATGGGGGGTCATGAAGTCACTGGAAAGGGGTGGGTGGTGCTCCCAATATCTTTGCAAAAGGATGAAGGTCCAAGTCTTGGTGCTTCCTGTTTTGCTATATAGCTGCGAGACATGGACGCCATCTAGTGACCTGAGATGAAGACTGAACTCTTTTGGTACTGTGTCACTTAGGAGAATCCTAATGAGGCACGTTACCTGCACTGAGAGGGAGCGTCAGTTACATCACTACAGCCATGTGGTGTGATTCCCCGAGGGTGATCCATCTCACAGGATTCTCATTGTTAAGGACCCGAGTAACTGGACCAGGCTAGGGTGATTCCCATGTAACACCTGGCTGTGGCAGATAGATGGTCATTTCTGGAGGGTGGGACTGCCTGCGTGTCTGCCCGGGGGGTTGCCAACCAGGATCCTGAGCTGTTTCGTTGTGTGGTGGGTACAGCAATGCGCTGTACCAGTATATGCTCCCCAACTTCACCTGACCTGACCTGGAGTTTCTTCTATTAGCAGTCGGAAATTGGTTATGAATTGAGAAAGTGGCTGGAACAAAAATTTTCAGCCACTGCGGCCCTTCAGGACCTGAGTTTGATACCCCTGGCATAATGCTTATCAGCTCTACATGGGCAAAAGGACTCAGCACCAGCCCCATAAGATAGGTGATCAATCAATTATAGTTTATTTTGATGGTGAAACATTCATTAATTCATTTATTTTCTAAACCAATCTTTTGCAAAATATGGAGGCATGGAGCCAAAATCTACCAGGCAGTATAATATTCAGAGGAGAAATATAAACCAGTGATGAGAATGTAACAGCCAATCTTAGAAAATGAATGTTATAAGTAAATTTACACAAGCAGTTACTTAATTTCAATAGAATTTAAGTTTTTGCCTTGGTATATACGTAATGAAAAATTGTTTTATCCACCAAAAGCTAACATGCCACAGAACATCCTTATTGCTCGGCTATAATTGTAATGTGCTAGCAGAATGTTAGTCCATCACTTTTGTAGTTAGCTAGAAGAATGAAATGCCAGTTAAATTACATATTTGCTTTCAAACAGAATGTCATAAAATGGCATACAGTTGTCTGACCACATGTTGTGTTCGTATATGGTATATATTAGTGGAAAGCTACATGGAAACTTAAAGAAATGTAACCAAGATATGAAAGCCTTAGGCAGAAACCTCACAGGCAAGAAGTTTTCCTTTTTTTGTATGTATTATCCATATTTTGTTTCGTTTTATGAGAACTGTTTTTGCTTTGACTGTGGAATTTTTTTGCACACGAGTCGCACTCTCTGCCTGAACCTTTCTATGAAGCTGAAGCTACAGAATTTTGAAAACTCTGGTCAAACACAGCCACACAGAATATGATTGCAGCTATTTGGATAAGCCATGGGGTAAGATAAGACGGGGTAAGGCTTGCCTAGGGCGATACAGTAGCTGTGCTGTAGCAGGCCATGTTCACCAGCAAGGGCTGAAGCAGACAGCTTGGAAAGAAAAAGGAAAAACTGAAATGGGGATCACTTTGCTGGGATTCAATTTCATAGCTCAACACTGAAACTTTACTCATTAAGCGCGGTGATTTTTTAGTATTGTTCCAGGAACCAGGTATGGAAACTAAAGTACTGAAAGAAATCCTCTTCTCTTATAAGCTAACAGACTTAGTTGTATATGCAGTAGCTCCATTCTATAGGTCCCACTTAAAATAAGGCTTTACTGGCACAGAACTAAACTACAGTTTTCTGTCTATTAATCCATCCATCCATTTTGTAACATGCTGATCCTCTTCAATTGAATTGTTCCCATGTTTAAATCTAATTGGAGCTTAAGCAGTTAAGTAATTAGAGGGAAACAGAGTGATGGGAACTGAAGAGGAAGACTTCTTGTTCTTTAAAGTCCAATGCCCCAGCCATTAGGCCACCACTCCTGGACCTGGGGCTGGGAATGTTTACTATTATCATTCTTATTACTTTTTATTTGGCTGACGCCTTTATCAAAGGTGACTTACAGCTGGTGCTAGAAGTACATGGCTTGTGGGTTAATCCACCCCGCATGGCTTTCAGTATGAATAAGACTACTGAAAGAAGTTAAAGTGCAGATAATCATTCAGAGGTGTGGTGGAGAGCTGTAATTTCTAGGATGGGTGACTGAGAAAAATATTACATTGAAAGAGTATAATAGGCTTACTTTGATGTGTGCCCAGCAGAGGAAATGTGGGTGTGAAACAGCACTGGCTGCGGTCATTGTGTTTTGTAACCTGAGATATGCTGCCCTTGCAAAGAGAATGCTGCTTGCTCTTAATGACAGGTGTTTTTTCTGCCTCCGCATTTCATGGCTGTTATTAAACTAAGTATTAAGGGAGCTTAGAGCAGAGAATGTTTGGGCATTATGGGAGCGCAGAGTGGAGAAAATTCTTTGTGTATCTTGTGTTTTTAACTAATGAGCTGAGCTGTGTCTTGGTGGCATACCTTGTGCATGTCGCAGTCTCGCATGTGGCTTTTTATTTTCCAAATGAATAGGTAGAAATGAGGCTTCCCTCAGCACTGAAGAGACCAGCGCCAGCCCTGTCCGAAACATCATGCAAATAACAGCAAATAAAAACATTTATTCCTTTTTAATTACAAAAGTAGAAGTCTTACAAAATTGTTGTTTGAATTATAAAATAAACCTTTGAGAAGAATCCTGACACATATTCCCAGCACAATTAATTTGATTCACACAGTGTGGTTTTTAGGCAATTAAAATTTCTTGCCTTGTTTGGGACTTAAGTAGTCTTTATTATAGCAATTACATTTTTATTTCAGTTCTTGATAAAAAACAGATGGATTCTTGCTTGTTTTTTCTGTATATTGATTTAGAATTGAATGCAAAATGTGCTAAATCAGCATAAATAAACCGGATTTATGGCCTTTGTAATTTATGAAAATAATTGTCAATCCATTAATCTATACGGTAGGAGCAGGCAAGAACCAACCCTGGATGGTTTGTTCACCCATTTTAAGGCACACAAAATTGTAACTGGTCTAGTCATGGTTAACCCTTGTTCGGAACTGACCAGGTCACAAGAGCTGTGAAGCAGCTTCATGGTCCTGTCCGCTATATCTTGTCATACTTAACCCCTCCATGAATATTTTGTTGCCAATAAATTGGCACGCTATGTGTGCATGGACTTATCTCATGACAGATTGTTGTTTTTGTCCAGATTTAGTCCTGGGTGGTGTAGTGGTTAAGTCTTTGGACTTCAGACCCTGAGGTTGTGGGTTCAAATCCTCCTATTGACACTGTGTGACCTGAGCAAGTCACCTGACCTGCCTGTGCTTCCATTGGAGAACCAAAAGAAATGGAACCAATTGTATCGTAAATGTTATAAGTCACCTTGGATAAAGGTGTCAGTGAAATAAGTAAAGGTAAATCCTACCTCATACTTGATGTTATTGGCCTGCTGCTTTGACTCCCCAGAAATCCTAAAAAGTCAATAAAAAGATGGATGGATGAATAAGCTGCCTAATACAAAGCATTTTAAAGATACTATTACCTCATTTTGTCCCTTCCATTCTGGAAGCCAGGAACTCAGTCCTCTGATGCCATGTGGTTCTCATTTATTTCACGTTCCTAATCCACATGCATACTGTATTTATAATTTTGCTGCTTTCTTTCAATTGCTTTTTAATATTTATTCATGAGCCAGATGTTAATTGGAGTTAGGCTTCTAAGCCATTTTGACTGGTAGCACTCTTGTACTGATGTTTCCTTTAATTTCCTGCAGTGCAGTGAAGATCACGTTTCATATTTTTTGGCTCTTAAACGTTGTTTTGAATTGTGGTTTTCTTGTAAAAAAAATATTGGAAAATGATAATATCTGCCTGCCTCCCTCATATATGGCTTTGAATTAGACAGACGGCTACTAAAAAAATAGATGTAAAGGATTGTTTTTGTTACAAAATTCTGGTACCCTGAGCACTGAGGGACACATCTGTGAGAAGAACAGCAGATCTCACCCTCACCAACTGCGCACAGGAGTAATTTCGTGCCCTCCTCTTCATAAATGCTCACATAGCCGAGTCATATCCCCTGAAACTAAAGCCCCTATCCGCCATCCATGTGGAGTTTACAGCAGGGCCTATTTGTACCTGTGTGTTTCCTTTGGCGTGTCCACATTCCTCCAACAGTCTAAGGTGATGAGTACTGATCCATGTGGGATGACCCTGTACTGCTGTGGGTGCTCACCCAAGACTGCTGTGACAGACAGAAATGAACATTTAATGGGATGCAACTCTATTGCTGAAAAAACCTACACATTCTGACTTTTACTGGGTAAATTGAAATCTGTAATGCTAGATAACAAAATAACTGAATTGTTTATAGCGTCAGCAATTCTGAAATGATACCTTTTGTTGTAGCTGTTCAATGCATTATACTCTTCTGGAAAAATACTTATTGAACATTCAGGGTCTGCCTGCCATTTTTAGAAGATGATTACTAAAATATACACCCATGGACGTGTTTGGACCAGCTCAGGTCCTCTTTGAGTTGAGCACCGAGGTATCTGAATCGGCAGAAATCTGCCATCGGACCTTACTCCTTTCTATGTTAACTAATGTTGTCTTATTTTAATTTCTTATTTTGTCTTTTATTTTTCTTCTCTTCATTATGTAAAGCACTTTGAGCTACTTTTTGTATGAAAATGTGCTATATAAATAAATGTTGTTGCTCAGCTTCTCCACCTGAGTGCTGTTAATACTGAGGAGGTTTCCATGCCCCTTTCCTGCCAGTTCACTAGCATGACATCTGGTGCTTACCAAATATGACATCTTTGGCTAATTTTTCCTAGCTGGCCCCTATATTCACAAAGCAATTACTAAAAACAAAGACAATTCAAAAGAATAAAGTAACAAAAATGCTAAAACTGAACTGCCATCATTCTTAAATACTCATCCTCCTGGTCGTTGCTTTGTTAAACTGTCTCTGGCAGCTAGAATAGCCAGTTATGTTAGAATGTTATAAGAATGATAGAGTAATATTTCTCCATTCCTCCATGCAAATTGCTCTAATTGAGTCAAGTAAGTTGATGAAGGGCAACTTTGAAGTCTTTTGACAGATTTTCAATGGTAATTAAGGTCAGGTATTCAACTTGGTTACTTTATATTCACTTTCAGTTCCAATACACAGTAACACTGAATTCGTACTACAAAAATTAGCTACTATAAAAGCAGTCAATTTTTAATTTCATTAAGTTATATTTCATTATCCTATTAATCATCTCTGCATCTTTGACTTCCTCCAACATACACATCCCATTGCTCTTCGGGACAACATATTTGTAAATGTTAATGCAAGATGAACACACTGTAAGTTATACCCACCTATTCGAGCTAGAAAGCTCAAAGCAATTCTAAACAGACAATAGGAACTCAGAACAAAAATAAAATAGCCGGTTACGCACTTTACCCCATACTCATGCATGAACACCAAAAAATCACGCCACATGACAAGGGCTTCTGATTTTACTCAGGCTTGTAGCGTTTCGGTATGGAGTATGGAATCTGTGTTAACTGGATGGATGAGTCCCAATGTGTTGATTTTGGTGCAAACTAACATTTAGTGTTTTAGCTGACAACTAAGAAAGTTAAACTCTTATTTAGGGTGCAAGTTAAGTTGACAAAAGTGTTTAAAAATCATTTAGTCCAAAACTGAAGGGGATGGGACAGCTCACTTGAGGGGGCGATGCCTTCTTTTGACCTTATGGCACTGGGCCTGGCTTGAAAGTTCCACTTTGGTCTCATCAGATGGCAAAACCTACCACACAGAGATGACGTTTGGTAGTCAAGGGTATGTGTTATTGGCTTCATCATGTGTAGAATTCTTTGCAATATCCTGGTTTTGTTCTGTCATTATTAATTCAGTTTGTGTATTTTGGGTTTTGCTTTATCATAAGAAGTGAAAGTTCATGTGTGATTTCCTAACAGTGGCCATTTTGTGAACAGAGAGGTTGTCTGTTGCTACCATATGACTATCGATGGCATCGTGTGTGACATAATTGCTCAGCCAGCATTTAAGATGGCAGGTGGTATACTCGTCACTGAAGTTTTAATGCACTACTCACTGTTGGTTAGCAGTTTATTTAGGGAAGGAGTCTTACATAGCTAAGATTTTTATAATTACTTTGTTGACTCTTGCTTTTGAAATGATGCCATAATTTTTGCTCCTTCTATTTGCCCTTTAAAAGACTATACTTTTGCTAATCTGTTTTGGTCAGTTCCATTTTCTTGTCTATTATACTCATTCCTCTAATTTAGTGGGCACTCCAGATTGATTTGTGTTAGCTTTAATTTCAGAACAAAACACAAGCGAGGTACAATTGCTAACATCAGTTAAACAGAAGTTCACCGAACGCACTAAGGAGTCTGAATTCTGAATGGATTTGGGCAGCTTGTTCCACTAGCCAGGAGTTACACGTGAATAGAGTCTGGACTGAGATGTGATACCACCGAGAGTTGGCACCGGAGGATGACTTTCATCAGCAAACCTGAGTGGGCAAGAAAGAGCAAGGCCTCCCTTGTGTCTCCATACGTATAAGTGCTGACCCCTCTATAGTCAAGGATCAAGGATTTGGTAGGTTTAAATACTGTGGGATCTGGAGAAGGTGGGGCGTCTGGAGAAACTATTTAAGTCGGTCTCCAAGGGTTCTTTAGGACTGCAAAGGAAAGGCGAGGAAGTATTAATAACAGCTTTTACACCCTCCTTGTGTGGAGTCCTGAAAGTGTCCCCTAAGCACTCATGCCTGACAGCAGTTACCAGAAATGTCCTAGGGAAGTGGGGGATGCTCAGAGAAAAACCCACAAGATCACAGGGAGAATGTAAAAATGGCACACACAGACATTATCAGTGCCTGGGATACAAAAGAAGGACTCTGAAATTTTAAGGCTACAACAGTATCCACTGTGCTGTCCAGTTAGTATGCTACATTTAAAAAGGTACATTTTTTTAACTGACTATTTCCCAATATAATTTTTTGTGAATCATATTTTTCCATTTCATTTCATGTGTCAAGGCCAGATTAAAAATCCCTGGGTGACTTGGCCCCTTAACAAGGAGCTAATCATACTTTTAATAATGGAGCACATGGACACCAGGTCGTCTAATGCAGCACAGTATTTCTCACTTTTGATTTCGGTGCAAGACTTGCTCGGCTCACCGTCCCCCAGGGGTGTCCCCTGTGATCAGTTCGACTCACGGATCATTTCATTGTACAGGTGGGGGTTCCTTTTGATCAGTATGACTTAAGGATACTTTATCATTTCATCAAGTTCAGGGGGTGCTTGATTATTTCAGTGCCTTGGTGTAAAGCCCCCTTGCCATCACTGGCCCCTGGGTTCGCACCCAGAGCACCCTGATGGTGGATTACCCCAGTGTGCTGTGTAAAGCTTTGCACATCATACAGAAAAAATCTTAGCTGAACCCATTTAAAATATGGAATCCAAGACAACCAAAATGTGAAATATTAAATAAATATTAAATAAAGGTGAATACTTTTTCAAAACTCTGCAGACGTGTATAAATCCGAGAGGAGTCAGGATCATGCAGAGATCCTAAGGGCGCAGCACTCCTCCGTGCACCATTGAAGTTTTTGGACTCCGTCTGGCGCCCTTCCATATGCACGTGAGGCTACTTCAGTTACAACACTGAAATGCCAACAAAGGACTTCTTTGAACCACAAAAATGACATTAGATGCCCTCATTCAATGATACTCAATATCTGACTTTACTGTTGTGTCTGAGTTTTGGCTTTTTATGTCATCTAATTGTTCAGTTGTGAAACACCTGGTAAAGCAATCTGAGATGGTGGTCACTGCTGAAAGTTTTAAACAAAATAAAGAAGGCAAGAAAATCTTTTGCAGTTCCTGTATGCTTTGTATGTTTGTAATAATTCCCGTAACTGGAAAAAAATGATAACTCCTCATCCAAGTGTGTTAATGACTTGATTTGACAGCATGAGATTTGACATTCAAGCAGTCCATGACAATTAATCTGAAGTAGGAGCATTTTGTGGCTCACTCTACTTGGCTGCTTCGTTGGACTCATGCTGAAACAATACTTTAACTAGTCAGACGCAACATTAGTGCATAAATCAACTAAATGTCGTGTTCCAGTGGTGCTCACCACATTTGCTTTGTTTCCAATCAAATTTATGGACAATCTCCCAGGGATCCTTGCTCAATCCCAGTTTTTGATACGCTGCTCTTGGAGCCATCTGGTAAAGCACAGTAAAAAGCAAATTCCTGCACTGAACAACAAACACTTCATTTAAGAGCAAAAGCCAGAAACACAGTCGGAACATATTCCAAATTTCCATCAGCTCCTTCGATGTTGGCGGCCACGTACCAAGACTTATCACCAGAAGGGCAATCTCATCACACTGCCTCCTCCTCAGAAATAAACAGCACCCACCCACATGGCCCAGTGGCCCACCAGCCAGCTGCTAATTGAAAGCACCTTCCTGGAGCACAATGGCAAGCCAGGGTGTGTATTTTTAGCTCTGACTTTTTAAAATCTTCTTGAAGCCGTTCTTCCAGTACATATGTTAGCACAGTGAGCACCCACCCTTCCAATTCAATTCAGTTTATTTTTGTGTAGCGCTCTTCACTTTATGCAAATGCAAAGAACTGTGACGAGTTCTCAAGTAAAAGGAAAATGCCAACTTGACAAATTACTGCTTATATAATGAGTACATATAAGGACACAGGTCTTATAAGCAGACAGGAAAACAAAGTATAATGAAACTGATTAACATAAATGGAACGCAGCAATGTCTACCCATTAATTGCTGAACTATGAACTATTCAAATGTGCATTCCTGTTTTGCATTAACATCAGAGTCTATTTTAACTTTTGTAAGTAATCAAAATCTGTTAAGAACCTGCTTAATTTAACATGTGGTCGTGGGATCTGAACGGATCTTAATGGAAAAGCTCTGTGCAGCGGCATACAGGATGGGGTGGGGTCAGATCTTTGTCTTTTGCTTTTTTTTGTTCTGCCCTACCCAATATAACCATGCAAATGAAGATAATGTTAGAGGGGCGTGGTCAGACATCTGACCACACCCACAGCCCGTCCGCACTCCTTGATGAATGTGCCTGCCCCAGGAGTAGTTGTCTTTGGGTGGAATGTCGCACAAGTCCACCACTGATCACACTTGCAGTGACCCATAATGAAAAATTTAAAGTTACAAGCTAACCTAACCTGATTGTCTGAATGGAGGAGGAACACTAAAGAAGCCTGAAGGAAAAGCCAACATGGAGTCCACTCAACTGTGTAGTGGCTGAGTGACAAGAGCCATCGCCATCACACCATTTTACATTTTACAAAAAATGATGATAATAATAATTGGAAAAATGCCAAGCAACTGTTGTTCACTGACAAATACTGACTGTCACTTTTTTGTGTTGGATATTCAAGAATGAATCTTGTAATATTTTGCGCTCAACAAAATTGATAGTGTTAATGCTCTAATCATGTTAAAGTAATCATTTAAATTTTATTAATGGGAAGTGTTTCCCCATATACACTTTAAGCATTGATTTTACAATCAACTAACTACAATCGGCTAACCCACAATTTTATGCCAGTACAGAAAACACTGGCCCAGAATTAGCCCTGACTGGCAGCTCTAATAGTTTGGATTTAAATTGCAGTCAGGCACAGTGAGGGGTCCTCGATTCCTCTCAGAAACCTGCATGGTAGGTTGATCATCAGCTCCAAACTGTCCCAGTGTCAATGTCCCCTGTGATGGGCAAAAAGACTCCAGCTTGCCACAACCATGAACTTAAAAAGCAGCTGAGTTCATGAAGACCATGTAGCATTTCAATGCTTTCATTATAAAAACAAACCAATTTAATGAATGCTGATGCACAGCATTTCATTTTTTAGGATTTTAAATGTTTTAATTCTAAATATTTGAAAAATCTTTAAGCACCATATTGTAGTGCCAGTGCTGCTTGCCAATATGGATTCTTTGCTGTTTACGTAGCTCTTTAGGAGAACTCGTTGTCGATAAAAGGACCACTCATCTTTGCCACACTAAGAAGACAGCGCAGGTTTGCTCTTTTTATAGGCTCCCCTGTAGCTTGCTCTGAAGCCGCTCATATATAAATGATGGAATGGCGGCTCATAGTGCTGGTGCAACTTGTCAGTGCCGTTATCATATAGATAGATGTGGCAGTCTCTGATTTTGCAGCACATGCATGTCATTTAAAACGCACAGAATGTCTAAACTGTTGCTCACATTTCACTTTATATGTGTTCTTTTTTTGTGTTGCTGCTTTATAAAATGAAATCTGACTTATTATCCATGTGTCATTTTCCAGAGTAGTGACGTTCAAGTTCAGTCCTGGGAGAACATCATACACATTTTAATTCCAACCATATTCACAATCAGTGCCTCAATCTTTCATTGATCTAATTTTTAGCCATCTTGCCTACACATGTATTTAAAAGAAATTTTTTTTTGCTAATTTTGATTTAAATTACCCCTTTTCTGTAGAGTTTTCTCCCTTAATTGTATTTAAATTCTGATGATTAGCAGTGAGTAGTGCGGACACAGGTACAAACAGCATTGAATACAGAAGGACAACAGTTACATCACTGCCATTTTCAGTTGGCTTTCCATTGAGAAGCATTTCTTACAAATTAACAGACCAACTACTGTACTCCAATTTACATTTCACTGCTGTCATCATTTGAATGCAACAAAAGCAGCACTATAGAAAAGGGTCAATTACAAAGACACTGGAAATGTAAGTAATTAAAGTTTTTGCAAATATTTCAGAATTTCTTAGAATAAACTCACTACATGATAGGATCAATTAAAAGTAAAAATGGTTGAGTGATTGCAAAACTGGGTGTCATAAAAAACAGGAGACCCCCAGGACTGAGCTTGAGAACTTCTGTAGTATGACATTTAAGCTATGGCGTAAATTATACAGAATCAAAGCAGGGAGCAGACTACACTTCATTAGTAGTAGCTAACCAACATGATATTACTTTTTATGAGCAGTACTGGTTTAAAATAATGTACTTTAGATGTACATGTATGCTCTTTAAGATTTGACTGTGGGTTGATTTCTCGGCCTTGTGCTGAAATTTAAACCATTATACCTGCCTGATGTGGTCAAGTCAAGTGAAGTGGCCTGATTGGCATGGCATCCCCACACAGCACTGAAGAATACAATGGAACAAAGTAACACTTCTCAGGTCTGCGGTATAACATTTGCATAAACACAGTGCAAAAAAGGTAAAGAATTATAATATACTAGAAAGAGATAAATAAGAAAATACTAAATAAGGTAGGCCAACAGATAGTAATCATTTCAAATACAGTAAATAGTAATACATGAATAATCAATAACAGCTAATAATAAGAAACAAGAGCAGTTAACAAGTGTAACAAATGTACATGCATATGAATAAAGTTCTAGGGGCCGATCTGAAGGCAGGAGGGCATCACAGAGTTCAGAGTCCGGACAGCCAAGAGGTAGAAGCTGTCATAGTAGCAGGCAGAGCTGGATCAGATGCTATAGTACTTTCTGCTAGCTGGATTAGGGACAAAGAAACTGGGAGGATTGGGAGTGGTCCTTCACAATGATATAGGCCTTACAGATGCATTGCTTTATAAGATGTCTTTAATGGAGAGTAGAGAGGTCCCAATGATCTTTTCTTCTGTGTGCCCTATACACTGTAACACCTTATGATCAGGGACACTGCAGTTCCCAAACCAGACAGTGATGCAGCTGGTCAGAACGCTCTTGGTGGTGCCCCTGTAGTAAGAATGATGGGAGGCATGCTTGCTTTCTTCAGCCCCCAAATGAGACTCTGCTGTGCCTTTTTGGCTGTGGAGGTCGTGTTAATTGACCAAGTAAGGTAATCTGCCAGGTGCACTCTAAGGAATTTGGTACTCTGACCAGTTGCACTGTTTTTCAATTATACGTTTATAGGGTTATAAAGGCCTAATTCAAATAAATGCCAGAAAAGGATCCAAGGCACCATGACTCATGGCACATCATAACATTGCATTCTTAATGTTCTCAGTTAAACTGTATTCAAATCAGGGTATTGTAGAGGACCTGAACCTGTCTTGACAGCACTGGGTGCAAGGATGGAACCTGTTCTGCACAAGGCACAGTTGTGATGTGGAGTCACAAACATAATGAAATGGGTGTGAGGTCTCCTAAAAGGGGCATAACCACAGGGAAACAACTTTAAAAGCCTGTTGAAGGAGACTCACCCCAAATTTAACTTATATCACAGCTACTATCTAAGTGTTCCAGTCTAACAGGGCCCTAACCAAAGGGAGCTGGCAAAGTAACTAGAAATGTCACACATAGAGGACGAGACAGAGGACCCTAAACACACCAGCATGTGCACAAAAGTGAAAAAAGTGTCTTTATAAATAAAGGATCTATCAGAACAAACTTGAAGATTAAGGCACAAATTGTTAAAAGATCAACAATATGCACAAGGAGCTTCACAAAAGGCAATCCTACGGTAAATGGGTACAAATCCAAAATCCAAAAGAGAAAACTAACATCAGAAGCCAAGCAAATCAAGCAAACCATGAAATCCAAAGAAAACAGCAATACTAATAACTCCTTCACAAACAGAATGATCTCCTACTCCTGAGCCAGCTCTGCTCTGGCTTAAACAGCTAGATAAAGGGTTTAATGAATGATGATGTCATGGTGGACCCACCTCCTGGGGATTCACCCACAATGTTCAAGGAAAATCAGAAAATTTAAATGGATGGTACATAATTGCAAACATCACAGAAAATACATAAAATATGAAAAAAAATAATAATAACAAACTCCAGTTGATACATAACAAGTGCAATCACAGGGGTCTGCATTCAAGGGCCCTTGTGAACCATGTTACGGTTGCCACCTTTAGCCTTGAAAGGTAAGGAGTGACCTATCAAAGAGTTCTGGGTGAGGATGAGGAGGGCAGAAAGTAAAAAGCATCACAACAGAAGTGCAGTGCTCTGCCAGTTGTCACCAAGAATGACAACATGCATTAAGATGACTTTTTGGACTTTGCTTGTGTGCTACTCCCACACGCCTGTACACATGGCACACAGCAGGCATCAACTTCTCACATCTATTATGCAGAGTTGATGAGCACGAATATTAATTGAAGCAGACGTTTTTCTTTCTTTGTACCTCTAAAATCTAGAGGTGTCTACCTCCATTTATGTGTCTTCAGAATTTCTCTTCCATCAAGAAATGAGTTCAGTTGTTTAACATCTGCCTTTGCAGAAATGTGTTCTAGCTGAGATTATCACGTATCAGCCATGGGGCACTTTTACTTTGTCTATGGTGAAGTGTTTGCTAAGTAATGTACATGGAAAAAGAAGGTCAGAAAATGGATGTGTCATCAACTTAACTAAAGGTTGTCCTCTTTCCTGGCTACTTCTACTGCTTTTAAGTGTATCTTTGTGTGTTTTGTAAAGTAACTTAATGTGAAGTGGCTGGATCATATCATTTCCTGACTTTTTGTTCAATTAAGGATTTGAAGCTCACAAGTACGTGATGCTAAATAATATTTTCAGCCGTCACCATGTTCTCATTGGAATTGTGCATCTTTGTCATACAGCAGCAGCTCAAATAGTATTTGGTCACTTCTTACTTCAGAGATGTATAATCTCAAAGCTAGCATGTCACAGCACCACTGCTGGTTTGTATCTGAAATGTTTTTAATTTAACATTTGTTTTTTGTTTTTTTTTTTAATGAAGGTTTATATGCAGATCCTTCATTAAAAAAATGACCTCATGCCCTGGCAGCCCATATGTTCCACTTTCATCATAGGGGAGTCAGCCGACTTTAGGTTTATTACTGAAAATGAACAAGCAGAATTTGGCAATTTTGTGCTGTTCTCATGTGCTGCTCCTTTCAAAATCAATTGATGTGAGAGAATAAAAATGCAGTGATAGGACAATTAAAAGGAGCACATTTGGTGGATGTTTATGTGTGTACAGGAGTGCCGTTTTAAGCTGATGAGTCACCGACACAGAGCAGACGTCCAGCCCGGTTTAGGCTGGGGATTTGGGATGCGCAACACATATTTCTTCAATGAATAAGAGATGCCTAAAGCAGATGACAGCTTCAGTAGAAAGGCTTGCGGGATCCCTAGGGTTGTGAAAGATTAATCCCCTTAATACCAGTACGTGAAATGTCTGTTTCATACCTCAGAAGCAAAAAATGTCTGTAATGTATACATATTATTTTTTACATTTAGAATAAATAAATTCAGAAAGATATTCAGATATACTGTAATAATTCAAATTTCTATTCCCACTTATACAAACTTCGAGATTAGAACGTTAGAACAACTGTGACAAGAACAGGCCATTCATCCAAATAAGCTCAACCATCTTACTCACCTACATTTTTCAAAATAGCATTAAAGACAAGATTTGAAAATCCCTGAAGTTTACAAGGGCAGCGTCAGTGCAACCCAAGAACCAAGCAGTTCATCTTTAGGCTCGACTCACACTGGGCAAGTTTAGAGTTGTTAGTCAACACAACATGCAAGTCTTTGGGATGTGAGAGAAAAACTGGAGTACGAAGAGTGACAAATTGTGTACACGGACATGGCGTAAACACTCAGACTTGAAGTACAGATTCTGAAGGTGGGAGGCAGCAGCACTAGCCACTCTGCCACCCTAGGAATATTTTAGAAAGAAATACAACTCAATGTAGAAGGTCAAAAAAGAAGGTAACCACAATGACAACATTGATATTAGCAAATATTTCTTTAAAAGAATGAAACAAAAATCATTCTGATGTTAAGTGGACACCCATGCTCCCCGAAATGGTTTCAAAATAATTTTAAAAATTGATTATGGATGGCAGACGGCATGGTGACACAGTGGTACTGCCACTGCCTCGTGAAAAGGATACCAGGGCTCATGAGTCAGGGGCTTCAACACCTCCCTGTGGCTTATGTGGTTGATTCTTCAAATTTTTCATGAATTAGGAGACCCAAACACTAAGGAGTTCCAAAGCACATAGTCCAAAACAATTCTAATAAGGCCAACTAGAGGGAGGAATCACCATCAAACCCCTGGTAATAATAAAGACAAGCTCTGACTCTTTATAAAATAAACGATTTATTCCACACAAAAAAGTACATCAATCACAAATAAGCTCCATGGAGCCCAAAGGCAAAATGTAACGAGAAGACAATCCGAATTAAACAAGTCTTAATGCAGATTCCAATAGGAAGGTCAACACACAGAGAAGAAGGTCGAACAAATTCTGAAAAATCACAAGGCATATAGAATTTACAAAAAGAACTCACCACTCCTAAGCACATTCAAAATTAACCGCAATGATGGGCAGGTGGCTCCGCCTCTTGGGGGACCACCCTCAAAATACACGGAACATAGCACAGGATTAGATACGGACACATAAAACATAAAGAATACTTCAAATCACAAATGAAAGAAGTAGTAACACATACAGAGAAATCAAAAATGTACAAGAAAGACACAAAACAAACATTTGAGATATGACAAAATTATCTTAATGTCAAATATTTCCTGGTGAACACCTAGCTTGGTAAAGTGTTTTTAACATTCTGTTTTGTCACAATGCTTGCAACCGTGCCAATTAGTGATGTGTCCTATTAATGAATTATTAATTATGATTTTAAATGAAAAACTGTTACCTATCTTTAAGCATTGAGTGAAAGAAAGAAGAAAATGAAACAGCACACTAAACTAGTAAAAGCACTCTTTATGATGGCGTCAAGGAAAACCCCATCACTCAATTGCGAGTGCCTTCCTGTTATTATGTAGCTCATAAAGAGCAAATAAAGAGTGTAGAAACATACAAATTATTTAAAAACTAATGAATACACTCCAATACTATCAGAATGACTATCATTCAAATCACATTTGCTCTTTTAATAAGTAGCAGATATAATTTTTTAAGACAGGAATCAGAAGAAGAAATAAAAGTCTAAAGCAAAATCATGTTTTTTAACGAAACCTGATACTGATTTTTCATTATGTCCATAAATAAACCCCTGAACTTCAGGTCAAAAATTCAAAATCATAAAATCTTTAACCTGAAAACCAAGACATGAAACACACCAGCAAACCGTCATGTATTGTCGAAATCTCAGATGACCTGGAAATGGACGATTGTGATGTCAAGCATTATGCACATCCAGATGGCTTCCCTAACAGCACAGTAGTGACCGAGCTACAAAATGGCTGTGATTATGAAAAATAATGGCAGCAAAAAAGAGATCACAAACTCCATAGTAACATATACATTCTTTTATAAAAGTTAACCGTGGTGGACTCATATCACAAAGCTCCTCAGTTCAAAGATATACGCTGTGGTGAACTGCTGGTGGTCAGCAGTAAACACCACGATGTCTGGCACAGAAAGGGTCTCCTTGCAGTGTGAGCTAATAGGAGAAGGTCCATTAGTGAGCCACACAGAGACCATCTCTGAACACTGCGAGTGAAGTACTTTCGGGTGAGGTCAGCTGAGCTTTCTCTGTGTCAACCTTCATCATTTCTGAGTAGCACCACCACTACAAAATGTTCCACCTCAAACCAGCAAAGATTAAATGACATCAAACATTCACAACAACATCTCTGTGCCCTTTATTATACTTAACTTGATTACTGTAATGGCACACTTGCAAGAATTGTTTATGATCAACTGGGAACATTTTCAACAGTAATATCCATATGAAATGTGCTTATAAATCTATTAATGTGATGCCATAAATGCAAAATACCAACTGAGGACAACACATATGTTAAGAGAGGCAGGAGCCGGTCCAGGAATAAGCAGAACTATGAACAGGCAAACTTCCAGGTGGATTTAAAGGCTAAATCAGCCCAATGTGAATTTGTAAGTAAATCTGGTCTGCAATGTAATGGCGTTTCACTACCAGGGCTGGTTTCCTGCCAGATCTCCAGAGCTGCTGGCATAGAGTCTGGGTCTTTACGTGAAAGCAGGATTTATAAAACACGTAGGTAACTGTTTGAAAATATAATTGACAACAATTGAAATATATAATCGTCTTTGATGAAATACTTTACTGAACTCTTTGAGCAATCTCAAGGTTCTTGAACTTGTTTTGTAAAAATGATTAAAAAATGTGATTAACAAAGCCTGACATGCATTTACACACTGTTAGATCCTGGTGTTTAGCTTTCAAAATAAATAGCTATGTCACTGACTGTATTTTGTTAAAAATATAAAATGTGATGTTTATGTTCTGTATTTTCAGTGATGTTCTTATAATAAGATCACACGTAGCAGGATCAAATGGAGCAAGCCCACTGCACAGATCAGACACTCTCACAGTCCGAAGCCTGCATAGTCACTGAGCTCGATGGACTTTATCTTTGGCAGGTTTGGTAGGGCAGGTGCTTTCTGCACTCCATGTGAGACACAGACATGAGCTTGTGTCACAAGAGCACAGTGGGGATGTGCAACGTCGGAAGGTTGAGAAATTACAACTTTAATCTTTAGTGATAAATGTTCACCTGCTTAATTTAATTTGAGCTCTTTAGGGTGGGGTCTATCCTGGCAAGGAAGGATACAGTATATCATCATAAGGCATAATAATTTTTAATAATAATTTTTTTGCATTTATATAGCGCTTTTCTCACTACTCAAAGCGCTTAGCAATTGCAGGTTAAGGGCCTTGCTTAAGGGCCCAACAGAGCAGAGTCCCTTTTGGCATTTACGGGATTCGAACCGGCAACCTTCCGATTGCCAGTGCAGATCCCTAGCCTCAGAGCCATCACTCCGCCCCACTCACAAACGCACACAAACACATTCAGGACAGTGTGTATAGCTTATGAAAGTGACAGGAACACAGAGAGTGATCAGGGTGGGATTTCAGATCAGTCTTCTGAAGCTATGAGGTGCCAACTAAAACATAAGCATGCATGCACGAATAACCAAATCTAAAATACATACATGCATAAATAACTAATTATAGGCTCCAGCCACCCATGACCAGATATTAGAGTATGTGGGCTTGGAAAATAAATGAAAGGCAATGAATATACATTCCGTGTCTATTGCAGTGCCATATGACCCTGTACTGATCTGTAATTTCAGGCTGTTAAGAAGCAGCTCAAGTGAGGGCCAGTTAACAGTTCGAATGTGACTGATTTCTCTGTGATATCATTTATTTTTCCTTATATTGTAGTAAAGAATTTGCAAAGTGGGTCAGATGCATCATATATGGATATTTAGGAGAAATCTTGATTGACATTTTTTTTTCTCACCAGGATAATGAGTGATTGATAGATAGGTATTTTGTTTTCTTTTAACCAGTAGGATCAGTGTGGAAAATGACTCTTTACAAGTGGAGCTTATTGCTCCTGGTTGAAAAATGTGCCTTGGCAGGCAGCCAGTCTAAAACGGAATGTCGTTTTCACATCTTTCCCTGAGAGGAACTGGAGCTGCACATTCCTCACATTGCAGACCACTGACGAACAATCCCACTTTATCCTGCATGAGATGGACTTTCAATAGCAGCTGTGTCTGTCTTCTCCCAGCCAGAGTTTACCCAGCACTAGGGAGTTACCCGCAAGTCCTGCACCCTACGCCCAGGGCCTGCCAGCTGTTGTCTCTCTCTGCTAAGTCAAACAGGAATCATTCTGAGATGCCCTTGTTAAAAGATCACAGGGAGCAGGAATTAAACACACTGGAAACAAAACAGAGTCTGGTAAAAAGCAAATATTGAACAAGTCAATGGGAGCACATTACCAGAATGAAAGAAGACCTTAACTTGTAGCATACCTGCTGTGGCACTTTCAGAAAACACACAACGAAGGTCCCAACCTTACGAGAAAACACCTAGAAATGTAAACATTCAATGAGGAGAGCTTCAGTATTTTACTAATTATAGCAAAATAAATACTAATTAATTCTGAAGGTATTAATATATACTCACTGGCCACTTTATTAGGTACACCTTGCTAGTACTGGGTTGGACCCCCTTTTGCTTTCAGAACTGCTGTAATTCTTCATGCCATAGATTAAACAAGGTGCTGGAAACATTCCTCAGGGATTTTGGTCCATACTGACATGATAGCATCGCACAGTTGCTGCAGATTTGTTGGCTACACATCCATAATGTTAATCTTCTGTTCCACTACATCCCAAAGGTGCTCTGTTGGTTTGAGATCTGGTGACTGTGGAGGCCATTTGAGTACAGTGAACTCATTGTTATGTTCAAGAAACCAGTGTGAGATGATCTGAGCTTCGTGACATGGCACGTTATCTCCATGGAGTAGCCATCAAAAGATGAATACACTGCGGTCATAAAGGGACAGTCATGGTCAGCAACAATATTCAGGCAGGCTGTGGCATTTAAATGATGCTTAATTAGTATTAAGTGGCCCAAAGTGTGCCAAGAAAATATCTCCCACATCATTACACCACCACCACCACCACCATCACCAGCAGCTTGAACTATTTATACAAAGCAAAATGGATCCATGCTTTCACGTTGTTGACGCCAAATTCTGACCCTACCATCCGAATGTCGCACCAGAAATCAAAATTCAACAGGCCGGGAAGCATTTTTACAATCTTCTATTGTCCAGTTTTGGTGAGGCCATGCAAATTATAGCCTCAGTTACCTGTTCTTAGCTGACAGGAGTGGCACCCAGTGTGGTCTCCTATAGCATTCTGCTTCAAGGTTCAACGTGTTGTGTGTTCAGAGATGCTCTTCTGCATACCTCAGTTATAACAAGCGGTTATTTGAGTTACTGTTGCCTTTCTACCAGTTCAAATCAGTCTGGCCATTCTTCTCTGATCTCTGTCATTAACAAGGAATTTTGCCCAAAGTACTGTCACTCACTTAATATTTGCCCTTTTTTGGACCATTCTCTGTAAACCCTAGAGATGGTTGTGTGTGAAAATCCCATTAGATCAGCATTTCTGAAATACTCAGACCAGCCCATCTGGCACCAACAACCATGCCACTTTCAAAGCCACTTCAATCACCTTTCTTCCCCAATGCAAACAAGTCTTGAGAATATCAGCCTTGACTTTTGTTGTGGTTTGCCATGTTTTTCCAATGTCTGTAAGAAGGTTTAGCCTGTTGTTTGATCACTGAGCCTGATAAGCCGCTGTCATCTGCCATTCAATCATATCAATGTTTTTCTACTTCAGTGTTGTCTCAACATGCAATGATAGACTAAATTCCTATCAAAAATCTCCATGTTTGATCATTTACATTGTTCTGCACAAATACTGTAATTGAATTGCTGGCCAAAACCTACAGAGAACATTCGTTAAAAATATAGCATTACGTCTGAATCAAGATTTATTAAATATTGTAAGAAATTATAAAACAGTTGAGAGGCGGCTATGGGGGTGACATTTCAACAACTCCAATTGAATTCCTGACTGAATTACTTCCCTTAGGGACCTAGGTTTCTTCCCACAGATTAAGTTGATGAATTTCTTGTAATTGGTACATCTACATTAGCCTTTACAGCCAGCCTAATGCCAGTGACTTCCTGGTAGGCCTTGTTACCTTATAACTTAAAAAAACAGGTTCATAGGAGAGTAAATGTTAATTAGACATGTGCCCCATCTCAAAATTTGTATCTTTGATAAGGCTGAACACTTTCATGAAATAATGTCCCCAAAAAGAATCCCAAGAGATGAATTTGAAACTTAGGCAGCACATTGCCATAGATGTTAGTTCTGTTGCCTCACTGCTCCAGAATACTGGGTTCAAATCCTTAACTGGTAACTGTCTGTATGGGATATGCATGTTTTCCTCATGTCCTTGATGATTTTCTCAAGGAACTCCACTTTCCCCTCACATTCTAAAACCATGCTTTCTAGGCTTGGCAACTCTGAGTTGGTCTGGTACAAGTGAGTGTGTTTTGTGATGGACTGATGCCCTGTCTGGGGATGGTGCCTGGACGGCACTATTAGAATAAGCTTTGGCCCACTATGCATTGGTGAGTTTTGTGATGGACTGGCATCCCATCTAGGGATGGTGTTTGTATAATGGTGCCAACATTGGCTCTTTTAACCTATGCCACTCTAATGTGTTAAAGTAAAAAACTTCAGTGATGCAAGATAGATCATTACCTTCTCTCCAGTGTTCACGTCATCTACCGCTACTTTTTAGAATTTTTTTTAATATTTGCATTTCTCTTGTTCAATATGTACCATACATTATATCACATAACATTTAAACTTTAGTATTTATGAATTGTACATTTTTTAAATTCATTCTTTAAGTGAACTTTATATTTTGGGTATGTGTCAAGGTTCTGATATCCTCCCACCTCTTAATTGTGTGCATGGTAATTTAATTGGCTTTAGATGTGAGAGCAAATCTACATATTATATATATGAGTGGGTCCTGTGGCGGACTGGGGGACCATCTTGGGTTGGTTCCTGCCTTGTGTGAAATGGTCAGAGAGGAAGATCCAGTTTCTACGATCCTATGATTAAAAAATAACAAGAAGTGTATGCACGAAATCAGTAGAAGGTCCAAAATCCAATAAGTTAAAAAGTGAATGTGAAAAATCTGTAGAAGATCCTAAATCCCTGGTGAAACTTGTACAAGGATAGATTTTTTTCCAGCTCACTACCAATGTAACTTGTGAATCCATTGAGCAATTCAGTTATTTTTTAAATCAAAACTCATGGCAGGCAAAGCTCTAACTCCCTGCAGGATCAGAAAAATGACAGATGAAAAGATCGATGAGGCTTACTATAATGTCATACTAATTAAAATGACAGTCCAAATTCTGTCATGTGTTTCCACTACTGTGTAAATGTTACATTCCTATTGTAAGTAAGCTTTATTCATCAGTCCATCAGTTTCCTATATGTGATTGCTGCAGCTTTAGGCTTGTGAACCATTCACAACTTCCCTCCATCCATTATAAAACTTGATTAATTCAGGGGTAAGACACAATTCATGGCAGAACATAAACTTTATATGATAAAATAAATACAAAAAGTATTACATTTATGCAATATTACTTTGGAAGTAATACAAAAGGTTAAATGAAATTGAATATATGATCATAAGGAAAATTGTATCTGTACTTTTAAGAATCTAAGTTTTCAGCTTGACTTGAGTCTCCACTATTAAATATTTTTGCTCATTCTTTAACTAAATAAATAAAATATCACCTGCTTTCAATCAAGCATAAGAGTCCCACTGAAAACTGTATTTTTCTTTTTTTTAGGGTAAAATCTAAATTGCGAGTAGCAAAAATCTGAAGAAATTTTACAGCCACAGCTATGAAAAGTATTCCACAGACTTCTGGACTCAGCATTTTCCAGACAATCCTCAGATTGTGTCACGTTTCTGGAATACCCCACTACAAATGTTTTTACTAGGAAGAAAGCCAGGCAAAAGGGTATTTCTTAGTTTTTTGTACTCTTCTGGCCCTCATTTTGGCAGAAACAGAAATGTAGTAGATGAAGAGATGAAATGCACTCAATAGACAATTGAATTTAAAAATTAAAGCAGTATAGTGTATGGGTGTACAGTGGGCATTTCGTGGTTATTTTTATACTGTTGAATTGTATTAAAATGCCATCTTTGTTAAATTCCACAAATAATGCCATTACTGTGATAGAAGTCCTTCTTAGCTCTTCCAGAAACTATTTATGAAACGTTATGAATTAAAACAGCAAAAGAAAATGTAAAGTCTACACAGTCAGTTCCTTTCATGCTATTCCTTCTGTGTTTTATAGGTACTTATTATAGTCTATTTAAGCTCTTTCTTCTGGTTATTGATGAGTATCCATAAAGGACCTTCTTGACAGCAGCTGGTTTAAAACACAAAAATTAAAATGTAATATATTTAAAATAAGAAAAACTCTAAAAATGACGGATAGATATTTCTGCACATAAAAGATAGTGGTGTGCATTGCTCTGTATCTAAGTTTTTGGATAAAGAAGAAAATTCCCCTCCATGATTAGCTGATTTGATTAGCTATGGAAAGGAGTTCCAGGTGCGGTTAGCATCTTTTATCTGCTATTTCTGACTTTCAATTCTGTCTCAAAGTTTGATTTTTTTGCTGCCATTTTTACTTTTTGTTTTTGGTCTTTGTCTTTCAATTTTTTCACCTTCTGGAACTTGCAAAAAAGATTTTCTTTGGAACAGGACCTTGTTCCATCCAGGAACAAAATAAGCACCTAGGGCTTCAGAATAATAAAGAGCTCTTAGTCTGTCACGCTTGAAAAAAAACCGTCTATGCCACCTGTTTCAAAATTCAGGAAAAAGGGCCAATGTCACTATTATATGCTGTTTGCAAATAGAGAGAGAAAAGGCCAATGTCACTGTTATACACTGTTTACAAATAGAGACAATGTCATGAAAAACAGGGAGTGGAATCCACTTGCAATTATGTAGGGCATGACTGCCCCTAATCACAGCCAATGCAACACTGAGCCGTGCTGATTCTCAGGGTACAAGAAAGCTTTCCTTTTCAGTGTCTTTAGCCGCAGCCAGTATTGCTTATTATTTAAACTGCTGATGTAAAAACACCCCAGGTTATAAACTGAAGGTAACGCTATTCTCCAAAAAACATTTTTTTCACTCCCTTCAAATATTTGAAGTGTTATTCATAGAGTTGAGGATGTTGAATCTAAATCTGGCAACAGAATTGCTCCACCACATCCTGCTTTTGAAAGATAAAGGTTTAAAATGAGAAAACACTTTTCTAATAATAATAATAATACATTTTATTTATATAGCGCCTTTCCCATGCTCAAGGCACTTTCTAGAGAAAAACATGATATAATTTTAAAATAAACTATTTACAGAGTTGATAAAAAATGACACATAATTTTTAAATAAAATTATTACTTGCAAAAACCAATCATTTTGTTGTTTTTCCTCTTATAATTCTCTGAAAGGGTTTCACGGTGGAATGACAGTGGACTCACTCCACTCTCTAATGTCTAATGTCTCTCCATCTGAGCGATTTTTTAAAGGAAGAGAGAAACTCCTCAGCTAGCTCCACACAGTTTTCCCACCTTTGAATTCCCAAGAAAATTGTGGCAAACGCTTTTTATTTTTTCTTAGTAATGGAGGGCTGTGTATGCACTTCCCAGGTCATTTAGTTATGCATCAAAAATCAGTTTTCAATTATCAGGTCTGGCAAAAATGCTCTCTTTCAACTTAGCTACAGAAAAACCTGAAACTTTCAGCACAAATGCATAGAACAGCCTCCATCTTTAATAAACTTCATTAAACCAAGCTTAATAAAAAGCAGTGGTGGCAGCACTTTATCTGTGTCCACCAAGCTCGGTCTGATGATGTTTTTGGCACCAATCTATAGCTTTTATTTAAATGGCCATTCCTTCTGAGCCCAATGTCAATTCTTGGCTTTGTTGTCCCACTCCCAAGATAACCTTGGAGTTTTGTATTCAGTGACTGCTGTCTCAGTAAGATACACACAGAACTTTCAGATCTTCATAAATGAACCAATGGTGCTAACTTCTCAAGAAGATTTTCAAAGCTGAGAAAATATGAAATTCACACAAATCAGTTAAAATAAAGTATTAAAGTTTAATTAATTACAGCGCAAAAAAAGATTAAAAAAAAAACTGCAAAATTTAGATAAAGAAGTGTTTTGTGAAAAAAAAGTTACATAATATAAAAAGTTTTTTTAATTTTGAATTCAGCACCCCAAAATATAAAAAAAAATTGCATGAACTTATCAGACATTTTCAGTGTATACCTGTGTATTGCTAACTATGACTTGGTATTAAAAAACAAAAACAAATTGATGTTGGAACAATGCAAAGTTTCACCACCCTTCTGTTACTTAAAGAGCTGCAGAGGCTCTTGAGCTATACAGACTTAGGTATGCCAAAGGAAGCCATTTGTGAGCAGGGATCCAAGTGGGGAAAACAAGCCAGTGGCATAACATGTAATAACCATAGCAATACAAATACAGAGCTTCATAAAAACGTATCCTTATGATTTTTAGTTTAAAACTTCAGACACCTTGTAAAATATTGCCAATCTACTTATAATAAAGAATCTTTGCTCCATCAACAGAGGGGTTGTGAAACTTTGTTTCTACCATTGCTTGGCAACACTGACTCTGGCATGTGCTTTCACCCAAATGCAACATTCTGTTCCTTCTAATGTAGGCCAGTGTGGCTCCCTCACAGCTTCAACCGGATATGCAGTTTTATTTTCATAGTTGAGCTGCCAGGCACTGACTCATTATGACAATTACAAAAGAACCTTTGTTACATTTCACATATTTTTAATTTCAAGAGGCAAATGTCAGTCAGAACAAAATAGAGAGATCAAAATAACAAGGCAACCAAAATGAAAAGTGGGAAGCCGTAAATCAGAGGTTGAATTTAAAATAGAAGAGCCAGGAAACACCTAACACTAAGGCCTACTTGGAAAATAAGGTAACTATACTGACAAGGGAGATGTAGGTTCATTTATTGAGAGATAATAAACATTGTGACTGCAGACACATTTAAAGCGATACATCCTGTGATGTCAGCAACACAACAGATGTGGTCACGTGACATGTCATTACATAAAACAAATGAAAAAAAAGTCAACATGAAATAGAAGGTCAAAGAAACATTAAATACAGAAAAACACACATATAAAAGTCATTTATATTACAAGTATCATATGACCTGTGGCATGACAGAGGAAAAGAATGGAACTTCAACACAGCAGATGAGGCACTACATGAAACGGTTCATCCAACACACGTGTCTCAGATTAGTCACCCTACCGACTCCTGTCGTTACTGGCCTGAGAGACTCCGGCTCTCACCTTCACTACTCTTGATGTTTAATGTGCAATGGAAACACCAACTCAACTGCTCTTACTGTGCTTTTCTTCCAGTTGGTTGTACTCCCTGAGCACTACTCATCCAGTGCTCTGGTCTACCAACAAACAAACCTCTCTTACTGTGAGGCTCCTTTTATGCAGGCTTGAACAAACCAAGTAATTTGCATTTTTATCTGGTACTTTATCGACACAAGCTGTGCAATCCTCATTTAAGTCTGAGTGATAAGTGGTCTATGGCATTGGGCAGGTTTTAAATAAGAAAGTGTGGGGAAGCGTGGACTCCAATCGAATGAGCGTATGCGCTGATTGGGGTGCTTGGCCAATCGTGCATACACATGCAAAGGCGAGAGTCAGTTAGGTGTCTCAATTCACACCTTGGAGGTAGTGGCGTATCACACCCACACCAGTCAAGACAAGAAAGGGCAGAACAGAAAGAAAGAAGATGGGAAATGAAAAGAAAAGATACTGTAGATACGAAAGTTAATGACGGAAGAACAAAGGCAGGATCGGGAGCCATTGGGGTGCTGATGAAAGGAGGCAGGCAGCCAGGAGGAGAGTCCTTTGGAGGAGTGTATGGTCAACACTTTGGGGCTGAAGAAGGCCATTTGGCTGAGCATTTATTAGGGTAGCTGGAGTGGCCATATGCCCGCTCTCATGTAAGGCCAAGGAGGGACAGCAAGAGTGGGCACAAGTTTACAAACTACTGAAATCTACGTCACCAATATAATTCGGAAAAAGTAATGGTCCGAGGGCCAACCCCTGAGAGACTCCACTAATGACCTCTCTCCACGTGGAGTATTCTACTCTTTCCTGTACTCTTTGTCTCCAGTCAGTTAACAAACTTGAGGTCCAGTTTTGTAGGTTACTACATACACCTATAGCTCCTAGTTTCAGAGTTAATCTTCATGTGGGATTGTATCAAAGGCTTTTTGAAAATCTAAGTAAATTGTGCCATAATGTCGTAACCCATCTAGATGGCATATCAGCACATGTAATGACAATTCAGTGATTCCATTCAATTTCCCAAATGCCCTTGTATATTTAGGGCAGCGTTTCTCAACCTTTAAGTATTTGCGACCCGAGTTTTCATAACAGTTTTAATCACGCCCCCTAATGTTTTTTTGAAACCCTAATAAAATTTATTGCTATATTTTTTGCTGCCCATACACCGCTACAAGTTTAAAATTTTCTTACAAATAGTGAAATTACACCACATATGGCAACATTCGCGCCCCCTTTTTTGGGGCACGCCCCACAGTTTGAGAAACGCTGGTTTAGGGGGTAAATCTACACAATCCTCACATAAAGCTAATGAAATTATGGTTCACAGAGTGAGTCAACAAGGCTAGTACTGTGTCACTCACTGCAAAACTTAATATAATCTAATTATACCATCATACCCCATCAATTGAATAATTACTGATCACCACCTAAAGAATAGAAGAAGTTCTCAAGGGAAGCTAAATTGAAGTTTAATTATCAGCTAATAATTTTTTTCTTGTTATGTGGTACAAGGAGAACCTGTTGTTAATGTTCATTCATTATAAAGTGCTGAATATGATGATTGTTCTCGCCTGTGAGGCAATAGTTCAAATTTGGGTGCAGTCTAAGATACAGTGCCTATTAAAAATATTCAGCTTGTTGGATTTTTTCACATTTTCTGGTTAAACAACATTGAATCAGTGGATTTAATTTGGCTTTTTTGGCAAAGCGGTCTAAATGAATTAAAAATATAAAACTCAAAATCATTGCTTAAGTATGTAATCCCTTTAATGTGACCCACCTAAATCATCACTGGTGCAGCCAGTTGGTTTTAGAAGTCACTCATATAATGGAAATCAGCTGTCTGGAGTTTAAACTGATTGGAGTCTTAATGTCCCTCATCAGGAAGGTCCAACTTGTGGTGAGTCAGTATGGTGGCCAAACCTACACAATGGAGACAAAAGCACACTGCAAGGAACTCAATGAAAACAGGACTGAAAAGCACAAGTGAGAGGATGGAGACAAGAGAATATCCAAGTCACTGAGTATCCCAGTTAAATCAGTCATTAGGACATGGAAAGAGTATTGCAAGGTTGTAAATCTGCCTAAAGCAGAGGGAGACCACCAACACATCTCAGACAACTCTAAAGGAGTTACAGGCTACAATGAATAAGATTGGAGAGAATGTGCAGACAACAATTGTTGGACACATTTTTTACTACTCACAGAAAACAGAAAAAACACACATGATGTCTCACCTAGAGTCTGTCAGAAGGCAATGGGGAGACTCTGAAGTCAGCAGGAAACAAGGTTCTATGATCTTATGAGACCAAAGTTGAGAATTTTGGACATTAGACTAAATACCACGGTATGTTACACATTATCTAAAACATGCCATCCTCCCCATGAAATATGGTGGTGTGAGCATCAGGCTGTAGGGATGCTCCTCTGTAGCAGGCCCTGGAAGGCTTCTGAGGAATGCAACAAAATCGAGGGAAATCGTGGAGAAAAACCTGATGCAGTATACAGGAAAACTGCACTTCAGGAGATGATTTGTTTTTACAGGATTGGCTTCAAAACAACAATATTGATGTTGTTGGAGGGGCCGAGTCAGAGCCCACATTTCAGTCCAATTGAGAGTTTGTGGCTGAACTAGAAAAAGTATGTTAACTCACGATCCCCAAGCCAGCAGACTGAGCTTGAAGAGCTTTGTAAAGAAGGAGGAAAATGGTACTGGGCAGATATGCAAAGCTGATAGAAAGAAACCTGTGTACACACAGTCCAGGCTGTCATGGCTACTAAATACTGGCAACAAATGGAGAGGAAACTTAAAGCTTTTAGCCATTTCAGTGGGGAGCATCTCAAGGGCAGATGCATGGCGACCATTTCCCAATTAAAAAAAATAATCATCACCTAAAACAGTAAATAGAGTCAGAAACTTCAAAAATGTTTCTCCTTTTACATTTCCTCACTGCCTTTTTGTTCTGCCAGTTTATGTTTAGTGACGGGAACATGGTGTTTCTGCTGCACCCATTGGACTGGACCTCGGGTGGCACAGAAATCCCTCTGAAGCAAAAGAAAAAACACACTCTTGTTAACAAAGCTATTGAGATGCATCTGCTGGAAAACGAGAGGCAATTAATATTCATGAAGTGATGGCAGCGCGGAGTAGTGAAACAGAGCGAGCTTTCAGATCACTTCTCTTTTAAATAAATACTGCAGCGAGATCTGGGCAGCCCTGTGCACTGTGCTAAAAGGAGCTCCATTCATGTGTGGGACGAGACCAGTGAAGCACAACCTCAGCTTCTTACTAGTGAAGTGAGCAGGCTGGCAGTCACCTCCATCTTTTTTATTATTTTAGGGGCTGAATCTCAAGTATATTCTAGCTAATAGTAGATAGACAGCTAGATGTGAAATACATTATATAAAATAAATATTTACAATGGAATGCACTATACAGTATAATAGATAGGCACTACAGTATATACATCAAAGAGATAGATAGATAGATAGATAGATAGATAGATAGATAGATAGATAGATAGATAGATAGATAGATAGATAGATATGGAATGCACTATATAATAGATGGGCACTATATACATCAGATAGATACACAAATAGATAGAGCATCCCTTTCTGCAGAATTTGGGACCCCATTGCACTCAAACATCTATTTAGATTGAGGTTTAACACGAGCCTCCTGCTGATTGATATACATCTGCATTAGTTAAACATTCTGCTGCATTTCAGTGAACAAGAAGGCCTTTGGGAGGCGTCTGAATGGTTAGCTTTGTGCACAGCCTATATATCTAACGCTGTTTTTGTCGAGTTAACTGCTTCACAGCTCCGGGGACTGTGGCTATGCGTTCTTGACCTGTCACTGTCTGTGCCAAGCTTGCATGTTCCCTACCTACAGTGGTGTGAAAAACTATTTGCCCCCTTCCTGATTTCTTATTCTTTTGCATGTTTGTCACACAAAATGTTTGTGATCATCAAACACATTTAACCATTAGTCAAATATAACACAAGTAAACACAAAATGCAGTTTTTAAATGATGGTTTTTATTATTTAGGGAGAAAAAAAATCCAAACCTACATGGCCCTGTGTGAAAAAGTAATTGCCCCCTTGTTAAAAAATAACCTAACTGTGGTGTATCACACCTGAGTTCAATTTCCGTAGCCACCCCCAGGCCTGATTACTGCCACACCTGTTTCAATCAAGAAATCACTTAAATAGGAGCTGCCTGACACAGAGAAGTAGACCAAAAGCACCTCAAAAGCTAGACATCATGCCAAGATCCAAAGTAATTCAGGAACAAATGAGAACAGAAGTAATTGAGATCTATCAGTCTGGTAAAGGTTATAAAGCCATTTCTAAAGCTTTGGGATTCCAGCGAACGACAGTGAGAGCCATTATCCACAAATGGCAAAAACATGGAACAGTGGTGAACCTTCCCAGGAGTGGCCGGCCGACCAAAATTACCCCAAGAGCGCAGAGACGACTCATCCGAGAGGTCACAAAAGACCCCAGGACAACGTCTAAAGAACTGCAGGCCTCACTTGCCTCAATTAAGGTCAGTGTTCACGACTCCACCATAAGAAAGAGACTGGGCAAAAACGGCCTGCATGGCAGATTTCCAAGACGCAAACCACTGTTAAGCAAAAAGAACATTAGGGCTCGTCTCAATTTTGCTAAGAAACATCTCAATGATTGCCAAGACTTTTTGGACAATACCTTGTGGACTGATGAGTCAAAAGTTGAACTTTTTGGAAGGCAAATGTCCCGTTACATCTGGCGTAAAAGGAACACAGCATTTCAGAAAAAGAACATCATACCAACAGTAAAATATGGTGGTGGTAGTGTGATGGTCTGGGGTTGTTTTGCTGCTTCAGGACCTGGAAGGCTTGCTGTGATAGATTGAACCATGAATTCTACTGTCTACCAAAAAATCCTGAAGGAGAATGTCCGGCCATCTGTTCGTCAACTCAAGCTGAAGCGATCTTGGGTGCTGCAACAGGACAATGACCCAAAACACACCAGCAAATCCACCTCTGAATGGCTGAAGAAAAACAAAATGAAGACTTTGGAGTGGCCTAGTCAAAGTCCTGACCTGAATCCAATTGAGATGCTATGGCATGACCTTAAAAAGGCGGTTCATGCTAGAAAACCCTCAAATAAAGCTGAATTACAACAATTTTGCAAAGATGAGTGGGCCAAAATTCCTCCAGAGCGCTGTAAAAGACTCATTGCAAGTTATCGCAAACGCTTGATTGCAGTTATTGCTGCTAAGGGTGGCCCAACCAGTTATTAGGTTCAGGGGGCAATTACTTTTTCACACAGGGCCATGTAGGTTTGGATTTTTTTTTCTCCCTAAATAATAAAAACCACCATTTACAAACTGCATTTTTTGTTTACTTGTGTTATATTTGACTAATGGTTAAATGTGTTTGATGATCAGAAACATTTTGTGTGACAAACATGCAAAAGAATAAGAAATCAGGAAGGGGGCAAATAGTTTTTCACACCACTGTATATGTGTCGATTCTCTCAGAGTGCTCTGGTTTCCTCTCACATCCCAAAGTCTTTTCAGTTGAACTCTCTGCCATTTACAAGCTTGTTTGGAGATTTATAAATATACTGTACAATAGTTAAAATATATAACACAAAACAACATGCAACTAAGCAGAACAAAACAAAAACGCTTTATAGTATGTCAGCCATTCCTTGCTTATAAATGTATTCCATAATACTGCGCTTCCAGGATAAGCTCCAGCTGTCTGACTCTGTATAACAGAAAGCATTCAGTAAATGGACAGACATAGATTGATATTTATGTGCATTTCTATGTGACATTTACATACAGGCTGTCAGCAAAGCTTGTTCCTAAATAATCAGGTGTAGCCAGATAAATCCAAAAATGCTGGCAATTAATTTACACAGCAAAGATTCTTAATAACTACTTTGGCATTTCCTCTTGTCTTGAAGATCTCTTTAATCCACCCTTCTCTTTTTGACCATGTTTTCCGTTGTGGGGTCATTAAGACCCTGAGGCAATCTTGGCAGAACTAAGCATAACTGAGAGACTAAATCCTGTCGGGATGCCAGTTATCTGTCAAGCACATCAATTTAGAATCAGCAAACCTGAAGGACCCAATGAAAATTCAGACAGATACAGAGAGAATGTGCAGAACCTTCACATGCAGTAACTGGGCTGGGAACTGAACTCGGACCCCTTGATCTTTGAGGCAGGTGCAGCAACCCTGTTCTCCCATCAGTCCCTTGTGGATTCACATCTAAGTCATTTCTCATCGGTCATTACCAACACAGCTTTTGCTTGCCAGCGCTCACACTGCCAGGCAAAGGAGGAAGAGAGCCTAAGCAGACCACCATCTAAATACTGCATGTACAGTATCTACTACTTGACTATGTGCATGGGGATGATGAATAACCAATGGTCTTCTTCCTCAGTGACTTAAAGAGTTCCAGCATGTCCTTTGCCTGTTGTGTAGAGCAAAGAAATTTGTGATAGGTCATTTATGGGTAATGTTTTAAAAATATAAAATAGGATAAATAGGATAGAAAAGTAGGGATGAGCAAAATGATTTGCACAAAACTGAATTTACAGTGTTTTGCTTTGCAAAAAAAAAATATGTGAATTGCATTTCGTTTGTAGTGAAGCATCTGTCTGGAAGCATTGTCATGTATTAATTTTGCACGCATCTGAGTGTCATTTAGAATTCATTTAAAGAGTCCCAAAGCACAATAAGTTCCAAAAGCACTTCCACAAAGTGCCAACTACAGGAGGATATCACTGTCAAACCCGTGTTAGTGATAAGGGCAAACACAAAGCCTTCATAAATAAAAAGACTTATTATCATAAAAATGCTCATTTTCACTAAGAAGCTCCAAAGAGCACATAAGTCATAAATGAATTGCCAGCAAGGTAATCCCAGGTGAAGAATGTCCCAAAAACACAATCTAAAGGCAAAGTAAAAAATGAGCATAAACTCAAAAAATCTGTAATCACAATAAGCACAGCAAAATACAAGAAAACTCACTATTTCTGGGCACGATCGAAATGAACCACCTGGAACTGTGGGAGACCCTCTGGATTTATAGGACGGAGGGCAGTGATTGGCATGTGGCCCTTCCTCTTGGCGAACCACACACAAAACACATGGAACATAATACGGGCAGCTTACATACATAAACAATGTCAAAAACAAAGAATAATCTACATAATCAGCAAAAGTAACACTAGCATAAATAAAAGAATCAAAAACAGACCTAAAACATCATAAGACCTAAGACAAAACACATATGTGGACATTTTGTTGAGCCATGAGCTGTGTGTTGTGTTTGCTCTGGTAGTACAATTCCCACTTTGCCAATTATGATGACAAGTTTGGTGACCACAATCCTAAAGATGCAAAGGAAACAGAAAAGAAACTCAGAGCTCCAAGTGTGTGTGAAGTGCGCATATCCTCAACCAGGATACGGCAGCTGCTGGGTAATGGCGAGGGTTTGGCATTGGCAATGATATTCTGTGTGTGTTTTAGTGTGGAAAATACATAACATGTCATATTTAAAAAAAAAAAAATACTGCGGTGATGGGAATGCAAACAGATGTGATTTTACTTGGTGTTACATGGCGGCAGAAAAGAACACAGGTAAACCTGAGGAAGCAATACTCCTTGTTTCCCAACTTCAAAGTGAGTTTCGCAGTTTCTGAATTGCCTGTGAAATGTATTTTAGTGTTAGTTTTGTGAAGTTGTACTCAAAACTGTTTCCTCATCACTAGTTAAAGGTATTGTAAGGCTCATTTCTAACAAGAATGCAAGCATGTACCTTTTTGCACTTCTGACAGGTTTATCACAAGTGCTCGCCAGTGTGAATTGTTGCTGAGGTGCCTTCTGTGTGGTGTTTTCAAGTTCCTATGAGATTTCTCTTCTCTTGTTGCTAAATTTTTCCAGGTGCTTGCCTTATGTCCAGTTCTGCTGGGACCAGCACTGTAACATATAAGCAGTTTTGGAAAACAGATGCATGAATGACTTATTATTATAAAGAGTTTAGCTTTATGATGCTTGAAGTGTGTTTTCTTCATCAAACAGTGGACATGGTACCGGTAGTGTCCTTGTCATTTTTGACTAGCTCTTTAGGATATTCTGTTAAGCCAATCAATAGATGATCTGTTATATTTTTAATGCCAACATGTTAAAATGAAAAAGGAACTAGAGAAAAGGATCCCACAAATTAAACAAGACCATTATGAGCATTACTCTCTGAGGGGGACTTCATGTTTTGATTGAGTGCTCCAAGCAGATTATGAATGCGGCCACACATGTGGTGTTCAGATGGAGCACCACTAGCTGATCTTGACTCACAGGCTAAAAGCATGGTGAAAGTTTTGCAGACAGTGGCTGTTTTCTTTCTTTTTTCTTTTTCTTTACCTCAGCGAAGTACTTTGTTGAAAGATCTGTGGTTTGTTTTAATTGGGTTGTTTTGATTTTCCAATCTGGGTCTGAACTAAATGGATGCAGCAGCACCGGAGGGAGTCTTTATGGGTTCAATAGATGTAATCACAGCAGAATAGCCCCCGGAGAGCAGTCAGGCTCTGGAGTGCAACGAAAGTTGAAAATCAGGGCATCGATATCCAAAGTGGTCTGGGGTGGGTGCAGCCTCCCCAGTTTAGAAACAGCTTTGGGTATTAAGCTCTTCCCTGCTCTTCAGAAGCTGCTTCCCACTCCTGAGGTCAAGATGCTAATGCATGTCTTCGAAGGAGTATTTTGCTCGGCTTGTACAAAGCTCTGACTCTTGTTTCATGATTCCTTTTGATGCCATTTCAGTGACAAGTATTTATGAATGGTAAATGAATTAATGGAAAACATTTGTTAAAATGAATAATGACCATTACAATTCAACACATATTTTGCTTATTGGGCTTATTTTCTAAGAAAACATACTTAAAAATACTATCCATAAGTATAGTATATATATATAGACTGGCATCTCGATCAGGATGGATGGTGTCCCCTTACCTAGCTGGGAGGCACTTCACCCTTGCCCAAATGGTTTGCATTCCTTTTCCTGGTCAGGAGGTCGGCATAATGGATAGACGGATAAGGGATGTCTGCCTCCCAAGGCCATATATTCCCCCAGTCCATTGGGTGGCATTATCAGTCTAGTGTGGCTCCCACTTGAGAGGTGTAGGTCTGAAGGGTGGTCCTAGTGGGGTCCTTGGAGGCTGCTAGAGGAGACCACTCTTTCAGGTAGAAGTTTCGCCTGACCCAGAAGTGCTTCCTGGCTGCACTATGGTGGCATCGGAAGTGCTCATGGGTCCAATAGTAAAGGAAGATGCTCTGCCATAGTTTACTGTCAAATAATGCAAAGAGTATGCGACACACGTTTCGCCCTTGTTTGGGCTCATCAGGCATACACACTCTACTGCTCCCCTCTTGGGGATCGAACCTCAGACGTCAGCGTCAGAAACGAAGCCCCTTTACGCTGCGCAACGGCATGTGGTTCGTTTATTTGACACATGCGTTACCTGGTAAGTAACCACCCATACAATCAGGTCGGGACTCAGACTATGAATGCAATGAATATATATATATATATATATATATATATATATATATATATATTTCAGGATAAGGGTCAAGCAGTGCCAGCTATCATGGACAATCTTTCCATCCTACTCTTTAAAGTCCAAAGTTATGTCACCTGGAGCCAATACAGGGAGCTCTACAATGGTTGTCTTGGTGCAGCTGTAAGCCCCTGACCCAGAGATGGTTTTACGGCAAGTGGTCATGAGCTATGATTTAAAAAGACCTTCTAGCCAGAGGACTATTGGACTCGCCATCAACAGTACAGAAGGACAAATGTTCAATGAGTAAGGCCAAAAATGAAAGAAAGCGCTGCTGGAAGCAACAAGGAAATGGGCTTTAAGGTATTTGAGGTGAGTAAAGTACAACAGGCCCCCCATCTTCCCTTTTTGTTTGATACTTTGTGTTATACCTTCCTTGTATTTTTTATTTATTTAGTAAAACTCTTCTCTTTGAACCCACTTTGAGCGTCTTTGGAGTCAATTCTGGGAGCAGGTGCAGCTTGGTAATGCCTCCTAAAATACATCCCAGGCACAATAATGAATTAACTTTTCAAGTCAGCTTATCTTAAAATGAGGTTGTGGAATGAATGCCACAGGTCTTCCTACAATCACTGAGCATAAGGCAGGAATCAACCCAGGACAATTCCCCCTCACAGACATGCTGGCATTCAGTCAACAATTTTGACTTGCAAATCAACCAAATCTGGACTTCCTTGGTATGTAGGGCCCAGATATAGGGAAAGTGTAAAAAGGCCTGTGTTTACTGGCATTTATTTTAGGAACTAAGAACATAATGTTGTGTGTCAGAACCTCTAGAACCCTAAACTGTGAGACAGAGGCATTTGGGAATGAAGGTTTTTATTTGTTGTGTGCCACAAATGTACTCATCTGTTTGTTGAGAACAAGTTGAAGGGTGACGCCTCTGTGCAGATGATTCTTCCCATAGCCATGTAGAATTGATAATGTTACCAGTAAACTCCCCACATCATTTTCAACTTGACATTACATGAGTATGAAGAGTGAAGGTCTCTTTTCAATAAGTGCACCTTCATGGAGCTGTTCTCATGAGTGATTACTAACGGACATGGACATTTACCTGGGCCATCTCAAAAGTCGAGAAATATTCAGGCAAACACACAAGCCCAGCCTGAATTCCATTGAGGTATACAGACACATGCTTTCATTAAAAATAATAAAGTAAGCAGTGGTCAAAAACACTTTTTAATTAGCAACAGCTGCATAGTTTTTCTAAAAGGAAGAAGGAAAAAAAATGAAACAGCATCCAATCTCAGAACCTCACCATAATTGGCACCTATGTTTCTTTGTATAGCCTCAGTTATTCAGAATGAAATGCAAATCACAATGACCAAGCAAAGTCTCTAGAGATTGCTAACACTTCTTTCTCAAATGGCAAATCCCCATATTTTCTTTGTCTTAATATCTCAGTTGTAGGTGCTGGGGAGAGATGTCCTGTTCTAAAAGAACACATTCCCAGGGAGTACACACTCCATGCTGGGCACAACGAAAAGGCTTCAAAAATATGTGCAACAGGGACCTGGTGACTCATAACTCACAATTAGGAGCATTAAAATCTGCACCAGAATGTGTGTATGCAATTATGCAGCCATTTCAGAAGATAAATACCACTGTCAAGGAGCCGATACACCAGAAACATATTTCTTTTTAACAATCACACTCACAGTGGCAGTAAATTCTGTACAACAATAAATGTTTTGCACTCATCGAAGCAGCAGTGAAATGAATAAAATACTTCACTCACGCACTTTAAGCAACTCAGATATTACTTTGCAATTTAAATCCAGACAACTGAGTAAAAAATAATTTTTCCGGAAAAAAGTAGTAACTGAACAAAGTAAAACTCGACTGCCCCTTACCAGACAAAAATAAAAATAATTCTGCCATCAGTGGCTGAAGACATTTTGTGTGGCCTCTGGGATCCTTTCCTGGCTCTGTCATGCGTGAAAGGAGAGGATGAGTGAGTCCCACCGACTTCCTCAGGAATATAACTTGTCATTTTTCCGAGTTTAAAATTCCATTTTGGAATTAAATGCACAAGTCTGTTATGGTACAATTATGGGATTGAACCACAGAAAGCTGGCTGGCTTAGCTACAAAATGCTGTTTTAAATGTCATGGTCATATTTGCTTATCAGAGCAGGTTTTCTGGCATTGATGATTTAGCTGGTCTGTATACATTTGTATGAAAATGTACCATCTAAATACATGATGTTGTTAGTCATCTTCTGGGAATTTACAGTTGTCATGAGCATAGCTGATTGGTAATTTGTTTCATTTTTGAATAATATTCCTAAAGGCAGTTAGCCTAATTCAGTTTTAGTGGTGTCTATCTTAGCAGCATTTAGCTAAAGACACAACCCAACTTGGACAGAGCACTGGTCTATCAAAGTCCTCAATTACATGGACACAGATTCACCCAGAACTAACTTAGAGTTGGTGATTAACCAGAACTGTGGGAGGAAGACCAGGGTAAGCAGAGGTAAAACACACAAGGAGGACATGAAAACTCTCAAGAGATAACTGAGTAGAATGGAATCCACAATGCTGGCTCTAAGTATTTTGCCACCAGGATGCCCATGTTTTGAATAAGCCCAATGCTTTTCATAAAGGTGTTACTATTTGCTACAAATACTGTAGTTACAGTAAGGAGCCATTCCAATGCAGGGCTTGCTGAAACACGCAACCGCAGTTAGACTCACACAAGAACAACCTCTAATCGCCAATAAAGCCAACCTGCTCGTCTTTGGAGAGGTAGGAGAAAAACTGGAGGAAGCGCCAGATAGACACAGAGAGAGGATGCAAACTCCAGAGAAACAGCCAGTTGTGACTTTAGAACCCAGGTAATTGGACCTGTGAAGCAACAATGTTAACCACATACACGAACCAAAAAAACTTAATTTTATGCAGAAGCTTCCCACAGTCAAACTCCAGGCATTGCTTATTTTTTTACAGTTGGAACTCAGGTAGGTAAATGACAGACTGAAGGATACACAGTGGGCCAGAGGCAGAAACGGGACCTCAACAGGTCCACTGCATGAGTCTGATTGTTTAAATGTCTATCTGCATTACCTTTGTTTTATATAATGCCTTTCATATCTATCTATCTATCTGAGGGTGCAGACCTATAAATACCTGGGAGTGCAGCTGGATGATAAATTGGACTGGACTGCCAATACTGATGCTCTGTGCAAGAGAGGACAGAGCCGACTATACTTCCTTAGAAGGCTGGCGTCCTTCAACATCTGCAATAAGATGCTGCAGATGTTCTATCAGACGGTTGTGGCGAGCGCCCTCTTCTACGCCGTGGTGTGCTGAGGAGGCAGCATAAAGAAGAGGGACACCTCACGCCTCGACAAACAGGTGAGGAAGGCAGGCTCTATTGTAGGCACAGAGCTGGACAGTTTGACATCCGTGGCAGAGCGACGGGCGCTCAGCAGGCTCCTGTCAATAATGGAGAATCCACTGCATCCACTAAACAGTATCATCTCCAGACAGAGGAGCAGCTTCAGCGACAGACTGCTGTCAATGTCCTGCTCCACTGACAGACTGACGAGATCGCTCCTCCACCACACTATGCGACTCTTCAATTCCACTCGGGGGTAAACATTAACATGATACAAATTTATTGTCTGTTATATCTGCATTTTTATCACTCTTTATTTTAATATTGTTTTTTATCAATATGCTGCTGCTGGAGTATGTGAATTTCCCCTTGGTAATTTATAAAGTATCTATCTATCTATCTATCTATCTATCTATCTATCTATCTATCTATCTATCATACTGTATAGTGCCTTATATATCTATTTACTTTTTAGCAAATCTTAACTTAAAAAAACACAAATACAGTTGGTCTTTGCTTTCTGCCTATGTGTAAAGTCTTCATACCACCCTCCAAAGTGTTTCCTAGTGTCTATTTAATGTAAAATGTGAAACGTATTTGTTCCAAACCACTAAGGCACCATCCTGCAGGCCTTTGAAGAGTTCACAGTGGTGCCTTGTCTTGCTGAGTAAACAAAGACCTGACGTGACATTCTCATGCTTGTGCAGGCTTCCAATTAAGGCATCCAAGTAAGCCACATTCTAGTAGGGGGTACAAAATTCTTTTTTTTGGGCCAAAGGCTAATTGCCATAATATTTTATTAGTAAATATTCTGTCACACATTAACCAGTCATTTAGTATAGTTTACTTTGTTAATGCAGGTTGTAGAGGAAGCAAAAGCGCATATTTTCAGTTGTTTGCATTTTATTTTTGAGCAGGAAACGGCGTGAATGAGAATCGAGATGAGCTGCAAGGGACACTTTTATCGAGAGCCTTGGGAGTCCCCTACTATGACTTGACCCTTCGTGCTCACTGCTAGTTACAGTTTACGTACATCACAATTACTTCTGATTGGACTTTTTTCAAATTTGCAGTATTTAGCTTTTCAGTTCTCTCAGTACTGAGTCAATGAGCCCTGCTTGAGATAAAGTGCTAATTTCCAGACTTTTAACTGGAAAGCTCTCAAACACTCAAACTGAGAGTAAATCTGCCCCAAAAAGGTCACGTGAAAAGACAATTTCCCCTCGGGTTAAATACAGTGTACCAAATACCAAAAATACCAAATATTTTAGGGATTTTACACAGTATTCGTAGGCAAATCACTCTTGGACATTAAGACTTAAGATTGCTTTGTTGCATTGGTGTCTCATTCAGGTTAGCACTAAAAATCAACACATTTATCTTCAAGATTATTACAATATTACATTAAAAGTAGCTAAACCCAAAAACGCACAATTCAACTCGGCAGTCGCTCGGTAATATGACACGTAAGTCATTTTCAGTTGTTTTCTGGGTTAAACATCTCTTTTAAAAATGCTCTCATTCCATTACATTCATGTCCTGCAGTTCATGAAATCCAAAAATGAATGATGGATGCTTATCTTGCCTTTTGTCTTTATCTGCCTAAAAAGATTTTGGACAAAAAAGCTCTCCATTTCTTAGACATTACTAATGTTGTATTTTTTATGAATTTGCTTATCTAGCTCAAGGGCAGGTTCAGCATTTGGGATCTGAGGCTGGATGAGGTGCCAGACCATTCTAAGGTACACTTACGCACAGTTCTCACAGTTCAGGGCTGTAAGTTAATTTAACCGTCATGAAGAGTCCATGCGGACATGAGTAGAAGGTACAAATGTCTCTAATAACATAACGACCCTGAGACTCAAGTATGATGCAGCACTAACTAGCTTACTACCATGTCCCTTCATCAAACTTTAGCAATAAAAATATCATCCTTAATACAAACATTAGAAAGATATATGAATAAACTACCAAGTAGTGTGGTAGAGAGTAGGACTTTAGGGACCTTCAAATCTCAAAAATTACATGAATAGGATTGGCGAGATTTGTTGTGCTGAATGGCCTGTTCTTGTTGAAAATGTTGTAATGTTCCAAAACTACATCTGCATAACAAGGTGTGGTTCACCGGCTAAGGTGTTGGACTAGAAAGTACAAAGCTGGTGTAATTCCTAGCATGCATTGTCTATCACTTAATCAGATGCACCCTCATTGTAGTAGGCATAGGAAATAGTGATGCCATTGTAGTTTGTTAGATTCTTGGTGTCAGCTAAATAAATGTGTGTAAAGTATTCTAGCTCACTTTGGAAATATGTTCGGATTTGGGTAGTGTTACACACGAGTACACGAGTACGAGGCTTGGCTGAATGTGGTATGCCGGTTTAGGGGTTAACGGGATACACTAATGTCTTTTTCTCTTCCCTTTAGATCCTCCGAACAGAAGCCTGCCCAAATCCATCTCCACTCCCAGAACCCACCCTACTACTGACCTCACTTCCTGTTCCAACCCTTTGGACACACCCCTTCCTCCTCAGCAGCTATAAAAGCCAGCCACTTTCCCTCTCTAGTCAGTCCTATCTTGGACACAGTCTCAAGAGACTACTTGGCTGCATCGAGTTTGATTGAATCGCTGTTTTGTTTTTTTGAATATATGGGGAGGAACCCAAACCCTTTTCTTGTCTTTTTTGTCTCTTTGCAGTAGATAATGGAGATGAATACAAATAAATGTAAATATTAACATATAGAAGCCAACAATATTAGATAGAAGTGCACATTGACAAAGGAGGCTTTGAGAAAAACTCAGGAGTTGATCTGCAAAAAATGCATATACTACCAGGCTAGCCTAGAGAAAAAAAAGTAACAAACATGAAACTGGAGTTGTTTTGCTTTTATTATGCAAAAAATCTGCCAATGGGGTAAGCAAGATCTTTTTAAGATATACTCAATAATCTGCTTCAATGGCTGGACATAAAATGTTTCCCTGGCTTAGATTTGACCTTTTTCCTCCTCATATAGACACTGTGCAGTATCCTTGAACTGAATCTCTTCCATGAGTTGCAGGATAAAATGCAAACAAAGATGCAGAAGTGACTAATAAGGATACAAATGGCACATGCGCTCAAATATAAGAGTGAGTGTGGCGGTGTAGGCAACCTGTGCCTGTCTAGATTTGATTCCTGCTTTGCATCTGCTGTTAACTGAACAGACGGCAGTCCACTTTAGCCCTGATTTGGACTGTGGGTTCAATAACTGGCCAATTTGATCTCAGTATTAAAAGAAAGACATCGCAGTCCTAGAGAAAATCCAGACAGCAGATACTTAAGTGATTCCAGGATTGTGGCAAATGAGCAATGAGGAAAGACCGAAGGATCTGACTCATGTTAACTGAGTTATGAAGAGGAAAACAGATGCCAGCTGTCTCTTCAGAATTCATTCTTCAACATGATCACAGGGGCACAGTCTGCAGTTAGTCAAAAGTAATTTTCACATCAACATTAAGAAGTATTTCTTCACACGGAGGATGGTGGACACAAGAAAGATGGCAGCAGGGTAAACTCCTTTGGGTCCTTCAGTCTCAAGTTTGTGTTGTTTTGGTCATGTTAAGTGACTGTTGGGCCTTTAACTGCCAAGCTTTTGTGTCTGCATTCAAGTTTGATCTGCAAAACCTTTGTTTGACTCCTTCAGTTTTGCTTGTCCTGTGCAAAAGAAGTACAGAGTACAATGAACAGCCTTTCTTCAGTGGTCCTCCAAAAAACATGTCTATGCATGAAGGTATATGACGGCATTAATGTGGGTTCTGATGAACTGGAGCCCAGTTAATTATACAGATACACAGCACTTTGTTTAGGAGACATTTGTAGTTTTGCCAATATAATAATGATTTTTTTAATACATTTTACAGGGCTTATAATTGGAAGTGCACTTATAAAAATACTTTGTTTAAAATTGTTTGTTTTGTGTTTTCTAGCAGTTTTCAAAGCTGGTTAACTTAACTACAGGGTCATCTTTTCTAGCAGCATTGGATGTAAGAATTGAGGCATTCCAGACTGTAGGTAGGGTACAGTCAGGTACATTGGGTCAGTTCAGACCACCAGGCATCTTGACACATATGACTCTGAGATGGGTGGGTGGGAAACTCATAAAGTCAAAGGGAAAACATACAAAACTCCACTAGACCGAAATGTAAACCCAGCACCACCATGTTTTGTCTTATACTTTTATAAGTATAAGTGGTTGTTTATATTCTAGGCAGAGGTGTTTATTTCATTAATCTGAAGAGGGAACACAAATTAGGAGAGCAATGGACAGCACTTGATCAGGACTAGAGAAGTAATATCTAAAGTTAAAATATAATTCAACACTGAGTGTGATTTGTTATGTAATGGTTTTAAAAAGGCCTTTCATCACAAGCTGAGACACCTTGTCATGTCAAAGTTATGATGGCATTATAATGGCTTTAAGTGTGAAGGAATATTCAGTAACACAAGACACATTACTGGATTACGTCTAAATTGCAGCCATTGTTGCTCTGTTATTTCATTGGTTTAAGGCGGACTACTGAATATAAACAAAATAAAAAACTGTCGCCTGCCAAAAATTCTTTAAAAGAAGTGGTAAAGAGGAAGTAAAGTGTGCTGTGATTGGCAGTTTGTGAGTAGCAACATACTAAACAAATAGCGTGTGTTATGATTCAGTGTGGGTCTCATCATTGGGTTTTGTTTGAATTCTCTCTTGTATTTTCAAAATTGTCATGGCCTAGTTTTATTTTTGATAATTATATTGTCAATTACCTTTTTCGCTTTGCACCCTCCCCCAACATAACCTATCATCTATGGGGGAGGAGCGAAAGCTTTAGATTCATCAAAAATTTTGATCTCTGGTTTTCGATGGATCTTGATGTTTTTGGGTCCCCTCATACCAAAAACATTGATATCTCAATGGTGGGTATGTGTCTGTCTATCTGTGTGTCACAGTTTCTAGAGGACTGTCTAGAGCTAAAACAGCTGTATGGAAAAATACCAAACTTGAAACGTAAGTCTGTTATGAGAGGATGATGTGCTGATTAGTTTTTGAGCCAAACTGTGCAAGAGAAAGAGGCACTCTAGAGGAACCCTCAAATACTGTAATTCTGCAATTAATTATGAATTTTTCTCACCAATTGCTATCGTAATTACCTATTTTATGATCAGAAAGATCAACATCAGAGCAGTAAATAATTACTGAAATGTTATAGAACAGTTTGGGTAACTTGGTTCCTAAGGCACAAAGCCTACTGACACTCACATCCAAATTTTTTTTGCCAAATTTATGTACTGTCCTAGTCCATACTAACACGAAAACACACCTTTTTTGTTTGTTTTGGTCTTCCATCCACACCGACCTCCAAAGACCTCCAAAGACCCTGAAACATTAGCTTCCACTTAGGGTTCCTGAAGTTTTCAAAAATACATTCAATTGTCATATGATCAAGATTTGAACCCAGGACTCTGGAGCTATGATGGCAACAGCTGTGACCACTGAACATTATCAACTTCCAGCAGACAGCATCCCAAACACAAATATGCAATTTAGGAACAAAGGCACTCCTCAAGTTGCTACAATGGTACACACTGGGATGGTGCAGCTCACCCCTCATCTTGAGATATGAATGGAAGTTCTCTTTATAGGAATAATTTGATGTGAACTTGCTCCAAGGAGTATTCATCACTTTGCCAGCTTCTAATCTTAAATTAGACTTTGATTTCTCCGCCAATGAACATTAACTTTTACCTACTCTTAGCAACAGCCTTGTTCTTTGAGTCCTTGTCTTCATTTATGGTCAAAGTGCCATCATTAATCATGATACTAAAGAGAACATGCTGGCCTGGTGACAGATGTGACACTTACATTTTTCCCAATCTGCCCCATGGGGATGTGATGTGGAGTAATCAGATAATGTGGGGATGAAATAGATTTTTCCCATGGTTTTTAATGTTGCTAGCCTAATAATGTCGCCCATTTTCAGGCTTCTCCCTGCACATCATAGAATTTCTTAGAGGAGGTGTCACATTTGCCTGGTTTGACACATTTTCCTTTGATCAACATGAATGGCACCCTATTAGTGACATGGAAGTCTTTACATGGGGACTGAGTAAGGCTCTTGGTGTTTGCAGTTTATTTGAAATGAATGATCCTGCAGCTGTGCACTGTGTAGATGACAAAGCAGTTACTGCTTCTGCCTCATATCTCAAAGGGATCATCTCAGAACGTTAAGAGTAAATTGTCTCATTTGAAACAAGTGTGCCCTACGCAGTAGGCTTTATCCCATATAGGGTTGCTTTGTACCTTTTGCCTCATGTTTTAAGAGTAGACTCTTGACTCCCCATAATCTTGGAACAGGCTAAGTGGAATCAGAAAATGAATGACTGGGTTGACAGACTTTTATTATTATACACAGACAGAGGTGTTTTTGGCTTGGAAATTCTCATGGGGCTACATTTTCCTACATGTGTTGTGATGTGTAGGTCACAGACTTGCACAAGAGAGAAGGAGGTGAGAAGTTTCTGAGAAAATCCGCTTTACTGTTGTGAAGAGACGAACATTCTCAAAGCATTCATTCAAACAGGAATTGCCACTCAAACACACGCAGCATGCTAGCAGCGGCGATGACATCATTCCGCATTCACTCCCTTCTTAGATTAAACGACCAGACAGCCTTCTTGCACACGAGAGGAGACAGAAAGTGAGCCCTCGGCCAGGTCAACGGCTGGTTTTAAATGTTCCCCACATCAACCAGTGGGCGACAGACACGTTATGAGGTGGGCCTGTAAACTTGAAGTTGAAGTGGCAGCGGACAACCAACTCCTGCTTGTTTCAGAGCAAAGTGCGGTTGGGTGGGTTGTCGAGTACAGCTGGGGGATGCCAGGGTCTCAGTGTGTAGACTTCTTTAACTTAAACATTAACATGTCTAAACTAGGGCGGCACGGTGGCACAGTGGGTAGCGCTGCAGCCTTGCAGTTTGGAGACCTGGGGACCTGGGTTCGCTTTCCGGGTCCTTCCTGCGTGGAGTTTGCATGTTCTCCCTGTGTCTGCATGGGTTTCCTCCCACAGTCCAAAGATATGCAGGTTAGGTGGATTGGTGATTCTAAATTGGCCCTAGTGTGTGTTTGTGTGTCCTGCAGTGGGTTGGCACCCTGCCCGGGATTGGTTCCTGCCTTGTGCCCTGTGTTGGCTGGGATTGGCTCCAGCAGACCCCTGTGACCCTGTGTTCGGATTCAGCGGGTTGGAAAATGGATGGATGGATGTCTAAACTAATAATGTCTGTCTCTCCTCCACTAATGGCTGGTTTATGTCAAATCAATCAAACAATGGGATGCTGGTGCTTGGTCTGCCTCAGTTGCCATCAAGTTGTTGTGATACCCTCTGACAAATGCCATCATCTAACAAAATACAGCCATAAAGATTTAAATGCTAAGCAAAATGAAGGCCTTGAAAACTCATGCTGCCCAAGAAAATCGATTGGCTGTGACCTGCTTAAACTAAAAAGGCAACGATTTAACCTTAGGGTCAAACGGCTGTGAGGTGAAAAAGGACAAGCCTCAGAAACATGGGCAGAACATTCAGACTGCACACATGCCTGACCCGAGCTGCACACTGCATGTCTGGTAGCTGTGCTAACTGTTGGCATTTGATGGTCAGTGCCAGGCCAGAAAACAACTGAATTTTTTTTCTATAAACAGACCTGTCCTTGAGCACCAGGATCATGAACTCCTTTAAAACAGGAGTGTCAAACTGCTGTCTTCTTTTTCACAAAATGGAAGGAGCACACATAGGCTTCCTTGGAGACTTTTCAAATTTAGTGTGGTTGTGCTCAGTGATGGATGAATGTCAATAAATAATAAAAAATTTTAATAAAGGTGATGACCTTCACGTCCCATCACTAAACTGGAAGGGTCAGGCTGTACACGTGTGCACACACCAGGAGAACAGAGAACACTGCAGGGCCAATTGGTCCAGCTCCTCAGCCAGCACTCAGCACATAAACAATTTCACAGACTACGAGAAGTAATTATCTATATAAACAATTACATTTAACATCTGACAGAAAAGAAGAAAAAATGCTGAGAGTTTTACAAACATTTTAATATTAGGTTGAATTACTGAGATAAATGTATTACTTACTTTGGACATGTTGTGGAGGTGTGAATTGGGAAACATCACTGTGCAGAGACATAGTCTGTTACCATTAGACTACTTATTTAATTTTTTACATGATTTTCTTGGTTATTTTGAAAGGTCTGATAGTTACTTTGCTTTCAATCAAAAGCATACTTCTTATTTTATTTGCACCATTATTGTCGCCATTTTGTTCACCTGTCTTTAGGGTAGCGCCTGCATTTCCAGAGACATATCCTCCAAGGTTGTGAACTTTGACTAATTTTGACTAATGACTCGAATTGTTTAAATGTCACTAGAAATGTTCATCTTCTTATTTGAGTTGGTGGATTCCAAAGTCCTTTTTGTCAATTGTCTTTTGTTCAAAAAATCCTGTTTTTCTAAAGGTTTTCTTGGTCTTGACCCAATGCTAAAATTAAATTAAGTAATAATGGAATCGTATTCCCAGTTTTTCAGCTCTTCATGACTTTTTACCACGTCTCCTTGTTTTTCTAGCAGAATATAGTCTTTTAATGCAACAAGTCATATGAAATAATGTAGCTATTCCAAAGCAGATAAGTCACACACTATAGCATATGGAGCACTTTTTGTATATAATTTATCTGTTATTTTCATGTTATTGTTCTTTCATTCCAGCTTATAATTGCCAAGGTCAGCATGGAGTATCCCACTTCTTACACCAACCTGAAAGAGGCTGACTTCACCTCTACCACCTCTCCGTCATATTCATAAAGCCCTGAAGATGCACAATTCACCTAACTGGCTGAGCCAAAGATGAATGTCACTTCACGGTCTACTCTGGGCTATCGACATCATTGCACGGTAACACGTCAGCATACTGAGCACTGTTTCAGTGCTAAGCTAAAACATGCAAATTATTATTTTTTTTTTTTAAATATAGCTATTAACAAATAATCAGGTAGGGCAGAAGAATTTGTATATTTTATTTGATCATGATGAATTCCTAATTGTATGTTGTGTAAAATGTAATTACAGTACAAGCCTTGAGGAACATATTTTTTGTGGTTTCGTGCATAATACACTTGGTATCATTCCAAATGTCTAGATCAGATACAGTTATACTAGTATATTATCTATGGTGGCAGTGCCACTTTACATAAAAGCTGTGAAAGCAGGACATCCGTGTTACAAGGTATTATTGATATTTGAGCTCCAGGTATTTTCCTATGAAGCTTTAGTTTCTTATCACAGCGAGATCTGCAGATTAGGAGGAGGCAGCAGCAGTAAGACAAACATTTGAGATTGCCAGAGTGACAGGCTTCAACTACAAGGAGAAGGAGGAACCTGTAAGGAAGTTTAAGTGGGGGAAGTCAGTTTAAAAGAAATTCAACCAGCTAACCGAGTTTATAAAATCAAATGGAACTGATAGCAAGTGCATGTAAAATCCGGGCAAGTTATTTAATACTTTATACACAATAAACAAAAAATTGTTAATAACAGTTGACAGGGCGTGAGCAAATTTATTTTCCTTGTGCATATGACACACCCATTACATGAAAATTTGACTTTATATGCCATTGCGACAAGAAGTGGAAGGTCCATAAAAGAAGTGATAATTATTAATCAGACAGTAGATATTACACTCACACTACACACACACACAAACACACACACATAATAAGTAATGTCATTTCAGGATCTCCTCTTGTGTCAGGCTTTTCATTTTCACACACTTGACTGCAGGGGGACATTTGTTGACCTTGTTTTTTTAAGAGTCAATACCTGCAAGCTAATGTTCCCTTTCTTTTTGTTTTAACATTTAAGGTTTGCGACTTTATAAGAAGAAATTCAGGCCTCTCAGGAGATATTACCATAACGTGTTTATCACACCTTTCAACCGTAACAACTCATTTCAATAATATAGTATTTACAGGATGTTTCTTTTCTGCTTCAAAGTGTTCCTTCTATACTTTCACCATTTTGTGTTTCTTTCTTGCCTTTAAAATAAATATTAAAAGATTCTGCTTTGGCTTTGTCCTTCCAAGTCAAAATGTTTTGACAGTTCTTCTCCTCTGAAGGGTATTTTGAGATATTTTGGACATTTAGGATATTTTTTTAAACTTCTAAAGCCTGTTCCCAATAACTGAAGCCTGAACTAGCCAAAGAAATATTTGGGGTCAGGCTGACTGGGCAGAGGCCTATTTCTAGGCAGGCGAGGTCAAACCCTGAAAGGGCTTATGGGACTTTATCAAGGCCTGATCCCTTTTTGCTATTTGGAGTGCACTCAGCTCATAACAGGCGACAGTAACTTGATTCAGTATGAAGGAGCACTGCTGTATGTGAGTGTGGTCTGTGATGGACTAGCACAACATTCAGGACCCATATAACCACCAGCTGGAAACTATCCTAGAACTGGATGCAAACTATTTAGTAAATGAATGATACATTAATTTGAAATGTATTTGTTATTAAAGGTGATAAAATGTATGAGAAAACTAACCTGTTTGTTGTGTCCATCTGTCCATATACAAAATATTTAATCCACTTCTGGGTTGAAACAAGGACCTATTTGTTGTAGAACATTAGTAATGCATTTGGCACATACTCTGTTATGTTCGTGGGTAGTGGGGTGGTCTCAACTTAAAGAACCATCTTGGTCCCCAGCTTTATTGGTCCTCCATGTATACAGACATGCTTATTGTATCAGTAATTATCGTTGCAAGAAATTTAAATCTGGTTTTAGGTGTCCCAAAGCTCTACTGCTCTGGTTGTCTACTACTGACTTCCATTCCTTTACACTGAATTGCAATGGATAGTGAAGAAGAGTAAAAGCAAAGAGTTGTGCAGTTGACCAGAATATATGCTGTATGTAGGCCATAATAATGCATCCAGCATCTGTGAGGCCGCTCCTGTCAGTCATGCATGCTCTTGCTCGGTTTTTTCCATTTTCTTATGCTTCATATTATCACAGTCAGCTAAGTATTTCAGTTCATGTGCCTGCACATCACCTTCCTTGGAAACTTGAAAACAATCCTTAAAAAATGAGACAGTCTGAAAGAGATACAGCACATAGCTCCATCCATGCACTTTGCGTCATATGAACTGAAATCTGACGGATGGATGTGATACACGAACTTGCAACGACTGACCCAACTTTACATGTTAAAGTCTTGGATTTTCTTCCTCTTCTCATTCCTTATTCGTCAAAGTGTGGCAGATTTCCACGATTGTTAAATTGTGTATAAACTACTTGTGAGTACATGAAGAAACAACTTATAATTAAAATCAGCTAAAGGGAGATGTACCAAAAGCACCCTAATTTAATATTTTAAACTGTAAAAATTCTCACCTCATTTTTTTCTAGTAATGCTAGCATGCGCTTTTATTTTCTAATAATCACCTAGACTGTAAGGTGTAAGGAGAGAAGCAACAACAAAGTGATCAGTGAATGGCCTTTTCTGGCAATGAGAACTTGTTAATTTGAAAGGACTGCGACACCGGACTCAGACTGTTTATCCGGATTAATGTAGAAAATAGCTAAGCTGTTGCATATGTATCAGCTTGGAGTCAATATGCACGAAAATTAGCCTTTACAATGAATCACCCCAGTGGGCTTTGGCTCATTCACTTAATTCTGTGATGGCCTCGGCGAAATTTCCACTGCTAGTGGGTTAAAAAAGCTGCATGCCATCTGCATCAAAAAAATGACCTTTTTATTGTGGAAATGCTGATTTAATTATTAGAAATAAATTTAAAAAGCAGTGCAGAAGCTTGCATTGCTGCCTCATAGCTCCAGGGCTGTAGGATCAAATTCGAGCTGGCTTCTCAGTGGAACATGTTCTTCTCTTTTACTGCTACTCTGTGGTGCCACTATGTGCTGCTGCCCCTGACCAAAGTGGGCTGCGACCAACTAAGATGCTGGGAAGATAAAAAGAGTCCCACAAGAGCATCCTGTTAATGGTGACACATTTACTTTGATTGTGCTTACTTGTTTATTAAGGTACTGTGATTAATAAAAGGTACAATATTTGAACCAGTGACTTTGTTGGGTATGATTGTATCTAGGGTTTGGGGCTCAGTGGCGTCCCCTACTGGTTACTATATCGATGGCCTGAAAGAGTATTGTTTCTCAGCTTGACTCGGGCTTGGTGCTGTCATCTGATTCTTTTTCCTCTTGTCTCTGTGCAGACCAGCCGAAGACCAAGCCCCTCAATGACATTACCATTGGCCCACCCACTGATGACACCACTTCTGGCACCCTCTAATGACATCATTTTCGGTATGCAGAACCCACCTACAGATAACATCACTTCCTGATCCCACCTTTTCCTGCTTTGGTCATATTTATAGATCAGACTCATCTTGTTAGCTCAGTTCTGTTTTGGACTCTAATCTGTAAGGATGTGTTTCTTTTTGCACACCAGTTTACGGGGTGGCCATCCCCAAACCTTTTTGTTGTCTACTGACTTATCTTTTGACTATATATATATGTATTGTTTTTGAATTTGTTTGTCAATATGCAGCCCATCGCCATGATCTATGTGTATTAAGGGGGCCCCCTACTGGCTGAGCTGCTCCGGCCCACACCCTGCCCACCTACACCAGAACATTCAGTCTCTTCCTCGTCCTTTGTGCTCAAAAGCAATTCAAAAGGCACATGATCGTTTAGGAACCTAGTTTAGTGAAATCATATCACCACTTTATGTTTTCTACCTTCAGGGGATTCCAAAGATAATTTACCTTCCTTTCTGCACGTGTAACCACATCAGTTCATTAAACAAAAGGTTTTTTGTTGTATGAAGCAAGTCATATCACTACTCTTCCATAATGAAATTTCACAGGTGACGTCAACAAAGTCATATTGTCTATTGTAGAAGAACAATATTAGACCATCACTTTTTCCAAGTTTCTATTCTGTATTTTATAGTGAATGATATACTCAGATGCATGTGATGAAAACAAAGGCATTGTTTAAATTTTTTTCTTGAATTTTCACTCCTACTCAAAGATATTAAGAAATCAATCCCCAGGTGACATCAGCAGGAGTGCACACTGGGTCCATAAAGTGACTGCTTAAGGTCTACTTTCTAGCTGTTTAATTTTTTTCCAAGCCAATCTTGGAGGCCCACTACTAACAAACAACCTCTGCGAAGGTAGAGTGACTCAGTCCATAATATGCTGACCCTGAAACATTAAGCTCTAATCACATCAACTTGACGCAGTGCACAGCTGCTACTCTGAAGTTCAGCTCTTATATTCATGTTTCACAGGAAAGGTTTGAAAATTGCTCATTCACTTCCACTGTGTATTGTGTGTAAGCCAATGAACTTAATGGCCTCTGAAAATCAAAGAAGAAAAAGAAGAAGAGGAAATACATTTGGAGGATATGGGACTGGTCGCAAGTAGATGAGATATATTTATTTCACTCCTTACAAAGAATAAACTATAAGGCATGTATTAGAACAAATAATTTGGATTGACAGAACTAGATTCTCCCAGCTTTTCTTGATGAGAATTACTGGATATCATAAAGAATGTAAACTTCATTGCTGATAAATATAAATTAGGAGGATGGGGGCATTGGTAGCAACTAGGCTATAAGTACGAGAGCACCTTCAGGAGAGCATTCTTGGGAGTGAGCAAGAATAGGAAGAAAGAAGGCACTGAGCAGAAGTCAAAAAAGAAAGAAGGACAAGGAGCTGCAATATTCTCAGAGCTGAAGACAAGTTAAAGAAACTCCCCTGTTTTGTTATACTGGGGGTGTTACTGTGTCCCAGATATTTGGGACACACTGTGTTGCAGTGCTGAAAATAAAGGTAACAACGATGAGCTACTAAGTTAGAAAAGGCTTCTTTATTAATTATTTACTAGGTCATTATTTAACGCACAAATATACTGTAAGTTTGTAGGGTCATTATTGTCACATGTTCAGAGTACAATGAAGGTTTTACTTGCTAGACAGCAGCTCTAGTCAGGGTATGCTGACTAACGCAGCGAATCTTCAGCCTGTATTTAAAAGCTGAGACTAAAGGGACATGTCTTATATGAACAGATGGGTCATTCCAAAGCTATGGGGTTCTGCAGCTAAAGGTTTGATCTCATAATGTTATCTTGTTAATCTCTGGAATCTTTAGTAGTTTGGCATATTGTCATCTTAAGGCACACTCTTACTGTAGGTGTAAGTAATGATAAGTTCAGATAAGTATGCAGGGCCTTAGACATTTAAAGTTTTACATGTAAGAAGGAGAATTTTGAAATGTCCCTAAGCTTAACTGGAAGCCAGTGTAACAAGGTAAGAACTGGAGTTATGTGGTTGAACTGGTTTTTATAATGATTCCAACCTAATGTTTTGCAGTAGTCAATCCTACTAGAAATAAATGCTTACTTTTACAGTTTTTTTAAAATGAAAAACACATGCTTTGGATAGTTTTGTAATGTGTGCTTTATATGACAGGTAACACCCAAGCTGTGTGTTCATTTAGCAAAGCCAAGTTTACATTAACTGAAGATAAAATGTGACAGAATATTGTTGCAGTCTGCATCATTTTTCCCAGTGTATAATAGAGTCCAGACTCCTCAGTATGATTTTTTCAGTTTTTAAAGTCAAATGATTACCATACATCAACTCTTTCAGTTTACTGACACAATTAACTTAAGACACCATTGGAGAAACATCATTTGGTGTGAAACAAAGGTATAGTTGGGTATCTTCAGGATGAGAGTGAAAATGAAGATTCCCAATGGAAGAACGTAAAGTGAAAACAGTAGAAGTCTGAGTACAAAGCCCTGTGGGATTCCATACTTCACTTCTGAAGATAATGATTAGGTACTCTCAACCCATTTCTTGACATGAATTTAATTTGAGAAATACAAAGTAAACCACTCAAGGATGGTGCCTGGCAGACAAGACGTAGTTTTCCAGCCATTGTAAAAAGTAGTCAAAGGCTACACTGAAATCTAACAGCTGTCAAGGAACATGTGAAGTGTCAGAAAATTGTGAGTAAAGAAAAAAAACAGTGAGGCCAGAATAAATCAAGCAACCAAGATTCAAAAGGACAAGACATTACTCAAAGTCAAAGACAAAGCAAAGTCAGTCCATTAGTTGGTCAGTCACCATCTAACAGTGGGTGGTAAAACAAATTCAATACCAAAAGCACAATCTTACCACGAGGGCCCACGTGGTGAAGAAGCTAACTGCACTAAGAGAACTTTCAGATATTGATGATCCACCAAGGGATAATGCAGGGTGTGGTTGCTGTCATACTTATTGCTTGACATCACCAACGTGAAGATGGCATCACACATCCCTCTCCCACTTGGACAGAGGCAGTGGTGAAGTAAAAATTATGTTTCTGGACTTCTCTAGTGCCTTCAACACCATGCAACCTCTGCTCCTTAGGGACAAGCTGACAGAGATGGGAGTAGATTCATACCTGGTGGCATGGATCATGGACTATCTTACAGACAGACTTCAGTATGTGCGTCTCGGGAACTGCAAGTCTGACATTGTGGTCAGCAACACAGGAGCGCCACAGGGGACTGTACTTTCTCCGGTCCTGTTCAGCCTATATACATCGGACTTCCAACACAACTCGGAGTCCTGCCATGTGCAAAAGTTCGCTGACGACACTGCTATCGTGGGCTGCATCAGGAGTGGGTAGGAGGAGGAGTATAGGGACCTAATCAAGGACTTTGTTAGATGGTGCGACTCAAACCACCTACACCTGAACACCAGCAAAACCAAGGAGCTGGTGGTGGATTTTAGGAGACCCAGGCCCCTCATGGACCCCATGATCATCAGAGGTGACTGTGTGCAGAGGGTGCAGACCTATAAATATCTGGGAGTGCAGCTGGATGATAAATTGGACTGGACTGCCAATACTGATGCTCTGTGTAAGAAAGGACAGAGCCGACTATACTTCCTTAGAAGACTGCCATCCTTCAACATCTGCAATAAGATGCTGCAGATGTTCTATCAGACGGTTGAGGCTAGCACCCTCTTCTACATGGTGGTATGCTGGGGAGGCAGCATAAAGAAGAGGGACGCCTCACGCCTGGACAAACTGGTGAGGAAGGCAGGCTCTATTGTAGGCACGGAGCTGGACAGTTTGACATCTGTGGCAGAGTGACAGACGCACAGCAGGCTCCTATCAATTATGGAGAATCCACTGCATCCACTAAACAGTGTCATCTCCAGACAGAGGAGCAGCTTCAGCGACAGACTGCTGTCACCGTCCTGCTCCACTGACAGACTGAGGAGATCGTTCCTCCCCCACACCATGCGACTCTTCAATTCCACCCGGGGGGGGTAAACGTTAACATTATACAAAGATATTGTCTGTTTTACCTGCATTTTTTATCACTCTTTAATTTAATATTTTCTTTATCAGTATGCTGTTGCTGGAGTATGTGAATTTCCCCTTGGGATTAATAATCTATCTATCTATGTATCTATCTATCTATCAATGAAATTCAAAATGTAAACAAAAATGAACTTTGTCAATTAAATCAAAATAAAAAAAAATAACAGAAGCGGAATCCTCATGTGTCAAAACCTTAAAACACACAAAACACATACACATAAAGTTGTTTAATGTTACAATAACATACATACGGTAGCATTCCCTCCATTAGAAGATATTAGAATGGCATTTACACGGGTTAATGCCGTTTCTGACTGGTGTAAAAGCCCAATTAACTGTGATGTGTAAGGTGGGACTGAAGCTGCATGGTGGCTACTTTTTCCAAGTACTTTGAAATATAAAAGCTAAATTTGAAATAGGTCTCTAATTGTTAAGAGTATGTGAGTCGAGCTATGATTTTTCCAGTAATGGTCTGATAACTGACACCTTTACTGCATTAGGAACTGTGCCAGTCAGTAACAAGCTGTTGCTGAGAGTGGGTGCCTCCAGAACAGCCATTGAGCTTTCTATTAGTTTTGATATGACCAAGTCCAACAGACAGCCTCGTTTCATTTTAGAGTTATGATTTCTCATTCTGTACCAAGTTAAAATGACTAAAATGGTGTACAAAAGGAGAGACAAAGTTTATCACTGCAGTATTTAGTTGACACTGACAATTTTATTATTAAAGAAGTTTATAAAATCTTCACTGGTAATATTTGTGGAGATTTTGCATTGTTGTTCAGAATTCTCTTTTGGCCTAAGTAGTAGATGTGGATCATCACCAGTGCCATCTACTAGAACAGTAGTCAGAGCAGGCCATTAAACCCATTGTTTTATACTTTATATCACCATCCGCCCATGCAATTCATCAGACCTGTAGCTCTGCTGCACTCCATCTACGCTCTTGATTTAACCAAGGTCAGTTTCTATGTGCTTTAATCACTTTGTTGTATAAGGTGCTACTGTATCCTCTTCATCATCGCATCATAATTATATGTCAGTTGATCTAGTTTTTTCTTCCTAATTAAGTTTGGGTTTCTCAAAATATTTACAAATTTAGGTTTAAAGTTACACTGTAGATGTTGCACTGTTGTTGTTTTAATCTGCAACAGTACTGATAAGACCAAAGAACAAGTCAAATGGAATTTAATAGCGAACATACAGATGTTTATTTAGTGGAAAAACACTCAAATTCCATAAGTAAAAATAAGATCCAACATGTGGTTATGAAAATAAGTGATAATGTGCTTGGTGTTCTGCCGAGATAGGAGGACCAGGGACTTCATTTATAAAACATTGCATGGACTAGATTGTGAAGAAATGGGCACATCAAAACAAACAGTTGAACAACTGATTTATAAAACCTATATTTCTACACAATTTACCTCTATAAATCACCATCATCTTGGAAATGTGGCTTTGTGAATGTGCTTCGATGCTAATCAGCCTCATACATACATTTATTGGCTAGTACAGCAGCCTCCCCCATGACGTGTCGAGACCCCGCCGCCTGCACTCAGGAGAAACTGAGTGTGCAAGATGATGTGCGGCATTACAGCACCTCTCCCCTGCTTTCTCAAGACCCAAGATAGGCATAAGGTGCTGGCATTTGAGCAGGCAGCCACTACCACCTGGCATTTGTAGTGATGTGACTGCTGATACAACGAATAGAAGCAAACAGGTGAAACACTGACCGTTCATCCAGTTACCTTATCCACAAACCAGCCATCATGCACAGCACCATCACATCTGCCAAAGCTGATTTTCCTAAAAATAAATGAATCACGGGTGGACCCAGGGCACAGTGACACAATGTTTACCAGTCACATCCTGGAATCACAAATGAGTCGTGCATTAATGGAATTTAACAGCTTTATGGTTAAAAAACGCAGCTTCATTCCCGCTAGGTGTCCTTGCAATATGTGTGTGCAATTACATTAGGAGAAGAATCGGACATGGCTGCAAATTGCCTTTTTATGTTGGCAAAAACATGTTACGTTTTATGTATGTGCACCCACACCATACGAAAACTAGATATAGCGCCTTGCATGTCAGTTAGTGGGCTCCAACACAGCAGACATGATGGAGTGAAGCTTGGCTAAAATATTCCTGAATTGTCGGCCAGTTCCCTGAGAAGTGACAACATGTAGCCAATATAAACCGACGAAAAAGCAAAAAAGTTCTTCAGTGCAATTACACAGCATTGGCCCTGTTAAAAGGGAACTAAAACATATTCTGTACATCATACTCAAGACTTTTGAGGTTTAATGTGTTTGTCTCGTCAACGCACATCATCACAACGACTTGGTGATATGAATTATAAGGTGTGTGAGTTGTCTTTTAGCTGGTTTGACTGCATTTCCCAATTTGATCAAGGGTGTCGTAATTTGCCAGTTTCTCCTATATTTTGTGTACGGATGGGTCAGAGTTGCCATAAATATATTGTGATGGGACCCCAGGCATCAGCCAGCCCAAACCCCAGCACAAACACAGAATCCCAGTCCCGGGTTATTTATTAATCAAATTCTCTTCAAATATGTTTGTTATGGTATCAAAAAGCACAACCCACAAGTTTTCCTTCTCCTCCCAATAATTCTCTCATCACTGCACTGCCCTCCTCCAGTCAAGTGTTGCCTCTTTACCACCCAGCTCCGATTCGCCTGGATAAGGGAGTGCAGTCCCTTTTATTACAGACCCAGGAGCGATTGGGTCACACGGACGTCCATCATCACAATAGGGAGCTTGTTTCCCTGCAATGCTCTCTTGTGGCACCCCGTGACCCCAACAGGGCTGCCCTGCCAGACTACATTTCCCAGCATGCCCTGCTGGCTTCCCACTGGGTGTGGATCTCTGGGACTGCTGCCATCTAGCGTGCTGGGGGAATAAAAATTCCCCGGTGATATCTCTTCTATTACAGGGGCTGTCCGTCCATCTCTTCCTTCCGGGTCTGCTTCCTGTTTCCTTACCGGCCGGAATGCCCATCCAGCCCATGTGACAACTACAATCTGCAAAATTTTGCGTCACATTTTCTTTCACGTTCAAAGTTCTGTACCCACAGTTCCAGCCTCTTTTTGTGATTATGTAAACTTTATAAATGAGACCCCAGGAAATCAAAAGAAAAAATTGCTGTGAAAGAACCAGCAGGGGTCAGAGCCAAAAAATGACAGATGCAAAAAACAAAACACAAAAACCCAACACGCAAACTGAACTCTTAGTCAATAAAGAGTCCAGACTCCTCAGTATGATTTTAGACAAGCTGAATAACAGCAAAAAAGTTTTCTGAAAGATCCAAAATCACAGATACTAGAGCTAGTGTGACATTATCCTAAATACAACTGCAAAGATGGTGTCACACAGTGCAACTTCTAGTCATCCCAAGGTGATTACCAAAAAAAATATGGCCATAGTCATTCAAGAACACACAAAATGGCCCATGTAAAATGTGTAAAATGAATGTTTAAGTACAAAATAACTGCAGAAATGAATGAGTCACAGTCCAAAGTCCCTAACTCATTACACTTGAGTGCTATAGAAAGCAAAGATTGTTGGGATGGACAAACCCCATCCGCTTACTAAACCCACTAAATCTACATTTGGGTTGTGCAATCATAGAGCGTATCTCTGAAGCATTGGAAGTACTGCAGGACACAACCCAATGGGGGGCTATTTTTCTATTTTAGAGAGTCCAATCAAGCTAACACATCCATCCTTGGGATCACAACTGAGATTCAGAGAGAAAAACCCAAGCAGACGTTGAGAGAGTTTACCAACCCCTCACAGACAGTGGCTGGACATGGACTTTGAACCTTGGGCAGACGATCTGGGAGGCAGCGGTGCTTCTCACTGTGCCACAAACAAACTCCAAATTGATAGAAAATGGATGGGCAGCTGGATGGATGAATGGATTCTTATTTACACAGAAGATTAGGTCTGAAAGAAAACCGAGACAACCCCTAAAATATTTCAATGAATCGATGACAAGACCATTCCTTCCCCAATGTTGTCAGTTTATATATTGCTTCAGAATGAGTCACAGAGTCCCAGTTCCACAGTTTGAACAGTCCACCTTGTCAGATCAAAAACGATGGCCCACACCAGAATGGCAAGTCTGGCTGATCCTTCTGTGAAATGTCACTTGATAAAGCCGCAGCTCTGCAATCTGTTTACTCTCCTTCATTCTTGTCTGCCCTAAGCAAACAATACACTAAAGCTTCACCAGAATCAACACCTCTGTCGGGGAGCACCAGAAATCCGGTTCCTCTGAGGAATTTCTTCTTAACTTGATGAAGAATGTAAAAAGAAGGAAAAAAGGTGCTTTTTATCTTGGAAAGGCGCCAAAGTCAATACAAAGGTTATTTCAGGTTATGAACTGAGGCCATTAGTGAAAGGACGCCATGGTGGTTGTGGAAAGACAGCAGTATTTACTTTCCTCTCACTATTGGCTTATTAAATGGAAAGTTAATATTTGCATTTCTTGGCCTGTTCTGATACAGTGAAGTTTAGTTATCTGCACATAAAGGAATGAATTATGTACAGATTGGGAGAAATTAACAAAACGCCTGTATCAGCATCAACTCTTCTGAGTGTTCATTCCAATTTTAGTTACTGATGCTTTGTTGAGACCTTTGTTAAAGATTCTTACAGTTTCATTTTAGCTTCACAATTCCTTGATTTTAAATTTGCATGGATATAAGAAAATTACAGAACAAACACAAAAAGCTGTTTGGATTTTTCACCCACCCATCCACTTTCCAGCATGGAGTTCCGAGGAGACAGCGCCTTCCTGAGAGCACTGGGCTCTAAGAGGAATGAACCCTGGATGGGCGCCAGTTCATCACGGAGCCTCTCTCACTCACAAAGGACCAATTCAGAGCCACAAATGAACCAAACGGCTCAAGCTTGGGATGCAAATGCCATACATTGCTCAGGCTGTGGTTTGGGATTTGAACCTAAGACTCTGGAGATGTGAGGCTTAAGGCCCTAACTACTGTGCCACTCAATATTACACCTATCAGCGCCTCGCTAGTCAAGAGTACGAATAACACTCATTTTACACTTGTAACCTGGGGGGTTAGAATAAGATCATCAAGCACATGACACAGTAAGCGACTAAAGAAGGTCGGTATCAGGAAGGGCTGTGGGGGGCCAATCTTGCCAATTTGGATGGACTGAGAACATTAGCATAGATAGAGAGACAGAAACAGAGAGGCAGAGAGAGAGGGGGGGAGAGAGAGAGAGAGGGAGAGAGGGGGGAGAGAGAGAGAGAGGAATAGAGAGGGAGGGAGAGAGAGAGAGGGATAGAGAGAAAGAGAGAGAGGGAGAGAGAGTGAGAGTTAGAGAGAGAGAGAGGGAGAGATAGAGAGGGAGGGAGAGAGAGAGAGGGAGAGAGGGATAGAGAGAAAGGGATAGAGAGAGACAGAGAGAGAGAGGGATAGAGAGAAAGGGATAGAGAGAGACAGAGAGAGAGAGGGATAGAGAGAAAGGGATAGAGAGAGAGGGATAGAGACAGAAAGAGAGAGAGAGAGGGAGAGAGGGATAGAGAGAAAGGGATAGAGAGAGACAGAGAGAGAGAGGGATAGAGAGAAAGGGATAGAGAGAGAGGGATAGAGACAGAAAGAGAGAGAGACAGAGAGGGGGATAGAGAGAGACAGAGAGACAGAGACAGAAAGAGAGAGAGGGGGATAGAGAGAGAGGGATAGAGAGAGAGAGGGAGAGAGAGATAGATAGAGATAAAGGGATAGAGAGATGGATAGAGAGAGACAGAGACAGAAAGAAAGAGAGAGAGAGAGAGGGAGAGGGATAGAGAGAGAGGGATAGACAGAGACAGAGAGAGAGGGGGTAGAGAGAGAGAAAGGGGAATAGGGAGGGAGAGGGAGAGAGAGAGAGATAGAGAGAGACAGAGAGAGAGAGCGAGAGAGGGATAGAGAGAAAGGGATAGAAAGAGACAGAGAGAGAAGGAGAGTGGGATAGAGAGAAAGGGATAGAGAGAGGGATGGAGAGAGACAGAGAGAGAGGGAGAGAGGGGGATAGAGAGAGACAGAGAGACAGAGACAGAAAGAGAGAGAGGGGGATAGAGAAATAGAGAGGGATAGAGAGAGGGGGGGATAGAGAGGGATAGAGAGAGAGAGGGAGAGAGAGATAGATAGAGATAAAGGGATAGAGAGATGGATAGAGAGAGACAGAGAGAAAGAAAGAGAGAGAGAGAGGGAGAGGGATAGAGAGAGAGGGATAGACAGAGACAGAGAGAGAAAGGGGGATAGGGAGGGAGAGGGAGAGAGAGAGGGATAGAGAGAGACAGAGAGATAGAGCGAGAGAGGGATAGAGAGAAAGGGATAGAAAGAGACAGAGAGAGAAGGAGAGTGGGATAGAGAGAAAGGGATAGAGAGAGGGATGGAGAGAGACAGAGAGAGAGGGAGAGAGGGATAGAGAGAAAGGGATAGAGACAGAAAGAGAGAGAGAGGGATATAGAGGGAGAGAGAGAGAGAGGGGGGATAGAGAGAGAGAGAGAGAGAGAGAGAGAGAGAGAGAGAGAGAGAGAGAGAGAGGGGGATAGAGAAAGAGAGGGGAGGATAGAGAGGGATAGAGAGAGACAGAGGGATAGAGAGAGAGGAAGAGAGAGAGACAGACAGAGAGAAAGAGAGAGGGATAGAGAGGGAGAGAGAGAGAGAGAGAGAGAGAGAGAGAGAGAGAAGGGTAGCTAGAGAGGGGGATGGAGAGAGAGCTCCTTTACTCGTTGAGATGTTCCCTTAAATCCTTACCTTGGTGACTCTTCACACATGCCGTGGTCCCTTTATTAGGTTCAGTTCCACTTCCTAAGTGACTGAATAGTCAGTCGGTGACACCATTATATGTGCAGACTGTGATATTTAAAGCGGATAGGCAGGTGTCACTGGCTTGAGAGTGCGTGTGTGAAAATCAGAGCGGGATTTGGCTGCACTGAAGATCTACTGTAAGGATCTTTAAACATGGCGTGATACTGGGCTCCACAGTGGGTGGCATGATTCTACTAGGAAGACATTTGTTTGGGTTTTGACGTGGAAAAGTGCTATGGGTGTACACTGCCTAGAAAAAGTATTCACATTTCATTGTGGTACAATATTGAATGAGAAGGTTCAATTTGTTTTTTTTGACAGTGATCAACAAAAAAAAAGAATCTGTAAAGTCAAACTGAGAACAGATCTCTGCAAAGTGGTCTACAGTAATCCCTCGCTATATCGCGCTTCACCTTTCGCGGCTTCACTCCATTGCGGATTTTATATGTAAGCATATTTAAATATATATCGCGGATTTTTCGCTGCTTCGCGGGTTTCTGCGGACAATGGGTCTTTTAATTTCTGGTACATGCTTCCTCAGTTGGTTTGCCCAGTTGATTTCATACAAGGGACGCTATTGGCAGATGGCTGAGAAGCTACCCAACTTACTTACTTTCTCTCTCTCTTGCGCTGACTATCTGTGATCCTGACGTAGGGGGTGTGAGCAGGGGGGCTGTTCGCACACCTAGACGATACGGACGCTCGTCTAAAAATGCTGAAAGATTATCTTCACGTTGCTACCTTCTGTGTGCAGCTTTTAAGTATGCTGCACGGTGCTTCGCATACTTAAAAGCTCAAAGGGCACGTATTGATTTTTTTATCTGTCTCTCTCTCTCTCTGCTCCTGACGGAGGGGGTGTGAGCTGCCGCCTTCAACAGCTTTGTACCGTGGTGCTTTGCATACTTACAAGCCAAACAGACCTATTGATTTGTTTGCTCCTTTGAAGAGGAAGATATGTTTGCATTCTTTTAATTGTGAGACTGAACTGTCATCTCTGTCTTGTCATGGAGCACAGTTTAAACTTTTGAAAAAGAGACAAATGTTTGTTTGCAGTGTTTGAATAACATTCCTGTCTCTCTACAACCTCCTGTGTTTCTGCGCAAATCTGTGACCCAAGCATGACAATATAAAAATAACCATATAAACATATGGTTTCTACTTCGCGGATTTTCTTATTTCGCGGGTGGCTCTGGAACGCAACCCCCGCGATGGAGGAGGGATTACTGTATATATTAATAAAAAAAAGTTAAAACTCAAAATCACAAAATAACTGATTGCACAAGTATTCACCTTCTTTAATATGACACCCCTAAATCATCACTGGGGAAGACAACTAGTTTTAGAAGTCACAGAATTAGTTTGATGGAGGTCACCTGTCGGCGGATTCCCCTACTTGTAGTCTTAATGCCTTTTATCTGGAAGGTCCAGCTTGTGATGAGTCAGTTTGGTGGTCTGTCCTACACAATGAAGTCAAAAGAACACTCCAAGGAACTCCATGAAAAGGTGACTGAAAAGCACAAGTCAGTGGATGGAGACAAGCAAGTCACTGAATATCCATCTACATCGATATTTCAGAAAACAGAAAGAGTATGAGAGAGCTCTCTTTTTTTATTTCTATCACTTGCCACATCTTAATGAAGGCTCAGCCCCTGACGAACTTTGTTGTCCAGCATCGAGTTATCTTTCACCTATTTTTACCATATTATAATAATTATTGAATTAACTGAATGCTTGGAAAACATTAAAGCTGATGTAAATATGTTCTCATCGTGGGAAAGAAGTCGTTACATCCATTTTAAAGAAAAAAAAGTCATAATAAAGGCACTGGGTGAGTCAGAAGTCACATCCAACTTTCTCCATTTACAATTGCCTCAGTGCATTAAAATCTACAACCCTAAACAGCTGACAGTTTCGTTTACCAACAACATATTAAAATCATTGCTTTTTTCTACATTGACATTTTACTACTCTGTGTGTGCTGGCAGAATTTTAAAGGGGAAAAAAAATAAAAGGCACTTTAATGGGATGGCTTGATTTCAGCGAGAGCAGCCTCACTTGATGCACTTTTGTTTTGCAGTCCTGCAGGCTTCATTTTGTGTGTGTGTGCAAGTCTTGATATAATCTTGAAGGCACAATACTACATAATGAGCTTCTCCAAATGTTTAAATCCTAACAACTTTTCATTTAAAGGGAAACAGGAGGTGAAACTTATTCAGACAGCACAGGCTGCAAGGCAGAAGCAAACTTTGGATGGCACGCCAGTCCTTCTTAGGCTGCCTACACACATAGCCGGTTCAGAACTGCCATTTAACATAGCGTTCATATACTGAATCTGCGATGTGTAGGACAACCAGAGTAAACTTCTGAGGACAAAGGAGGAACATTGCAACTCCAGGCTGAGAATTGAACCCAGGCTCCTGGAGCTGTGAGGCAGCACTGCCATATTAACACGAAATAATCAGTTGGCTGAGTTAGAAGTCAAGTATAGGGAGGCACAAACTAGGAGACAGGGATGGAAAATGTCATTAAACCTCCTAATGTTTACAATAAAAATCAAAGCATTCTGGATGTGTACTCAGTTAACAGAACAAATCACTAGCCCCTCAGTAGCAGGCAAACATTCAAGACATTTCAGAAGGGGGCTTCAGTGCTTGCTGTAGTGTATCTATTAGTCATTATGGCTATTTAACAAAAACAAGGCCTTCAGCAGAAACTGACAAAGAGAAGCACCTGGGAAGGCCCGAGTCAACTGTGCTCCCACTATCCAGTTACCACAGTGATTCCTCTCTTCACTCTTGCGTCTGGGCAGAGATTTAGTCCCTATGGGATACACAAAAGAAATGGACTTCCTTTCCTCTTCCATCCCCCTGAAGCCACTTGAACAGAAGGGGCAGCCTGCACTTCTTTCTTTCTAACCTTTCCTGGCCAAGGCCTGATCTCAGGATCGACTCCTTCTTGACGCACTTCTGACTGTCTCCTAAAAACAATACCAGCTGAACAGTCTAAGGGGTAACCAGACCCTCTTTGGTGATTTCACTTCTGCTCCCCATATGGTTAGCCCAAAGGGGCAGAAAGAATTGTGACAGTATGCTAAACATGAAATGGAGGACATGTTAAAGATTATAATCATTTACTAAATGAAGAGGAAACAAAGAGCAGTTTTATCCCAGCTCAGTATTTAAATGGATGAGTTGCGTTACAAATAGTGAGATATTATAGAGTGGGTCCATTTTAATGGAGTGGGTCCAAATTTTTAAAATTTCTTTTATGACACTAAGTATAATAAGAATAGCAAGCACTTTGACAAAAAAAATAAAGACACCTTTCTAAGCTAAAACCTCTCACTAGTGTTTATCTCTCTAAAACACACAGCATAACAATAAAGACACAGTTATTATTGAAACTGTAAAACATAAGCTTTAGCTTCAAATTAGTGACTCTGCTTTATTGACATCTTCACATGGATATTTTGAAACCACAGTGCCTTCCATCCATCAAAACTGTAAATCAAGTACACATTTTGAAGACGTCCAAATACAATAGGAGAGGTACTTAGTTTAAGTTACGCATGTGTATATATATATATTTCTAGGATTTCCTTACCTGGATTATTGAGCATGCATCGAGACATATATATATTGTCTCACACGTGCGAGTGGGAGGCAGCTGAAGGGCTTATTTTATCATAACAACTTGTCGGACCAGGGGTCGGAGGGGTGCACTGACTCTCTTTCTCAGTTCTCTACAGACTGTTCCTGGGAAATCTAACCAGGTGCCGAAGTCCCGAGTAAGATACTTCTGGTCCCAGCCCCAAGGACGACATCACTTCCGGTCAGCTCTCCATACCAGCCGCTCCCCTTCCCCTGGTGATTAGTTCTGTCTTGGACTCGGTAGTGTAAACTACCCTGTGCTATTTTCAGAACTTTTGCAGCCTGGACTACAATATACAGGTGGCTGCCCCATACATTCTTGCGATGTCTGGAGTCTCTTATTGTGACAGTAGTGTAGTTGGCAGGATTCTGTCCCAGAAGAAACAGGGACAGGGCCTAAAAACCACCCAGGTAGGAAAGTACTGGGGCAGAGTTTCTGGGCAGGGAGTATGTTCGACGGTCAGGAAAGACCCAGGGCAGGCTCCGCTCCAAAAGTACAGTTCTGGGCTTAGTACATCCCAAAGGGTGGATGTAGAGGGAACTCACGAACGTGAGCTGGTCTCTGGGGTTGATGCAAAAAGGGCTTATTATGTTCTCTCAGACGAGAGAGCTGAACCGCCCACCGGGACCCCAGACGGCCAATCCTGGAGCAGGCTATGGCTCTCTGGACACAGGTGGCGTTGTAGCTGTGGCCATGTGAACTCACCAACTATAAAATCGTGTAGCAGGTTACCTGCTATTTCTTTTTGCAGCATCTCCCGGACTGGGGAGATTTCCACTCCATGGATGAGTTTATACGGCTCGTAAAAAGACCAATACCAGTCTCGAAATCTGGGAGAGCGGAAAGGTCCTCTAGTGGATTCCCTAGAGAATAAGTCCCACATGTTAAGCTTCTTCTACATAAACCGGAGCCTGTCCCAAAGTCTCCGGGCCACTTGGTGTGCAACCTGTCCGGGAATAAAGCGGAACGGAAGTGGATATGTTGGTTGCGTTGGTGTGCCCTTTCTAACCCCCTGTCGGTTACGAATACGGGAGTAGTGCTTCTCAATGGACATAAACTTGCGGCATTGTTTGACTCCGGAGGTAACGTTACAGTTGTTGCTCGCCGTTATGTCTTAGCGCGACAGTTAACTAAGCAAAAGACCAGAGTTAAATGCATACACGGAGAAGTCCGTAACTATAAAACCGCCCTGTGCTACATCTGCCTGGACGGATCGCTGAGAAAGCTCCCCGTAACTGTCCACTCCAACCCACCTTTTCCTGTAGTTCTAGGGCGGGACTGGTCTGAAATTAAAAGTGGTAGACTGCTGACTGTCCATCCATCCATCCATCCTCTTCCGTTTATCCAAGGTCGGGTCGTGGGAGCAGCAGCTTGAGCAGAGATACCCAGACTTCCCTCTCCCCGGCAACTTCTTCTAGCTCTTCCGGAGGAATCCCAAGGCATTCCCAGGCCAGTCGAGAGACATAGTCCCTCCAGCGTGTCCTGGGTCTTCTCCAGGGCCTCCTCCTGGTTAGACGTGCCCAGAACACCTCACCAGGGAGGCGTCCAGGAGGCATCCTGATCGGATCAGAAGCCCGAGCCACCTCATCTGACTCCTCTCGATGAGGAGGAGCAGTTGTCTCTACTCTGAGCCCCTCCTGGATGACTGAGCTTCTCACCCTATCTTTGAGGGAAAGCCCAGACAACCTGTGGAGGAAACTCATTTCTGCCGCTTGTATTCGCGATCTCGTTCTTTCGGTCACTACCCATAGCTCATGACCATAGGTGAGGGTAGGAACATAGATCGACTGGTAAATTGAGAGCTTTGCCTTGCAGCTCAGCTCCTTTTTCACCACGACAGACCGATGCAGAGCCCGCATCACTGCAGATGCCGCACCGATCTGCCTGTCGATCTCACGCTCCATTCTTCCCTCACTCGTGAACAAGACCCCGAGATACTTGAACTCCTCCACTTGGGGCAGGATCTCGCCTCCCACCCTGAGAGGGCACTCCACCCTTTTCCGGCTGAGGACCATGGTCTCGGATTTAGAGGTGCTGATTCCCATCCCAGCTGCTTTACACTCAGCTTCGAACCGATCCATAGAGAGCTGAAGATCACTGCCTGATGAAGAAAACAGGACAACATCATCTGCAAAAAGCAGTGACCCAATCCTGAGTTCACCAAATTGGACCCCCTCAACACCCTGGCTGCGCCTACAAATTCTGTCCATAAAAGTTATGAACAGAATCGGTGACAAACAGCAGCCCTGGCGGAGTCCAACTCTCACTGGAAACGGGTTTGACTTACTGCCGGCAATGCGGATCAAGCTCTGGCATCGATCGTACAGGGACCGAACAGCCCTTATCAGGGGGTCCGGTACCCCATACTCTCGGAGTACCCCCCACAGGATTCCCTGAGGGACACGGTCGAATGCCTTTTCCAAGGACTCCTTCTTCAGCTTGACGGCATCCCTCACCGCCGGTGTCCACCAACGGGTTCGGGGATTTGCCGCCACGACAGGCACCGACCACCTTACAGCCACAGCTCCGGTCAGCCGCCTCAGCAATAGAGGCATGGAACATGGCCCATTCGGACTCAATGTCCCCCACCTCCCTTGGGATGTGGTCGAAGTTCTGCTGGAGGTGGGAGTTGAAGCTACTTCTGACAGGGAGCTCTGCCAGACGTTCCCAGCAAACCCTCACAACACATTTGGGCCTACCAGGCCTGACCGGCATCCTCCCCCACCATCGAAGCCAACTCACCACCAGGTGGTGATCAGTTGACAGCTCTGCACCTCTCTTCACCCTAGTGTCTAAGACATGTGGCCGCAAGTCTGACGACACGACCACAAAATTGATCATCGAACTGAGGCCTAGGGTGTCCTGGTGCCAAGTGCACATATGAACACCCCTATGCTTGAACATGGTGTTTGTTATGGACAATCCGTGACGAGCACAGAAGTCCAATAACAAAACACCACTCGGGTTCAGATCGGGGGAGCCATTCCTCCCAATCACGCCCTTCCAGGTCTCACTGTCATTGCCCACATGAGCGTTGAAGTCTCCCAGCAGAACGAGGGAGTCCCCAGAAGGTATGGAATGCCTTTTCCAAGTCCACAAAACACATGTAGACTGGTTGGGCAAACTCCCATGCACCCTCCAGGACACTGCTAAGGGTATAGAGCTGGTCCACTGTTCCATGACCAGGACGAAAACCACACTGTTCCTCCTGAATCTGAGGTTCGACTATCCGACGGACCATCCTCTCCAGGACCCCCGAATAGACTTTTCCAGGAGGCTGAGGAGTGTGATCCCTCTGTAGTTGGAACACACTCTCCGATCCCCTTTCTTAAAGAGGGGGACCACCACCCCGGTCTGCCAATCCAGAGGCACTGTCCCTGATATCCATGCGATGTTACAGAGACGTGTCAACCAAGACAGCCCTACAACATCCAGAGCCTTGAGGAACTCTGGGCATATCTCATCCACCCCCAGGACACTGCAACCAAGGAGTTTTTTGACCACCTTGGTGACCTCAATCCCAGAGATGAGGGAGCCCACCTCCGAGTCACCAGGCTCTGCTTCCTCATTGGAAGGCATGTTAGTGGGATTGAGGAGGTCTTTGAAGTATTCCCCCCACCGACCCACAACGTCCCGAGTCGAGGTCAGCAGCGCACCATCCCCAACACATACAGTGTTGACGTTGCACTGCTTCCCCCTCCTGAGACGCCGGATGGTGGACCAGAATCTCCTTGAAGCCGTCCGAAAGTCGTTCTCCATGGCCTCCCCAAACTCCTCCCACGCCCATGTTTTTTCCTCAGCAACCACCAAAGCCGCATTACGCTTAGCCTGCCGGTACCTATCAGCTGCCTCCAGAGTTCCACAGGACAAAAGGGTCCTGTAGGACTCCTTCTTCAGCTTGACGGCATCCCTCACCACCGGGTTTGGGGATTGCCACCATGACAGGCACCGACCACCTTATGGCCAAAGCTCCACTCAGCCACCTCAACAATAGAGGCACGGAACATGGCCCATTCGGACTCAATGTCCCCCACCTCCCTTGGGATGTGGTCGAAGTTCTGCCGGAGGTGGGTGTTGAAGCTACTTCTGACAGGGGACTCTGCCAGATGTTCCCAGCAGACCCTCACAACACGTTTGAGCCTACCAGGCCTGACCGGCATCTTCCCCCACCATCGAAGCCTACTCACCACCAGGTGGTGATCAGTTGACAGCTCCACCCCTCTCTTCACCCGAGTGTCCAAGACATGTGGCCGCAGGTCCAACGACACGATTACAAAGTCGATCATCGAACTGAGGCCTAGGATGTCCTGGTGCCAAATACACATATGAACACCCCTATGCTTGAACATGGTGTTCGTTATGGACAATCCGTGACAAGCACAGAAGTCCAATAACAAAACACCACTCGGGTTCAGATCGGGGGAGCCATTCCTCCCAATCACGTCCTTCCAGTTCTCACTGTCATTGCCCACGTGAGCATTGAGGTCTCCTAAAAGAACAAGGGAGTCCCCAGAAGGGTTAGTGGAGAGGTTTAATCAGACTCTCAAATGGATGCTGTGCATGGTGGTCAGCGGGGATGGGAGGAATTGAGACCAACTTCTACCCCTCGTTCTCATTGCCTATTGTGAAGTCCCACAAGCCTCTACGAGGTTCTCACGGTTTGAATTATTGTACAGACGACAATCCCAGGGTATTTTGGACATTTTAAAGGAAAGCTGGGAAGGAGAGGCCCTTCCCTTGACAAATGTACTGGAGTATATCATACAGTTACGTGATAGATTTGGAAAGATCAGACCCATTCCAAAAAGTCACATGGAGGAAGCGCAAGCAGTACAGGCCCGCTATTATGACCGTGGCATGACTATCTGAGAGTTCCATTCGGGGGATTGTGTCATGGTATTGGTTCCCACCTCTCATTCTAAATTGCTCGCCCATTGGCTAGGCCCTTATGAAATTAAGGAGAGGAAAGGATTGGTTGACTATTTGGTGAATTTGGCTAATCATCAACCAAGCGAGTGGGTCTATCATGTGAACTTTCTGAAACCATGGAAGGAAAGGGACCCCGATCCATCCTCTGGTCAGCCCTGCTCATTGTTTGCTCAGACAGATCCTTAATTTCGGCAAGGAATTAACTGTCGGAGAGAGACAGGAGCTGGAAACAGCTATCCAGTCCGTCCCGGAGGTGGTGAGTGTAAAACAGGGTCAGATCTCTCTGATTGCACACAACATCGTGGGGGTTGTAGTCCAAGAGCGCTCCTATAGACTCTTAGAGGAAAAGAAAGCTGAAGTAGAACTGGAAATCAAGCGAATGCTGGAACTAGGAGTGATTAAGGAAAGTTTTAGTCCCTGGTCTAGGTCCATCATCTTGGTCAGCAAGCCTGATGGCAGTTGGCAGTTTTGCAATGACTTCCGTCAGCTTAATCAGGTTTCCCAGTTCGATGCTTATCCCATGCCATGCGTGGATGACCTCCTCGAGAGGTTGGGGTAAGCAAAGTTTCTGACCACACTTGACATGACCAAGGGGTACTGACAGATTCCTTTAACGGACTCCATGAAGGTCAAGACTGTGTTTAGCACCCCTAGCGGACACTGGCAGTATCGTGTCCTTCCATTCGGGTTACACGGGGCTCCTGCGACTTTCCAGTTTCTGGTGGACAAAGTGCTCCGTCCCCATAATGAGTATAGTGCTGCCTACCCATCCATTCCAGCACATGGAAGGAACACGTACAGCAGGTCAAAGCGGTATTATGGACACTAGGAGAAGCCAGGCTGCGAATCAATCCAAAGAAATGTATCTTTGGACTGAGGAAAGATAAATATTTAGGCTACCTGGTGGGTCAGGGTACTTAAGACCACAGTGGTCCAAAATAGACGCCATTTTGAAATGGCCCCGTCTGCAAACCAAGCAGCAGGTCCAAGCCTTTCTCAGGTTAGCTGGGTACTACCAGGGGTTCGTACCTCAGTTTTCTGAGAGAGTGGCGCCCTTGTCTGATTTGACGAAGAACAGGGCTCCCAACAATGTGGTATGGTCCGAAAAAACGGGAGCTGAATTCGATGACTTAAAACAGGCCCTTACTTTGGCACCAGTATTAATGTTCCCCGATTTCTCTTTTCCATTTGTTCTCCAGACGGATGCTTCGGACACAGGCCTGGGGGCCGTGTTGAGCCAAAGCGTCAATGGTGCTGAACACCCCGTCATGTACCTGAGCCAGAAACTGCTGGACCGAGATACAAGGTGTGCAGCGGTGGAGAGGGAGGCCTTGGCGATCAAATGGGCGATTACACAGTTGAGGTACTACCTCTTGGGCTGCGAGATCCCTCTGGTGACGGATCATGCCCCTTTACAGTGGATGGCCCTTCACAAGGAGTTGAACCCATGGGTTATGAGGTGGTTTCTTGACCTACAACAGTACAAGTTTTTGCTCGTTCATCGTAAAGGTTCTCTTCATGCCAACGCTGATGCCCTCTCTCGGGCACACGTCCTATCGGTGCAGGCGATGGAGGAGAGCATACTCTAGGAGAGCTGGACAGGACCGTAGAAGGTCCTTAACCCAATAGCAGGACCAGTATCTGCTACTTTGGACAAGGATGAACAGGATGAGTACTGCCAGAGCCCTACAAAATGACCTCCAGCAGGCCACTGGTGTGAATGTGTCTGACCAAACAATCAGAAAGAGACTTCATGAGTGTGGCCTGAGGGCTTGACATCCTCTAGTGGGCCATGTGCTCACTGCCTGGCACCGTGGAGCTCGATTAGTATTTGCCTTAGAATACAATAATCCCTCGCTACTTCGCGGTTCACTTTTCGCGGATTCACGACTTCGCGGGTTTTTAAATACAAGTGATTGCCCGCCTATCGCGGAAGTTATGTACCAGACCCATCAGCAACAGGAGAAAATCCGCGATATAGAAAGACCATATAAATAAACATTTTTATAGTTTAAGCCTTAAAATACCCATCCCACATGCTTTAAACACATGTAAACTTATAAAACACACTTTATTAACACATATGATATGTGGATGTCGGGCTAAGGATATGAGTAACATCTCACTATTATAAAACATTTTAACTTCACGCAAGACAAGATAGTGAGACAGGAAAATTGGTGATGTACAGGCTTTTAAATTATTGACAGGCAGAGCGACAAGCAGCACAAAGCCAGCACAAAGTCCACTTCTCCTTAGCGTTCATTCAGCTCCCCACCCCCTTGACAATGCGAACTGCGCCTCCGGGGAGGGGGGTTTGAGCGAACGTGCGTTCAGCCCTCACAAAACCACACACACACTCCTCTTCCTTCCGAACGCGCAGAGCGACAAGCAGGCATTTTGGCAGAAGCAGCACAAAGTCCATTTCTGCTCAGCGTGAGTTCAGTTGCCCCCCTTCACAAAGCGAGTGCAGACACATTGACGTCTGATCGCTGCGTGCAGTGTGCAGTGTTGGTCTGCGGTGTTTAAGAATGTAGAAAGTGTTTAAGAGCATAGGAAGTGTTTATAAGAGTGTGGGAAAGGTTAACAAGAGAGTGAGAAAGGTTTATAAGAGTGTGGGAAGGGTTTATAAAGCCTTAAAATATGTATAAATAATAAAATAAATATAGGTCGCTACTTCGCGGATTTTCACCTATCGCGGGGGGCTCTGGAACGTAACCCCCGCGATAGGTGAGGGATTACTGTACCAGAATTGGCAGGTCCACCACTGGCACCCTGTGCTTTTCACAGATGAGAGAAAGTTCACCCTGAGCACATGTGACAGACGTGAAAGGGAATGAAGAAGCCGTGGGGAACGTTATGCTGCCTGTAACATCGTTCAGCATGACCGGTTTGGTGGTGGGTCAGTGATGGTCTGGGGAGGCATATCCATGGAGAGACGCACGGACCTCTACAGGCTAGACAACAGCACCTTGACTGCCATTAGGTATCGGGATGAAATCCTTGGACCCTTTGTCAGACCCTATGATGGTGCAGTGGGTCCTGGGTTCCTCCTGGTGTACAACAATGACCAGCATCATGTGGTGAGAGTATGCAGACAGTTCCTGGAGGATGAAGGAATTGATACCATTGACTGGCCCCCACACTCACTCGTCTGACCTAAATCCAATAGAACACCTCTGAGACATTATGTTTCAGTCCATCCGACCCGCCAGGTTGCACTTCAGACTGTTCAGGAGCTCAGTGATGCCCTGGTCCAGATCTGGGAGGAGATCCTCCAGGACACCCTGCATCATCTCATTAGGAGCGACATCGTCAGGCATGCATACAAGCACGTGTGGGCCATACAAACTACTGAGTACGATTTTAGATCTCACCTTTAGATGGAACAGATGAGTGTGAAAAGCAGCCATGCAGGACGACTGAGATCTTTAGTTATCCTGTCTGCCATTGCAAGGCAGCGAGTGTTGTTACTGTCCTGGAGAGAAGGCAGCTCAGTGCCAGTCTTACTCTGTGTCACCCTCACTACCCTCTGCAGTGCATCACACTCTTAAGTCAAACAGGTGCCTTACCAGGATGTGAAGCAGCCAGTTAGGACCTCTACATGAGAACAGACAGAGAAATGCGAGATGTCCACAGACTTCCAAGGATTTCAAGGAGCTGAAATGTGTTGTGCCCATTACACTTCATCGGCGACAATCATGCCAACAAATTTAAAGCTGCATATCCTCTCAATAGCACTGATGTAGATGAGAGTGTAGTCTGCCTTTTGATTCCCGTAGTCTACCAACCAGCTTTGTGGTTTTACTGACATTAATGGTGAGATTGTTGTCCTGGTACCACTCATTTACAGGCCTTCTTTTCTTTCAGAGGGCTCATCATTGTGGGTGATTAGGCCTATGATGGTGGTCTCATCAGCAAATTTAATGATAGAATCAGAGCTGTGCCTAGCCACACACTCAGAGATGAACAAGGAGTGCCTGAACAAGGAGGCAGTGTTGAGGGTCAGTGTGGTGAATGTGATGTTTCCAATCTATATATGCTGAGGTCTGTTGGTTAGGAAGTCTGAAATCCAGCTGCAGAAGGTGCTGCCAAGTCCTAAATTGGAGTCTGGTGTTCAGTTTTGGTAGTAAAACAATGTTAAATGCTGAGCTGTAGTCTATAAATGTGACTCTCTGGCACTACAGTTTTTATTATGCCACATTACTGAAACATAATTGGAAATTCATTCTACACAAGGCACTGCTACACATCTATCTATCTATATAGTGCCTTACACATCTATCTGTCTATTTATATAGTGCCTTACACATCTATCTATCTATCTAGTCCTTTTCACATCTGTCTATCCATTGATAGGCATTGTGCAGCACATCTGGGCACACACCCCTCTAGAGAACCACAATAGCGGGTATCACCCTCTCAGCCATATTTTATACAATGATCATAAATTCCCTTAAATTACAACAGAGATCCAGATTTCTCATTTATTTTTCTCCCTCACCACTGTTACCTTCTATTTCCTGACATGTCTTACCTTTTTATGAATGCCTATCTGCTGTCTTCAAGGTCGCTTTTTGCTTTGGTTCCTATCCAGTTTGGCTCTTGTTCAACTGTAAGATCACAGAGTACCTTGGGTGTTATCACCCTGTTAAAGAACAACTCATAATGTCAAGTTTGGATTTTATTTTATTTGCTGTTTTAAAGCCTTATGATAAGAAGGTACTTGAAATTGAGTTTGTTTAATAAAGATTGTTCCATTTGAACAGAGCTCTCGTTATTGTTCTTTTCTTGTGGATGGTGTTGCATTGGGTGTCATAACCTTGGCTTAGGTAAAGGTCACCTTTGTGAAGCCAAAACAAAGTGGTGAGAAACCGAGTGCCCACCTGAGCCAAACTTTTCCAACAAAACTGTGCCTTGCCTTGAGCCACCTGCCTGCTACTCAAATGGATGGAGAGTTTTAGACAGTCATGGGGTGTGAAGACTTGGCCATTAAAGACCAACTGAAAACTCAAGGAAAACCAAGGAATGCCAGGGTGGTATCCATTTCATAAATGTAAGGCTATCCCTGACCTTAGAAATAATTCCGGCACTGCATGAGTCTAGCTGGAATCAAGAGGAGCTTGTGGTCACTGGCTGGGGGAAATGGCCAGAGATTTGCATAAGGGAGAAGGACTGCAGTGAGGGAAGGCAAAACTTTAGATCAACACTTCTGAGGCAGACACTGAATGAGCCTCTCCACTGGGTAGGAAACGAGAATAGAGTTAATATTTCCTGTATTTATTTTGCACTTCCTGTTGTGTACTGATCTTTTAATTTACATTTAATAAACATACATCTGATCTCTTCACTTCTATTCTAGGTTGTGCCGGATGATGTCCCGATGCTCACTTCTTTTTTAGCAGCCCTTCCATTTATGTCTTTGGCCACTATTAGGCAGACTTCTTCCTCTTACAGATAATGCTTGCATGGCTGCCGCCATATTGTTTACAGTTGTGGTGCCCTTTGCCGGTCATGTGACACATACAATCGTTTTTGTGATGTGTTCTGTCATTGTGCCATGCTTAAAACAGATGACAGCGCACAGTTTCTGGCACCCATGGATTGGATCTCTTTAGTGCTAGAGAAAGGCTAAGACTCTTCCAAGAAGACTTCAGTGCTAGAAAATCTTGATTTTCTGTAGACTTTAATTCTTGTTTTAGTGTATTCTTTGTGATTAGCACTCTTTGTTTGCTTTTCCAATTTCCGTTAGGGTTTTTTTGAATCACAGAACCCAGTTCTGGTATTTGGTTTTTCAATTTCATTTGATTTAGAGGTGCTAACATTTTTTTGTGACGCCCCATGATGTCATTTTGATTTCCCTACGTGTCTCCATTTTGTGACTAATTGTTTAGCGGTTTCTACAATGCAGCTGTGGAGAAACATCTGGGATTACGCTACACATGACATTACAGGTCATCAGGAATAAAGTCTAGTATGTGAGACTTCTGGATTGTATGAGTTTGTGGAAGCAATCTACAAAATAAAATCACATGTGGGTAAAAACTTCTTTAGGGATACCTACACTCAGTTATCTTGACTTGGAGTATAGAGTTTCATTATGGCTTTAACGTTAGGCTTCTTTGACTTTTTTGCAATGGCCTTTGGCTGTGTTTTACAACCCGTTTTCTCTCCCCATGTGGTGTGCCTTTCCTTACCAGTGGCACAACCATACTGGTCTTTTGATGATCTTGCTTTGACTTTCACTGGTTTTCTGACTCCTTTGCACATTCCTGACCATGACTGTCACTGTTCCTTTGGTGTCTTCACCTTCTAGTTGCACCTTTTCAGTTCTGTATGTAGTGTGAAGCCCAGGGCGCGTACAGCCGCCCCAACCTGACACAGACAGGCAGGGTTTTGCACACAACACCCAGTTTATTTACAGTTCACAGCACACACAGTAAACTGGCACCAACACCAGTCCACCAGTCCTTCCTTCCTCCACTCCTCTTCAGGCTTTGTCTTCTTCCTCCCGACTCTGACCTGTTGCTTTCTGGAAATCAGGTGTGGTGGAAGTGTGGCCAAATAGGGCCCTGGAAATGTCTATGTGGCCACACTATGTGAACACGGCTGAGCTTCTATGACTCGTGGCCCAGTTGCAAGCCAAGGGGGCTGCCCTTTGTCGGTCCGGGAGAGAAGCATTCTTAAAATTGCACTCTCCCCCAGTCCTTCCATACTCTGGGCATCCTCGGACCTCCTCAGTCCGCCACCTTAGGCTGTATTGTTACTGCATATTCTTAAACATTCTTATACATCCATCCATCCATCCATCCATTTTCCAACCCGCTGAATCCGAACACAGGGTCACGGGGGTCTGCTGGAGCCAATCCCAGCCAACACAGGGTGCAAGGCAGGAACCAGTCCCAGGCAGGGCACCAACCCACTGCAGATTCTTATACATTCTACAGATTATTCAGGAAGAATCAGTATCACATATTCCACTATTTCTAGTCATGTACATGTATAAACATCGCACAAAGCATTATTGTGTTTCACTATAAGAGCCAAAGTTGAATTGAAACCAGTAAGGCCAAGACTCAGCCTTACCAAACACACTTCCCCCCCTTATGTTTTTGTGTATAAGATGATTCTATTGCATAATCTGTAATATCATCTACTCATTCTACTTTCATCCCACAACTTCTGCAACTTCTTAAGCACAGCTGCCTTCAAAACAGACTTCACTTCCTCCTTTCTCATACAATTATATCCACCTCTTGTCTAATCGTTGTCTTTTTGCTGCACTTTCTGTTATCTTTCACTTTCACCCTTCCTTTATAGTCACCACTGGTCACATGACTGGAAAGGGTGGTCCTTACCTGGCTTGGTGTTCTGCTGAAGACTTCTCATTCTCTTCTTGGGTCTGTCTTTCTGCAGATGCTTCTGGTCTTCTCCTAAAATGAGAGTAAGACACACTTTGAGACATCTGAAGCTCCTTGTTTGTTTATCCATGGTCTTTCTCATGCTCCATGGACTTGCGTCACAGTCATGTGGGACAAATTGTGACACTATATAATGTCCACCCGTTCATCCATTCATCCATTTTCTGCCGCTAATCCAGTTCTGGGCTGCGAGGGCAGCCGTCTAAATTACAATGTCCAGACATCCCTTTTCCCTGCCATCTTTTTCAATACTTCTAGGGGGGATGGCAAGACATTCCCAGGCCAGCTGAGAGATATAATTTCTCCAGGGTGTCCTGAGTCTGCCCTGAGGTCTCCTCCCAGTTGGATATGCCTGAAATACCCCCATGGATGCACAAACCACCTCAACCGGCTGCTTTAGTTGGAGGATCAGCGACTCTACTTTGAGCTTGTCCTGAATGTCTGTACTTCACACCCTATCTCTAAGGGTGAGCCCAGACACCCTGAGAAGGAAACTCATTTCTGCTGCTTGTATCCATGATCTAGTTGTTTCTGTCACTACCAGCAACTTGTGACCATAGGTGGGGGTAGGAATGTAGATTGACCAAATTGACCTCTTTACCATGACTGACCGGGGCAAAGTCCACATCACTGCAGATGCTGCTCTGATCTGCCTATCGATCTCCCCTTTCACTCGTGAACAAGATATCCAGATACTTAAACTCCTCCACTTGAGGCCACACCTCATCCCCAACCTGGAGAGGGCACTACACACTTTTCCAGATGAGAATCATGACCAAGGACATGTAGGTGCTGATCCTCAACCAGGCCACTTCACAATCTGCTGTCTAAGGTCAAAGCCCGATGAAGCCACTGGGTCCACATCATCTGCAAACAGTAGGGAACTGTATAATGTACATATATATATATACTGTATTTATATAGAGAGAGCATACAGTATATTCATCTTTAAAAGGAAGAAACTAGGTAAAAGTTACTTCACTGATAAATAAGAACTGAACACGTCAGATGCATAGCCTTCATCAGATTGTGTCCCCATTTTTTGTACTTTTTCAGAGACTTTTCCTTACTGTAGCCTTTTCTTATACACTATATTGCCAAAAGTATTGAGAAACCCCTCCAAATCATTGAATCCTGGTGTTCTAAGAACTTCCATGGTCACAGGTGGCACCTAGGCATGCAGACGGCTTCTACAAACATTTGTGAAAGAATGGAACGCTCTCAGGAGCTCAGTGAATTCAAGATTGTTACCGTGATAGGATGCCACCTGTGCAATAAGTCCATTCATGAAATTTCCTCGCTACTAAATATTCCACTGCCAACTGTTAGTGGCATTAGTGGTGGGCCACATAAAATCACAGAACGGGGACAGCGCATAGTGTGCAGAAGTCACCAACTATCTGCAGAGTCAGTAGCTACAGACCTCCAAACTTTGTGTTGCCTCCAAAAGCTCAAGAACAATGCATAGAGAGCTTCATGGAATGGGTTTCCATGGCCAAGCAGCTGCATCCAAGCCTTACACCAGCAAGTGCAATGCAAAGCATCGGATGCAGTGGTGTAAAGCACACCACCACTAAACTCTAGAGCAGTAGAGACATGCCCTCTGGAGTGACGAATCATGCTTCTCTGTCTGGCAATCCGATGGATGAGTTTAGGTGTGGCGGTTGCCAAGAGAACGGTACTTGCCTGACTGCATTATGCCAAGTGTAAAGTTTGGTGGATGGGGGATTATGGTGGGCTGTTGTTTTTCAGGGGTTGGGCTTGGCCCCTTAATTCCAGTGAAAGAAACTCTTAATGCTTCAGCATACAAAGCCATTTTGGACAATTTCATGTTCCCAACGTTGTGGGAACAGTTTGGGGATGGCCCCTTCCTGTTCCAACATGACTGCGCACCAGTGCACAAAGCAAGGTCTATAAAGAAATGGATGAGCGGGTTTGGTGTGGAAGAGAAGGGCCTTAGTCAGGGAGGTGACCAAGAACCCGATGGTCACTCTGTCAGAGCTCCAGAGGTCCTCTATGGAGAGAGGAGAACCTTCTAGAAGGACAACCATCTCTGCAGCAATCCACTAATCAGGCCTATATGGTAGAGTGGCCAGACGGAAGCCACTCCTTATTAAAAGGAGCATGGCAGCCCACCTGGAGTTTGCCAAAAGGCACCTGAAGGACTCTCAGACCATAAGAAAGAAAATTCTCTGGTCTGATGACACAAAGATTGAACTCTTTGGTGAGAATGCCAGGCATCACGTTTGGAGGAAACCAGGCACCGCTCATCACCAGGCCAATACCATCCCTACAGTGAAGCATGGTGGTGGCAGCATCATGCTGTCGGGATGTTTTTCAGCAGCAGGGACTGGGAGACTAGTCAGGATAAAGGGAAAGATGACTGCAGCAATGTACAGAGACATCCTGGATGAAAACCTGCTCCAGAGCGCTCTTGACCTCAGACTGGGGCGACGGTTCATCTTTCAGCAGGACAACGACCCTAAGCACACAGCCAAGATATCAAAGGAGTGGCTTCAGGACAACTTTGTGAATGTCCTTGAGTGGCCCAGCCAGAGCCCAGACTTGAATCCGATTGAAAATCTCTGGAGAGATCTTAAAATTGCTGTGCACCGACGCTTCCCATCCAACCTGATGGAGCTTGAGTGGTGCTGCAAAGAGGAATGGGCGAAACTGGCCAAGGATAGGTGTGCCAAACTTGTGGCATCATATTCAAAAAGACTTGAGGCTGTAATTTCTGCCAAAGGTGCATCAACAAAGTATTGAGCAAAGGCTGTGAATACTTATGTACATGGGATTTCTCAGTTTTTTTATTTTTAATAAATTTGCAAAAATCTCAAGTAAACTTTTTTCACGTTGTCATTATGGGGTGTTGTGTGTAGAATTCTGAGGAAAAAAATGAATTTAATCCATTTTGGAATAAGGCTGTAACATAACAAAATGTGGAAAAAGTGATGGGCTGTGAATACTTTCCGGATGTACTTTATCTATCTATCTACCAGACAAACACAGGCTGGGGTTCCTGGCACTGCCCATGGCGGGGGCACTGACTACAATTTGGAATGAAATACAGCCCTTGGTCTTTCTCTGTATAAATGAGAAATCTATGCAAAATGTAGCTGACATAGTGTAGGTGCAACGATGTGGATTTGTCTACAGGACAAACACACACAATGATACACATTCAGATTCATACATTAGCTCTTGTTGGGCTGAAGGGCCTGTTTGCATCAACAATTCTCTACTTTTTTGAATTAGATACATACACATATACAGTAAATTCTTGTTTTAAATAAGATGTATAAACTTTCATAATTATAAGCAAGCTGCTAGTGTCCAAGATGTCATTGGGTATACAACCATAACACAACCTAATACACCATATTGTGACCAGAAGGGGGCACTCTAGAGTACACCCCAAATCCAGAAAACACAAGCACAATCCAGGTAACTAGTGAGAGATGATTTATTAACAAAAATAAACGTACAAGGTAGGGTATAATGGAAGGAGGATACTCAATACAGAAAGAAGAAAAAAGAAAACAATAAAGATTATGTCCCTTTGAGCTTACCAACACTTTCCAAAACTTTATTAAAACTAAGCGATTATTTTTTCTCCTTTCTCCCTGCCAGTCTTTCTCTTCCTCAAATAAGTGTTGTCCTTTTCCTCCTTGGGCAGAGAGGTGGCTCTGAGGCTGGGGATCTGTGCCGGCAATCTGAAAGGTTTGAGTCCCTTAAACACCAGAAGTGACTCTACTCCATTGGGGCATGGCCCTTAACCTGCAATTGCTTGGTCTTGGGCATCCAGCCCTGCAAGCAGGTCCTCCAACTGGCAGGGAAAACTTGAGGGTTGTGGTAGGTTTGGCACTCCAGCCACCGTAAGAAAATCTCACACTGATCCAATGTGGTTCTGAGATGTCACCCGCTGCACTCGGGTCCCAATCCTGGTGGTGTGGCGAGTATGGCAGTGTGCTATCAGCGAATGCTCCCAACCCCTCTCTCTTGTCCTAATGACTGACAAGTCCCTGCCTCTTCTCCTTACTCCAAACTCCTCTGACTGAGGAGGTCCTTAACAGGCTAATCTTGGGGATGCTATTTCAGTTTGGCTGCAAGCACTTCCAGTTCAACTTTCCCTAGAAAAACACTACTGCGTTAAATATCCTGCAGTAAGTACATCTGACACGGGAGGCATCTGAAGCTTTACTTTATGCACTCTTTATGCTCTGTAGTAGTGCATGAAGTGGCTCTTTGATTGGTCGTACAAGGACATTTCACAGAAAGTCATTCATACGATAGTTCAAAACATGGAATCTGACACATCGATATTTCTGTGATCTTTAATTTTAATGGAAACAGACTTTTGCACTCCATTTCTTAATGTCTGTGCTAAAAAGACACTTTTAGAAAGCTTCTTTTTAAAATGCATGTCAGCCATAAGGATTTAATGAGGAAGTGGGCCAAGCTGCCATCTAGGTCACTTCCTAACGCAGGTCTTTTGCGTTCCACACTCTAATTTTAGCTGTTAAGTTCTTTGTCTTTTCCTAGTGCTGGAGTGTGTGAGAGAAAATCCCTTTGGACTCTTTAACTGTCTGACCTGCCATACCGCTGAGCTCAGCACTTTCTTCCTAAATGACATGGCAGTAATTCTCTAGTCTGGATTAATGTCACCTGGATTATATTGTGTTTATATTTAAAACAGTCACACAAAGCAGAGCAATAAAAAGAAAAAATCAAGTGGAATATTTATATTACATTGCGTGTCTCTTTCATGTACCAGAAATTGAACAATGCCATACTGTATCCAGCTGTCTAGTCACTGACCCACTTTGAGTGCCAGTTTAATGTTAGTGCCATAATAATGACCTCTCAGAAGGAAATGGTCCTGGCAGCACACCATCCACTTTAGAAACACCCATTAACTAATTACAGTATAAAACTAAAATGCAGCAATTATATTAATCTGATTGGTGACCCAAACTGGCCCTGTGTGAGTGTGACGGACTACTCCAGTGATGGTGCCAGCTTCATCTATAGTGCTGCCAGAAGAGGCTGTGGCCCTGGAAAAGAAAGGAATGAATAACTGACAGAGTTGCCAGCTAATACCTTATGTGTGTGCAGAAAAGAGTGAAGTAAATAAAGTAAGTGTAACGTACTGTAGCTATGTGTTACAGTGGAGCAAAAACAAACATAATAGTGATACAAAAATCAACTGTGACCCCGCTTCATATTCAAACTGACACCTTTTATAATTTTCCAAAAAAACTACTAGATGAGGCATCGGTCCTTATAGGGGCAAACTCAAGCAGACGCCGGCCTACTCGGTTAGTTTAGATTTGGATATTAGGAGTAAACAATCGCGTCAGGGAGGAATCCCCCAAAACACAAACATGAGTCCCTTTGTTTAAGTAGAGACTGTCAGAGGATTTGACGTGTTCTCTTTAAACTATCTACTATTATTTCAAGATAAAGATGTACATGGACACATCTAGCCGGATATGGAGCTTACTTCTGCGGGTTGATTATTGCATTGACCCTAACACAACCTTCGCAAAGCCACTGTGTCCAGTTCAGAGTCACGGTGTACAGTTTGTGGCCTCTCCACTAAGTGTGAAGGCCCAACACGCTGACATTGTAAGTCTGGTCGTGACGCCCGAGCACTCCATGTCATTCTTCATTGCACTTTTGATTATTTGGGTTTGGAGTGTGAAATATCAAACAGAAACATGTAAAAACAATTTGGTTCGCAGGGGTAGCCCAATTTAATTTGCCCAGGTATTGGAAAATGTAGTCATGAAAAAGTGAGTGTGTGTTGTCAACCTACAGAGCTGGTTCATAAGCAAAGCCAGTGTTCTTCTCTGGGAGGCTTTTATACCTTAGGAGAGGAAGAGATGTGGGTAGAGGTGCAGTCAAGAGGGTCTTCACTCCTCTTCTTCGGGGTCAATGTCTTTCTTTCTGAAGATGGAAGAGGAAAACTGGCATGAGAGGGTATAACAGCATGCCTTGCACCATCAGCACGACCCAAAGGCTCATTTGGTATCCGTGACTGGGGTTAAAACTCCATCAAACGGAACGCGTATTCGTCTCTACTTTCCGGTCACTGATTCTACTGTTTCTCTTTCTGGTTTACATTTAGGCTTTGGTGTTTAGGATTTGGTTTTTTTCGGTTTCATCTCCTGGTCCTCTTCTCTCCTTCGCTTCGCTTGCTGTTGGCTGCTAGACAAGTTACTTACACAAAACCCGACACCACTGCCATGGATGACATCAGCCTCTCACAACATACATAGAGAAAAGCCAAGCAAAATGACACCTTTTATTGGCTTATTAAAAAGATTACAATATGCAAGCTTTTGAGCCAACTCAGGCCCCTTCTTCAGGCAAGATGTAATAAGGGCCCGAGTTGCCTCGAAAGCTTGCATATTGTAATCTTTTTAATAAGCCAATAAAAGGTGTCATTTTGCTTGTCTTTTCTCTACATTCATAATGGCTAACACGGTACAACACCCCAGTACTACAACATACATAGATAAGCATCCCTATCACCGGATCAAAGGAATTCCAAAGAGAATCTACAAAAGAAATTCTTTTCTTGAACCTCTGTTTAGTTTTGCTTAAAACTAGTTCTTCATGTTAATCAAACTACGATTTTTGGCCAGCACAATTTTTTGCCTGTGAACTTTGACTTTTCCCTTTCACTCAGATTAGTTTCCCACTTCATGTTATCTCCCCCTCTGCAGATCACGAGGTCTCGTTCACAACTTTGACATGACGTACTATAGCTAGTGTTGTGAACTGTGTTTTGAGAAGATTACCCTCACTAATAACGGCAAGTGAGAATTCCTTGCAACTCTCTGCAGGTGACAATAATGGCTGTATAAAGCTAAAAAGGGCTAACTAAGAGCAGGTTCCCTTTCCTCACATGGGTGTTGACGACTGCTTTTGATTTTTCCCTTCTCCACTGTTCACAATTTATTGTAGGAGAGGGCGCAGAGCGGTCAAGTGGCATCCTGCAGCCTCTGAGCCCTTTGACACTTGCTGGTGGATTTGAGGTGTTAGGAGCGGACCAATGGAGCCGGGCTCTGTGGCGGCAATGAGCTTTACTTCAGCCTATTAACAGGATAGTCCGACTTGAAAGGAGCTAATGAGGTGCTGGTCACCTTTTGTGCACTTTCAACTTGAATCTTCTCCTTGCTTTGGATAAAAGTGTTTAAATAAAAAATAATATTGAATAATAACAATAATAATATATGGCAAAAAGCTACCCATGAATGCACAGCACTGTTTGAAATGATTAGAAATAGAGACGCACAGGCCTTTTTTTAGGATTAGTGAGTTTTCCTGCTAGAGTTAATGACAAATAAAAGTAAAGCAGAACAAGAGGGGATTAGCACAGTAACACACTTTAACCCTTTGAACCAGACGTGAAAAGAATCATTTATGTCATTGAACAGGGAATTGTCCTGACATGGCACGTCAGCCACAGCATTTTTAAATACTTTCTGCATTCTGCAAGCTGACATTTGACCTTTTCTTTCGTAATTTTTCCATCCTGTGCTCCTTTGTTCTGCTTGTCCATAACGTCTACAGGGCAAATAGCTGAGTGCCCAATGGCTGCAGGAGAAATGTGTTCACATGCTGATGGTCAGACCCTTTTAGTAGGTAGGTTGGTATTGCAAAATCAGTTAACCCTTTAAATCATTCTTTGGAACACTGAGGGTTAATGACTTGCACAGGGAAACTCTGAGCCCCCCCAGTCCACCACAATAACCCTGCATCAGACTGGCACTGCATTTGGTTTGTAATGGATGGCATGCAGAGACTGGGACCCTGTCAGGAGGCCAGAATAATGGAAGGACTGGGGAAGACAATTTATTTGGGACATTTTCTTCCTCAGTATGTTAGGTGGCAGCCTCCTTGGGTTAGGATCTCCATGTGGACACCTGCAGGGCATGCTGGCACCTGTAGTCCTGTGAGGCAGCCCTGTTGGGTTCTTTGAGTGGGTGGGGGGGCTGAGGGGATTAACAATCCCTACTTTGTGGGACTTCTGATCGACCCAGAAGTGCTTCCATCGGCCTACACCCTAGCACCGGAAGGACTCCTGGGTCCAAGATAAAGGAGACCTCATCCAGGCAAGTTGGAGTCGGATGGAAGGAGGGCAAAGCTCGCCTGGGAGATGTGGAGGAGAAAGATTGATGCCTTTGTACGAAGCATTTATAAAAATAAACCTTTTATGTATACTGAGACTTGTGTCTGGGGTTTAGGGTGCTGCAACACCCGCCTGCTTGTGCCCAGTGCTGCTGGGAAGATGTCTGACCCCTGACTTGAATGAAGCAGGTATATGAATGCATGTGGAAAGCCAATTTTACATCATTTGTTGAATCAATGCAAGTTTCTACTTTTTAAAATTTTTTTTTGCATCATCTGCTTGAGGAACAGCATGATGGCCCCCCACAATCTGGATGGACTGGATGCAATTTCACAGCATGTGCTTTTAACCTTAAGTGACTCTGCAGTGATTTGGGAACAGAAAATTCAGACAGTAAAGAAACTTTACCAAGAGATATTCTTAGAGCCTTGCACTGGCAGTAAAGACGATCAAAGAAACTGGTGGATGTAAAATGAAGGAGCCCGACAAAATAGCTGTGTTGAGTAAAGCCACAGGTCGTTCTTGTAGACATGGCTAGAAAGCCAATCTGTGTCTACTGTACCTTTCAGCACATGTAATGAGTACTTTGAAAGAAGGAACAGATGTTTAAATAAACGTAACTGTCATTTTTATACTCTGGTTTCATTTCTCCTGCTTCATTATATTGTCTGCTCATTTCTTTCATGCGTTTACCATAAAACAGATGACTATGCAAAGAATAATAAAAAAAGGAATATCTAGGAAGTTCTCAGAAAATTCACTCTTCTGTTAGGTTGTACTGTCCATCCAGCTGAGGGTCCCAGGACAGGGATAACCTCCAGTCACTACCGCTTTAATGTCTTCTCTCCCTATGACTTGTCAGTTTGATATTTGATTGTAATCTTATTTTGCAATGGCAGATACTCTGATGCTGCACAAGTTAAATATTGATTGCCTGAAAATTCATAGTCTAACTCTTCAAACGTTATTATATTAATTGGCCATTTTAAGCTGTCTCTGTGTGCGCACGAGTGTAAGTGTGGGCATGGCTGGGTCTGGCAATGGACTGCTGTTCCATCCCGGCTGGGTTCCTGCCTTGTGCCTCACGCAGCTAGGATGGGCTACCACTGCCTGCAATGTTGAACTGGAATACGTGAGTCTCAGTAAGTTGTGTTATGCTGTTTTTGGTAAATACTCTGACCAAGTGGCTAACATACGGGATTATAATTATTAGGAAGACCTGCTTATCCATGCAATTATCTAATCAGCCACTCATTTGGCAGAAGCACAATGCACACAATGATGTAGACACAGGTGAGGTGCTTCAGTTAATGTTCACATCAAACACCAGAAAGGGAAAACCTGTACTCTCTGTGATTTCAACCGCTGGTTGACCGCTGTAACTGTTCTTCTTCTGGAAATTTCACATACAACAGTCTCCAGAGTTTACTCAGAATGGTGTGAAAAGCAGAACTCGTCCAGCGACAGAAATGCTTTGTTGATTATAAAGGTCAGAGGTGAATGGAAAAACTAACAACAGGACAACAGTAACTCGGATAGCCACTCTTTACAACTGTGGTGTGCAGAACAACATCTCTGAATGCACAACACGTCAAACCTTTAGGCAGCAGAAGACCACTCTGAGGCTGCAGTCGGCACAGGCTCACTAAACTGGACAGTTGAAGATTGGAAAAATGTAATCTGGTCTGATGAATCTCAATTTCTCCTGAGGCACACAGATGGGGTCAGAATTTGGGGCCAACAGCATGAATCTGTACACCTAACCTGCCTTATGTGAACAGTCCCGGCTGCTGATGGTGGTGTGACGGCGTGGGGAAGGTTTTCTTGGTACACTTTGGGCACATCAATACCAATCAATCATCACTTGAACTCCACAGCCTGTTTGAGTATTGTTACGGACCATGTGCATCCCTTCATGGCTACAATTTATACCCATCTTCGAATGGCAACTTCCAGTCTGATGATGCACCATGTCACAAAGCAAAAGTCATCTCAAACTGGTTTCATGACTGTTGTGATGTGATATTTTGCATATAAGTTGATAAATATTTTGTATTTCTTTATTTGTAACTTAGGTAAAGCAATGTAATATTACTGTTACATTAGTGAGAAGTATTCATGTTTACAAAACACCAGGACTGAGTCTCTTTGAATTTTACGGCAGGATTTGGGGGAAGTGCCTGAAAGAAGTTTAGCTAATGGCTCTCTGAAGTCTCTCAACTCCCACACAAAGCCAGGCTGCCTAACTGCCAAGCTTTACCTTAAACATATGGTTTTGGGGAATGGCAGGTGTTAAGATGTTCTCTGCCCCATTGGTCTGAAGTATGGCTGTTTGGAACTGGCTTGTATCAAAAGCCTTTAAGTACTATGATGCTCTATTGGCTGTAGGGGTTGGACTGAGAATCTATAAATTTGCTGGCTTAACCTCACTCTCTCTCTGACCAACTGATGAAGGAGCAGCTCTCACACACCATGAACTGAAAAAGACAACACAATGAAGAGCACAGCTCAGCAGCCATATTGAGACGGCATGCAGCCTGTTCTGAAGAAAGCTGACCACAAACGATGACTTAACTAGCGACATTTTAAGTAACTAACAAGTCTGTGTGCCGCCTGAAACTACACATCAACATTTACCAGGTTGTATGGTTGCCAATATTCAAATGTACTTTGCATATTGTTATTATTTATGAATATTATCCATAATACATTATTTAAATTGTAACTTAACTCTTGCTTGTCTTTTACTACACCTAACTGCCTGAGGTTATAGATGTAGAAGGGAAGGTGGGGAGAAGTTATATACTATAATACCTTAGAAACAGTGGTGAGTCTGTGAGATTTGAGGCATTCTGACAAAGGCTATACATTGTGAATTTCCCCTTGGAATTAATAAAGTATCTATCTATCTATCTATCTATCTGTCTATCTATTAATAATACAAAAGGGGAAAGTAGAGTAAAATATTACTCTACCAAGACAAAACCATGACCATGATAATGTGTTGTCTTCTTCAGTGGCCTTAACAGTCACCAGATCTGAATTCAATTAGACACCCTTGGGATGTGGTAGAACAGGAGATTCGCAATATGAATGTGCAGCTGACCAATCTGCAGAAATTACACAATGCAATCATACCAACATGAACCAGAATCTCAAAGACATGTTTCTAATATCTTGTGGAATTCATGCCATGAATTATTAAGGCTGTTATCATAGCAAAAGTAGGCTCTACCCCAGAATTAGTATGGTGTTCCTAAAAATTTGCTCAGTCAGTGCATACCACGTGGCTTTCAATTCAGGTCCCACTTCTGAATTTCAGTGTGACTCCATGTGGATCAGTTCATCACTAGAACATGAACCAATAATGCTGTGTCATAACTTTAAAAGACCCATGTTTTGTTGTTCAGTATTAAGATACTATATCAAAAATAGCTTTACTGGTTGAAATACTGGGGCACAGTGGTTCATATTGTTGCCTCACAGTTGTCTCCGGGTACATCTGTGGCATCTTCCACGTCAGAAAGACACAGAAGTTAACTGAAGACTCTGAATGGGTCTAAAATGAGCGAGCGTGCTTTCTGATGGACCGCTGCCCTCTCATGGATTGGTTCCCATTTAGGTTGCATGCCCCCAGGAGCCTAAGAAAGGACAAATGGTTAAGACGACACAGGCTTGGATTGTGAAATGGTAGAATATTTTGATAGAATGGCAGACAGTGTGGCCTAGTGGCTAACTTGCTGGACTGTAAACCATAAGGTGTCCATTTCAGTCACATCACTGCCTCTCTGTGTGAGTCACCCTCCATGTTTCAATTCACCTGCCAGAGTTCCAGTTAAAGAAATTTGGTAACAGTTGACTTTAACTGTACCTGAAAAGTGTCTTGGTGTGGTGCTTGGCGTGGAATAGTGCTATATAAATCAGATACCGATAAGACTGAGCATTAGAGCTTATTTCTTAGTCAGTGTGGCAAAAGAAACTCACAGCACAGCCCACCTAACAACTCCTTGTGTGACCCTCGTCAATTCACTTGTGTTATGTGTCACACACGTGTGACTGGGAGGCAGCAAAAGGGCCTGAAAAATAGTAGTATAATGCCAGACCAGGGGGTGGCAAGCTGCACTGACTTTCTCTCTCAACTCTCTGCAGACCATCCACGGGATATCCCACCCGCTTCTGGCACCTATGATGACGGCACTTCCGGGACTGGGACTATCGATGAGGTCACTTCCAGTTTCCGGTGCCATTGATGATGTCACTTCTGGTTCCAATGACATCACTTCCTGTCTTGGCCTTTAAAGCCACCATATTCTCATCCTAAAATCAGTTCTGTTTTGTACTCTGATCTGTGAACAACTCACCCATTTACCCATTTGCAGGCAGGGCATAATATATGGGTGGCTGCCCCAAACATTTTGTCTTTTTGTCTCTGGCTCATTCATATGACATATGTTACAGACAGGATTTCTGTGTATTTTCTCTTTTACTGTTTTTTTTATTGTCAAATTATTATTATATAACTTCTGTTATGTTTATTTATTATTCGGTATTTATGAATTCTGTATTTAAGTTGTTTGAATGTTTTTTATATTTTGTGGGTGAAACTTTGAGTGGCGTGGCCACCATGGCATCACCTCTAAGGGCCCGCCCACTGCCTTTATATTCAGGTGGTATAGCGGGACACCTCCAGAATGTCACTGGAGTTTGTGGCATTGAGTTCCTTCAATGGTGAGTATTACTGATTTTCTGAATTGTTGACATTAAATTGTAGATTTTGGACTGGTTTCTCCAGCTTGTCCATTTATGCCAATCTTTTTGCCTTAATTTACCTTTTAGACATTTTTTGTTATTCCATGATTTATATAAATAAATCCTTTATTAATAAAGATTTTTTGAGGCCCTTGTCTTCTGAAACCAGATTTTTTTCAGTTTATCGTCTCTCTAGGAGGGCATTATTAGGTATTTTGGTGTTTCTCAGACATTTAATGCTTGAAAGCCATGTCTCATTTTGGGCCTGCGCAGGCTGTAGCCTGCCTGTGGATTGTAAGGGCTGACTGCCTTCAGTAAGGCTACATCAGGAAAGTTTTGTGAAGGTCCTAGCCTATTTTGTGGCTTTCTTAGTAAGCCTCACACACTTTTCGCTGTGCTTGTGACTCCATAGCACAACAGCGTGACCCACCAGAGCTCAATGGTTCAGTGCACTTTCTCTAATGTGTTTGCTTTTGGCAAAAGAGAGGAAACTCAGAGTATTTAGATAAAAAACATTCACTCAGGGGGAAAATTATTTTCTGTCAGTCAGATTTTTGACTGTGGAGAACCCGGTCATGGGATCATTATGTCCCTTGGTCTATTACATCACCCTCCAGTCACACTATAGAAGTTTAAAAACAGATGTTCCATGCTAGTTTTGGGTAGATGTGTCACCTAAAAAGGTGTATCATTTAAATGAGCTACAAACCCACTGATACACTGTGCAGCCACATTGTCATCTGTGTGTCAGCATGTATACTGATAAAGTTTAAAATCAGTTTAATCATGAATAGTGGATGTTGCACATACTGCATTTTCAAACAGGCCACTGAAAAGTCCTGATATGATGCAAGATTATGGGCAATTAGCCCGACTTGTTCTTGTTTCTTCCACTAACCTAAGCCTATTATGATAATACCACCCTACAAATAATAGCAAAGACTGATTCCGGCTGAACTTACTGTTAAACCACTTACTACCACATTAACAGGTCTCTAACATTTTGTCAAAAAACATGCAAACTTCACACAGCATCCAGCCATCCATCCATCCATCCATCTAAGCAATGAATCCACATTGGATGACTGGCAAGTCTACAGTGAGTTAAGCGGTGGTCATGTGCAGGGTGGGCTCCTGGTTTGTGCACAGTGTTGCAGGGTCAAAGACACGTCACCCACTAAAAAGAAAGTACAAGGAGAAAATACAAAGCCATTGGACAGGCCTAGAGAGGCCGCTGCTCACTGAGGAGTTGTTATAACACAGGTTGGCATTTATCTGCAGTGCTCCAAGTCAGAACTGCCTAATCCAGGGGGCTTTTCCCCCCCCGGTGTCCCTGACTTGATATAATTAAACAAAGATCCAAATTCTAAACCAATTTTGAAAAATGAATTAGGTAAGTTTAAGGAATTTTTCATGTGTCTCAAAGATTTTTGGATTTACATTTGGAATTTTTCTCTGCAAATCTTGGAGCAGTGAGTGAAGAGCACGGTGAAAGATTCTGTGGGATAGCATACTCACTCAACTCAGGACCCCCACTTAGGACACTGACTCAGGCTGCTCCATTCGTGAGAGCATGTCGATTAAACACACAGATGTATCATTCAGGAAGGCTTGCTTTGCACCATCACAAAGGGAAAGAAGACCAGCAGGCACATAATCTTCAATATTCTTTATTAAATGATCACACTGTGTTCAAATAACAGCTTAGTAATCGGCATCTGGCCGTTTTATCCTTTCAGATATACGTATAAACCCACAACACTTGTAACATAGTCACAAACAAGCATAACATTTATATTTCTTCTTTAAATATAACATTGCACTGCAAAAACTGAACTTAACTCTGCCAATCACAAGTAACTCACACTGCTCGCAGCACACCAGCTATTTTTCTAAACACCCAAACGGCCACCGCATCCCCTTCCGCTGTATGCTGATTTCTTTCTTACAAGATACTAGCTGATTACCCAGTGGCTTCGCTCACTGAGTGCAAGGGAAAAAAACTAAAATGTAGTATTTATAAAATAAGTTTGTTAATTACCAATGTTATTTTTGAACAAATAAAGAGCATTTACAATAAATAGAAATTATATAAATATTAATTATTAAGTAGTAAAACATTTTGATAAAAGAATTTGAAGAAGATACTGTATAAGAAGCGTATAAATTATTAAACTATCAAACATTAACATTTAAGAAGTAAAGATACATTGAGTACTACTGCAGTGGTTTCGGGCAAACTACCTGCTTGACAACCTTGCACTATGTGCCTGTGATTTAAGAGAAAAATTATTCTGAGAAATGTGGACGCTGCCTTTCCGTGCTTAACGGGCAGAAGGTCCAAACAATTCCCAAGTCTAATACTTAACATGAAGAGGTCGGTACATCTTTTTAGATGTAAACCCTTCATTTTCTTAAAAGATTTCATCACAAAAGCAACCTTGAATGTTGCGGGTTTTAATGACCCGAATTCATCTTAAGGGACAATAAGTAGCCGTGCACCGCAATTTACCAAGAGAGTCCCAATTCGATAGTGTCGATTACACTTATTCACAAAGATTTCCACTGTTCCAGGAGCCGACGGGGCACTTGCAGTGTGACAAACAGTACGAGAAGAGAGGACGCTGCCCGAAACTGCGAAGCTGCTGACCAGGAGGAAAAGTCCGACATTCCGCGCGTCCCAGCGTCCACTTTGTTCTTATTACCCCTCGACGCTGAAGGCGGTCTCGTCTTCACATTATTTACAGCTCTGCGCAGTTAAAAAGTAGAAAGACGCAAAGCTGTTTTCTTCATGTCTTTTACTATCAAGGTGTAGCGCGTTCCTCTTAAGTTGAATGAGGAGCCCAACACACACAAAAATCTCCTACTCTTAGGAAAATTAATTCTATTAAGTACGGAACCTAACCGAACCTTCGCCCCAATTTGATATCCTCATCCGGAGTTGTCTTTTATGAATTTATACAAAGGAAATAATCACCTCAACAATTCTTTAAACAATCAAAAAAGAATCTTATATATAATTCGCCAGTCTACTCACTCACTCACTCACTCACTCACTCACTCGTCTGTCCGAAGCCGAATGCGCAGTTGCCTTCTGCGCAGCTGCCCGAGAAACCTTACGAGACCGAGATCGCAGCAGGTGGCGGATTTACGGCCGCTAAAATTCAAAGAGAGAGGTGACTTCGATTAAAGCTCTAGTGGCCTGAAAGGCGATTTTGACTACAGCTCCAGGCCTAATTACGCATTCATTCAATCCACCTATATCAGGTTTGTGGTGCTTATACTTACTACTATTGCACTCGTGCCCGTTTCATCTTACGTTGTCGAAACGGGCTCTTTGTCTAGTATATTATAAATCAAACAAAACAATAAACACCCTTTAAATCCTTGTCAAATCTATAATAACTACACAAACCCTAACTAATATGCCACCCCCTTAAACACTCTATAATATACTCCCCAGAAAACGGCGAAACAGCAAAGAAAGAAAGCAAGCAAGGAAAAGAAACGGAAAATTACCCTATTTACAAACAGCACAAATATATTCACAGTACTTAAACCTATATTACATCTATATACAAATATAAATTAGACACACACACAATCCGCACACGTTCCCCAGTCTCTTTTATATCAACTTTGATTTAAAGTCTAAATTCACACGGCCTGGGAAATCTGCAATGAATCCAGTGATCAAGTCAGATACCTTCCGCTGACTCGTATACTGAATTTAAATGTAAAAGAAGTGATCTCACCTGCCAGGCGACGATTCCTTTGTTGAAGGAAGAAGTCCGTCTCACCCGGGTGTCTCGCCGTTAGCGTCCGACCATAAAAGCAAAGTAAAGCTGTGTGCTCCGAAGGTCCTTCAAGGTTAGCCAGCACTCCTTCTCCGTGCACCCAACCGTCCTTATTACGGAGTCTCACTTGCTTTACCGCTGGCTTCTTCTTTACATTCACCTTCCCAGCTCCTTATTTAAACAGTCTTTTTCTTCTTTTTAATATCAGTAAAATAACTCACACAAATAATAAGTTCCTATATTATAAAATGTTCTGTGGTCATATGTAATTTCCGTTACTCGTGGTCATACATCATTTCCGTTTCAAACACGAAAAGAATTTTATATATACAGATCAAGGACATGGAAAGACGGTGCCGGGACCTCAGGGATGATGGCAGACTACTGCTGGATGATTCACAGAGACGCACCAGAAAAAAGCGGGCAAACGATGGGCCACAAAAACAAACTGTGGATCACAAAAACTACAATGTGACAAAAACTAGGGAAATTATATTTAAGTCAATGGATATGTATCATTGTTTTCTTTACATATGTGGTAAAAATATTAGATTGACTAAATATCTGCACTTATTTAGAACAATATTGTATACAAGAAAAAAATGCAATTTTTAAAATTTTAATGAAATTTTGGTAACACTTGAGCTTTGGTACTACTATTAACAACCTTAACAAAGGCGTCTTTTGGTCTTCATAACTAATAAAACATCAGTAGATCGGTTATTCATCTCTGTGCAGTGTGGCATATCGACATGGTGGTAAAATGATTTGTTAATGTGAAGGATTCACAGGCCTTACACTAAATATGTAATATCAAGAGAAACGTGTCCCAGTAAGTCACCTCAGACCCCACCAAAGTGACGTTTTCTTAGGGGGTCGCATTGCAGAGATGAATAAACACTTTATGGATGTTTTGTAAGTGTTATGAAGGCCCACAGAAGTGTACAGTTTGTTATAGTCTTTTTATTTAATAATAAATGAGTAAGAGATGCATTTTTGCAGCACCTAAACTAACGTCTTACCAAGATTTCTTTTCAGTTTTGTACGTTAATGTAATGTGATTGAAACATTCTGCTTTTTATAGTGTTAAGTAATCCAAATAAAAATAATTTTTCACACTTATAACATTTTTTATGAGTTTAATTTTGCATAATAAGTCATAGTGAACATTTTCTGTTGTTTTAAGAATATACAATAAGCAAAAGGTAGTTGGTTAAGGTGGGATTTGAATATTATTAACATATTTAGGTGAGATGTGCCCTTAAAAAACTTTTGAGGACAAAGATACTTTTAACTTGAGATGAATTTTAGTGACACAGTGAACCCACGCCAGGCGCGCCATTAACTCTGCCCATGCAGTGTATATACAGACTTGGTGGGGACTGAAACCCGGCCACTAAAGGGGATACTGTAGCACTAAACATGTGACCTGATGTCTACAAATGGTGAGCACAACCACAAAATGTGTCACAAGTGAGGGCATGAAGATACCTCAGGAGCCGTCTTAATGTCCTTTACTATCAGCGACAGCGATCCAGTCACTGTCACAGAGAGCACAATTCTGGTTTTTGGTTTCTGCTGTGGTTCCATTAAACAGGCAATCCAGTTGCAGCATTAGATCTCAAACTCATCAAAAGAGTCACTCACCGAGAGCAGGGCTGGGCAGGAGAGCTCTGATCGGACCTGCTGCTTATTTCCCAAATAGCTCTTGTTGTCCTATTTCTACGGGCTACTTACTTGGAGTGAGACTGGCGTTTTCACTGCGACACGTCACTTGGGCCTCTGCACAGCACGCTGTCAGGGCACCCTGTGTCTCAGTTTATTCACACAAATGCTCAGAGGAATTAACATTAAAAATGGAGCAATGGCATCCACTTTGCTGAATAAACTCTTAGATTTATAATGCTGGGATTGCACTGAGGCACAGTGAGTCAGGTTAAGCGTCACCCACCACACTCCATCAGACTGGTTTCTTTTATGTGTTTTCATTTCAGTCTACTTGCTTTGTATTTTTTAACATGTTAGTTTGTATTTTCAAGTCTATTTTTAAGCAGTGTTTATGATATACTGTATAGCTTTATTTTACGTGCTTTTATTCACGGTGGGTATAGCAGGTTGTTCAACAAAAGGGAGACAAAGGTCAAAGGAGTTGGAAAAACACACAGGGTGAACCATGAAAAGAACCAAAACATCCAAACTTCCCAAAGTAAAAACTAAAATCCTCACCAAAGGAAAAGAGCAAGGATGGCAGAAGCTGTGCTCCACCATTTTAATACTGGCAGGAGTAAGATGACATATCACGTCAACACTTCCACATCATTTGACTGGAAACGATGCAGTAACAATAAGAGACACGGTCAAGGCCATGCAAAGATTGACACACAATGACACTGGCAATTGAAAACAAGCAATGAAAATTATGTAAGCAGAATATAATTTAAAATATTTAATAATGAGCCGACCCATTTGACAAGAACCAAAATGAACAAAAATTCAGCTAAGTTTCTAAAATTTGCAATTTGAATTTTATCTGTAAACACTAAATGGAAAAGGGCCCTAAAACGAGATTTACAACAAGTGTCCATTTGTCTGTCCGTCCAGTCAACAGCTCTGAAACAAATAAAGTCATTTAAATATTTTTTTTATGCACGGAGGGCATTTAGAAAATCAGACTTCTTATTGATAGCCACTGCCCTCACAGCCAGACTGCAAAAAAACGAAATCTAAGCCCAGTGAGCAGTATTTAAATCATGACATTAAGTCTACTTCTCCTTATTGTAGGAATTATTGACTTTTCCAAAAATGTGTATTTACAATTATTTAGCTCAGTTTAAGAAATCTTGTGAAGTAAATTTTGCAGAAAATTTTGGCAGATTGTTTTGGCAAAACAACCCTCATTTAAAGTTTCATTGTCTGGTTTTTGCATATGCATTTTTTGCAGTGTAGGAAGGTTAAAGCAGGAATATTTTATTCTTTAAAAAGACTGTAACCTGCCGCAGAGTGGTGCCTACGCATTTCCACAGCTCCATTTGGCAGTCGGTAAGCCCAGCATTATTTCAAATGCGGCTTTTTGGCCTTAATTCTTTGTTTCCCACTGTGACATTGGCTCAGGAGCTTTAAATGTAAAAGCAAGACGTTTATGCCGCTCTCAAATTCTGTTACGATTCTGAGACTTTTTCAGCAAGGTCTCATAGCTTTTATTAAATTATGGGCTAGAACCATGAAGAATTCAATGATGGTTTTGCTTTGTTTATACTTTGTAAATTTTACTATTGTTCCATTTTGATTTTTACTGCTACACCATTTTGTGTTCTAGCAGGTTCTGCCATCTTGACGAATCATTCCAGTAGCACGGTAACGCAGACCCTGAAGCTGCGAGTTGTGATGCGACAATTTAAAGTTTGGGGTCAAGTAAAGCACCTCGTCTTAGATTGTGAGTGCTACAGAAACTACTGAGCGAGTGATACACGCTTGACGGCCTTTTTGGTTCTGAACTTTTAATGTGGTTTGTCAGTCATGATTTATCTCTGACAAATACTGGTTTTCCCAGTATTTCTGACCTTACTTTTCATCTCTGATGGAAAAGCACTGGAATCACAGGGTAGAGGGGTCCTTTCATTGTACTGGCCAGCCCACCACTGACTCAGCTGTATAATGGCCAGTAGTGGGGAGGCAGCTTGATAGCCGAGGACTCTGAACAAATCAGAATCGCATTATGTGATATCGTCTACTCTCTAGCATTTTGCTCTGTACCTGTAATATTACTGTTGTACTGTTGTATTGTATTGAGTTATTACTTGTGTTCTGTTCTGTGTATTGTATTGACCCCCTTCTCTTTGACACCCACTGCACGCCCAACCTACCTAGAAAGGGGTCTCTCTTCAAATTGCCTTTCCGACGGTTTCTTTCATTTTTTTGTTTTCTTGTCTATTCTTAGAGAGTCAAGGCAGGAGGCTGTCAAAAGACAGGGCCTGTTAAGGGCCATTGCGGCACTCATTGTGTGATTTTGGGCTGTATGAAAATAAATTGAATTGTTTTCCTAACTACAGTTTTTTTCAGTCTCTGAGTTTTTAAAGACTCGTGGCATAAAAAATACAGATACATTAAATGCGAGAAAAACAAAACATTTAAAGAAAAATGGACACTTAATATATGCCATAAAAATATGGTTATAAAAACTGCATCAAATTATTTCTGACGTTGCTGTGAATGTAGTGGATTTTGTCAAAAAATTGAAAATCATAATTAAGCGTACTAAGGCATCTGAACAAAAACACAAGCAAATACTAAAAAACAGAAAAATCATACTGAGCTTTATGGGCTCACTGAACTACTTCTGTTAGTCGCTGTAGCACGGGCCTGTACGAGTCTGCATATTCTGCACATTTTAAAGCTTTTGAAATTGCAAATACAGACACTGTATTTTTTAAAATCTATAAGAAATCTTCACTTTAGAACACAATTTATTGCAAATTAATGTACACCACGATTGTGAAATAATAACTTTGACTTGAGAAATACCAAACTGATCCTTTAATAGTGATGAGCAGCAAAGTGACTCTCACCAAATTGAATTTGAAGCGAAACTCGGTGTTTTCCTTGTGACAAAGACAGAGGCCGTAGCAGCCACTCAGCCCGACACAGATAGACGCAGGAGGCACACGTTTTATGTCTTTTTCTTCACCTTTGGGCAGCGTCTTCCACGTTTCCCACAGGCACAACACAGTCCCAAAGCACCAACACCACAAGACACAATACTGTTCTTCTTTTTCACTTTTCTCCTCCACCTTCCACCCGACTCCGGCTCACTGAGTAGTCTCTGCTGGCTCCTTATATATGTCACCCCGAAGTGCTCCAGGTGCTCGTTGCCCCACTTCCGGCTGTGGTGGAAGAACCATCCACACGGGCTCAGGAACAGCTGCAGCGCCCCCTGGTGGCGGCTCCAGATCCCAACAGGGTTGTATCCAACTCCATCTCTCATGAAGCCCTGCGGGAGTCCGAGGCACCGCTGCCACCCAGGGGGACTGCCATTTAGCATTCCAGGGGAGGTAATGCTCTGTTCATGCTTGTTCCCCCAGACCAGGGGTCGGCAACCCGCGGCTCTGGAGCCACATGCGGCTCTTCAGCCTCCTTGTAGTGGCTCCCTTTGGCCTTGACAAAAAAATAAAAACCATGAAAATGAATGATGGCAATTTCTTAATTTAACTTGTATTTATATATATATATATATATATATATATATATATATATCCATCCATCCATCCATTTTCCTACCCGCTGAATCCGAACACAGGGTCACGGGGGTCTGCTGGAGCCAATCCCAGCCAACACAGGGCACAAGGCAGGGAAACAATCCTGGGCAGGGTGCCAACCCACCGCAGATATATGTTTATTTACTACTACTACTACTGTTATACATTTTAACATCTAATTTAGAGAGTTTTAATTCTGCGTGGACAGAAGCATTTGCCTTCACCGCCAACGACGCTGGCTTACCGGTGTGCTTAATATGTGGCGATAAATTATCGAACAACAAAAAATGTAACGTTGAAAGACATTTTCAAAACAAGCTCTCAGCATTCACTGAAAATAAGCGAAAAGATGAGCGAAAGAGAGCAATTTCGGAACTGCAACGGAAAGCTGAACAGAGCAAACATACTTTCAAAAAGTGGATCACTTCTACACAGTCAACTACAGCCGCTAGTTTTGTGGCAGCTCAAGAGATCGTAAGGAGGGGTAAGCCGTTCACAGACGGAGAATACATGAAAGAATCGTTCATAAAAATATCAGAGCATCTATTCTCCGACTTTAAAAACAAACGGGAAATTGTTCAGAAAATGCAAGCTGCATTTAGAGAAAGATTCAGTGAGTTCAGAAAGAAAAAAAACACTCTCTCCTTCCCTGTCACACCCCTGGACGTCGACCCATCCCTGCTGAACACATCCGCATTCACAGGAGTAAGTAAGCCCGATCTAGAAATTGAACTGGACGACATAGCAGATAAAGATTAATGGGTGTCCAAGTTCAAATGCCTGACAGCGGATCTTGAAGAAGTCACCCGTCAGAAGGCTACTCTCGCTAAAGAGCACAAATGGAGTGATATTTAAAACCTCCCCAAACCCGACAAATTTGTTTTCGACACATGGAGTGCCATTCCCGAAACGTATATGAACATGAAAAAATATGCATTTGGAGTCCTGTCCATCTTTGGCTCAACATACTTAAGTGAGCAAGTTTTCTCAAGCATGAACTTCATAAAGTCCAAATATCGCTCCCGCCTCACACATGAGAGCCTGCAGTCCTGTGTGAAGGTCAAAGTCACATCGTACAGCCCCGACATAGAGATGATCAGCAGCGAACTTCAGAAACAGAAGTCACTTTAAACAGGTGACAACAATAGCATTTAATAAGCTATTATTTTTCAGAAAAACAAAACACATTCATTTCGGACCCGGAGCTGATGTAGGTTTTTTTGTATGTTCAGGTGCTTCAGTTGATTCAGCACACTGAAATGGAATTTTATGTTTACTTTTTTAAAGCTGCTAAGCTACAGCTAAATGTTTTATTTATATTAAAGTGGGCTAGTTTTTATTTTAATTTTACACAGGTATAGGAAGGACCCAAATAGGCCTGCATAGTTCAGTTTAATTTATTTCAAAGTAGCCCTACACATGCACACTGCACTTCTGTTTGTTGTATTCCGTGGTTGTAACATGTAAAATCTTAAAAAAGATTAAAACTTTTAAAAGTTTATCAGCTGTGTTATGTTTTGCGGCTCCAGACTATTTTTCTTTGGAGGAAGAGGGGGCAAAATGGCTCTTTTCATAGTGAAGGTTGCAGACCCCTGCTCCAGACCATACAAGGACTGGCCGTCCGCCACACTATTCACAAAAAAAAAATTGTGAAATTGTGTTTTGCTTTTAGCAGAATTTGTGCATTTCACACAAAAATAAAAGGTGTTTAGCAACTGTCCGGAGGAATCTTCATGCATTAATTCTGCCTGTGTCTGTCTGTCTTTTAGTATTTAAATAAAGATCTTTAGTGAAAGAAGAAATCACAAGTAGTGTGCATATCCCCAACTAGGATAAGGCAGTTTCTGTGAAATAGTGCAGAGCTTTCGTTGTGACGACTCTCCGTGTAGTAAGCTGCCAGCTAGAATACAGAATATGTATAGAGGGAAAGGTTAAGAAAAATCATCCATTTAAGTTTAAATTAGCAAAGCAAAACTAGAACTTGCACTTGAAGTAGTTGTTTAAAGAACTCCAGTTAGTTAGTTGGTTAATTCCGGTGCCGCCGAGAGTGGCAGCCTTTTCGGCAGCTCTGTGTATGACTGTATGTGTATATGTACTTTTCTACTTTTATTTTTCAATTTTTATTTATTGATCACTCCTATCACTTTATTTTATGTGGATTTGTTCCTTGGACACACTTACTTTTACAACGTGGGCATGGATTTTTACATGCCGAGACTCGTCTATTCAAGTACTCAACTTTGAGCGCTGAGAACAAATGCCAGTGATATTTTCTTAGTGAATTTCCCCTTGGGATTAATAAAGTATCTATTGTATCTATCTATCTATCTACAAATCTGTAAAGGTCTGAGCCGAGCACATTTCACATATTGTGCACTGTAGAGATGGTGGAAATGCGTGAACGTCATGTAGGAGTGCGACTGGCAGCACCGTGTCGGCCTTCCAGTGTCTCCTGCAGTTTCAAACACAGAACAATGAAATGTCTAATTTAGGAGGTAAACGCTTCCGCAGCTCAGAGACAAAACAAAGTGAGCAATAAAAGAGCTAAAGTTAACAGCATGGAAACCCTGGAGCTCAGGGAACACTTTCATGTACGTCATATCCAGAATTCTTTATCTTAATCAACATGATTATCTTTATTATTTCCAGGGTAGGCTAAAACATTTTTAGCTTTTAATGTGTACACTTTAAAGAGGTATTAATAAGACTTGAAGATATGATTGAGTGCACAATCTTAAATCTTTAAAAGCAGCCTGCAGTAGCGTGTCTACAGAGATAATGAATTATTTTAGGAGCTTAATCGCTTTGCTAACATTCTCGCTTTGTAACGGGTGGCACAGGCCTGATTTGGGGCAGCAGGACCGCGATTAGCTCTCCATCCCTTGAATATCCCAACCCTTCAGCTCTCTGAAACTTGTATCATACGGAGCAGCAACTAAATGTGACCGTCTGAAAGTCTCTGCGGAGGTGGAGGTTTAGGGAATCAGTCCGTGTCATGGGCGCTTAGATTCTCACAGGGCATGACGGCCTGACTTTGAAAAGGAAGTTTCTTGGAGGAAAATACCAAAGGCTCCTGGGCGTGTTTGATTTTTTATCATAAGCTGATCTACTCTTCAAACAAAGTCCCATCACTTTGAGTACCAGCATATGAGCTCTACGGCTTTGATCCCTAAAATCAGGGTCTGCTTGAAGGCTGTCACAATAAGAAGTCCGGGAGTAAGAACAGAGCGTATGAGAACATGTCTTTTTTGGCAGCCAAACTTTAGAGTAGTTAAACCCTTGTTTGTGATTTGGTTGGTTTGAGCGTGACAAGTGCCTGTGACAAGCAAAGTAAATTAGCTTGTGTGTCGACGACTGTTATTATTGTTGTATATTCTGCTGACGTCTTTATCTGAAATGACTTACAATTTCTTAAAAGTCTTTGCTTTGTACAATTGGAGCCTAGGCAGTTTAAACGACTTGCTTGGGATGAAGGTGGAAAGTGCGTGGCGAGTAGTCCAGTGTCTTAAATACTACATCTGCTAATGTTAATAATAAAGTTCAAATTGATTGTGAACACTAGTACACTAGAGGCAATCGACAGCCATCTTATAATTGTACTGTAAGAGATTTGTAAAACGCCTGCTAAATGTTACTCCAACCTTAACTCAAATCATTGACCTGCTTCTCTTACTTGTTTGATATAATGGACTGCTTAAGTATGTTGGAAAGCTACTGTCACTCTTGTCCGTGCAAAACATTTAAGATTCTCTCCTTAATTTTTGGTGCTTTTCCCCTCCAGTTAAATTTGCATTGCATGATAAAGGACATCCTACTGCTAACACCAATGTAAGAAGTTTATACCCCACTTGCTACAGATTGGCCCACGTCTTCACTCAATTCCAATTACAACTGTGAAGAAGAAAACTGAGCCATCAGTCCTTAAATGTCCCCAAAGGCCCTCCTGTTAATTGTAAGGTGGTGATGTCACATCACTCTTCAATGACACGGGATCACTCACTAACTTTAGAAATTAGGCTAGAATATCCGAAACTGCACTGATGTATGTCATTAAGGCAGCAATTAATGAAGCAGGAAACATCAGTGTGACAGAAGGTCTTTTAAAAATCCCCCGATGGTTCAAAACAAAACGGTGAAAGAGACCTTCATGAAAAGCACTTGACAACTGACCAACAAGACAAAGAAGCAAAAAACACAAAGGGGCAGGAGAACGGCCTAGTGAGACCAAGACATTTTTCCAACAATTCGATTCCCAGTTTGCCCTTTGCACAATTCTTTAGATGTTAAGTTCTTACAATGAAGTCCTCATTCAATTAGAATTAGCCCTAGAATTAGTTCAGATCTTCAGATTTTATGTGTGCTTTGTGGAATTGTTGCTTGAAAAAGAAAAAAAAAAATCAGCAAATAAGAATTATCTAAGGTGAAAGAATTAGCTAAGGTGAAAAGAAAACACATTAATTTCCTAGTATCACCTCTTGAAATGCAGTGGATGAGGGAGATTTAGATCTGACATAACTTTATTGCTACAATAATGTCAATTAAATGGAATTTCATTTGGTCATAGAAATAATGATGAAAACATACAACATGAGGACATTCATCAGTCCAAAAACAGTCTTAGACATATTCACTGTTATGGTCAGCTAGATAAAAACAGAGCTGACCCTGACACTTTAAGAGTGAGCGTCCTTCATAAGGCATACTCAGCCACACACTGGCCAGTCGACCTCATCGTCATTCAGAGGACTGAAAAGAAAACCCACACAGACACTGGGAGAACATGCAGAGTCAACACACTGCACGACCATACATACACACACACACACACACACACACACACACCATTATCTAGAGCAGGGTAGGACTCACAAGCATTTTATAGACTTTGGGAGAACATAGGAAATGATAAGAGTGTGACACCAGCACTAATATGTGTTATGTTTGTCCCCCTGGAGTGTAGGAGAAATCCTCAAAAAATCTCTGACTTCACTTCCTCCATGTCACCTCAAAGCCCTTCCAGTCTCCCCAGTATTTAAGACTTCATCCACCCAGGAGAGAGTGTATGTACATAGGTGTGTGTATGTATGTATATATATATATATATATATATATATATATATATATATATATATATATATATATACACACACACTAGACAAAGAGCCCGTTTCGACAACGTAACATGAAACGGGCACGAGTGGAATAGTATAATATATAATAAGCACCACAAACCTGATATAGGTGTATTGAATGAATGCGTAATTAGGCCTCGAGCTGTAGTCGAAATCGCCTTTCAGGCCTCTAGAGCTTTATTCGAAGTCGCCTTTCTCTTTGAATTTTCGTGGCCGTAAATCCTCCGCCTGCCGCGATGTTGGTCTTGTAAGGTTTTTCGGGCAGCTGCGCAGAAGGCGACTGCGCATTAGGCTTCGAACATGCGCAGAAGGCGACTGCGCATTCGGTTTCGGACAGACGTGAGTGAGTGAGTGAGTGAGGAGACTGGCGAATTATGTATTAAGATAGATATATATATATATTATATTGTGGAAGGTCAGCCCCCAGACACAGACAGACAGACACCAGAATGTCCAAAACACGTTTATTTTTCCCATACAAGGTATAAAACAGCAACCCTGTTTCTCTCTCTTTCGTCTCTACTCCCCTCCTCACAAGCTCTGTCTCCTTCTTCCCAACCATGGCCTGTCTACTGGAGGGAGGTGGCCCCTTTTATAATAACTCTGAAGGGCTCCAGGTGCTCTGTCCATCGACACTTCCTGGTGTGGCGGAGGTGTCAGATGAGCACCCGGAAGCACTCCGGGTGCACCTGGGATTTCTTCCGGCAGCACTTCCTGGTGTGGCGGAGGTGCTGCCATCCAGGGTTCCATAAACGTCCGGGCGCCCCCTGGTAGTGGCCACGTCCTGCCACAGGATTGAGCTTCCCAGCTCCGTGACCCCCATGTAGTCCAGGGAGGCTGCCCTCTTGTGTTCCAGGAGAAGTACTGCCCTATTTCTGGTCCACTGCTTCTTCTGGCGTCCCAGTGGGGCAACGTCCCCAGATGTCTATCACGATATATCTATATCTATCTATATATATATATATATATATATATATATATATATATATATATATATATATATGTATACAGTTAAGTCCATAAATATTTGGACAGAGACAACTTTTTTCTAATTTTGGTTCTGTACATTACCACAATGAATTTTAAATGAAACAACTCAGATGCAGTTGAAGTGCAGACTTTCAGCTTTAATTCAGTGGGGTAAACAAAACGATTGCATAAAAATGTGAGGCAAATAAAGCATTATTTGAACACAATCCCTTCATTTCAGGGGCTCAAAAGTAATTGGACAATTGACTGAAAGGCTATTTCATGGGCAGGTGTGAGCAAGTCCGTCATTATGTCATTATCAATTAAGCAGATAAAAGGCCTGGAGTTGATTTGAGGTGTGGTGCTTGCATGTGGAAGATTTTGCTGTGAACAGACAACATGCGGTCAAAGGAGCTCTCCATGCAGGTGAAAGAAGCCATCCTTAAGCTGCAAAAGCAGAAAAAAACATCAGAGAAATTGCTACAATATTACGAGTGGCAAAATCTACAGTTTGGTACATCCTGAGAAAGAAAGCAAGAACTGGTGAATTCAGCAACGCAAAAAGACCTGGACGTCCACGGAAGACAACAGTGGTGGATGATCGCAGAATCATTTCCATGGTGAAGAGAAACCCCTTAACAACAGCCAACCAAGTGAATAACACTCTCCAGGGGGTAGGCGTATCGATATCCAAGTCTACCATAAAGAGAAGACTGCATGAAAGTAAATACAGAGGGTGCACTGCAAGGTGCAAGCCACTCATAAGCCTCAAGAACAGAAAGGCTAGATTGGACTTTGCTGAAGAACATCTAAAAAGTCAGCACAGTTCTGGAAAAACATTCTTTGGACAGATGAAACCAAGATCAACCTCTACCAGAATGATGGCAAGAAAAAAATATGGAGAAGGCGTGGAACAGCTCATTATCCAAAGCATACCACATCATCTGTAAAACACGGTGGAGGCAGTGTGATGGTTTGGGCGTGCATGGCTGCCATTGGCACTGGGACACTAGTGTTTATTGATGATGTGACACAGGACAGAAGCAGCCGAATGAATTCTGAGGTGTTCAGAGACATACTGTCTGCTCAAACTTCAAACTAAACTTCAGACAGAAAGGCCCACAAACAAACAGCAACTGAAAGCCGCTGCAGTAAAGGCCTGGCAGAGCATTAAAAAGGAGGAAACCCAGCATCTGGTGATGTCCATGAGTTCAAGACTTCAGGCTGTCATTTCCAGCAATGGGTTTTCAACCAAGTATTAGAAATGAACATTTTGTTTCCAGTTATTTCATTTGTCCAATTACTTTTGAGCCCCTGAATGAAGGGATTGTGTTAAAAAAATACTTTAGTTGCCTCACATTTTTATGCAATCGTTTTGTTCACCCCACTGAATTAAAGCTGAAAGTCTGCACTTCAACTGCATCCGAGTTGTTTCGTTTAAAATTCATTGTGGTAATGTACAGAACCAAAATGAGAAAAAAGTTGTCTCTGTCCAAATATTTATGGACCTAACTATGTATATGTGTATATATATATATATATATATATATATATATATATATATATATATATATATATATATATATATATATATATATTTATGCATAGGTCTGATCACAAAATGATATTTTAAGTAACACTTATGGTTGCTCACCAGTTGGCAGACATCCGCCATGCTCTCTCAATTGCAAGAAGCGTTACCTGATAGATAGATAGATAGATAGATAGATAGATAGATAGATAGATAGATAGATAGATAGATAGATTTGTAAAACGTTACATTATAATTGTAAATCCTAGAACTATATAATAATAATGACTTACTAAAATGCGTATTTCCTCCATGCCCAAGTGTCTCTGATAACTAGGTAAGGTGAAGACTGACACAATAGGGGAAGGCGCTATATAGACTGTTAACTGCTAATAATTAAAGAGCTCAGTGGCGCCTCCCTGCACACCGTAATGGAATGAGTTGGTGTCTAAAGGTGTACCAGGACCACGGGTCATGAAGAGGATGGATGGCATTAGCCATGATGGCTTCTCATTTTGCAGTCTGTATTTTTCCTGCCATTGACTATAGTGAGTACCCTCAGCTCCGTCAGTCATTTTCTAACCCGCTTAGTCCTGAACAGAGTTGCAGAGGGTACTGGAGCCTTTCCCAGCTAGCACAGGGCACAAGACTGGAACCCTGTAGAGGGTGCCAGATCAATGCAGGGCGAACAAGCATACACATCCACACACCAAGCACAGAACGGGGACAATTTAGTGCCACCAATCCAACGAAGACACATGATTTTTGACTGTGGGAGGAAGCCAGAGCACCCAGAAACATCAGGTAGACACAGGGAGAAAATGCAAAATCCATGCAGGGAGGACCTAGGACACAAACCCCATTCTCCTTACTGCAAGGCAGCAGTCCTACCACTGTGCCACTGTGCCATCCTACACTCCAATTAGTCCCGATTTATTTACAGTATATGCATTGTATGTTCAGTAGACATGGCAAGATAAATAGAAAGAGAGACAGAGAGAGAGCATGAATGCTAGGGCTGCTAACGCGTCAGCTCCACTTCCTCTGCCTTTCTATTATCTGAGCGCTGCACCACAAGACAGCACCTTTCAGTTCCTCAGAAAAACCCCGAGCAGATGCAGACAGCACGTCACACCATGTCATGGCTTTCTGTACTGAGACAGAGAACACGGTGCAGCTCAGTTTCAGCTCTTCTTTGTATCTCACAGCACAATGATGACATCCAGACAAATCCCTCTACTGGCTGTTCAGAATGTCCAGATGTCCATGCTGTCCAGAGTCTATTTAAGATGGTGCCATTCATTTGTACCCCTGTTGATATGTAACAGATTACTGTGGCGTGCTGACTTTTTTCTTGTTAGTCTAAGACACCAGTATTAAAGTCACTGAAATTAGTTGTTTCTTCTCAGCTTCAATAGTTCATTACAGTCGCCTTGTTCACTTTGGACAAACGACTTGAGGCTGTGATATTTTACTGTTTAATGTCAAAGAGTTTTTCCAGTTGTTCAACTCAGTAGATTTTCCATTTGATGAAGCTGGGACTTTGGACTTTCTTACACACTAACAAAATGGCACTTTAGTTGCATTGTACAGCATATGGTCCAGCTAAGTTTGTCCCCTATGATCCTCTCTGTTGTTCCAACCATCCATTTTCTGAAGCAGCACAATAGTTTGTAAAGCTTCCTCATTCCGTTCCCGTCTGTGTGGAGTTTGCATGTTCTCCCTTTGTCTCTGTGCATTTCTCCAATTATTTTCGTTTTCTTTCACATTCCAGTGAGGTGCATGTCAGGATGATTGAATGAGTCCAATATGACCGAGTGTGGGTTTGCACCTAAGCCTTTGGTTATCATTGTGTGCCACTCAGGCTGGATACGTAAAGCTTTAGCAATGTCTTCTGCTGGCCCTCATAACCCCTTGAACCTCTGGACGCAGAGCCTTCTGTGAGGAGCTCACATGTTCTACTTGTGAGTTTCCCTTCACCTCCCACATGCCATCAGCTGGACTGCAAAACCAAAACTGGCCTGGTCCACGTGTGGGCCTGTATGAAATTGTGCCCTCTGAGGGACTGGCACCCCACCCTGGCTCAGTGACACTAGGGTAGACACTTAGCAGCTTCAGGAAATGGATGGTTGGAACAACAGAGAGGATCATAGGGGACTGAGCTAGAGTGAAGGTTTATAAAAAAAAAATGAACAAATATGGCAAGACACAAGAGAAGTGAAACCCCACCGCGAAGAAGACAAAAGGAATGAGAGTTAGTATTGCAGACATAAAAAGTTGATGAAGGACCTTTCAGGCAAACAAACAACTTCCTGAACAGTGAGTCTTGTATCACTGAAACTGAAAGATGGAGCAGTAAGTTCAACAAAATGAAAAAAGAACTCAACAGACAAGAGGGAGTAGGAGAAAGATGTCCAGCCGTTCATACATTTAACGACATGGGACAGAGACGAGAATCCTCAAAAGTGAATGACAGATCTGAGAAAACAAGATTTCGGTGAGTGGAAGGTGCAGACTAGAGGGAGAGGACAGCTGATGAGGAGCTCCTAGAAAAGCTAAGACAGCAAGAAAAGTGGACTGGCCTGACCATCTGGATGACTAAGATGGTGGACGGCTCTTAAGAAGGACTAAAGACAAGAGAAGGTGGCAGAGGAGAGTCAGCAGCAGACTCGGCACACGAGAGCTGGTCACTTCTACCACCAGTGCTGCTGGATGAACCCACATTTGTTTTCTTCTAGCATCTCTCATGGTTGCTCTCTATACACTCCTCCCTTAGGATCCATCCATCCATCCATTTTCCAACCCGCTGAATCCGAACACAGGGTCACGGGGGTCTGCTGGAGCCAATCCCAGCCAACACAGGGCACAAGGCAGGAACCAATCCTGGGCAGGGTGCCAACCCACCGCAGTCCCTTAGGATCCACTTATGAAATATGATATTTGTTTTTATTGTTATGCACATGAGAACACCCAAATCTACTTATGTTTAAAAGATAACCTTTTAAGACCATTTCTGGACTGCCTGCAGGACATTAAACCTGGATAACAACAACAACATTAATTTATGAAGCTGTTTTTCATACAAATGATGTAGCTCAAAGTGCTTTACAAGATGAAGAAAGAAAAAAGAAAAAATATAAAAAATAAAATTAGGCAATGCTAATTAACAAAGAATAAAGTGAGATCCGATAAGTAGGGAGGACAGAAAAAAACAAAAAAAAAACTCCAGCGGGCTGAAGAAAAAAAAAAACAAAATCTGCGTGGGTTCTGAGGCCACGAGACCACCCAGACCCCACTAGGCATTCTCTCTCTCTATATATATAAAATACAACGCCTGTCTGTCTGCTTTACACGACAGAACTACTTTACAGATTTAGATGGGTTTTTTTTCTAGAATTTGCTTGAACATTCCAGTTGATTTTCCAACTTCTCTCATCGCTCTAAGCCTCACAGTTCACTTGCAGGAGTTATATATTCACACTAATCCGAGACGGAGGCAGCAGACCGAGGGGATGGGGAAGAGTGACGTCAGGAGTGGGGAGCCGGGCAGCCTGGTTTCCTCCTCGCTGTCCTGTTTCACTTCTACACTGGGGACAGCTAGTCTAACATAAATGATCTAAATCAGTCCTCATGGATGGCCTTAAATGTTCTAAATCTTAATGAGAGCAAAACTGAGGTGCTCATTTTTCGACCCAGCGTGACCAGTGATTCCCCCAATTCTAACCTAGTTCCCTTTGAGCCTTTTGTTAAGTCCCCCGCAATGAATTTGGGTGTGATTATGGATGTCGATTTGAAAACGGACAGTCAAATTAGCTCAGTGATAAAGTCAAGCCCTTTTTATCATTTGTTGATTTCAAAAAAGCTATACATGCTTTAATCTCATCGTGGCTCGATTGCGGTAATGTCCAGTATTCAGGAGTGAGTCAGACTTGCCTCTCCTGGTACGGGACGCTGCAGCACATTTATTAACAGGCACTAAGCAGTGTGACCATATCACCCCGATTCTCGCATCCCTTCATTGGCTTCCCATCCAGTTCAGCATGGAATTCAAGATTAATAATAAAATAATTCATTACATTTATATAGCGCTTTTCTCAGTACTCAAAGCACTATCCACACAGGGAGGAACCGGGAAGCGAACCCACAATCTTCCACAGTCTCCTTACTGCAAAGCAGCAGCACTACCACTGCGCCACCTGTGAGGTTCTCATGGTTACCTTCAAAGATTTCAAGGGATTGCCCCCCACCTCTTTTAGTGACTTGATTATTCCTCACACTTCAGTAAGGTCCCTCAGGTCTGCTGATCTGTTTTTATTGACCACCCACAAGTCAAGGCGGAAACAGAGAGGAGACCGGGCCTGTACTGTCCTGGCTTCAAACCTTTGGAATGTTAGGATGGCCCCTTCGTTGCCTGTTTTTAAATCTCATTTTAAGACATACTTTTATTCCCCAGCTTTTAGTTCAGTTTGAGAGCTGTCTTTGTCTTTGCTCTGATTTTAAAAATTTTCTCTGACACTGTTAATTAATTTGTTTTATTTATTGCTATTTAAATTCTTCTTTAATTGTGTTACTTGGTATACGGTTTGTGGAGCACTTTGGGTTCAACTCCGGTTGCTTTAAACGTGCTCTATAAATAAACATGAAATGAAATGAAATGCCCCAAGTTATAGACTCGTTGACATCAGATCCTTCCAACTCTGTAGGAAACTTCATGGATTGGATTAACTGGACGAGATGGCAGAGCCGTTCAATTCAGATTTGCGTAATTTTTCAGTTATCCAGTAGATTATCCCCTCGTGTTTTTGTGTAATTGTGGCAACACAAGAAGATTTATCTCGCTAGGAAGTCCCAGCCGTGTCACAGCTGAGAGCAGTAATCCCATTTTCCGTCTGAAATTATTCCGAATCGCCCGACATCGCACAAAGCTGGCCCAGAAGTAGTTTCTGTGAGACTTGGGCGCCCTCTAGTGGTGAAATTGAAGAACAGTCCTCTGAACCGACGATATCTTTAAATGATCTACAGCAGTGGGTGTCAGTGGAGTCCTGTACGGAGGCGTATTAGGGCCACGGAGAAGAAAAAAAAAAAGTATATGTCGAGAATAAAGTCTACATGTTGACTCTATTCTGGACATTTCCACTTTATTTTCGACGTTTATGTCGAGATTGACTTTATTCTCGTAGTTTATTTTGCCATTAAAACAGAATGTCGTAAACTAAACTTCATCTTAAAATCAATGTTTAATTTACTAGATTTTTTTAAAACCCTGTCATAACTATTGCAGCACATTAAATGCTTTGTATTATACGGAGGCGTATGTATCCAAACACAACGTCTGTTTAAACCTGGACTCCTAGCCTACTGTTATTTATTTCCTAGGTCCTGTAGTTTGGGGTCAGGTAGTAAGTATGGAGATCGCGGGTTCACATCCTGGGTCCTTCCTGCATGGACAGAGCTTTGAGGAGTGAGAAAAGTACTGCATAAATGTAAAGAATTACTTCTATTAATATTAAATGACAAATGTATGTTGTAATACCTAAATAAAATACCCCTTTGGAAGTTCTTACATTTCATTGTTATTCAAAATTAAATCACAGTGTATTTCATTTGGCTTTTTTGTCACAGACCAACAGGAAAAGACTCATTAATGTCAATTGAAACTAGATCTCTGCAAAGGGACATACATTAATTACAAATATAAAACAAAACATAGCAGATTACATTCACCCCCTCTAATGTGACACCCCCAAATCTGCTTTAAAAGTCACAGAATGAGTTCAATGTCTGGAGTTTCAAATGATTGCAGTCTAAATGCACTGGTGGTCTGTCAGAAGGGTGGTCTAACCTGAACAATGAAGCACACTTCGGACAACTCAGTGAAGAGGTGATTGAAAATGGTTAAAGACTAGAACATGTCCAAGTCTCTGAATAACCCTTGGAGTTGCGTTAAATCAGTCATTAAAAATGGAAATCTGTCTGGAGCAGGCCGACCACAAAAACTACGTGTCGTGAGGGAGGCCACCAGGAGATCTGTGAGAACTCTGAAGGAGTTACAAGCTACAGTGGCTCATCAACTGTGCAGATAAAAACTGTCATCTGGGAGCTTCAGCAGTTGCAGCTTTAAGGGAGATTGAGCTTTTTGGCCATCACATTAAATGCCATATTTGAACACTGCACATTACCAAAAACACAACTACTCCACTGTGAAGCCCTGTGGTGGCCGAATTACGCTGTGGAGATGCTTCTCTGCAGCAGGCCCTGGAAGGCGTGTGATGCTAAAATGAATGCAGCAAAATACGAGGACACCTGTAGGAAAACTTAACACAATCTGCAAGAAATGTGTGCGTTGGGAGAAGATTTGTGTTCCAGCAAGACAACAACCCCAAGCAAAGCCGCACAGCAATGGCTTCAAAACAACAATGTGAAAGTCCTGGAGTGGCCCAGTCAGAGTCCAGCTCTCAATCCAACTAAAAATGTGTGTCAGGACTTGACAATGGCTCTTCACTAACAATTGCCAAGTGACTGGATAGAAGTTGAGCAGCTTTACAAAGAAGAACGGGAACAATGGCAGCGTGGAGATGTGTGACTGAGAGAGACCTGCACACACAGACTCAGGGCTGTCATGGCTGCCAGAGGCGCATCTACTAAATACTGACTTGGTGAGGGCAAATACCAATGTGACCAACTGTTTTCTTTTCATATTTGTAATTAATTTAAGTCACTTTGTAGAGATCTGTTTTCACTTTAACATTAGATAGTCTTTTTCGGTTGATCAGTGTCATAAAGCCAAGTTAAATCCACTGTCAGTCAACATGACACGAAAATGTGAAAATGTTCAAGGGAGGGGAGGCACTGTAATGTGTCGTTTCTGCTGTGACCTGTAATGGCGCCACTGAGCTCCAAAAACCCCCCAGACACAATTGCACCGATCTATTTTATTTCTATAATAGGTCTCTTCTCCCCAGTGCAGAACAATACAATTCTTTCTTTCCTTTTCTTTGCCTCACTTCCTTCCTCCTGCCGACTCGGACTCCCCAAGTAAAGTGAGGCAGCCCCCTTTATACCGGACCCAGGAGTACTTTCAGTGGTGCAACACTGCATGGAAGAAGCCCCCCCAAAGTAGGGATACCTGTCCTCAGCAGCTCCCCATGGTGGCACCCACAGAGCTGTATAATGGGACTACAACACCCTGTTTGTCACCCTGGAGTGCGCATGGGTGCTCCACCTGAGGGAGACTGCCATCTAGCACCCTGGAGGGTTATCAAACCATAATATAGGTGGTCTACCCTGTCATCCCACTACATGAGCCTTCCATCCGGGTAAGGGTTCCTCCATCCCATTCAGGAAGCCATTCTGTTGTGACACAGGACGCAGGACATAAATAACAGCTTTTAGTTTCTTTTTTTTTTTTTAATTTGCTTTATAAGATTTTCCTCATCATCCTAATTTTCATTCTGCTCTTCCATGTGTTCTGGTGTTTTAAGCCATTATTTATAAATGAGCAGCTCAGTGAAGGATTTGCAGGCTTTCAGCATTTTGTGTCACTTGTCCGGGGGTCTGCTCTGCTTGTTGCTAATTGCCATAATTAATGATTCAATTAAGGGAGCAAACTGCATAGAAAAAAGCAAACTAATAGGAAAACAGCAAAGGGGAATTAAGTATTTCAAGCTTCAGCAAATATTGCTAAATGTCTTATAAATGTAAAAACCACATTGCTGAATGCAGAAAAAGAGAAAAGGAAAAACAGCTAATTAGATGAGATCAATTTGAGTCAAGGATTGTGAAACTGGTTGGAACAAAGTTGTGCCGCCACAGGGGGTCCCAGGACTGAGTTAGAGAACCATCTGTCTACAGGAGAAGAAAGAAACCACAGCACTCAACAGGCCAGCTAATCAACAATATGGAGGAAGCAATTAAAAGAGTGCAGAAAAAAAAGAAACAACAAAACAATAATCTCACAAATGTAAAATAAAAAAAAAATGTGAAAATAGAAAACTAAAACATCCAAAAAATAGAGAATGATTTGGGATGTAATCAAATATGTTCTTAACAGAAGATTGCATCAAAAATCTTTGTACAGTTACAGGCCTGAGCAATAGAATCTATAAGGGAAAGCCCAAATTTATAACCCACAAGGGATTAAGTGGCTCACCTGACTCTGCATGGACATAACATAATTTCCTACACCAACTATCTCCAAAAGAGCACAAAAAGCAACATCAACAATGGGAATGGAATAACACCAAAATAAACAATTACTGTGGAATAACAATCAAAAAAGACAGCAAAATGCTAGCAAATAGCAGTTAGAAAAAGGTCACAAAGGTGGGGTCTGATATGAATCAGAACATTAGGCAATCCTACTGTGCCCACATGGCCCCCTTTCATACGTGAAGATGCCATGACATCACATGCTGCCTTAGACAGTGGGAAATAAAACCAGAAGCAAAACACGATAACAAAAAACAAAAAGAAATTTATAAAAAACACACACCCCAAAACAGTTTGAAACACACTCAACCAAAGCTACAATGCTACACCTTCGACAAGTTTTGACCAATCTATCAGCTTGGGGGGTGTAATACAGCACAAGGAAGGCAGAAAAAGGTTTGGGGAACCACCCCAGGAACAACACGATACTTCCAGTGCCCACTAGGGGTGCTAATCGCGGTTTTTACTTTCGCGGATTCCGTTAAAGGAATTTGCCAGTACCCCTTTGTCATGTCAAGGGTGGTCAAGTATTGTGCCTTTCCTAACCGCTCGAGGAGATCGTCTACTTGGGGCATCGGATAGGCATCAAACTGTGAGACGTGATTAAGTCGACGGAAGTCGTTACAGAACTTCCAGGAGCCATCCGTTTTAGGGACGAGAACGATCGGACTGGACCAGGGGTTATGGCTCTCTTCGATCACCACTAGGTTGAGCATCCTTCGAATCTCAAGCTCCCCATCGGTGCTGTAGGGCTGCTCCCTGACGACTACACCACTGTAATAAAGCACAAAGAAGGCAGAAAAAGGTTTGGGCAACCACCCCCTATATTGTACATTGTACAAATTAAAATTACTCAAGCATTCAAAAAATGGCTCCAGAGCAATGTCTGGTTACAATATCCAAAACAGGGACCTTTAAAGAAAGAAGGAGTTGGGGCTTATCTAATAGCCAGGGAGGAAGAGGTGGGGTCTAATAATCGAAGCTGGACATGACCTCGGTGGGGGGTGTGGTCATGCAAGGGAAGCAGTAAGTACTTTATGTTGGTTTCCCTTCAGGAGATCTGTAGGAGTAGGAGAAGGAGAAGAAAGGTTAGTGCACTTCGAAAAACCCTGCTCCTTTTTTCCACCCTCGGTTAAACCCTCACCCTGCCTCCCAAGCACACGTAAGTGACAGAGGGCTTTTCCATATTCCTACCTCCAAGTATCAGCCAGTACGCCTCTGCCCCAAGCTCACCTTCTGACACCAGATTCGGGTTGGCATAAGCTGGCAGCGTGCGAATCGAGGAGTCTTCCAGGTCAAGCGTGAAGTCATGGATACCCCAGAGTTTCCTGGCAGAGTCATCAGTTCACAGTGCCATCTCCTACTTGTTGTACTCTACACCATTTAAAATGACAAGTGACCAGGGCCGCCTTTGGTCTGCATGCCTGCCACCTTCCATACTGGAGGAGTAAACTTGTCTTCTTCCCAATCCAAATTGACTCTCTAGTTATTGGAGAATTCCTGCCTGTGTCGAAGCTTACTGCTCCCCCACCCCCCCCAAAGCCCCCCGCCCCTCCCAGTGGCCCCCATCTATCTACAGTGGTATTCATTTTCATATTGTCGGCTTCTCCGTCTTCAGACAGGCTTTGCTTTGTTGTTCCCTCTTCGTGTGTCATCTAAATCTCCAACTTTGCCTCGGTAACGGTAACATCGCTACTTTGTCCTTCCAAAGTGTATTTGCATCTGTAAGTGAACTTCACACACATCATGACAGGCCTTTATAACAGAAATGTAACTTCACAGAAAAATATTTGATGTTTTGGATTGTGGTTGAAGGACAAGAAAAAAATGTCAATGTGTCAAAATATTCACCACCAACAAGATGGGTACTAAACCAAAAACGTCAAGGATGTTTCTCTAGTTAAACTGTGTGGGGAATAATGTAAACAGCAGGATGTCCATTCCGCGTTTCTTGGAAGAGATCAAGCTCTTCAATACACAGGTAAGTATGGACACACTTCGAGAGCAGCCATCAGCTTAAGACACACACACAAGGCCTTCCTCACAGGTGGCACAGTGGTAGTGCTGCTGCTTTGCAGTAAGGAGACTGCGGAAGATTGTGGGTTCGCTTCCCGGTTCCTCCCTGTGTGGAAACTGCTTTGACTACTGAGAAAAGCGCTATATAAATGTAACGAATTATTATTATTATTACCTACGCCTGCTAACTCTGCATGGAAAAAACACCTGAAGACAGAGATAACACAGGTTAATGAGAAGTCAGTGACATTTTTAATGTATTTGTGTGTTTCCAGTGGAAACCACAAGCAGGCCCCTTTTCTGGAGTTGGTAGATAAAGGTTACTTTGTGCAAAACCCGTCTTTAAACAGTCATAATCTGAAGCTAAAGTTGGAGATATGCTGTGTGCTCACATACGTTGGACACACCAGCTGCTGTGTAAACAGGGTCAACGTGATTTATCTGCATGTCTGAAGCTCTTATCACGGCTAAGCCTCCTCCTCCTTATTATCTCGTTCATGTCAGCCTTTGAAGTCAGCTTGCCCCATTGAGTGTTCTTCAAGGAGTTGCTCCAGCCTGATAAAAAAGCAGAGTTTATGTTCAACCTGTGGCCCTAGTTGCTTCTCCAGCCCCAGAATACAAAGCAGACTTAAATAAAACTGTTTGGATCTGCTGCCAGGTGTCACATCTCTGGGCTTCATACACACACCACAGCTTGGGATAAAGTAAATAAACACGTACCAATAAAATTCATTTTAACTTGAAGAGTGGCACCCTGGCTAGACAACGACTTCTGAATGAGTTTTGGTTTATGCATCTTTGCTCCCCGGTTTTTGACTTTTGCTTGCTGTTTCGCTTCATTTCAACTTTTGTCCATTTCCTGGTCCTGAACTCATCTTTCCAATGTCTGTCTTGGCAGGCAGGACAATAAAATGTAAGGATTAGATTTTCATTGGTATTTGATTAATATATTTTCATTATATTAATTCCACTTGTACGGTTTTCATTCTTTATTAACAGCAATCGTTAAATGCTTGCCAGAATTTGCTTCTCTTCCTGTGGCTCACCATGCTTTTCTTACACGTTTGGAGCATTTTGCTCCTGCTTACATTAGGTTGCCAATTTGTTTGGATTTTCCAAATCATTTCTTAGTTTTGCTCCATATTCGGTTTAACCCTTACACCTTAATTTCCATCTGTTTGCCTTCAAACCTGCTCATTCAGTTCTGGGTCATGGAGCGTTAAATCCTATCTTGGCAGATGATCATGTCAAGATGAAGCAGTAGTCAATCGTAGGGCAATTGCACTCTCACTCATCCTGGTCACTCTGGAGATGACACAACACTGATGGAACCTCATTACCTAAACCGAATTTGTTAATAGCTGCAATTCCAGGTAAACAATATTATTCAACAAAAAAAATTAAGCAAAAAGTAAATCCCACCAATAATCTGATTATCCACCATCAATAAAGCTGAAACATTTCGAGGTCATGAGCGTCAACCTCCTGCTACACCTGCTTTGATTTTGAGTCCTTAACTCAAGAATGTGAACCTCAAACCTGGTGACAACACTGACTCTGTGAACTGAGAGCAGACCACCTTATCCCAGCCTGACCATTCAAACGCAGATCCCATGGGGTCTCCATTGGCCGACCTCACGCTGGTTGACATCCTCTCCTCTAATCTCTACACGCTGCTCATTAAACAGTTTACAGTGTCACCGTATAAACTGCGGGTTCGTCTTTAACAAAGAATGGGATCAATGGCTTCTTGGGAGTCTAAATAAACTCTTAACGCTTCTGTAACTTATTTATTCTTTTTTAATGATCACCCCAGGCTTGTCTTTATAGCATTGATTGTTTTGAAAGGGTGGAGTGAAGAAGCTCAAAGCTTAACTCCTCCCTAACTTTGCCTTTTAGTTTGCAGCTACGCCTTCTTGCCGGTGCTGCGCACTCCACCTTGGACCGCACAGAGCAAACAGTAAAGGTGCTGCCGGCTGGCACCCCACAGACTTTGGGTGGTGCTGTCAAACTTCAACTGCAAGGAGTTTTTGTTATTTACAATACAAATCACTAAAGTAAATCACTAAATTTAGTTAAATTTGATAAAGTCCAACAAAAAATATACAGTGCCTTCAGAAATTATTCAGTCCCTTTCACTTTTTGCACATTTTGTTATGTTGCAGACTTGTGCTAAAATCTTTTAAATTTATTTTTTTCCCCTCATGAAACAACATTCTATACCCCAGAATGACAAAGTGAAAACAGAATTTTAGAAATTTTTACACAATTATTACAATTAAAAAACTGATAGATGGCATCAACACAAGTATTGAGAGCACTGACTCGGTACTTCATTGTTAACGCCTGGAGTCTTCATTATTTATGACAAGACAATCTTCTCTGCAGATCATCTCAAACTCTGTCAGGTTGGATGGACAGCTATTTTCAGGTCTCGTCAGAGATGTTCGATTGGGTTCAACTCTGGGCTCCGGTGGGCCACTTAAGAACATCCATAGAATTAGCATTAAGTTGCTCCTGTGTTGTCTTTGCTTTGTGCAAAGGGTCATTGTCCAGTTGGAAGGCGAGTCTTTGGCCCAGTCTTAGGTCCATGTTGCACTGGAGCAGGTCTTCATTCAGAATATCTCTGTACTTTTATCCATTTAGCTTTCCCTCAACCCAAACTAGTCTCCCAGTCCCTGCCGCTGACAATCAACCCCACTGCATGATGCTGCCACCACCACACTTCACCACTGGAATTGTTTTGAGCAGGTGATGAGCAGTGCTTGGTTCCCTCCAGATGTGATGTTTAGAATTTAGTCCAAACAGTTCTATCTTGGTTTCATCAGACCAGAGAATCCTGTTGCTCATAGTCAGAGAGCTCTTTACGTGCCTTTTTGCAAACTCCAGGCAGGTTTTCACGTGTCATCTAGCCACTCTGCCATAAAGCCCAGTTGAAGTTTTGACATGATGGGTGTCCTTCTGGAACACATCTTCACACAGGTTCCCCAGTGCTCAGACAGAGGTAAAATTGGGTTGTTAGTCATCTCTTTTACCAGGCCCTTCTCCCATGATTGCTCAGTTTGACTGGGGAGTCAGCTCTAGAAAAAGTCAGGATTGTTCCAGATTTTTTCCATGTACGAATTATGGAGGCCACTGTGCTCTTGGAAACATTGAGTGCTGCAGAAATGTTTTTGTAACCTTCCCAGATCTGTGCCTTGACACAATCCTGTCTCAAAGCTCTGCATGCAGCTCCTTTGACCTCATGGCTTGTGTTTGCTCTAATGCCCATTGTCAACTGTGGGTCCTCCTACAGACAGGTGTGTGTGATCAGACCAACCAACTGAATTGACCACAGATGGACTCCAAGTAAGGTGTAGAAACATCTCAACGAAGATCAAGAGAATGGGATGCACCTGAGACGAACTTCAAGTGTCAGAGCAGAGGGTCTGAATACTTGTGTCAATGATATTCAATTTTTTATTTATAATAAATCTGCAAAAAATCCTAAAATATTGTATTCGCTTTGTCATTCTGGGGTATGGAGTGTTGCTTGATGAGGAAAGATTGAAACGGATTTAAACAATTTTAACATGAGGCGTCAACATAACAAAAAATGTGAATGGGTCTGAATACTTTCTGAAGGCATGGTAATGCGGTTTGTAAGAATTACAAAATTGAATATAATATAGTAAATCACACTATATACAACATAACCATCATATCATTTAATATAATATAAAAAATAAGAATTACATATCATTACAGAAGAGGCCCTGGTAGCAACACTTCTCTCCCAGAATACTATCAGGAAGGGAGGAGGTAAACAGATTCAAAATATAGCGCCTTTATCAACTACATACATAACAGTGCGAGATGAGCACCTCAATAAGTGCCAAATAAACAGAAGTAGAACACGCAGCCGCACTACCTGCTTGGGCCCCCAGCACCTCTGCATGTTGCTGGCCACTGTCGACTGGCTGGGTGACTTGCCCACCACAATACTACACTAACGCAGCCCTCTCAGAAGTGGTGTGTTTTTGGCAACCCTACAATAGTGTGAAGCTGAAATGGGGGTTTAAGAGGCACAGAAGCAATGCAATACCTGGGGAGTAACCTGTTTATTCTCATTAGTCTATCATGCTTTAGTTTAACTGGCAAGAGATGAACAATTCAGTTGGTGTTGTCTGATATACGTGTGTGAGTGTGCATATGTGTGGTACTTGAGAGAGAAAAGAAACCAGCTGCATTTAAAGTATTATACATAACAATGGAATAAGCACTACAAATACTACCACTAACATTACTGCCCTACAGTATATACCACAAAACTGATAACACCACATAACCATTAGATAGCAGGAAGAAATCAATCGAGTATGAGGCACCTGCTCAATTGTGATCTACACAATCAGCTTACTTTATGACTTTTCTACAAGCTCACCAGTGACAGAGTCAAACTCAAATTGTGCACTGACTCTGCAGAGCGCCTGCAATGGAATTTAAACAGGCAAAGGTTGAAATCGGGAAGACAATTATCTAATAAATAAGCCCAAGATATGAAATTAAAAATTGTAATTTATATAACATAGCAGAGGACTTGAAAACCAAAATAATTTCACGTAATCACAGCCCAAACGTAAGACGAAAGTCATAGTCAATAAACAAAAGAATTTGCTGCCAACAATCTGATAGGTTCACCGATGCGAAGGCTATTCCTTGTTGTATCCACAAACTTGCACATCTGGGATGTGTACAACTCTAACCTTTACATCTTTGACCCAATGATGTCATACGCCACACAATTTCGGTTAACTTTATATAACAACAGCATAAGAGAGAAAGATCACAAAATGGTGGCACCCATAAGATAAACAACACAGTGCCATGAGAGGACAGATTTAATTTTAAACATTTGTTAAAAATGCACTGAAACAAAAACTAAACTTGACCACTGGATTTCTTGGCCTCCAAAACCACCACAACAATTAAAATATTTCAGAGACAAAGGAATAGGTGCAAAAAATGTAAAAATTGCATTACATACATTAAACATGTCATTAATATTCATGTATGAATCTGAACTAAATTTTGCCTTTAAAAATGGCCTACCTGGACATGGCTGCTCTTCATTATGAATTATACAGATGGCTTACTTGCACTGCCACTACTTTTGATTCTAAAATGAACACATTAGTTTTGCTTGCTCACAAGATGTCATTCTTGAAGTCCCTCCCTTCATAGTAAGACACGCAGGAAAGGAATCTCGATGGCCGGCTCAACTGTCACACTTTCTTTGTGATTTCCTGACTTTGGAGACAAATCCAGCATCAGGAGATGAAAGATGCTCTGCTATGCCGGTCAGAAGACGTCACTGTAAGGAATTTGGGCTTTTGTCATCTAAATACTCAGTCTGATTCATTTTTGGATTCATTAGGTTCGTCTTTCTGGCGTTTTTGTCATTTGTCTTTACCGACTTTGTTTCTTGGCTGCGGAATGGTTGCTGCCATTTTGTTTCGATTCTTTCATGGGCACTGCCATGTGATTTATTGTTGCTCATCATCACATGACATACTATGACATCACTCCTGTCCATTTAAGATGGCTTGTCCACATCTTTAGACATCCAAGCATTTTCGATTTGCTTCTAAACAACAGCTGCTTCTACTTAGAGTTTTTGCATGCTGTGACTAAAAGGCACTATATGAGTGCCGACCCGAAAAAAGACAGACACGGGAGGCACACTTATAAAACAAATAAATGTATAATTTCTATTTCTGCTCCTGTGAGCAATGCCTTCCCCGTTTCCACAAGCACAATTCCACACAATACTTTTATATCTCTTATTCTTCCTCCACTCCTCCTCCATAAGCTTCGCCCTCCTCCTCCCATCTCTGGCCTTCAGAGTGGTGGCTGCTGGCTCCTTTTATGATACACCCAGTAGTGCTCCAGGTGCTTGATTACTTATTTCCGGCAGCACTTCCAGGTATGGCGGAAGGACTTCCCATAAGGGCTAAGCAACTCCTGCTGCAGCACCCCTTGGCGATGCCTGCAGATCCCAACAGGGCGGCACCAAACTCCAACTCCCATGAAGCCCTGTGGGAGTCCGAGGCACCGCTGCAACCAAGGGGGTTTGCCATCTAGCGTCCCGGGGGAGGTAACATACTGGCCATGCTTGCTCCCCTGGTCCTATCAGTGTGGGGGCATTCCGGCTGGGCAAGAGCTACAATGTTTATTTATATTCAAATTTTATGATTGCTTTGTTGCCATAGATGATTGGTTCTCTCTGTGTAATACTTTTTATTTCATCTCTACCACCTCTAATCTCTCTGGCCACTCTTCGTTTCGTGGTGTCCATAGCAGTTAGCCTTCTTCCTTCCACCACTGTTGAGCTTTTGCCCCAACTCCCTTCCATTTTCAAAACTTGACGTTCTCTCTTTTGGAGTCAGAGTTCCAAGGTTAGAGGATCCCCCACTTTGGTAATCGGGAACCCCAGGATGAAACTCCCCCTATTGTCCCAGGTGTCCAATGAATGTCTCGGCCACCATCCCGCCCATCTCAAAGAAGTTAAACGGACCCAATCCATTGATTCTAGAGCAATCGACTGCCAACTAATGGGCTGAAGTTCTTACCCATCCTGGAACATTTCTAGTGCAACATGACTCAACTTCTCTTGGCCTCAACCATATGCCACTTCCATTGGCCAGTTTGTACACAGAGCTCCAGTCACACTCTCTCAACCAGGCCATCCTGGAGAACATTACGACTTTATGCTCAGGCTACGACTCTCTCTCTCCATCCTTTTTGTCCTTTTCATGTATGCAATGTGCCACATTATAGCGATCCTGTATTCCGTGATAAGAACGATACAGGTACATGAAAAAGGTTTGGGGCAGTGACCCATATATTATGCAAAATAAAACAAAAGGTTGATTTTTATGAGTTGTGTTCAGGTTGAAGTCAAAAACAGAACAGCCATGACAGGAACTGACGTCCTCTGGACCGCCGGAACTGGACGTGACGTCATCAATGGCCCCGGAAGTGATGTCATCAAAAGCGCCGCCACCTAGTGGGATTTCCCGAGGATAGTCTGCAGAGAACGGAGAGAGAGAGTTAGTGCAGCTCACCACCACCCTTGCCTGGCATGGTATTACTATTATTGAAGCCCTCTAGCTGCTTCCCATATGCACGTATGTGACAATTCCTACAGGAGCACCTTCTGCTGCCATTGTGTCTCTCTTTTCTGAAGGCCTCCTGTGAAATATCAGGCTTCACCATGCTGTCTTCACAAGCAATTGGAACAACTGAAGCGTTCCTTCAAAACCGTACCATAAATTTGTTCAGGATGATTTAGAGGCGTGGATGGCACACTGCCCCATTGTAGGCCCCATTGTACAAACAGAGGTGACTTAACACTCTCTCATACCGTGTCACTGATCAGCGATGGAGGAGACAGAAAAACGCATAAAGAAAAGGGGAGAACATTCAAACTGCACTCAGGGGAGCGAACACGCTGGGATGAGAACCCCGTCTCCATGATGCTGGGAGGCCACAGCAGCCATCAGTCAACACAAAGCCCCTAAACCATGCCATTTCAGACAACACAATGACAAAATGAATCAGAGGAGAATAATAGGAAAACAAATATTCAGTGAATTTTAAGACCTGTGATCTTATCTATTATAAAAAAAATCTTGCAACGATACATGACTTTTTTCCTGTGACAAAATGTGATCTTTTGAAGAGAGACAGAGAGACACTTTCACTTCTCGCGAGATGGACAAGTCACGTAATACTTAGTCTTTGGAAGCAAGTCCTCTGATACACATGCGGAGCAGGATAGAGATAATGGAAGTAGAAAAATTCGAAAGTCTCAAAAAATGAGAGTAAAGATTGCATTAATGCAAAGAAACGGAAAATATTACTTGGTGAAATATTGGAACAGCGAAAAAGAGATTGAATATTCAGGTGCTGTACAGGCTTTTAAACGTTTGAAGCGCTGCACGAAATGCAGATCACGCGGCATGGCAGCAGCAACCCAGTACCTGATCGAGCAAAGAGGAGATAAAAAAACAACTGTTACTTGTTTCCCAGTGTATCATTGTTTAAGAGGGGTTTCAGAGGAGCGGCCGCGTCTCCTTGGTGTGTGTTCAGCCCCCCTCTTCACAACAGCGTGTAGCGTTGGCGGGGTGGGAAAGGGGTTGGCGTGCGAAGCGAGCAGGGGGGCGAAGCCTCCTAGTATTGGAAAAGAAAAAATTGTATTGCATTGCCTAGCTGGTAGATGGATGCTGGACATGACACCCACAACTGCACAATGAGAGGTCCAGACTGGGAGCGTGGGGGGTCAATAGGGGGTGGTGGGTCCTTGTCAAGAGTGCTTTAATAAAAGGGACCACAGCTGGTGAACACTCGACCCACCAACACACAACCACTTGGGTCAATTTTGAATCTCAATTGAACTTGACCCCACACAGACACAAGGAGAACATGTAAATTCCACACAGGTAAAGAGTTTAAACCAAAGACACTGGGTCAGCGAGGCAGCAGCAACAAACACAGCGCCACCATGTTAACCCAGTATTAAACGCTCCTGATATATCAATTCAGTTTTCCATTTTATGGAGTTCTTTTAATTACTTCATTTTAGTACTGGTAATGTAAAACAGACAACATTTTCAGGCACTTGCAGATCCTGGAACAAAACAAAATGCACTTGCCAGTTTGGGCCACTAGGGGGTGGCATGTGTGCTGGAAGAGCAACAGGCAGGGGGATCAGCACAGAAAAGTGGGTGATAGGACTGAGTGGAAGTGCACAATAATCACCAGGACACCAGAGAGCAGGCCCACTGACCCTACATGAAGAGAGGGAAAGACAGAAGAAGGAGTGTGCCGCCATAGCAGGGAGGACAAACCAGAAGATTGCCAGGAGAGGGTCTGCCTTACAAATGCTGGGATACCAAATTGCCACCTCAGAGAAAACAACTGAAGGCTCAGGCATCCATGGGCGACAGGGGCAGCTAGAGGTAATAATAATAATAATAATTCTTTGCATTTATATAGCGCTTTTCTCACTACTCAAAGCGCTCAGCAATTGCATGTTAAGGGCCTTGCTCAAGGGCCCAACAGAGCAGAGTCCTTATTGGCATTTACAGGATTCGAACCGACAACCTTCTGAATGCCAGTGCAGATCCCTAGCCTCCGAGCTACCACTCACTGAAGCAAAATCTGTACCACCACTGATCTTGAAAATGATTCTGAGCCTTGGCCTAAATGACGCCCAGCACTCAGTTGGGGTGAAGATGAAGACTCCACTGTTGGGAAAGTGAGACAAAAAAAACAAAAAAAAAAAACAAGAAGTAGGTGGGCAAATAGGTGAGCCACAAACAAATTCAACAGGACCTACACCGTCACACCCAGAGAGCCAGCAGGGCTTTGTTTCTTTTCTGTTTACTTTGTAAATGCTTTATGGTGTGACTAAAGACACCATTTACTTTTTGGCCCCTTTGCTTTATTTTAGATGTTTGGGGGGCACCTCCAATTACCCAGTGGGCTCATAAGAATGGTGGATGGAATCAGTAGCTGGATAGGCCCCGGAAGTGAATTTCACTTTAACCCCTGTCGCAAAAACCAGACATAGGAGTCATAAAAAGGTTTGGGGCAGCCACCCGTATATTGGTATCCTGGCTGCAAAGTTGCAAAATATATAACAGCACTGATGTGCACAAAACTGAGTCCAAAACAGAACCGAGGGAAAAGGTGGAGGCTTTTACAGGGGAAGGCAGGAAATGAGATCAAAGGGGTCGGGCTCATAGGGGTCTTCCGCTATAGGCTTGAGCCCGGGACGTGACATCACAGGGGCCGGAGCAGGCAAGGTCTTCTTCCATAGGCTCGGACCCAGAAGTGACATCAAGAGGGCCAGGTGGAATCTCCCGTGAATGGTCTGCAGGAAAGGAAGAAAAAGAGTTGGGCACTCGGTCACATCCCGGTCTGATTCATAATTGGCCTTACTCATGCCCTTTAGCTGCCTCCCATGTGCACGTGTTTGACACCCCTTAATAACTTGAAACCTGTAAGGTATAAGAAATTTGTATTCACACCACTGACTTTGACATGTGAGATAGTTCAGTACAGCAATTTAAATCAAAATCTGAAATGTTAAAATAAAAGAAAAAAAAAAAAACGGAGATGATCTGTCATGGAATAATCCCACTGAAGAAGATAATAGAGCTTACCCTGACCTCATTGCTGGTTGCTAGGTGGCCCCCATAAAAGTTCAAGCTGCAGGTGCTCCAATGCAGGCCCACCACTGGATGGATGGATGTGTCCCTGTGAAAGTCGGGGCAGAGCTCTTCTGAACAAAGCTCTCTGGCTCCCCCTTGTGGGTATGTCTGCATTGCAGTTTATAAAAATGCATACTTGTGTGTATTTACAGTGCATCCGGAAAGTATTCACAGTGCATCACTTTTTCCACATTTTGTTATGTTACAGCCTTATTCCAAAATGGATTAAATTCATTTTTTTCCTCAGAATTCTACACACAACACCCCATAATAACAACGTGAAAAAAGTTTACTTGAGGTTTTTGCAAATTTATTAAAAATAAAAAAACTGAGAAATCACATGTACATAAGTATTCACAGCCTTTGCTCAATACTTTGTCAATGCAACTTTGGCAGCAATTACAGCCTCAAGTCTTGTTGAATATGATGCCACAAACTTGGCACACCTATCTTTGGCCAGTTTCGCCCATTCCTCTTTGCAGCACCTCTCAAGCTCCATCAGGTTGGATGGGAAGCGTCGGTGCACAGCCATTTTAAGATCTCTCCAGAAATGTTCAATTGGATTCAAGTCTGGGCTCTGGCTGGGCCACTCAAGGACATTCACTGAGTTGTCCTGAAGCCACTCCTTTGATATCTTGGCTGTGTGCTTAGGGTCGTTGTCCTGCTGAAAAATGAACCGTCGCCTCAGTCTGAGGTCAAGAGCGCTCTGGAGCAGGTTTTCATCCAGGATGTCTCTGTACATTGCTGCAGTCATCTTTCCCTTTATCCTGACTAGTCTCCCAGTCCCTGCCACTGAAAAACATCACCACAGCATGATGCTGCCACCACCATGCTTCACTGTAGGGATGGTACTGGCCTGGTGATGAGCGGTGCCTGGTTTCCTCCAAACGCGAGTTCAATCTTTGTCTCATCAAACCAGAGAATTTTCTTGCTTATGGTCCGAGAGTTCTTCAGGTGCCTTTTGGCAAACTCCAGGTGGGCTGCCATGTACCTTTTACTAAGGAGTGGCTTCTGTCTGGCCACTGTACCATACAGGCCTGATTGGTGGATTGCTGCAGAGATGGTTGTCCTTCTGGAAGGTTCTCCTCTCTCCACAGAGGACCTCTGGAGCTCTGACAGAGTGACCATCAGGTTCTTGGTCACCTACCTGACTAAGGCCCTCAGTTTAGATGGCTGGCCAGCTCTAGGAAGAGTCCTGGTGGTTTCCAACTTCTTCCACTTACGGATGATGGAGGCCACTCCGCTCATTGGGACCTTCAAAGCAGCAGACATTTTTCTGTAACCTTCCCCAGATTTGTGCCTCGAGACAATCCTGTCTCGGAGGTCTACAGACAATTCCTTTGACTTCATGCTTGGTTTGTGCTCTGACATGAACTGTCAACTGTGGAACCTTATATAGACAGGTGTGTGCCTTTCCAAATCATGTCCAATCAACTGAATTTACCACAAGGTGGACTCCAATGAAGCTGCAGAAACATCTCAAGGATGATCAGGGGAAACAGAATGCACCTGAGCTCGATTTTGAGCTTCATGGCAAAGGCTGTGAATACTTATGTACATGTGCTTTCTCAATTTTTTTATTTTTAATAAATTTGCAAAAACCTCAAGTAAACTTTTTTCACGTTGTCATTATTGGCTGTTGTGTGTAGAATTCTGAGGAAAAAAATGAATTTAATCCATTTTGGAATAAGGCTGTAACATAACAAAATGTAGAAAAAGTGATGCGCTGTGAATACTTTCCGGATGCACTGTAAGTTCAAGCTAACCAACGTGTGCACAGGGTACACTAACATTCTTACTCGTCTTTCTGACTAATAGCAGATCCACAAACGTGACTCAGCATCCAAACAATCAGACAGGTAAAGTCGGGCAACTCCTTCATGGAAACACTACAGATGAAACTACTGGATTTCCATTTTGTAATGTTTTTCAGTAACTCACTAACACTAATTTAACACTAAACTAAGCTCTGTGGCACCTGTTTTTAAATCATGAACCATTTTAAAATCTTAAAAAATGAAATAACTTTAATATATTTTTTAACATTTTATTGAATTTAACAAAATCAAACAACATTCCATACAAGCATGTTAAATTTTACAAAACTATGTTCAAATCAAGTCAACCCCCACCCATGAGAAAGAGAGCTAGGCCAACATAGTAAAACTTGAATAGTAGAAAAGATAAGAAAGTAAATAAATAGAATAATATAACTTAAATATTTTTAAGCATGTTATGTCCAAATTAACTGACAATTGTCGGGAAGCTGGCAATTTAAGATCCGGGCTGAGAATGCTGAAACTACTTAACAATTTATATACTGTATATCTCTCTATTATATTAAAAATACTGGGACGAGACAAGACTTTTTCCAAGAGATTTTTCAAAGTCTCGCAAGACGAGACTTTGGCCATCAGATTTTTTCAAGTCCCGCCCTCCTCTCAACCATATTCAACCATGCACACGGCCCTCTCACCTGTCATTCATGTGAATGCTTTTGACAGACACAGTTCCTGCTCTCTCAGCTCTTATAAATTTTAATGTTTTCCTCACTTTAAGTTCCCAGTTAAAGAAGACGTATTATGTCCAAATCTTATTGAGGAATTTCATCACAAAGGGTTATCAACAGAAGAAATGAGTACACGGGCAATCCTAGCACCAAGAAACGAGGAAGTCAAACGAATTAATGCGAAAATTTTCAATTGGTTACACGGCAAATTGGTTAAATGCGTATCAATAGAGTATGCGAAACAGTTGATGGTGATTGTGTGGAACATGAAAAAGCCAACTTACAATATCCCAAAGAATATCTACAACCGTTAACAACGTTCGGTCTTCACTCATGGGCAGATATACGTTGCGTTGTCACGATGAAAGTCAAAACACAGAATCAAAATTCAATGCGATATTGATGAAAATTTAATTCAAAAAATTGTTTTTACTGAACTTTTACAGTAAAAGTGTAAGTTTAAAAAGTATTGGCATGTTAATTTCAAAGCCAAACAGAATGAAATCGCATAACGCGACAAATAACTCTAACACAACATGAAACATAATTTACTTTGAAATTAAATTATTATATATTTTTTACTATGGTTAATTACTCGCTGTAATGTAAAATAGTTAGTTCTATTAAGCATATGTAACAATTCCCATGAAAATAACAATTTGTTTAAATTCTACATCTGCATCTTCATACATGAGCGACAGAAATGCAAAGTGGCTAGCCCATAGCGCTGGCCCCTAGTCGTGTTAAAGATAAACAATTACAAGCTAAATGTTAGTTTTACTTACCAGTCTGACATGTTCTTATGTAATTAGATGTCTCTGTGAACTGTTCCAGCGGACTCTGGAAAAAAAACACCAAAAACATTTTAACTTTTTATTTGCTCAGCTTTTTTTTGTGTGCAGCCTGTCAGGTTCTCATTTCCATGACGGATACCATCTCGAGTTCATTAGACATAATGGAAAACTACTGTATTTAAGGGGAGCGGGAGCTCCCAGGTGCGGTGCCTGCAGCCGTGCAGTTCCATTTGCTCCCTGTGTGGACTTTGCACGCTCTCCTCCAAACCACAGATAACTGGTGGCACTAACTTACCAAGAGTGTGGGAGTTCTCTGTGGAGGTCCGGCACACCGCCGAGGGTGGGCTCTTGCCTTCAACCCAATATTACTAAGAAGCCTCTGGATCTACAAAGTCTCTGAATGCAAAAGTCATTTAGTAAAAGCGATGCAGATTGAGATCACCATGTCAGCTTAATGGTGCTCTTAATGATCTCATATGAGCGGCACACTGGTGGACGGCCTGCAAAGAGTCTGCAGTACATTTTCTACTTTTATCAAATGCAGAAAAAGAATTGGGGGAAAACAATGAGAAACATTTCATTTATTCTGTCACTCCTTGTTTACCCTGCCTGTTTAATTCATGGATACTAGATAATAATAAATTTGAAAATTCAGTTTAATCAAAATACTAAGAAAAGTACCACTAGTCACCAAAAAGTACCAACAGTAGTCTGTTGGCAGAAGTAAGCCGACATGCCTTATGGCTGCACTAATGAAGCAATGAAACACACTTAAGCATTCACAAACATTATGGTTACCTAAAGTGAGGGACCAAGATGTATAAAAAGTGTTGTCATTTCTTCCGTGGTGTGAATGAAATACTGTATATACAAATCCACTTAAAGTCTGCAATGTGCATGTTAATCATGTCTGAATTGTTTGATGTGTGATTTTACACTGTGGGGCGGAGAGTAAATAAAGGAGTAACGTCTCTTTCCCAGATGTTATGGAGGGCACTGCATAAGGTGCCCCTTTAAATAATATGTCAAGGAGTTACATTTGCCACTTTTCACCACTGGCTCTACCCACATACAGGTCAATGAAGACCACCTGGCCAAAGCACAGTGTTACAGTTACGTGGGGAGCAACAGGCAATCCCAACTCATTGGGGGTCACAAGCACAGTACTGATACTTTGGGTTTACTGCAGAAACATCAGCAAGGGGGTTGAATTCTGGTTGGTTAAGTTTGACATGATTGTAGTGAATGTTGTTTACTTTAAATAATATCAGTAAAATTAAATAAAAAAATAAAGAAACACCAGCAAGTCGATCTTTTAATAACATGGAGATGAAAGGTTGATTTTTATAAACTGAGTGAGATGGAAAATCAAAAGGAAAAATAGGAAGGAATATCAGGACAGAGCCGGGGTTAACCCAGAAATCTTACAAATGAAATCCATGGGAAAAGATGAGCTCCCAGTCAAAACAATTAAAATTTAAAATTAGTGGCATCTTTGGCAAGAAACTGTGGGAGACAACTACACGGATCTGAGGGAGATGCTGCAAAGGTGTCCACAGAAATCCTAGCCTGGCCTGAGTATGGGGTCCTGCGAAGGAGCCTGGCTTAGATTGGCTCACAGACCTTGGGAAAGTGTGGCACATGGCGCTTTCTCTGACCCCAAGTGAACCATGGAAGGTAGAGCCTACGACGTGAAATGTGTAAGCAGTAGATGTTACACAAGGAAGATCGCTGGTACCACATGGACAGAGCTGTGGAAGATACGGTCAGCAGCTGCACAGGTGGGCAACTGAGGAGGGAGAAAGCCTCCAGTAAACCTCATGTGAGAAAGAGAGGGACAGACACAGTGTTTAACAATGAACTAAGCTACCAGAGGCAGCGATAAACACCTCCGACAAATAATACCATAGAAATATCACCCAAAAATGCCATTACAGCATACCACTGGCGAAGGACAGAATAAAATGATATCCAAAAGCACCAAATGCAGAGTTGCAAAAGAGTATTTGTAAATGTTCAGTTTTTGTTCAATGGGAAAAAGTGTTAAATGTTTAGTAGATACAATATACAAATAAGTACGAGAGGATAGGTGGATGTGGCGGGGGGGGGGAGGGGTGACATGGTGGGCTTCAGAGGGTGTTGGTCATAAAGTCTTATTTATTATTTGCATGTTCTTCTCTTCAAGCCTGCACTTGCCACACGTATACAGGAACATCGCAATGCACTCAGAAGAAAGGACCCTCCTGTCTCTGATTACACAAACACAAGTTCGACCAGACGCACATTTAAATGGGACTCAGTGTAAGTAAAATTCAGGGCTAAAACTAACGTTGCCAGAGAGCTGGCTGAATCGTGGCTATCCAATGAAAACACCATTAATAGACATATGGAGATGAGCTCAGCATATGCAGACTTGAAAAGAAGAACATGGAAATAATAAGTAAGACTTTATGACCAGCACCCCGTACCACCTATCCTCCCCTCCTTATTTGCTATATATTGCTTTGGGTTCCTGTAAGTCTAATCATTTTCCTCTCTTGATGAAAAATCCCTTTGTGGATTTCCAGCTACAAATATTCAAACCATACCACAGACCTTCACCTCCATGCAGTATGCAACTGACGTGATTCTTGATAATGATGATAACTACTCCAAGAATAGCAAAATGTGCCATACTAATCCTTTAAATCCTTTAATGGGCTCTGGCTTCAAGGACTAAAGCAGAGATAAAAAGTTCAGGCTGCACTTGCACAAAATGTTATGTTGAGAACACCGCAAACAGGAAACGGGTGAGTGGACCCAGATACGAAGGAAAATTGATAACCTCAAAAAGAAATACTTTTCAAGATAAGAAATTGTAATGAGCATAATTGTAAGTAAGAAAACCAAACTATGTTTGTTGGTAGTATTTCAAAAGTGTGTTAGTCTACAAAAAATTATGCACAACAACACCATCTGCTGGAAGGCAAAAGGAAGTGTTCCACCTGCACTAAATGCCAAAGATGTCACTGGTCAAAATTCAAAAACCAAAACCAAAAAGACTCAAAATGAAACTGCAAGAGAACCAGAAGAGTCTTTCCATTCAAACAAAGTGCACAAAATTAGAGTACGTGTTTCACTCTTAAAAAAAGATGGTCACACTTCCGTGTTGTAAAACTCTGGGATGTGCACACACAATGGGTACATCCATCATGGTCAGTGAAGTCACCTGCATAAATATGGTAGTGGCATGCTCAGCATCCCACCATAGATAAAACTGTCAAAGAATTCCTGCTATAGTTAGTGTCTTGAAAAAGATTCCAAAAAGCTCATCTGCAGTTATCATTTCAGTTTTGATTTTTCCCTTGATCCTTTAAACCTGGACATTTTGGTTTTGACCTCTGGACAACTTTGACAGTTTTTCTGCCTTTCTTTTTATTGATCATCTCCTGATCCTTTTTTTCTTTGCAGTAACAAAAGTTTTTCATCTTGTCCTTCATGCCCTCAAAATTCCATGGGATCCTGAACATCACCATAGTTTATATGGAAGGTAGAGAAACATAATGGAGTCTTCAGATTGTAGTGTAACAGATCTAGGAAAAAAGAGGTTTGATTGCCAGGTGCTTTTTGACAATACATCACAACTGCCTGTTGGAGCCAATGCTGTGCCATACCAGACTGTGATTGAAGACGCTTTCGATTGTGGCTCTGTAAATGTAGGCCAATATTGACTGGATGGTATGATGTTTTTGCAGCTTTCAGAGGAGGTACAGTCTCTGCTGTGCTTTCTGGGTTAAACAAATTGAATGAGTGTCTTCTGGTTCAGTGCGTTTAAGACTTCAGCTCTGAGGAACTTAAATGTCTTTGAACGATTGTTTCCACTGTTTCAACTGTGTGAAGCTCATGAATGTTTTCAGTAGACCACCATACTAGATGGTCTGTCTCACTCCTAAACACTTCCTCGTCATCCATAACAAGACCAATAGCTGTTGTATCATCAGCAAAACTGAGTAATTTGACTGATGTGTCTACAGTGGTGCAGTCGCTAGTGTACATACAATAAAAGAGGAGACGTAAGGGCTCGTCCATGCAGAGGTGCCAGGGTGTCTGTGAACCCTCTAGAATTTCCTGAATTTCCACATAAATCTGACCTAATGTGTGTTCAGATCTTCCTCTAAGTTGTAAAAAGAGAACACATTGAAACAAATAGCACACAACCTGTTGTACTTTTTGTTAATTTATGTATTATGTCTGTGTCCTAAAAAGTATGTGAACCTCTAGGAGAATCTGTTAAAAAGTTGATTAGTCAGGAGTGTCACTCAAAAAAATATAAACCCAAGTCTTCCCGAGTCTACCAATTACGAATCTCTAGTCTTCATCATGTAGTTTAGTTAACAGATCTCAGGCCACAATTAAAGAAGATGTCTGAAGACCCTGGAAAAAGTGTTGTTGATGCTCATTAGGCAAAAAGAGGTTTTTTCTAAAAAATGTAAATTATAATACATTTTTGTGCTTATTTATGGTAGTAAAGGACATAAATGATTAATTTTATAGATACAAAAGAAATTCAACAAAACGTTAAGCACAAAACGATAAACACAACATAGTCCAGTTTCGGAGATGCAGATGTTGGTTGTTTAGTTATGAAATGAAACCCTCTTCAAACAGCCTCCTGAAAGTTATGAAAAGTTTTATCCTACCGTGATGCTGATGTAAGCGAAGATTTATGGAAGTTGGGAGCACTCCCTGGTGAATACGTTTTCCACCCCAGATGAATTCAAATGAACAAGCGGGCACAAGACAAGAACATAAGTCCAGAGAAAACTGTAATCCGATGGGAGTAATGTAATCCAATTGTGCAGTGAGGTGTTGAAACAAAAAGTGCAATCCTGCCAGCTCTTACGGCTCACTTGTAAAGCTAATGCACTTATTTTTCACCTAGCAGACCTTGTGGCAACCGCAAAACTGCCCAATGATGCAGAACTCCCAGGACTGCTGGGATTTGAAGTCCACTTAATTGCAGCGTTTACAGCATCATCTGTGGATTTCTGCAAAAGGTTGTAAAATTTACAAAACAATTTCTGAATTGTAAACCTGTGAATTACAAGAGTTGACATGCAAATAATCTTATTTAAATTCCGGTTTTGCATTATGAAGTGAGTTAAAAAATTAAAGTTATATTTGGTTACTTTCTTGACTTTTTTATTTATGCAATACTCCTGACAGAGATAACACATGGCTGTGCCATTGCACTTGTGATGTCACGGGGCATTACTTAAAAATACGGTGGTGTTTGTATGTTTGCATCTTCAAATTATCCCTCGATGGATGCAAAAACGCTTCCTTATTAGAGCCAGTTACTTTATTTTCAAGCACACACAAGTGTTAGGTTTTGGTATTCTGGTGTTGATCTCTCTTCAGTATTTTATTTTTTAACTTCAGTTTCGTTTTGCCCTTTTTTGATTCTGTTGCTCGATCAATTTTGACTTCTTGATATTTTGACCTTCACTAGCCTTTTGGCTCTTGATTTTTGCTTTGTGCCCTTCCCCACCATAACCTATTATCAATAGGGGAGGAGCGAAAGCTTTAGAATTGTCAGAAATTTTGATCTCTGATTTTCGATGGATCTCAACATTTTAGGGTCCCCTGATACTGAACACATCGATATCTTGATGACAGGTGTGTGTGTCTGTGTGTCACAGTTTTTGAGGACGGTCTAGAGCTAAAACGGCTGGACAGAATAAAACCAAACTCGAAACCTAAGTATTTTATGAGATGACAATGTGCTGATTCATTTTTGAGCCAAATCGTGCATGAGAAAGAGGCACTCTAGAGGAACCCTCAAATATCATAATTCTGCAATTAATTATGAATTCTTCTCGTCAACTGCCTTTGTAATGACTTATTTTATGATCAGAAAGATCATCATCAGGGCGCTAAATAATTACTGAAATGTTATAGAATAGCTCAGGTAACTTGGTTCCTGGGGCACAAAGTCTACTGACGCTCATGTCCAAATTTTTTTTACATACTAATCATGTCCATGTTTCTTCTCACTATAATTCTTAACACTGTGTGTTATAACACATTGCTACTCAAGCAGGACACACCAGTTGCTGAAAGCAAAGATTTGCATACTTTTTCTGACAGATAAAGTTTGATCATTTTGATCCATACTTGAATGAATAAGTATAACATTTTGTTTTTTTCTCTTTGTTGAATTGTGCTCTTTATATCTATATATTATCTATATATTTATATCTCTCGGTCCTTGGTTCTTGAGGCTGATCTTCCAATTAGCTGTGAACCACCCAGTCTCACTGAGCTTGCACAGGTGGTGAACCAGCTGAGGGGAAGGAAGGCTGCAGGGATCTGCAATATCCGGGGTGAACTTCTCCAGGCTGGTGGTAAGGCTATCCTCCTAGCACTGCAAGCAATCTTTGCTTCCACTTAGGAGACTGGCATCATCTCAACTGACTGGAAAACGGCACTTGTTGTCCCTATCTAGAAAGGGGTGATAGCCTGGATTGCCGCAACTACAGGGGGATAACACTGCTCTCGGTGCTGGGTAACGTCCTTGCAAGGGTCGTCCTCAATAGGATTCGTGATCACTTGCTCACCTACCACTGACTTGCTCATCGACCAGATTCTGGCACCGAGGGTTCTTATGGAGCGCAAACGTGAATATTGGCAGTTTCTTTGCAGGCTTTGTTGATTTTCATAAAGCGTTCAACTCAGTTTATCAAGCTGCCCTGTGGGACATCCTGAGGGTTTGCAGGATCCCCTCAAGGTTGTGGAATATCATGGCCAGCTTGTACACTGGTACTGTGAGTATTGTGCAGAGTGGAGACAGAACCTCTGTGTTTTTCCCAGTTGATTATGGGGTTCATCAGGGGTATGTTCTGCTCCTACTCTGTTCAATGCTTGCATGGACTGGGTGTTGGGCAAGGTCGTGGGGTCCAGAGGCCGTGGGGCATCTGTTGGTGAAGAAAGAATCATTGATCTTGACTTTGCTGACAATGCTGTGATCTTCACCGAGTCAATGGAGGCTCTGATCAGGGCTCTCGAGAGACTGAGTGAGGAGTCAGAGTGTCTGGGCTTGCAAGCGTCCTGATAAAAACCAAGATCCAGGCCTTTAATGACCTCTTAGGCACAGCCATCAGTAGTGTGTTTGTCTGCGGAGAAAATGTTGACCTTGTCGAGAGGTTTACTTACCTCAGCAGTGACATGTTCTTTATATCTATTTGTATGACTTACATGCAGACCTAATTGCATATTAAATCAAATTTACACAGAAATACAAAAAATTCTAAAAGCTTCACAAACTTTCTAGCGCCATTGTATAAACTCCTTGCTGTTTGACAAAGAAGTTAAGAGATATTTGAAATGAAGAGATTTCCAGGACCATTCTATTAAAGGGAGACCTGAAATCCATGAACAGATTCCTTACCAGGGCCAACCAGATGATACACCGATGCCAAAGAAGCTGCTGAAGGCAAACAGACCTGGGGTCCCCGTTCAAAATTCCATTTATGTGCTGTTGTGTGGATGCCTGGAAAAAATTAAGGCGTGAAAATGAACAGCCTGTAATCACTAAGGCACAGTAAAACAAACCTCTGATGCTTCCTTTGGGTGCTCATCTGCTCTCTCCATCTCTATTTAATGGTTGCCTCGGACATCAGTCTGCATTTGTCCTACCCATGGGCCTTTTATGGGTGCACAAAAGGAGCCAGGTCAAGCTCAGTTGCGGGGGTCCTCCTGCTGGTCAGTGACACCATTGTCTTGCAGACAACTGACACATTTGTTAATTGTCTGGTGTGAGGCTTTGGACCCGTGTTCCTGCTATTTCCATTCACTTTACAAATGGCCCTATGGTCACATTACTGACACTGCATTGCCATTTCTATTTTCACTTTTAACTATTCCTCTGATCACTGGAATTATTTTCCATATACAGTACAGCTCCTCCTTGTTGAATAATTACTTTACATTTTTGGCATAAAATCATTTTACAGTATGTAGTACAGTTGCAAATCTCCTCAAGTTGATGCTAACGGTCCTTCTAATGGTCTTGCTCATTAAGAATATTAAACCAAGACTGGCTTCCCCTCTCTTATAATACGATTTACTGTACAAACACCTATTGATTTCAGCAGTGAATTCCTGTTCTTATATTCTATTATTTATTATGCTTTCCTCGGTTTATCCTTGACTATTTAAAGTTGCTCAATACCATCACCATTACACAGTTGTCTGATGCATGCCATGGTTAGTTATGTCCTTACACTTATTTACCTATGATGGACTGGCTGCCCCACAGAATTGATTTCTAACTTAAGCCTGGTGCCCCAGATGCCATCTCCCAGAATTGTATTAAACATGTTTGAAAATGTTGTGTACATTTATTAATAGATGTCATAACTTCTAAAAAGACATGGTCCCTGATCATATGTGGTGCTAGTTAAACGTTTGCGTTTCAAACAGAACATATTTATTAAAAAAAAACAAAAAAAAAAAAAAAACATTATTTTTTTCTTACTGTGGTCACTCATAAAAAGGAATCAAAAGGAAAAGGAACTCATTGAAGGCATAATGGTACAGGGGATGTGGTTGAGGAGGGTCCGACTCAAAGGTCAACTTCAAGTCATCAGCTAATTATTTTTAATAACTCTGATTACTTTAAGGCCTTAAGTAAAGACAGCACAGCTTAGTTAAGCACTTTGGTCGAAAACTGGGCTAAAGAATAACATCAAATTGTCGTAAGAGGCAGACAAAGTGTCCTAGAGATGCAGTTCCTGGTACTTTCATCAATTCAAATTGCATTGATTTCTTTTCCATTAAGGCTAGCGTATAGCTGTGGCTTTAAAGTTTATGTATTATGTATTACCCAAATGCATGGGAATGGAAAATGGAACAGCCTATTGATTGCAGAGGCCAAAATATTTCAACAAATATAACACAATAGAGATGAATGCCTTTTAACATTTAAATGTACTTGGAAATCCAAAAAAAATCCAACCTGCAATTAAACATTTCTAAGAGTCCCGTTTAGCCAAATATGTCACTTAAAACATTTATGAAATAATCCTTAGGCTGATTTGTGTATTGTACTGCTTTGTTAACAGATATTTATGTGTGAATTAGAACAAGCAACTCTTCCAAGCTTCTGCTCAATTTTTTTTCCTGAAAGCAGAGCAGCTTAAATTATTGATTGAAACACAACTATTAATAGAACATCATCATAAGAGCAGAAGATTCTGTGCTATTCTGAATTTTTTTAAATTGAGGATGTATTTTTAAACATACACACAGTATACATATATTATATATATACACATACAGTGTATATATATATATATATATATATATATATATATATATATATATATATATATATATATATAAATATATGTACATACACATATATAGTGATGGACAGCTGGGGCCCTCCATAATGGAAGGACCATGGGAGCCACTCCACCCCTGATTCCCAGAGGATATCATGGAAATTGGAATTCTCTAACTCATCCCTGTTGGGTGCCAAGGGTACAGCCAGAGGGCGCTACAAGGACTGAGGAGCCCTACTTCATGGGGCTCAGACCTTACCCAGAAGTGCTCCTGGGCCAGGGATTGCAAAGCAGGAACCAGTGGACTCTCCTCCAACAGTCAGGAGAAAGAGGGATGAAGCAGAGGAGGAGTAGAGGCGGAAAGACAATGAGAAGGAGACAAAGAAGAGAAAGTGCTTTATTGTTGTGGCTGGTGCTTTTGTACTATGCTTGGTGCTGAACTGGAGGAAAACTATTTGGGAAGCGTTTCCCACTGAATAAAAGCCTGTGTGTTGCAGAGGATTGTGCCTGGTGTTTATTTGTGTTGGGTCTGGGCACCTCCTGCTGGCCACAATATATATATATATATATATATATATATATATATATATATATATACATACAGAATGAGAGAAAGAGAGAATATATTATATGAGTGATACATAATGAACTACGTTCCAAATAAATTCTAGATATCCATTTGAGGATTTCAGAAGGGTAGCTGTGACCTCGCTCAAGGTGTCTACAGCTGGACCACCTATACCTGGTGGAAATGCCTTTCTCAAAATTGGCAGTACAGGAAACACCTGCAGGAGTTGGGTCTTCATCTTCTATGGCAGTAGTGGTAGTATTAGAGACGCCTGGAAGTGACAAGAAAGGAATGGTGAAGAAGATCTGCTCAGATATGCTGAAACTAGTAGATACTGTTTGGGGTCATTTACATTCAAATGGCACTTTAATAATGTCCAGAACACTGTACACTGGAAAGTACCGTTGGATTGGTGGGGTTTAGTATTACAGTTATTGAACAGTGAAACCAAAGATTCAGGAAGAGCACTGACATAGTGGACCCACTCTCACTCTCTTTTTTTCTTCTTCTACGGAGATGTGAAGTTTTGCATGAATGTGACAATCCAATGTAAACATTTTGTGAGACTGGAGGAGACATACGACCAAGCATGATACAAAGACAGTATTTTCTGGCAGGTTATCATGAGGTCAAAGTTTAAAGACAAATGTTGCTTGTCATTTGGTCCCCATGTTTCTCAAGATTCTATCTGTGTTATTAGTGCTGAAACCGTGTAGTCTGAAAAGGGGATTCCACTTAACGTCTTATCTCTCTATGAGTTTTGGCTTTCTTGGACATTATATCAAGAAGCAGCCAAGATTTAGAGAGCATCCAGTTTAAGGACTCAAGAGTTGTCCCACTGCAGAGTGGCAATGATGTGTTCCTATTAGCCTCCTCTGACATTTAACTCTGAAGTCACAAGACAGGGTGGTGACTAAGCAAAGTGGAGCAATTTAATAGATGGAGGTCTAGTGGGGCTAAAGCCAGTCATCATATTGATCAATGGATCATTGTAGTGGCAACAATACTGCAGGTGCTGCACTTGACATCAGCAGTGAAGATGGAGCAAGGTCCATAGGCAAATGGCTTGATTTACTGGTAAGTGTGGTACAGTAGCAGATCACCAGTACATTCCCAATCTTAATGATGGTCACAAGATTCAGATAGTAACAAAAACAAATTGTAAGTAAAAGTAGACATGGCTAAAAGATCCATCAGAGGATCAACAAACTGGGAAGGTCAACAGGGTAGAGACACAGCATTTTCCAATAAACGGGATGCAGTTGAGATGTTTCGGATGCTCAGTGAGGTTACCCCAGACTCATCTCCAACAAACCCTGTTAGGATGTGATGCAGGACATAAAGCAGGACTGATTTGCTCAGTAAGCCTGAAAGAAGTGGGAGACTAGATATATCTGATGGAGAAAAGAAAATCTGCTGTGCCTCATTCTGCCTCTTTCAACAATCACCATCATCGAATGTGAAAACTGAATGAATCATCATAATTATACACTTTAAAACCATCTGAAGAAAACTAAACAACAACAAAAAAAAAAACAATTGTCCTTAAACAATGTAAAAACATTTCACACATACAATGCCCTGCATGATGTTTGGGACAAAGACACATTTCTACTTGATTTACTCTTTGCCTCCACAGTTTAAAATTACAATCAAACAATTCAGATGTGACTAAACTGCACAATTCCCATTTCCACTTAAGTGTATTTTAATTTCGTCTCACAATGTAGAAATCACAACACCTTTAATACTTCATGGTCCCCTCATTTCAGGACACCACAATGTTTGGTACAATTGGCTTCAGAGGTGTTTGTGATTCATTGCTTCTAAGATACCTCGGCTTCCTTCTACTCTTTTTAATCTGAAGTTTGTTCAACATGAGGACAAGAGCTGTGCCAGTGAAAGTCAAAGAAGCCATTATGAGGCTGAAAAACAAGAATACAATCATTAGAGACATTAGTAAAACCACAGAATTACCTAAATCAACTTTCTGGAATATCATTAAGAAGAAACAACACACTGGTTGCTCAGTAATCACAAAGGTACAGATAGGACAAGGAAGACTTCCACTGCTGGTGGCAGAAGAGTCCTCACTATGGTAAAGAAAAAGCCCCAAACGCCTGTGCGACAGGTCAGCAACAGTCTTCAGGAGGCAGATGTGGATGTGTCAGAGACTACTGTCTGTAGAAGACTTCATGAACAGAACTACAAAAGCCACTCTGCAAGATGCAAACCACTACTTAGTCACAAAATCAGGATGGCCAGATCAGTTTGTGAAAAAGGACTTAAAAGAGACTGCAGAATTCTGGAAAAAGGTCTTTTGCACCTGTATCACAGTGATGGCAAGAGCAAAGTGTGGAGATGAAAAGAAATGGCCCAAGATCCAAAGCATATCACCGCATCTGTTAAACATGGTGGTGAGGGTGTTATGGCTTAGGCGTGTATGGCTGCCACATGTACTGGCACACTTATCTACACTGATGATGGAACTGCTGACGGCAGTCGCACAATAAATTCTAAAGTGTATAGAAACATCTAATCTAAGTTCCAATAAATGCCTCCAAACTCACTGGAATGCGCTTCATCTTACAAAAAGATAATGATCTCAAACATACTGCTGAGACAACACAGGAGTTCTTCAAAGATAAAAAAATGAAATACGCTTCAATGGCCAAGCCAGTCACCCAATTTAAATCAAATTGAGAATGCCTTCCAAATTCTGAAGAGAAAACGTAAGATGACCAGCCCGCAAAAACAAGCAGGAGCTGAAGATCGCTGCATTACAGGCTTGGCAGAGCATCACAAGAGAAGTTGCTCAGCACCTGGGGATGTCCATGAATCACAGACTTCAAGTAGTCATCGCATGTAAGGGATATGCAGAAAAGTACTAAATATGACTGATTTAATATACCTGCCATTGCTATGTTCCAAACATTATGGGGCACGGGGGGACCATGTATACAAAAAGTGTTGTCATTTGTACGTGGCACCGCTGTGGTAGTGCTGCTGCTTTGCAGTAAGGAGACTGTGGAAGATTGTGGGTTCGCTTCCCGGTTCCTCCCTGTGTGGATAGCGCTTTGAGTACTAAGAAAAGTGCTATATAAATGTAATGAATTATCATTATTATTATTATTATTATTATGGTGAGACTGAAATATATGTAAATACCCTTAAATGTGGAGCAGAGGGGTAAATCAATGAAAACAAGTCTTTGTCCCTAACATTATGGACATGAAGACAAACAGTGGTTACGGCGACAGGGCACTGGAGTGTAGCCAAGGAAAGAACCACCGCTGTTAAGGGGAAGTGGACCATCACTGCGGGGGTAACAGCGGCCCGCAGGGACAGAAACTGAACCAGGTCACAAGAGCTTTGAGACCACCTTTATTGAAATATCATTCATTTTGCTAAACTCAACTTTAAAATTGTTCAACTTTACTGAGAATGTGTGCAACATTTTAGAAATGTCATGTATTTCTACAAATAAGACTTTTTTTTTTTTTTTTACAAAAGACATTGTTATAAGCACATTCAGATAACCTCTAATGGGGTTATCCTACAAACTGCTTTCTAATTATATTAATATTTCAGCTGATGTGCAGTGGTTCTTTAGCCCAATCAGGTCAAATGATGCTGATTCAACATACTGTACAGGTCAGTTTTAGAACGGCTGCCATTAAATTATTAACAAAACAAAAATTCAGAAGGATAATAAATCCATTCTCTCTATAAAAAAGGGTCTAATCTGCTGTTAAAGATGTCTGTTTAATCCAGCTCAAGGGATGGTGGCATTGTAAATCCAGGGATTTATGGTCTGTGGTGCTGCCAGTGTCGCATTCTCCTATATTCTCTGTAATTACAAACTCTTATTAAATTTAAAATTTGAAAAGGAACAGACCTGATAATTAGCACATACAAAGCAGAAAAGGCCTTACATGAAAGCATATATAAAGGAGCACATTATAATATTAAGCTTAGCAGACCTTATTTGACTTTATGGGTAGAATTTCCAAATTATAGTACTTGGACCCCAGTTTAGCATCTTACTGTATAAAGTCAGCAAATTCTAACTCAGATTTTGGCCCCACATGTCAACAGCATATGCTGAGATAGCTGGTTCTTTAATTCATAAAGAAAAAGAAACGAGGAAGTGCGTAAAATAACATGGATCAGGTGTTTTGTGGAAAAATTTGTCAAAAGTAAGATGATATGGTTTGGGTATGTCATACACAGTAGGAAGGATGATAGAAAAAGCATGGCAGCTGCTGGTGGTAGGAAGAAGATCAGAAGAAGGTAAAGGCTTAGGTAGAGACTTGTGGCAAAAGTTATGAAAGTGCTGGGTGTGTGGGGAGAGAATGCAGCAGACGTGCATAAATGACAAAGACAGATGTCAGATGGGTGTGTTCTGCCAGAATGTGAGAGGCAGAAAATTATTTAAAAAGGGAACAGAACATAAAATGTGAACCAGAAAACAGGCAACGATTCATAACCAGGAAGACACACACTCTTGTTTTCAAGCTACAAATCAGTATGCTACACCTTATTCAAAAATGACTTTTACCAGGTCCCCAACTCCGGTCCTGGAGGGCCCCAGTGGCTGCAGGTTTTCATTCTAACACTTTTCTTAATTAGTAACCTGTTTTTGCTGCTAATTAACTTATTTTGAATTAATGTTAATTGACTTGCATTTTTAAGATTTGTTCCCCTGAATTTCTTCATCATTCCTCTGAACTGCTTCATTTCTTTCTTTAAATGGCACCCCAACAGAATTGAAATGTGAAGTGAAGGAGCCAACAGAAGACCAATTAAGACAGGGCCTCAAACTCCAACCAATTTCACTTCAACCAGTTGCTTAATTAGGCACTGATTCTTCTTGTTAATTAAACTCATTCTTTAATTTCATGGCTTGCTGCTGCTCTCATTGTGCAATAACAGACATTTCTGAAATTGTTGATTTTCCCTTTTCTAAGAGCACTCTTAAAATGTTTTTGTTCATTTTGTATCTCATTTCTGTTTGGCAGCTATTTAAGGAAAAAGAAACAATTAAAGGGTCTGATTCTTCGAGAGCAAGTCGATTAAAATTAATTCAAAAGAAGTTAATTAGGAGCAAAAACAGGTCACTAATTAAGAAAATGGGTTAGAATGAAAACCTGCAGTTTTGGTGTTTGCACACCCTGAAATGGACAGACATCCCATGTATATTGCCTGCCTTTGGGTTTGTAAAATGACAGCAGACACCTTTCTTATTTTCAGTTACCATCCTCTGATAGTGTTTCATCCTGCAACAGATGTGAAATATTATTTAAGTAATGTACATAAGGCACAAACTGTTGATTTAAATAGTGAAATTTGTTTTATTAAGTGTTTTAAATACATTAATTATTCCAAAAGAACAGTATACATTCATTTGCGTGCAAGCCCTGTCGTGACATTGAACTAGGACAGCTTTAAGAAACACATACAAAACAGACCACAGGTCTAACAAGGCCAGCAGATTCATGTGAACGTTTCATTTTGTAATTTTCCAAAGTACCCTTCTGGATGCTGACCTTTAAAGACGGACACAGCATGCCAGTGATGATCACTACACCGTGTGATCTTTACATCTCCTCATGATGCCTGGCCACACATTTACAGCTTTTGAGAACTTTTGATTTTTACTTTTTTCTTTAGTTGGTTTAAGGTAGAGTCTTGCTCATCAGAAACAGAATAAATGCTTTTATGTAATTTTGAAAACCAATATTTTTAAACTAGGTGTTTTGGAAAAAAAAAAGCCTCACTGCAGTACTTCGTAAGTTACTTAAAATAAATATATATATATAACCACAAACTTCTGCCTATAGGTCAAAGAAGGTGATGGACTTGGTGTACTTCCTTGTTATTAGAGGATGCCTAATTTAAAGACAGACTTCTTATGTCACTTAAACGTTTCCCTTTAGATGGCTTGTGATTATTTATGAAGAATAATGAAAAGCCTTCATAACCTGAAATGTGTTTACTGAATTAAAATTCTCAGATCTCAAATTTTTCTTTTTTATGGAAAACAGTCTGTGGCTTACATTGTGTGTCTGAAACAGGCTGACAAAGAAAAAAATTCCTCTGCACATCTCTATGGCAGCTAGCATCAACTATTTTGCTCCTTTTCAAAAGCATATTTCTCTGACTTGGGATTTGTTTCCTGCCTTGCACCCTGTGTTGGCTGGGATTGGCTCCAGCAGACCCCTGTGACCCTGTAGTTAGGATATAGCAGGTTGGATAATGGATGGATATTTCTCTGAGTGAAGAACACACACGTTCTTGAGGTTCTGAACAAAATATTCAGTCCAAAACTGTAAGCTATTTTAAAATAAAAGTAATACATATTACAAAAACTTAATTAAATTACAGTTTCAGCAGTGTTTGAAAAGAGTCTTCACTGTACATAGTGCCTTTTAATAGTGAACATCATTTCGCAAGCTCAACTATTTCATTTTGCTACAACCAAAACAGCGTGCAGTATATTAATTTTCCTACTACTATGGACAGTCAACTGCTTAGTAATGAATGTCACAGCAGATGTTCCATTTTCAGCATTCAAATAGTACTTGTAATGGTATAAAGGTTAAACAAGAGTTCAATTCAATATATAAACATGTATATCTTTCAAGAATCACGATAATTTAAATTTAAAGAAAGAAAGAAAATGGTCAGTGGAAAAAACTAACTTGACTTCGGCCTCCGATATTAAAAAGTTGAACTCTTGTAGTGTTCTCACCGCTAATTTTTTCCTGCATTTTTGTTCATCATCATCTTTTTTGTAATCTTCACTGAGAACTAATTGGCAGAGAGAACTCAACTTGGATGAAATCAGCCATTTTAGCGTGAGTACTGAAGTAACATAAATATATTGTGTCTCAGATTACTATGAATTGTTATTTACAGTTTAATAGATAAAGTATTTATTTTTTAAATAACATTCACTATTGGTAGTGAATATGTACTTAGTCCAATAATTCTCAGGTTTAGTCCTGGGTGCCCCCTGCATCTGCAGATTTTTGTTTCAACTAATATCACAATCTGTAAGTCATTTTTAGCTCTAATGGGATTCATTGTTTAATTTGCTGAAATTTCTTCCATTATTTGGAATTCAGAAATGTGTAGTAGTATGAAGCCCAAATTGATAATAAAGAAATGTTTGTATTTCTTCATATCTTTAAAAGTACAGTATTGTGAGACTTGCATGTATAAGAAATATTTGCATTTATGCCACTGTTTTTTTCTTTTTCATTTTCTTTTTAGTTCACATCTTTCTTAGGAGTTGGCCCTTTTAATTATATCCAAATACTGACAATTAATGATGAGCAGTGCAGTGCAAACAACACTGAATGCTAAAAGGCAGCTATTTCAACATTACAAACATGTGTGACTATTACTGGCTGAATATTCAGAACATTAAAAATAAAAAGGAATTAATTCTTAACACATCTTACACACATATATTCTTGCCTCATTCAGTAAAGATTTAGCATAAAAAGTCTGTAATGTGTGGACTGATACAAAAAATGCACAATCAGGGAAATAACAGCTTGCCTAATTAAGGCAGGAGTCAAAATAAAGAAAGAAATTGGTTAGGACGAAAACCTGCAGCCACAGGGCACCCCTGGGAGTGAAACCGAGACCCACTGACTAATAATACGCAATTATACTGTAAATAGTGGGTTGAGAGAGCATAATTACTAAGTATGTACATTGCCATTACTGGAACATGAAGAATGGCCCATGTGCACTTTACTCTGCATAATGTAATGATAAACTCTAAGTTACTATGAAAGTACCGTATGCTGTAATTTTAGAGATTGGAAGAATTGTTAATGTGTACAGCATTAACCTGGGTTAACAGTAAGTACTTTGTGAAAATTCATAATTTCATGGTAGTTACATAATAATTATTTTATGTCAATCCTGTGTAAGTCCAAAGTAATTATGGACACCTAACCTTAATCCCAGTGTACTTGCTTATATCACTACTCTGGATCTGTGGTAAGTACATCATAGTGATATCTAACTATACTACTGCTACTGTACACAGGCAATTCAAAATATAGTTACTATACAAAGACACTGTAATTACGAATATTGGACTCTACATGTGTAATGACCCCTACTGTTAGTTTGGGTATACAGTAAGTACACTGTAAGAATGCATAGTCACGCTGTGGTTACCCAGGTACTTACAGGGTGCTCAGTATTTCCATGAACGTAAATTATGAATACCTAAAATAGATAGACAGATACTTTATTAATCCCAAGGGGAAATTCATGTTCCATGTGTCCTTAGCCATTCTGCTATTCTGGTTGAAACAATGCATACTTACACTCTAGTTATTACATTAATCTCAAAGATAGTTTGAGATGAATTATCATGCAGTAAGTATGGAAATCCAAACTAAACTGTGACCAAGATTTGTTCATGCTTGAAATTTTTTTTTTGATTTATTGCAAGTTGGGCTTTACAGTCTGGCTTTATCAAGACTTTATACTTAATCCAAATTTTAAAATACATTATCCAAAGTCTTTTGGAACCTATAACCTGCAACTACCATAATCATAATTAAGGGCTAATTTGTTTCTTGTAATATGACCTCCCGCTCATTAACAGACAAGGCTGATGGAGCATTGTCTGCCAAGCAACAGAAAGGGATAAAGTACAATAACACCAAAGATATAATGCAGTAATATGAAATATCTACATTTTCTTGTGCATCTATAAATAAATTAATCATTGCATTTACATCAATCTGTATCACTGAAAGGTTTGGTTATGCTGGTATATTAGTGTTGTTTTTTAATTCATTATGAGCCCTACCTTATATTATACTGACTTCTTTGGTCAATATATTGAATGTTTAATGACTTTGTTTTAATAATTTGCTAATAAATGTGCAAAGAATAAAAAACAACACTTTTGACAATATTTACTTCTAAGTTAATATCATATGATTATTGTGCAATGTCTTCTTTATCTTGTACCATATCTTATGATGTAATGCTGTGACTGCTGCAACATAAAAGACACTTAACTAAAATTGATTTAAGAGCATCTCACATTTCTAGTTGACTCATCTTTTGCAAACAGAAATAATGACAAATATTACTGAGGTGAATATTACTGACATCTGTAGTAGCAAAAGCTGGCTTTAAGCATGACCTATAGTTGAAAAGACAAGCATCAGACATGTTACATGCAGGACAGGATATAATTTTAAGGCACTGGTGTTTTACTCAATACAACAGAGTGGGTTAGACAATATTTAAATACTTTGAGGTTCTTACAGAGATTGAAACAAGCATACCGGCAATCTTTTTATCTAAATACAATCATAGTTCCCTCACAATTCGACACTGAGGTAATGAAAGCAGATTTACAGTTCATGTTTCACTTATTCTTTTAGCACTGTTTAAGGTACACATAATTCTAAGAATTGCCTTTTTGATTCTGATTATAAATTAATGTTTAAACCAAAACTCTCTTATTCTCCTCTTTTCAGCATTTACATTTTCATTGTTAAATTTTTTAATTTTATGAGCTAAATGTTTTCCAAAGAATTCTGAGGAAATAAAAGTGTGAGTTTGGTTAAAATATTTTGCAACACGTGAACCCCAGAACATCAGACATTGGAAAATGTTTTACAATCTGATTTTGTCATTTACTTGTTGCGACATTCTAATTTATGAAAATATGATTTACCTTATGTACAAAGTCTTCTGAGCAATTATGTGAACAGCACTTTTGACAGATTTTTAAACAAACATTTTTTTTATGGACATAATATAAAAAATAAATCAAGCATCCCCACAAATCTTTCACTTCACTTCAGGTGCCATCCTCCCTCATAATGTTACTCTCTGCTGTTAGCAGTATATTGTTTCTGTCCGAGAAGAAGGACAGCAATATACATTTGTTCAAAATGGCAAAAAACGAACCACTTAATTATTTTCAGGTGGTCTTTTTGAGGTGCATGTAAAATATATATTGAACAAGCAAACTATCACTTTAAAATTGAATCTTTGTTTAAACATATTACGCTTATGTTCCAGGAGGCAGCAGCACCTTAACTATAGGAAGATTTCACATGAACAGAGGTGTAATGCAGCAAAACAACAGTGTAAAATACAACTTCTGTACCCTAGAACCCCCATACCTGAATCTTCATCTAAGAACGAGTCAGTTTTTTTAGCCACACATGAAACCAGTCAGGTTTACACACTCATGCTGTTCATTAATCAATATACAGTATAAAGGCTAGGACTGGAATTTAGTGCTATTCAGAACATTGTTGTTCCAGTAGACTGCTATTTTCAAAAATGAATAAAATCAATTTGAAACATTCAGGGTACAGTTTTAGAATAGGAAAAAGCTACTTGTTGCTCCAGTAACAACTAGCAGAAAAAAAACAGACATGTAGCAATCATAAGAGTGGCTGGATATACCTGAGTATAATAAAGATTAGACATCATATTAATGACAGATGATTTCACTGTACAATCTTCAATGTTGATCTCATTCTGAAGTGAATTCATGCCTCATATGACACAATACAGCAGCATAGTAGAACCTGTAGCACTTAGTTAAGTTATTCAGCTTTTTGCAAAAACCTTCAATTGAAGGCTAGAAATTCTCTTCCTAAAGAGAGAAATTAACTTTAGATCTGTAAAGTCCTACACATCAAGGCATCATCAGAAAAGGTATATGGTACACCATCCTTGAAGGTACTGACCTGGACCTGTGAGTCCCATTTTTAGCAGCTTAAAATGATAAGCCAAAGTGTTCTCAAATTAACCACAGCAAGGTACATGTGCTCCATAAAAATGAGGCCCAAGTCCATTTGGTTATTTTAGTTTCATTGGCCATGGTAAACAGGTTCGGAGTCCTAACATGGAGGCAAAGATAATTGTTGGCCGATGCTTCTTAAATTTCAGTTTTTTCTTCAAGTTCTGGCTGTTTTCTGCAATATAAAGTTCTCCTTGCTGAGCTGCCCCTGTGATACGAGCAACAAGCTCCCCATGCTCCACAACCTCCTGTTCAGACTGCACAAAGATATCATGGAGCTCCTGCAGCCGGCTCTCCATTTCCAAAATCACCCGTTGTCTCTCTTCCACCTCTAGCAATCTCCGCCGTGCAGCTTCAAATTCCATACTGGAGCTGGGGGTAACCAGTTTGGATGAGGGTGCTGTGGAAGCTCCTGCTGCAGCAGAGTCCGACCTTGAGTTAGCTCCCAGTCTTTGGAAATCTCCAAGCGAAATGGAACGTCGGGATGGCGTTTTACTCTTCGGACCTGGGCCCTCAGAGTTAGAAGAGTCAGGAAAGTGCCCTTTCATTTTAGCAACTGAAATTCTTTACTTAGCAAAGAGAAATAAAAAAGCACACACAAAACCTTGACGTCTGGATACACGTTGCCTTCTTTCGTTGTCTGTATCAGTTACGGTACACCGGAGCCTTCTGGAATCTGAGCAGCTCTCACAATTCATTCATTAATAAAGGATGCTGGATGCAGCGTCAGAAAGCCAAGAGCACCCTTTTTGTCCTGCTATTGGCTCTTAATTCAGTGACGAGTAGCTGTTAAATGCCTATTTTAGAATTGGCACAGCCCCTCTGTTGTACTCATTAGCCCCCTTTTTCAGATGCTGTAACAAGCTGCATTTCTCTAGCAGAATGTTTTCTTCCTTACTCCCTGCTTTTCTCCTTCCCTCTCAGGACCCCTGCCCAACTGCTGAGGGTTGCCTATAGCAACGAAGTTGTGACGTAAATGATGGTTGGTCTCAGGAGGTAAGAGAAGGCGTGCTAAGCTCCCAGGCTTGGTTTGTTTAGGCACAATTCCCTTGTGCATCCAGAAGGTGTTATCGAACCAGCCTACGTTTCCTCCGGAGTACTAGTGGTGGAATATCACTAAGCACAGAAAATCACTCCCATTTTATTTAACAAGTTTATTGCTCAAAACCTCTATATATAGCATATGAAAAATTACAAATTGAACAAGTAGTACAACAATTATTTTTTTTTATCTATAAAAGAATCAAAACAGATGTAATTGCAGCACATGTACCCAGTTAGAATGCCAGCTATTCTGTGTTTTTTAAGTAGTTTTTGCATGCTCTGCTTCATTTCTGTGGGCTACACCTTCCTACACACATTTCAACGACACACTGTTAAGCTGACTAGCAGGCCTAAACCTGCAGTCAGTGTGAGCTAGAATGGACTGCCACATTCTTCAGGTTTGGTACCAGCCTTGTAATTAACTGCTGGGATAAGCTATGCAAATTTAAATGTCACACAAAATTTAAATAAAAATGTAATATGTGGTAAAAGAAACAGAATTCCTGTCTACAGAAAGCAGACTCAAGTCAGAACAGTATCAGCTTCTGATACTCCTCATTTTTTCCTACATGTTATCAAGCAGTAAGGGTAACAAAGAAGACAAGTATTCAAGAAAGGCAACTTTATTAAGCAAAATGCAGAATCCTGACACTGATCCTCACACTCATTTTCACTTGGTGACTGTCGGGACAATTTTTCATTAGGCCTCGTTAAACGATAAAGTTTGGTATATTTCAAGTTGAAATTATTTCTTCACAGCCCTGGTATATATTAATTTTCCACATTAAATTATGTTCTAAAATGAAGCATATTATATAAATTTAAAAAAATATATCCAGCCCGTTCTTGTACTTTATAATGGAGCTAAGTACCAGTGTCTCAATGTGAGAAAAAGCCTTAAAATTTACTGAATATATCCACTTTGATGGAGCAAAGGTTTCAATTTAACAAAACGTGTTTTCCATATTTCTGGGGCATATTTGAAAACAAAAGTAAACAGGAAAAAATACATTTCATCGCAGATTCTTGGTACTATCTTCTCGAGGTAAGGATACATTTCTTGCTCAATACCAAGCTATATTCAGTTATTATCCTATTGTTGATTCTGCAATTCTGCTTTTTCAGCAGTTATGTTCTGCCATGGCTTATTACAAAAGACCGATGGATGTCAAATCATATAATAATTTTTTGCTAAATGGTTTCTACTTTAGACCTATTACATTATGCAACACATGGTGGTAAAGAGCACACATAGAATTTCACTGTACTTTGTACAAATAATAATAAATGTGAGCTAAACCGATTACACTGCAGTGCATTTTAATAAAAGCCTTAGATTTTTGAAACAGCCAAGCCACCTGTATGTTGCTTTTTCCGTGTCATGTGCACTCACATTAAAAAAATTCTCAGAAAATTAAAATGGCGGAGTGTGCAATAGAGTCAAACCACGATGAAACAGAATGAAGTGCCAAAACATTTTTGAGTGAGTAAACTCACTGATCGCAATTGATCTGTAAATAAAAGGGGAAAAACTAAATGCTTACTACAAACTAATTGTATGCCTATAATGTCTGTTCAGCTTGTCACTTACTTGCATACTACGCACGTGCTCAATCTTTCCCTCATTAGACAACTGGAGCACATGCATATATTATCATACCACCAGCAGCAGTAGGCAATATATTTGTGAAGTAAAGAAATAAGCTTCCATTAGTAAAGGACGAGTAATTTTGTTGACCTTTTTCAGCCATTATTGTATACAGCGCATCACTTTGTCCACATTTTGTTATGTTACAGCCTTATTCATAAAATGGATTAAATTCATTTTTTTCCTCAGAATTCTACACACAACACCCCATAATGACAATGTGAAAAAAGTTTACTTGAGATTTTTGCAAATTTGCAAATTTATTAAAAATAAAAGAATTGAGAAAGCACATGTACATAAGTATTCACAGCCTTTGCCATGAAGCTCAAAATTGAGCTCAGGTGTATCCTGTTTCCCCTGATCATCCTTGAGATGTTTCTGCAGCTTAATTGGAGTCCACCTGTGGTAAATTCAGTTGATTGGACATGATTTGGAAAGGCACACACCTGTCTATATAAGGTACCACAGTTGACAGTTCATGTCAGAGCACAAACCAAGCGGAGTGGCCTCCATCATCCGTAAGTGGAAGAAGTTGGAAACCACCAGGACTCTTCCTAGAGCTGGCCAGCCATCTAAACTGAGTGATCGGGGGAGAAGGGCCTTAGTCAGGGAGGTGACCAAGAACCCGATTGTCACTCTGTCAGAGCTCCAGAGGTCCTCTGTGGAGAGATGAGAACCTTCCAGAAGGACAACCATCTCTGCAGCAATCCACCAATCAGGCCTGTACGGTATAGTGGCCAGACGGAAGCCACTCCTTAGTAAAAGGCACATGGCAGCCCGCCTGGAATTTGCCAAAAGGCACCTGAAGGACTCTCAAACCATGACAAAGAAAATTCTCTGGTCTTATGAGACAAAGATTGAGCTCTTTGGTGTGAATGCCAGGCGTCACATTTGGAGGAAACCAGGCACCGCTCATCACCAGGCCAATACTATCCCTACAGTGAAGCATGGTGGTGGCAGCATCATGCTGTGGGGATGTTTTTCAGCAGCAGGGACTTGGAGACTAGTCAGGATAAAGGGAAAGATGACTGCAGCAATGTACAGAGACATCCTGGATAAAAACCTGCTCCAGAGCACTCTTGACCTCAGACTGGGGCGACGGTTCATCTTTCAGCAGGACAACGACCCTAAGCACACAGCCAAGATATCAAAGGAGTGGCTTCAGGACAACTCTGTGAATGTCCTTGAGTGGCCCAGCCAGAGCCCAGACTTGAATCCGATTGAACATCTCTGGAGAGATCTTAAAATGGCTGTGCACCGACGCTTCCCATCCAACCTGATGGAGCTTGACAGGTGCTACAAAGAGGAATGGGCGAAACTGGCCAAGGATAGGTGTGCCAAGTTTGTGGCATCATATTCAAAAAGACTTGAGGCTGTAATTGCTGCCAAAGGTGCATCGACAAAGTATTGAGCAAAGGCTGTGAATACTTATGTACATGGGATTTCTCAGTTTTTTTATTTTTAATAAATTTGCAAAAACCTCAAGTAAACTTTTTTCACGTTGTCATTATGGGGTGTTGTGTGTAGAATTCTGAGGAAAAAAATGAATTTAATCCATTTTGGAATAAGCTGTAACATAACAAAATGTGGAAAAAATGATGCGCTGTGAATACTTTCCGGATGCACTGAAACTGTGCATAAACATTAAATAATGTCAATAACACCGCTTGACTTTCCAAGGTGAGCCATTCCCATGGCCCTGAAAAGTGCCACAGAGAAAGATGTGCACGACTAGTCTGCTTTTAAAATTACTAAATCTCAAAAAAAATGTTTTGTTTTTTTCCTTCATAAAATGACATGGATATGCTGTCTTGCAATATGAGTGCAAGCTCAAGACCAATAATCAATAACATTCTTGACTTGAAAATTAAACGTATTCAGTAAGTTTTCATTCATTTTTTCATATTGGGACCCCAGTACCCTTTAGTTTCATTACAAAACACAAGAGTAGGGCAGTTATTTTTTAAATGTATAGAATATATCTCACTTTAGACTACAACTTCATATGGCAAATTAATATATACCATTATTGTGAAAAAAATAACCTTGACTTGAAAAATACTGATGTATCCTTTAAGAAACCTTTTATATCTTGAACACACATGATGGTACCAATGCTAGGAGTAGGCAATAAATTGTTCCTGTGTTATGGATTTAAATAAACACTTTATCAGTATGTTAAAAATTAGTAGGATACTTGTAAAAACATTTAAACATAAAACATGTTTTATCAAAAAATGTGCAAATCTGTCCATGCAAGAGGAAACGGGAACTGTTATCGTATGATGGTGTATTTTATGCTTAGTGTCTGAAAGGTAACATCTTTGTGTATGTGGTTGTGTGTTTAATAGATGAGTCCTACTCCTTTAAGAAAATTGCAAAAAATTGTGTACAGTTCAACAGGATTAGCAAGCTGATGCAAATGGAAAGAAAGGGTCAGGAAAAGTTCACTTGTATATGTCATTCACTCAGGCATTTCTTTTTATGTTTTTCATCATTTGTATATTCAACCTTGTATTTTTTTTCTGTTGCCATTGCCATAGGCAGACGATAAAGTTCTAACACGTCTTGTTTTACTTTAACTTGTTACAAACAGCAATGATGTTTGCAAGCTGCACATTTGGGTCGCCCATGTAATAAACTGAATGTTGTATACAAATGGGTTTGTTTTCTCTAGTACTTGAAGTAGAAGAAAATAACTGCTGGTACTATGTTTTTGGGGCTTCTTAAACGATTAGAGGTGCACATTTAAATTTTGCACATGCAAATGTATATGTAAAGAATTTTAGAGAGTGGTGAGCGTCAGAGGGAGGGGCACCCCTATTCAAAGTATGCAGATATGCATGTAAATGTAAATAATTTCACAGGGTGGTGTGTAGGTCCCCTTTCAAATTCCATAGATGCGAATGTATATTACGGTGCAGTAGCTCATGGGGGACCTGTTAAGTCTGAACACCAATTCTGCCTCTACTTCTCTCTCCTTGCCTTGTTGCTTTGTCTCTCACAGCCACAGCATTTGGGACTGGCACTTTAGCTTCATAGGTTTTGCTAAACATATGTATATATATCACAGGATATGCAGTACTGTGCAAAAGTTTTAGGCAGGTGTGAAAAAATGCTGTAAACAAAGAATGCTTTCAAAAATTGAAGTGTTAATCATTTATTTTCATCAATCAACAAAATGCAGTGAATGAACAAAAGAGAAATCTAAATCAAATCAATATTTGGTGTGACCACCCTTTGCCTTCAAAACAGCATCAATTCTTCTAGGTACACTTGCACACAGTTTTTGAAGGAACTCGGCTGGTAGGTTGTTCCAAACATCTTGGGGAACTAACCACAGATCTTCTGTGGATGTAGGTTTCCTCACATCCTTCTGTCTCTTCATGTAATCCCAGACACACTCAATGATGTTGAGATCAGGACTCTGTGGGGGCCATACCATCACTTCCAGGACTTCTTGTTCTTCTTTACGCTGAAGATAGTTCTTAATGACTTTGGCTGTATGTTTGGGGTCGTTGTCCTGCTGCAGAATAAATTTGGGGACAATCATACACTCCCTGATGGTATTGCATGATGGATAAGTATCTGCCTGTATTTCTCAGCATTGAGAACACCATTAATCCTGACCAAATCTCCAACTCCATTTGCTGAAATGCAGCCCCAAACGTTCAAGGAACCTCCACCATGCTTCACTGTTTCCTGCAGACACTCACTATTGTACCGCTCTCCAGCCCTTTGACGAACAAACTGCCTTCTGCTACAGCCAAATATTTCAAATTTTGACTCATCAGTCCAGAGCACCTGCTGCCATTTTTCTGCACCCCAGTTCTTATGTTTTCGTGCATACTTGAGTCGCTTGGCCTTGTTTCCATGTCGGAGGTATGGCTTTTTGGCTGCAACTCTTCCATGAAGACCACTTCTGGCCAGACTTCTCCGGACAGTAGATGGGTGTACTTGGGTCCCACTGGTTTCTGCCAGTTCTGAGCTGATGGCACTTCTGGACATCTTCCGATTTCAAAGGGTAATAAGCTTGATGTATCTTTCATCTGCTGCACTAAGTTTCCTTGGCCGACCACTGCGTCTATGATCCTCAACGTTGCCAGTTTCTTTGTGCTTCTTCAAAAGAGTTTGAACAGCACATCTTGAAACCCCAGTCTGCTTTGAAATCTTTGTCTGGGAGAGACCTTACTGATGCAGTATAACTATTTTGTGTCTTGTTGCTGTGCTCAATCTTGCCATGACATGAAAATGTCTTCCACAACCTCACCTTGGTAGCAGAGTTTGACTGTTCCTCACCCAGTTTTAAGCCTCCTACACAGCTGTTTCTGTTTCAGTTAATGACTGTTTTCAACCTACGTGGTATAATTGGTTGATCATACACCTGACTATAATCCTACAAAATCCCTGACTTTGTGCAAGTGTACCTATAAGAATTGATGCTGGTTTGAAGGCAAAAGGTAGTAACACCAAATATTGATTTGATTTAGATTTTTGTTTTGTTCGCTCACTTTGCATTTTGTAAATTGATAACAAAAAACAATCATTATTTATATTTCTAAAAGCATTCTTTGTTTACAGCATTTTTTCACACCTGCCTAAAACTTTTGCACAGTACTGTATATATATATATATATATATATATATATCTATAATAATAAAAGGCAAAGCCCTCACTGACTGACTGACTGACTCACTGACTCACTCATCACTAATTCTCCAAGGCTGAAATTTGGCAGGCTCATTCCTTACAGCTTACTTACAAAAGTTAGGCAGGTTTCATTTCGAAATTCAAAGCGTAATGGTCATAACTGGAACATATTTTTTGTCCATACACTGTAATGGAGGAGGCGGAGTCACGTATCGCGTCATCACGCCTCCTACGTAATCACGTGAACTAAAAACAAGGAAGAGATTTACAGCACGAGTCACACGCGGGAACGAAGGTAAATGACGTTAATTTTTGACTGTCTTTTAATACTGTGTAAGCATACATATTAACACATGTGCAATTAAACGTGTGCATTTACGGGGTGATTTCTCAGGCTTAAAAGCTCACCTTTTATCAAACGCGGGAACAAAGGTAACTGACGTTGTTCACTGTCTTTTAATACTGTGTAACCATACATATTAACACATGTGCAATTAAACGTGTGCATTTACGGGCTGATTTCTCAGGCTTAAAAGCTCGCCTTTTACTAAAAAGGTAAATGCAAAACTATTTTCAATCAGTTTATTGAAATGCTCCCGTTAAGGATTGCAATAACATATTCGCGAGATAAAAGAACGAAGTAGGGGGAAATGGAGGAAGAGCCGCGAACAGCTAAGAGCAAAAAATTAATTAAACAATTGAGAACGGAGCGAGTTAAGCATACAAGCATGTTCATAAGGGAAAGAAAGCACGGTGTAAAACGTAAGTTTAAATTAAGTTTATAGAAACGCTCCCGCTGCGGATTGCAATAACATATTCGCGAGATAAAAGTTTAATGAGAACACACGAGGTATAAACGAACCACACGCCGTGGCGCAACGTTAGGGGCAACAGTTTCAACCATTCTATGATCTACTTCTCGCAACTGAAAGACGGCACATGGCGGATGTTAGCCGACTTGCTGACCGCAACGTTAGGGGCTTCAACTATGGCGCTGACGCAACATCTCAGTGCCAACACTTTGCAGACTGTACTTAAAAGACACGCCCTCCTCACTGGACAGTTAAAAACACCAATCAAACTAACGATGACATCAAGTATTACCCAATCAAAAGTAGGAAAGGAGGCATCTTCATAAAATGCGTGTGGGATGATTTGCATGAGATGCTGCTTTAAAAAAAAAATGATAAAAAAAATACGGGATAAATCCCGTCCAGTATTGATTCAAAACGGGACGCGCAATTTCATTCTCAAACGCGGCACGATTCCGTATTTTAAAGGATGGGTGGCAACCCTACAGTGCCAGGTAACCACCCATACAATCACATTGTGATTCAGACTAGGAATGCAATGAATGTAATTACCCCGATCTACATACAAGGCGAAAGTCTTGCAACATTCAAAGATGATGGTTTGGGATAAGTACACCATACAACATAAAAGAGCTTATGAAGCCTTGAACCGAAAAAAGCAAGATCTCAGAGATCGTAAAAAAAAAAATAGGAGGTAATGTCGTTTTACTCGCTGTAGATTTTACTCAAACATTACCAGTTATTCCACGAGGGAGACCAGCAGATCAACTCAACGCGTGTTTAAAATCCATGCTTCTCCCACGCTCGGTTATATGTCGCGTGTTCTCGGGTAGGTGCACCAAAAAATTTATACATTTAAGCATGTAATGGGCAAACAAAAAATGAGGTATACCCGAAGGCACTGCAGTAGTACTTAATGTAACTTTACTTCTTAAATGTTAATGTTTTACTGTTTAATAATTTATACGCTTCTTATATGTTGTTCAAATTCTTTTATCAAAATACCACTGACAGCGCAATGCATGATAACATGGAGTGAATACACCATACGCATCCGCCCACGGCTGCCCTGCTGTGCGCAGATAGGAGTTCATTCTACAATAAAATAAAATAAAAAGACTAAAACAATCATCACCCATAAAGCGGATAGTAGACGTGACGTACTATATGTGTACCACATTTCAAGTGTATAGGTGAAACGGTTTGCGAGCTACAGGTCATTTAAAATCCTGGACAGACACACAAATTGCCACGGTAGCAAATTACAGAAGAAGATTTTACTGTTTAATAATTTATATTTATATGAAATGTGCTTCTTATATATTACTTCATATTCTCATATGATAATGATGTTAATGTTTATATTGATTTCTGTGTTATTAAAACTGCATGTATGTGTGTATATGTATATATATATATATATATATATATATATATATATATACTAGCAAAATACCCGCGCTTCGCAGCGGAGAAGTAGTGTGTTAAAGAGGTTATGAAAAAAAAGGAAACATTTTAAAAATAACGTAACATGATTGTCAATGAAAGCCCGTTTCACTCAGTAAGTCTTATGTGTGTGTTTATGTATGTGTGTATATATATGTAGATGTGTATATGTAGATATGTATATATATGTATATGTATATAAATGTTTATGTGTGTGTGTATATTATATATATAATATATATATATATATATATATATATATAAATATATAAAAGACAGCAACAGTTATAACAATGACAACACAATTACATTGACAATCATGTTAGGTTATTTTTAAAATGTTTCCTTTTTTTTTCATAACCTCTTTAACACACTACTTCTCCGCTGCGAAGCGCGGGTATTTTGCTAGTATATATATAAAATCCAACATCTGTCTGCCTGTCTGTCTGTTTGCTTGCTTTTCATGAGAGATTTACTTAACGGATTAAGTAAATAATCCTATAATTTGCTTGAACTTTCTGGTTGATTTTGCGATTTCTGTCATTGTGCTATCATAGTTCGCTAGCAGAAGTGATTTATTTGCGCTAATCCGAGACAGAGGCTGCGGGCCAAGGGGAGGGGTAAGCGTGACGTCAGGAGTGGGGAGCAGCGCGGAAATTAGTGGGAAGTACATTTAAAACTAAAGCCAGGAAGAACTTCTTTACACAAAGAGTTGTGGGACTCTGAAACAAACTACCGAGACATGAAGTTGAAGCAGAAACCGTGACAACCTTTATGAAGAATTAGATGAGATATTAGGACAGCTTAACAATTACCAAAACAAAAAGGCTAGACTGTCTCCACTCATTTGTCAATTTTCTTATGTTGCTTATGTTATTCATTTATTTACAGTTATACTTGAAGTTCACAATTTTTCTGTTAAAATTCTATATCCAATGTTTTTCGGAATATGCAGATAAGTACATTCAATTTAATTCATTTCATTAATGCATGAATATCTCAGGATATATATACATGAGCACTGATTCATTTATTCATTCATTAATCCTCTAAAATACATCTTATTTTACAGAACCAGCACGAGAATGCATAATATAACAACTTTGTGGTCAGTGAAGTTTACTCTTCACATTTAATTCAACATGGACTATGTTGTTATCTCTATATGCATCAATAATTACACACTTGTGCCTGCAATATGTAACTGACAGAGTAACAAATGTCAGATGTCTCTGTACTATAGGATCGTTAAAAGAAAACACTATCATTTAACCTTTTAAAATTTTAAATTAAAACATGTCCATGTGAAAACATCATACACTTAAAACTTTTTCGTTTCATTCAAGTTTTTCTCAGGAACACCTAATACCTAAACACATCAGCAATACTGGCACAATATGTATCAGTAATTGGTCATCTTTGCTGTCCACATATCTATATCGTTATCTGTCTAAAAAATCCATACCTGTCGGACACTACTTGGAAGTTTGCACTATTCCTGAATGACCCAAGGCTCATAAGGTATAACATGAATGTTCCTGGTGTTCGTGAAATGCAAAGCTCAGAGTACCTGTGTCACATTTTTGTATCCATGTCCACCTCTGTGCTGAAAACATGATATTGCTAGCAATTCACTTATGTGTGGTCATCCATATTTTGAGCAATGATCTTTAAGTGCATGCCGTCATTCATACCAACAACTTCAGGAAAGCCGGCGATTTGCATGCAGCTTGCTTTAACATTACCTCACGTGAATTGGTGGGAAAATATATAAACTGAAGTATTACTTCATGCATTGTAAGGACATTCAAAGATTAGTGCAAAATATGAGAAATGTTTGGTTGTGACATACCCAAATAATAGCTATTGTAAAGTTGCATTTTATAAGCAATGTTGCCCACACTTTAATTTTGACAAACAGGACATGACCTCTCTGCACAGATGGAACACATCACATTACATACATTTTTTGTTACAAACATTATTCCATCTCTTTCAAACTGATACCTTTTTTATAAGTTCATGGATGTTCAGCGTTTCTAAAACTTTATTTTTTCCAGGATGTGCGTGCCAATCTCCGACTGAATGCCATTTTCTTGTAGCTCCTAGCAAGTTAGAACAACTCATAAGCTCTCTAAAATCCTAGTGAAGTTAGGAGTAGTTTCCTAAACTAGGAAAATTAATAAAATGGTTTTATTCTTCCTCCTAAGAGTAGAAATTTGGATCACTCTGAGGTTTGATGAGTATCTAGAATGGATGAGTAGTAATTTTTTCAAACTAAATAAAGAGAAAACAGAAATTTTAGTGATTGGCAATAATAGATATAATGAGGTTATTAGAAATAAACTTAATGCATTAGGATTAAAAGTCAAGACGGAAGTAAAGAATTTAGGGGTAACTATTGACTCTGACCTGAATTTTAAATCACATATTAATCAGATTACTAGGACAGCATTTTTCCACTTAAGAAATATAGCAAAGATGCTGAGAAATTAATCCACCCTTTTGTTTTCAGTTGACTAGATTACTGTAACGCTCTCCTCTCAGGACTACCCAAAAAAAGACATCAATTGATTGCAACTAGTGCAGAATGCAGCTGCTAGAATCTTAACTAGGAAAAGAAAATCTGAGCACATCTCTCCGGTTTTGATGTCACTACACTGGTTACCTGTGTCATTTAGAATTGACTTTAAAATCCTGCTTATAGTTTACACAGCCTTAAATAATCTCACTCCATATTATATTTCGGAATGTCTTACACTTTACACTCCAAATCGCAACCTTAGATCTTCAAATGAGTGTCTACTTAGAATTCCAAGAGCTAAACTTAAAAGAACTGGTGAGGTGGCCTTCTGATGTTATGCACCTAAAATCTGGAATAGCCTGCCAATAGGAATTCGCCAGGCTAATATAACGGAGCACTTTAAAAAACTGCTGAAAACACATTACTTTAACATGTCTTTCTCATAGCATCATTTTAATTTAATCCTGATGCTCTGTATATTCAATTAATTATCATTATTATTCATGGTATTCATATTCAAAATCCGTACTAACCCCTACTCTCTCTTCTGTTCTTTTTCCGGTTTTCTGGGGTGGCGACCTGCACCACCACCACCTGATCAAAGCACCGTGATGTCCCTACATTGATGGATTAAAGGCCAGAAGTCCACGTGACCGTCATCATCAAGTCCTTCCATGAGAACCCTAAATACAAAGAGGACTGATCATTTATGTTAGGTAAAATGCCTAGAGGGGGCTGGGCGGTCTCGTGGCCTGGAACCCCTGCAGATTTTATTTTTTTCTCCAGCCATCTGGAGTTTTTTTTTTGTTTTTTCTGTCCTCCCTGGCCATTGGACCTTACTTTTATTCTATGTTAATTAGTGTTCCCTTATTTTAATTCTTACTTATTTTGTCTTTTTTCTCTTTCTTCATCATGTAAAGCACTTTGAGCTGCATTATTTGTATGAAAATGTGCTATACTGTATAAATAAATGTTGTTGTTGTCTTTGAGCCTGTTTTCCTAGCCTGGGACACTTGATAAATACAGACACTGACTTAAAATTGCCTATCTTGCATCTGATGGGATGCGTTATATTCGTCCTGAGTGCCACAACGAAAAAGTCTTAGTTTTCTTCCTTGGTGGTCCCTCCCTTGACAAACACCTAGGTACACCATTGCCTTTAAATATAATAGTTCCTTGTTTCATGAGCCTCTCCAGAGTTGCTGAGGATTTCTTGCTTGTTAAGAATTGTCTTATTATTTTGTCACTGAAGTCTTAATCCACGTGGAGCCATTCCTCAGAGACTGTAAGCAGCAGGCCTGGTGAACTCAACAAGAACATCACAGAACAGCTTTGCTGTATGTAGTATTTATAGATTGGAAAGGAAGAACACTGCAGAGTGCATTACAGAGTACCAGGTGCAAGACAGCAAAGCCAAGGAAGCAAGTAAAAATTAATTTACTGAAAACATCTGGCAACGCAGAGGTAACCTACATGATGAGAAATCTCCCTGAGAGAGGAGGGGAATGAATCAGCAGCATGCTGCACTTCTGGGCTCTTGACTGAAATTATCTAGAAAAACAAAGCTGTGCAGTATGCAGCTCATCTGAAAAGTAGAACAGATGAAGCCAGAGAGGATATATGAACATTTCTATTAATGTAATTTTAATTTCTATACTCCCTTTCTCCATTGCAGAGTTGTGGGCAAGGCACAATCTTAGCCAGAGCAGACACGGTTATGCCGCACTCAAATTCACCCAGCCAAATAACCCGAGTCATATCTTTAGGAGTAAGAAGGAAATTGGAATGACCAGAGAAAACCCATACTTGAAGAGAACGTGCAGACTCCTCCCCACACCGGGAACTCAACTCAGGTCCTTAGACTTGCAAAGTAGCCTCAGTAACCACTTCTTCGTTATGCTATAAAAAAAGAGCAAAGTGAAAAAAAATAAATGAATGTTGCAGTGCTAAGTGCAGCTGCTTCACAGCTCAAAGAGCAAAAGTTCAACTCCTGGCCTGGCCACTGCCTTTGACCACTTTGGGCTTTCTCTGCTGTCCAAGTGGATATTCTCAGGATACTAAAATTTAGCAAAAAAATATCGACCCCACAAAAATGGGAATAGCAATGGGAAAAAAGGAGAAATTAATTTTGCACAAACCCTGCAAAATGTACACATGTATGGTTAAATGGCCAAGTTTAAACAGGTCCAGTGTGTGAGTGAATGTGGATAATACACTGACGTACCATCCAGCATATCTTTTCTATCTAATAATACTGGGACAAATTTTACGTACATGGCATGGAGTGGTGTAGCTGCATTTCTTTGATGTCTCCAAAACCGTATAGCTACGGAGATAGCAAAAGTTCAAGGAGTAAGCATGAGGCACAGAACTTTTCACAGTCCAAGAAACTTTGTGTCAAACATTTAGTAAAATTTCAAAGCAAAAACAAACAACAAAAAAAAATTCAACATACCCTGACACAAAAAAGCTTCTGTTTCAGGCTTGCATATTCTTGTTAGGTTTCATCGTATTACTACATGTCAATTACCTTACATTACGTCATGGTCAGAAAATTGTAAGGGGCCACTCATAAAACAAACCACGTTGAATGTATTCTACTGTTAGTGTTACATCAGAAAGGTTATAGGAGTGTCCCATATACTGTACATGGTTTTCAAGTTCAGTCCTGAGGATCTCCTTAACTATGAGTGTTCATTCCACCCAATTTCACTTGTAGCACTGTTACTTTTTAGTTGAACTACACATATTTTTGTTGAAATTTGTAAATATTTGTTGTCTTTGTCATAGCTTTAAATGCTTACATTTTTTGGTCTGTTTCTACCATTTCCTGTAGCATTTGCTCCCATAATTGTATCCAAATGCTGAAGATGATTAACAATGAACATTGTTGACACAGGTGAAAACAGCATGCATTGCTAAAGGGGAGCAATAACTTCACTGCCATTTTCACTTGTCTGCTCATTAATTGCTCCACTTTAGCATTCAAAGTCTGTTAGGATTTTAATATAATTAGGGGATTAAATGTTATAGAAAAGGGCAAATTAAAAATAAAATAGGAAAGAATTCCTAAGTTTGTAAAGTTGTGCAAACATGCACATATTTCAGAACTGATTGTGAGACTATCAGAAGGACAGCTCCTTAAACAATGAGAGAAATTAATAATGGCCTTTACATGAATCTATATACAGTAGGTATTTATGCACATACCTTGTAGCTGAGCAATATAACTTAAAAAATGACTGAGTCATTCATTCAATACCCAGAAGCAATTTGAACATTACATGAATAAGAAAGGCATGTTTGTGACTTATTTAATCGACTCTGTCGTTTTTGTTCTATGATTCGTGTTACTAAGTTATAAATGATGCCTGTAGTGGGCACATTCAAACACACATCAAGTTTTTTTTAAAACAGTTTTTTTATGGCACAGTCCAAACGTCAATTTAATTAATGCTTCATAAAAACAGGCACAAGGGCATAGGTGGACGAAGAGCAGGGTTACATATGTACACCTCATGGGAATGGAAGGCAGGCTGTTACAACTCAGCAGTTTTGACTTAAGCATAAAATTCTAATGTGGTTCCGGCAATGGTGAAGTGAAAGCATTACGACAACAAGTTCATTGACCTAGGAAGAGGTTTTGTCAGCATTTTATGAATAAATCAATGTCAGCTGTACCAGAAAGCAAACCTGCACATCCCAAGCATTAGACTTAAGGTTTTACATGTCACTACATAACTGGAAAATTTAACTGCCATAGCTTGATAACCTTGGAAGCTAATAAACAAAATAGTATGTTCACGTATTGATTTTTGCCTGATTGTTCCAACAAGGAGAGTCACAGGCGATCCCAGTATCATCAGATGATGAAATCATTCTTTAATAAGATAAACGTCCACCACAAGGTACCACCCAATCATTTACACGCATTCATTCCAGAACAATTTACAAACAAGAGTCCTAGTGCATTTGACAACTGAAAAGACGTCATTCTGACCATCAAGCATGTTTGGTTAGTTGCCTTTAGCCTGATGCTTGCTGGGATAGGCTCTAGCTGCCTCACAACCATGCCCTGGCTAAATGGGTTAGGAAGATGGATGGAAAGATAAACTGTAGCTATAGTTTATTAGGGTATATTGTCAAGATTACCGCTTCAAGTACACCACTTGGTAGTTTGTTTCCCACAACTCTTTCCCTTGGCCTTTAAGAATAAGACATGTTATTCTGCCATTGGGTGCACTTGGCAGCTGTGTTTTTTGTAGTTTGTTGACCAGAATTGCACACAGCACTCCAAATGCACACTTATTATCTCATCATATACCCAAATTCTTTTGAAAGATTGCCTTCTGTAAGACAGTTTATCATTGTTTCTTTATAAGTAATATTCCTTTTGCCTACATTTGGCACTTTATGCTTCTCTAATCAATTACGTTAGCAGCATGTCCATGTATTAAAAAAAAAAAAAATCCAAGTGACGAATGCCACACTCATCATACACACATGCACACCCACACATGCTGAGCCAATTTAAAGTCATCAGATAATCTAACAGGCACATCTTTGGCATATGAGAACAGAAAACAGAGTACCCTAAGAAAAACTAAATATAAGTCAGAGATGAACAGGAAAACTACTCAAAATCAAAAACCTGGAGTGGATTGCCTGTATGAATAAGAATAACCAAAACACATTCTTAGTGTTTGAATAGTGTAAAACTGCAATCCTGAAAGTACATCCTGGACTAAATTCAATGTGATTTTAGGAAATTGTGGAGCTGAACACAGTGAAGTCAGGGATTAAAATAAGAGATCATATCATTGTGCTGTAGACATCTGTTAAGATAAGTCTGCCATGATCTCACTGGCCTTAATAAGACAGATTGTCATCTGAAGAAAAAACTACACAAAAATAGAATTGATCATCCATGTAAATATAAGGTGGAAAATATGCTTAGATAGATAGACATAAAGTTAAAGTAATCGAGGCTCTTGACTTTTTAACCTTTGCTATGATGCTTGAACTTTAGATTTTAATGGTTGTGCTAATAGATTGTGAATTCTTATGGTAGGGGAACAGGATTCTGAACATGTTGTCAGTTGGAATAACAATCAGAAAACTGAATTTGTGTCAGTGTACACCTAAGGATACCTGGCATGCCATCCAGCATGGAGGACTATTTCACAAAAAAAATAGTGAAATGTGAGTATCCTCTTTAATAAAACTCCTGTGTGCGTCCAGTGTCCGTGTGTGTGTGTCTTCTGGTGAAGTGCGCATGTGTGGGGCACGGTGCGATGCTTCAAAGGCCGCCTGTCGCGTCACACAAGACAGAGAGGGCGGGACCTATAAAATATCACGCGGCCGATCCAATCGGATTTCGGTAAATGAGGTAAGACCGAAAACATAAAACACGAAAAATCCAATCGGGTACTGAGACGCGGAGACCAGCTTCTCCATTGTTGTGCAAGTGTTCACTCTGAGGATGTCAGATTTGCGATTAAGAAGCTTGGCCCGGTAAAGTGTCAGTTGTTGAAGGGGTTTTCCTAAATATACAAATTTTCATGATATTACAATACAATTACTTTTAAAAGTAGATTTATTTTCGCCCACATTAAATCAGTTGCTGGGGAGAATCTGCTGATTGCCCACTGTTGTGACAGAAAATTAAACGCATATTACGGACAGCAAAGCCAGTATTACTGTCAGAGAAAATTACAGGCATTTTATGGAAAAAATTTAATGAGGTAAAAGGTCCCTTGCCATTTAATACAGACTGTTCCTACTAATGTTTATGGACTACTGTTCTAGCGCCCGTTATTGTAACGGGCTTAATGTCTAGTAAACAAATAAAAGACTATACACAATTTTCAACACTGGTACAATGATGGTGAGCTGGGCTGGTAACATCACTTCAGGAGAGCCCCACTGAATTAACATGCTAATTAAAAGGACAGGCTCATTTATAGGATGCACAGTGGACCCACTAGAAGTCGTAGCAAAGAAGAAAATTAAAACACAACTGGGTGCCATAATGAACTATGCTGCACATCCTCTCTTTGACACACTAACACAGGGCTTTCAGTAAACAAATCACTCAGCAGAAGTGAGTCAAGAAACGCAAACACTGATGGAGCTCCTTTATTCCAACAGCAATAAGCCTGCCACTGTAACTGTGACAGCCAAGTCAGAAGCTTTCTTTCTTTTTAAATTGTCTTCCATTTTTAGTAATTCTGGTGTGTGTTCAGAACATAGTGCGTTTGTACATATACTGTATTTATGCATTTACTTATTTAAAGAGCTTCTGGAAAAATAAATCCCCCTTTGGACAAATAAAGGTCTATCTGTCTATCTACATGTAATATCACATGAGAGCATAAATATGTCATGAAATATTTTTGTTGCCAATTGCTTTATGTATTTAATTATGTCTTCACTTATTTATTCCAGTGACTGTATGCAACATGATATAAGCCTTGAAATGAAAACTGCCACTGTCACTCATCACAGTCGAGAGGGCAGGTTCTAGTAAGTATTGTGTTGGATTGGTGAATCATCGGAAAGATTTATATTTCAGAAACTTCAGATGCAAACTCCTAACAATGAATTCTGGTTGACATTTTCTTGCACTTGTATCTCACATACATAGTCACAACTAAGAGCTTACGCATGTGGCAAAGAGATTCCCACATCAAGCAAAGCATAGATGTCCACTCTGCAGATGATTCATCAATCAAAAACTTTAACAAGCGAAAATGGCAGTTTTCAGTTCAGGGCTTATTTCATGTTGTGCGCTGTGTCACTGAAATCTTCTTTCAGCTGCTCCTAAATGAAGAAATAAATACATAAAAAAATAAGCATCAAAAATATATTTAATGGCATATTTAATTATTTATACTCACGTCATATTGTTATTATTCATTTAATGTCACATCTGACAGTACTTTTATCTGATATTTATTTAATCTTGTCTGAAATGTTTCTCCATAATCCAGTGTTGGCCCATGCCTTACAAGCGCTCCTAGCAGGATTGGTTCTGGTCCTCTATGATCCACTGGTGCTGCATCTTGGACATGCTGTCAGTTGGAAAGATCAACTTCAAATGTAATATGTGTGAGTGTATGCCTGAAGATACCCAGTGATGGACTGACATGCCCTCCATGGTTGGCCCCTGCCTTACATTTACTGCTGGCAGAATCGGTAATGGTCAGGTCTTAGTCTTACTAATTCTAAGGGTGCCTGAATTATAGTTTATTATTGAACATTTTAGCACTGTAATTACTTTTTTGTATATACTGTATACATACATATAAAACCTTGCTGTTAAACCTTGTAAGGCAGTATAAGAGAGCGACTGGCCCCGCCTGCCGAAGTCACAACACCGAGCCGCACTGGGAGCGCACAGGCACACAAGTCAGCAGCCATCCGAGACACATCGAAGCGGGTTGCTGCTTTAGTAACGCCTGCACATTTTTTGCCCGGGGAGCACTTTTGAGTAACAATCAGCAGTGGATCGGGTTTCATTAGATGAACAGAAGGGCTTTTATTTTACTCATAAGCACATTTTATGTGGCTTGGAATACTGATGCAGCAATATTACGGGCAAGTTTAAACACACTAGGCAGCAGGAAGTGAACAAAAGCTGCGGGAGGTCACCTGTGTCGCCCATTTCAGCACTTTACAAAAGTAGTATACAGTGTAGATGCACTTCGGGGAAATTACTGTATGACTAATTCGCGGAGGTCGGAATGGACTTGTAGCTGATTGTGCTTTGGACTCCGTCAATGGCTGACTTCCCTGTCCCCCGCCTCGCTTAGCAATGAACACGTGCGCCGGAACACCGAGGGCGCGGCTTTGTGTTCATAGCCTCAAACCGCCTAACAATATGACTCTCCTTTTGGGCCGATCTCCTGTTTGTACAAGTTAGAGAGGTGAACCACTGATACTTTCAAAGCCAAGTGGAAGCCCAGTTTGGCGAGCTCTAAACTTCTCCCACCTGCCTTTCTTTCAGAAACCAAGGTGAGCGTGAGAGTGCGCGTGCGCAGCTCTCGTGGGCGGGCCAGCCTCCTGCGGCTTTCTGAAGTGCGCATAGTTATGTAAGCGACCGGCACCGTCACGCTCATCTTCAGTTTTGTAACAGATGCCATGAGACTAAACGCCCCCATGCTAATCGGCTGCCAATATTTCTCGGAGAACATCGATCAAGTGCCAAGAAATTATTAAAAATAGGCTGCTATGTGTTTTAACGAAGCATTTGGAAAAAAAAATATACTGCCCATGTTTTTGGGCGTTAGTGATGTATGAAAAAAAAAGTTTTTCGAAATACTTAAAAATAACATCTTGCTTAAATTAAGATGCATTTCCAAAGTAGGCTGGAAGTGCAGTTCGTGACTAAGTGTCATCTGATACCCGGCTGCTTGAAAACATTCTTGACTGAGGTGCGTTACGCGTTCAGTAAACATTAAAGTTCTGAAGTGTCACTGAAATGAGAGAAGGAAGGCAGCAGAGCCGTTTACATAAGCAACTAGGCGAAGTCATCCATTTTGATGGAGCAGGCGTTGGACAAGACACCAGGCCATCACCGTAAACCGCCTACTTCATTTCAAACTGAAAAATTCAGTGGTAAGTGTACCAGTGTTACAGATAAAGATGTGTTATCACCCATATATCCAGGCATTAGGTTGAAATCTGGACAGAACACCAGGGCACCACAGGGCAAACACATGCGAGTGCCCACAGTCAGCCACATTGAGGCAAATCTGAGTTAGCTTAACCTGTACAAATCTGGAATGTGACTGGAAACTGCAGTAACTAGATAAACCCTACATTCACACAGGGAGAAAACGCATACTTCACACACTGCGATTTGAACTCAGGTTTATGCAGATGTCAGCTGACCTTGCTATTATGAACATGTAATAAGACAATGATAAAAATCTGTCCTGAGTTACACAGCTTTCTCTATTATTTATATCATTCTTTTTGGTTTGATTTGGCAGCACGGTGGCGCAGTGGGTAGCGCTGCTGCCTCGCAGTTGGGACATCTGGGGACCTGGGTTCGATTCCCGGGTCCTCCCTGTGTGGAGTTTGCATGTTCTCCCCGTGTCTGCGTGGGTTTCCTCCGGGCGCTCCGGTTTCCTCCCACAGTCCAAAGACATGCAGGTTAGGTGGATTGGCGATTCTAAATTGGCCCTAGTGTGTGCTTGGTGTGTGGGTGTGTTTGTGTGTGTCTTGCGGTGGGTTGGCACCCTGCCCAGGATTGGTTCCCTGCCTTGTGCCCTGTGTTGGCTGGGATTGGCTCCAGCAGACCCCCGTGACCCTGTGTTCGGATTCAGCGGGTTGGAAAATAGATGGATGGTTTGATATTTAGTCGGTCCATCAAGCTTGTATGGTTAGTTAGTTGCTAACCTGTTTCAATATTTCATCTAAATACACTTTAAAAGTTTCAAGAGTGTCCACTTCAACTACTTCTTTACTCCATGGTCCATATTTATACACCACATTGCCAAAAGCATGCGGACACAATCCAGATTATTGAGTTTAGGTGTTTATGTCCCACCCCATGTTAACAGGTGCATAAAACCATGCATGTAGCCATGCAATCTCCAAAGACAGACATGGACAGTAGCATTGGAGGTGCTGAACGAAATGGCTTTAAATGTGGCACTTTGGCACAAGTCAGTATGAGAAATTTCTGCTCTGCTACATCTGCCTCTGTCAGCTGTAAGAGTTCTTGTGAAGTGCATACATACTCACAGAGCAGGTCTGCCAAATGCTGAAGCACATAGGGTGTAAAAAAATACTTCTCTGTTACATCACTCACAAACCATGAACCAGACTGCTTATGGAAGCAACATCAGCATAAGAACTGTCAATCAGGTGCTTCGTGAAATGGGTTTAAATGATCAAGAAGCAGTACAAAAGCCTCAGCTCACTACACACAATGCCAAGCGTCAGCTAGAGTGATGTAAGGCATGCCATCTTTGGGCCCTTGGGCAGGGGAAACGTGTTCTCTGGAGTGATGAATCACGCTTTACTAAGTCTGATGGTCAAATCTGGGTTTGGAGGATGCCAGGAGAACCTTACCTAATGGACTGCACAGCACATACTGTAAAGTTTGGTGAATGAGGGATAATGGTGTGAAGTTGTTTGTTAGGGTTTTGACTAGGCCCATTGGCTCCACTGAAGGGTACTGTTAATGCTATAACACACAAAAATATTTTAGACAACTGTGTGCACTTTCAGCTTTGTGGCAACAGTTTGGCGAAGGCCCTTTTCTATCCCACCATGACTGTGCCCCTGTGCACAAAGCCAGGTCCAAAACGACATGGATGAACTTGAGTGGCCTGCACAAAGCACTGACCTCAACCCTATTGAACATCTTTGGCATGAAGTGGAAAGGCTTGTATGGCAAACAAACTCATATAGGTGTGATCGTCAAGTGTCCACATATATTTAGCCATATAGTGCATATTACAAAACCAGTCTTAGTGCTAACTCGACAGAGGCAGAATACAATAAAATCCAACCATTCAGTTTAGAAGACTAAATATGGAGCAGATATTGTTAAGTGGACATGTCAGATCTTCTTACTGATAATGTGACTAAAAAACTGGCAAAGGTTGTTGTACCAAACCTTGTTCAGTCCTAAAAGTAAAAGCATGGCAAACTTAAACAGCTAGAAATACAGTATATATTAAAAAGTGCACTAAATGAAACTGAATCTTTTAATTTACTAAAATGTTTATTGAAAACATTTTTTCAAAAGGGAAAATTTTTAGGATTATAGCCTGAAAAAAAGTAAACCATATTCAGTAAGCCTGAAATTTGCCTGTAAGGATTAAGTTCAAAATCAATACGGATTGAGTGTGTCAGGACTGCTTCAAGAGTGATAATAAATTGGTTCATGATCAATTGATGTGCTGCAAACATACACGCACGCACACACACACACACACACACACTCAAATATATAGGCAAACACCATGCTGGAAATGGACAGAATGGGTAATCCACAGAGGACTCAAAATCTTTCTTCTTATAGTACTTTGTCATTCTTGATGCATGGAGAAATATCATATATTCATCTCTTCAGTGTGGCTAATAAAACGCACAGATGCTTTTCAATGTCTTCAAATCTTTGCCTCACACCTTGGCTGACTGCTGCACTCTTTCAGTATATTAAAGTGCTCCTTGAAACCCAAAGGTGTCCATCAATGATTATTCTGCTTAGAAGTTTAAAGACATTCAGGTCCAAACTGCTGACACACACTCATTCAGAGTGTCTTGTCTCTCCTATTGTTACCTTTTCCTTTTTTTTGCTTTCATCGTACTGTCTACAGTATATTAGAGATGATTACATGTGCTACCCTTTAAAAAATGTTAGCCAATACTGAAGCCTTCACACTCTAATGAACTATTGGATCAGCTTCCATAAACAATCTCCCATTAATAATCTAGATCCCTGCTCTCTTCTGTGTCTGGGTTCTTTTTAAATGAGGGATAGGAAGAAATGTCAAAACCAGCTATGTATTTCTTGTATTGCCCGTCTCACTGTTTTAATTGGATCTTGTGTATTTAACCATAGACACCCCTAATGGCAGGCTGCCTGTTGACTGGGGCCGTCTTTTATTTTTACTCCTTTACTTCAACTGAGTTTATGACCAACAGAGAACATCACAAAGCATCCTTAGTGCCCTTAAGTGACCATAGCTAAAGAAGAAATGAAGCATCACAGTCTCTCAGAAATGCTAGTAATTAGTAACTGGACAGAGACGCTGAGTTTAAGCTTTTACTTAAATATGATATTTATTTGCAGCAAACATAAGCAATACAAAGAATTATACAACCTGGGTGGGTTAATGCAGTTGTCATTCAGTCCCAGACGGCAGCTCTTTAGGTACAGATTACATGACCTTAACCTGAAAATTGCTCCAGGGGTGCTGTACAATGGCTGACCCTTTGCGCTGACCGTCAAAGGTCATGTAAAAAGACAATTTCCCCTTGAGGTTTAATACAGAATATCAAATCCAGAAAAAAAAAAACAACAAATATTCTTAAGCAAGAAGTAAAAAGAAAAATTTCATGAATGTGGAATATGTATTAAAACTTGTTTGCTTTGGACTGCCTTTTAAGTAGATCCTTATTGCCTCCTATTTTTAACTTTTACCTAGTTTTCCTATTTTTGATGAAAAAAAATCTTCAGTGTATAAAGATTACTGCATGGAGTCATAAGAGTTTTGTTTTCCTTGTAAGACATTTTTGATATTTTTTTCAGTTGGTGGTTAGGGGCTATCTGCCTAGGGGATAAGGCTACATTTAGACATCCCAAAGAAGGCCCTGGCCTACTTTGTGGGTCTTTTTTGGAGACCCTACATCTTTTTTCACCATGTCTGGGACTACTTTACACAACAAGTATCTTTTCTCAATCTGACCCAATTAGGGCTCTCAGCAGCAAGGATTAATGGGACCAATTTTGCCAATTGGCATAATCTGGAAGATATTCAGTATTACACTAGACAGCTGGTCATCCTTGCTGTGTCTCATAGATCTAGTGCTCTCCTGGGCCATCGGCGTCTCTTTTCTTTTGTTCAGCCAGATCAACTTACACCATGACGGAATAAGGTGAGGGTGTGAGAGGGTTTTGTTTTATTTTACCTTTCTACATAACTTCAAAAATATTGTTTTATTAGGATAATTGTTATTGATTAGCTGTATTTCACTGATTTTCAATAAATACTTGATCACCAAAAAAAAAATAAAAAAAGTCTATTAATATAAGTGGCCTGTGCGCACTGTGAATTAGATCAAGATGTCACTTAACTGTCCTCAATATCCAGTTTGTCTCATTGACAGCAAAGAAATATTGAATACTTTAAGGAAGTATAAATTGGTTATTTAGATACTCGTGTGAAATACGATGACTACAGAACTCCAGTTGCCTTTCTCTTCTCTATTAAGTAGACATTAATAAAGTCTAAAGTGCATCCCGTTGAGCTCTCTGTGTGCGGGATAAGTGTTGCACTCTTCTAATGGGATATCATAGTCAATTAGAATGAATGCTTTTACCATGTGTTTTAAGATATCATATACAAATTTTTAATCTTATATGAGTGAAATCGATGATACATTTTCATGGTCACATGGGTAGGTCATCCTAGGGTAATGCCAATAAGAAGCAGCCACCACTGGCTCAAGACTGAAAACCGTGCTTGAAGGTCTGATTCTTGAATTGCTATAGCTGCACCCATTATGCTTTTAAACGCTGAAAGGAATCCCCATCCATCCATTCTCTTCCGCTTATCCGAGGCCGGGTCGCGGGGGTAGCAGCTTGAGCAGAGATGCCCAGACTTCCCTCTCCCTGGCCACTTCTTCTAGCTCTTCCGGGAGAATCCTGAGGCGTTCCCAGGCCAGCCGGGAGACATAGTCCCTCCAGCGTCTCCTGGGTCTTCCCTGGGGCCTCCTTCCGGTTGGACGTGCCCGGAAAACACCTCACCAGGGAGGCGTCCAGGAGGCATCCTAATCAGGTGCCCCATATTGTATTTTAAGACAGGATTTTCTTTGTTCCTGCAGCTTTGTATATTTCTCAGATATGTTTAGTATGTATATAAAGGGTGTTCATCCTCCTTAACACTGATTGCTGCATTTTTCTTTCCAAGCACTTAATTTCCATTTTTGTTATGTGTTTAAAATATCTAGACCAAATCTTTATTTTAGTATGCAACTGACCCATAATTGTGGGTCTAATTGGTGGTGATACAAACTTTAGGGGCAGCATTGCCAAGTGTGGCATTTATTAGGTTTAAATTCTAGTCATGCTCATGACCATCAGCAGAGGGACACAAATTGGCTTTGTCATATATAGAGGCAGTTATTTTCTCCCACATCCCCAAATACTTGTAAGTTTGCTTAACAGTCAATTCTAAATTGGTGCAACGTGAGTGTGTACACGAGTGGGTCCTGTAATAGATTAGTGCCCCATCCACAACTGGTTCCTGCATACACCTAATCATGCCCCCATGACCCAGAATTAAATTAAGAGCGTCCAAAAATGTTAAACATTATGGTATGACCAGAAAACATTAGATTATGGTGAGTTCAAGAAGCTTGTACAACTAATACAGGCCATTAAGGCCAATGTGTCAGTTGTACATTCAGGAGGGCAGGTTTGATAGAGCCAGACTTGATGTTCTTTATGAGTCTTGGCAGTCAAGAGGACAAATCGAAACAATCATGTGCCATGTAGGTAACACAGTGTGAAAATGCTGACACCCAGTTTTACAGACTGGCTGTCACACAAGCAACTAAACTGTAAATAAATGTTAAGTATTACAGGTAAGAAGGAGAAAGGTTAGATTTGAACATACATTGGAATTTCAGAAACTTGAAAGAAGGCGGCGGCTAACAGAATGTTACATTATACAGCATGATTTGTGGAGTGCAAATCAAATGAGGTTATTCTTAAGCTTTATAAGATACTAGTGAGGCCTCACCTGGAGTACTGTGTACAGTTTGGCTTTCTGTATTACAAACAAAAAGCATAGCAGTGCAAGAGAACGTACAAAGTAAAGTGACTAGGCCTATTCCAGGACTGAGAGGTATGAGGAGAAATTAAAAGGAATTGAATCTTTTTAGTTCAAACAAACTAACATAAAGAATTGATATGATTTAACTGTTTAGAATTATTAAGAGAATTTCTACAGTGGATCCGGGATGTTTGTTTAAAATAAGTTCAACAAGAATAGGGACATGGTGTAAGTGCCCTATGGGATGGGACTGACAGCCCAACTAGGAAGAGGGGCAATTCTGCCCCTAATGGGAGGCCATAATGGATTGACACTATACATGAGGGCAATGACCCAGGCGGGATGATCCTCGATTATTATTCAGGTTGAGCAGTTCTTTCCCCTGTACAATAGATGTCAGTGCTCCTCTGGCATGGTCCGAGTATTGACACCTGCAGGAATCAATGGGATTTGTAGTCCTGCAAGACAACCCTGTTGGGGTCCACGGATGCTGCCCGGAAAAGAGCTTCCTGTTTTTGGAGTCTTCCGAGTGACCCAGAAGTGCTTCCGCTGCTCAGTGCTACTTCCGATCCAACATAAAAGAAGCCACTTGACCTCATCCAGGTGAACTGCAGCTCGGTTGAGGAGAAAAATGTTTGCCTGGAGGAGTGTGGAGGGAGATTACAGAGTTCGTACTAGTGATCATTTTGTACTTTGAAGAAAGAACCTGTGAATGGTACTGTTATATATTAAAAGAAACTTGATTTCAGTCTTTGACTGTGTGGGTGCATTTATGTCTGCAGTCTGGGACACATACCTATGTCCCCCCCCCCCCCCCAAAACTTTAGGTCAAAATGGTCATCCACTTGTTAGTGGTAAAATTTACACAAAGAGAACCACAGACACAAGGGATATGTGACAAACTTGTGTGATAGAGAGTGTAGGGCTTTAGAGACCTTCAAATATCGGCTTGAAGTTATTTTGGAGAGAATTGGTGATTAGGACTGCTGGATAACTCAACTCAATGTGTCTCTGTCCATTACGACATCTGTTCACAGGAGACTAATTTAAGCAAAACTTCCCAGTAGTATTAGGGTCAAACATAACTGAAAGTACTGTGTAAAAGTCGCTATATAGATAGATAGATAGATAGATAGATAGATAGATAGATAGATAGATAGATAGATAGATAGATAGATAGATAGATACTTTATAGACTCAATGCTGGAAATAATTTAGAAAAAACTGCATCTATAAATAAACAGATGAGGTGTTGGTAGTGGCATCTGTCTTACTAAATAGCTTCTACAGAGATCAGTCTTCGCAATACCATCAGGGTTATTTCTGAATCCAAAGACATACATCAGTGAGCTTATCTGGCACTTAAGTACCACTGTTCTGTGTGGCACTTCATGTCTCCAGATGAGTGGGAAGTGGTGTGTGGGAGGCAAAGACCTGCAGCCAAGGAGCAACCCAAGTACCGGTATTCCAGCTGTCAGTTCCTTTATCCAAAAAATGACCATTAACTCATTGTGTAAGAGGGCTAGTCCTTGATGTAACATTATACAATGCTTTACATTTGAAAGAGACTCATTTTCTAGTTCATGTACTGTTTAAAAAAAATCATGATATGATATGATAATATGATAGTTTTGAAATTACCAGTTCTAATTATGTCTTCCTTTCTTGTTGTCAAATTTTAACTTTTCACTTTAGGTTCAAAGTGGCAAAATACAATATGGGAATCTTAATCTACTCAATAAAAAAGCCCTTGAAAGATGAATAGGTGCAGTAAAATTTAGCATGAAGGCACAGTCGGTGTCCTGAAATCAAATCCTGTGCCAGATTTTGTATGCGTAAGTTTAACTCTCACATCCCCAAACACATGTTGATTAGCCCCAGTTTGCATGTAGTTGTGTGTGTATCAGTAGGACCTGTGATGGCCTGATGCTCTGTTTCCTGTTTGCTGCCAGCATTGCCCCAGCCCCCCCCCCCCAAAAAGAAACAGATTAAGTGTTAAGTATGTACAGTATACATAAATAAATACAGTAACTGAGGGCATCTGTTCAACATCACCGTCTATTTGCTGCCACCTTGTGGACACATCTCTTCATTATACAAGTAACTAAGAAATTATTTCATTTTATGTTTAAAATGTGGCATGGTTCTGCCTAAAGATTATCTTTTTATTTCACAGAATAAATGTGAAACATAACACAATCTTATGACATCTCTTACAAGTGAAAATAATTTTAAAAAATAATTACTTGAGTAATTACTATAAAAGACAAAATGTGCTTGCACTTCTCCACATTAGGATTCATAAATTTTCTTCTCCAAGTTAAAATTTTAGATCTCAATTACTCATTCAGTATTTGTTCTAAATCAATACTAATAAACATATTCAGCAAGCAATAAGCACACAGGATAAATAACCCAAAAAAGCTTGATCTACTGTATGTGAATATAGTGGCTTTCTTAAGCGTGCATCTATTATGCCAGAGGTGTGTTTAAATGCCTTCTTATTTTCCCTGTTTTTGCGTTGTTCCCAATCTTTCATGAATACGCTTGTTTTTATGTATTTAGTGCCACTGAAGTATTTGCGACTAACCTTTGTATTGCTGTATATTGTATTCATGGTGGTAGAAAGAGCTGTACTAACACAGCGGCCCATTGGGCTATACACTAAAGACAGAGTACAGTAGCATTCACGTTAGTACTCAAGTTCAGTAAAATTTCAAGCTTTAATCAGATCAACATTTCAGTGTATCCGTGAAAACCTTTTTTTTTTTCTGTATAGCTGCAGAAACCTGGCATGATGTAGGCTGACAGCACTGTGAACTGTCAGGAGTCCAAACCCACATCTAAAACTGGAAAGGTTCTGATTTCACAAAAAACAGGGAAGAATGAAAAATGATAAAAGCCTGGCATAAATTGCAAAATTAAGCTTATTTTAATAATGCTCCTTATAACCAGCCAGTTTTCAGCCTTTGCCATGACACAACTTAAAAAGTCTCCTGTTAGAGGTAACTCTGGTTCTTAAAGACTGACCTGTTAGTTCTTCATGAATTACAGCATTAGCAGCACCAGTACAGCTATTAAGTGTGTCACTAAAAGTGACTGAAGTGGCCACTGTGACAGCACTAAGATGACAAACTGACATGCTTAGATAGAGTGTCAGTACAGCAGAAAATGGGAATATATTTGCAAAAGATGAAATAAGATACAGATGAGTCAGGACCAGTGGCCTTGAGTCTTGCCTGAGGAAGGGGCCTCAGTTGCCTTGAAAGCTAGCATATTGTAATCTTTTTAGTTAGCCAATAAAAGGTGTCATTTTGCTTGACTTCTCACTACATTCATAATGGTTAACACGGTACAACACCCTAGTACTAACGTTGATTTAACAAATACATTACACCTCATTATGATGTACAGACAGTTCCTTTTAAAGAGGGCCAATACCATGTATTGACTTTTTGGTTTTTCATTAGTTTATATCGGCTACCTGTTGTCAGCTCTCACTGGCTAACAGGTCAGGAATATCTTAGCCAATCTTTACTCCATCATGCTGAATGTGCTAGAAGCCATTAGCTGACTGAGGAAGCACTGCATAACAGTTATTGTATGGTATGTGTGCACATACATAAAGCAGAACATATTTTTGTCAGCATAAAAAGGCAATTTGAAGCAGTGTCTGGTTCTTCTAATGTAATTGGAGCACTTTACTGCAAGGGAATCTAACGGTCATGAAGTGGCTTTTGTTAACCGTAATCAGTGACATTCTGTTAATGCATAAGTCATATGTGATGCTAAATGATACTTACAGACATCATGTCTTCATGGCCAGGGTCAACCTGTGACTCATTTATTTTGAGGCAAACTACTTTTGGCAGATGCGAAAGTACTGTATGTGGTGGCTGGCTTGTTGATAAGGCTGAACTCTCCATTTTTCATATGTTCTGTAGTATTAATTATATAAGCAATCACATCATTATATGTGACAGGTGATAGTGGCTGAGGTTTTGGGAAATATTTTTTTTGAATTCTGACATTTCTTCAAACACAGTATGTCAAAAATGGACTTTATTAACAGATTACAAGCCTCTTACTACTGTCTTTGCACCAACATCTTGGTTTCCTACAGTGACTGTATGGTGTTGCAGTGTGCATATGCTTAACACTTTTCAATATAGAAACACAGTACTACGTGGAACTTCAGAAGCTTTGCCAAAATTACCTTTTTAAATCAAGCTTGCCAACATCTCAAAAGAGTGGGTCATCTTTCATCACTGATGCACTTGTAATGTTCTGTAGCTGGTAACACATGGTAGATCACCTTACATTGATGGAAACTTACAACAACATTCACCTTAGTTCAATGGTTGGCATCAGTGGCTGGTGTTTTCCAGTTACCTGTTGATGAAAATAAATATTATTTAATCTTCCCTAAATTAAAGCATCCTGGAAAAATTTCACACGAGTAATTGCAAAACAATATATCTGGAAGAAACTAGTAGGGAATAATTTCAGTGGCCAGCTAGGATAGAACCCCCCATTTTATCTAGATGGTTGGACAAAGGCGACAATGGATGCACATTTATGCTGACTTCACTGGAACTTTTGAATGGTATGATATTTTTAGATGGTGGTTTGCTGCCCATTCTATACTGTTTGAAGAGGCTGTGATGCTTTCAAAATAATTCAAGAAAATTAAGAAAAGTTATTTTTCTAATGTATGCAAGCCTATACTGTATTAATAATGTGGATTTGGAAAAAGGTGTATAATTTGTAATCAACCAACACTTGGAAAACCTTTAAAGGGGCTAAATACTTTCGCAAGGCACCATATGAGATTTGAATCAAAATAATCATAATCATATTTTAAGAATGAATTACTAAATTATACTGTGCTACAAAATGTGCTACAAAAGAAGACCCACTTTTACAACATTTTCGAGCAAAATATTTTAATATAAAGGCATCTTCAGATTAGTGACACCTGAGTTTCTGCTAATACACAAAGTACCCCCTGCAATGCCAGGTATCTGAACACAGAAATGGGGCACAATTCCCCTTTTACATTATGAAAGGTGTACATATGTGAACATTTATACAGCAAATCATTAACAGTCACATAATTCAAATGTATAAAAGAAAACCCCATTTTCCAGTAAATGTAAGAAAAGATAATTTATTTCAATAACTAAACTGTTGATATATTCTTTTAAGAAATAATTTAGTTTACTGATAGAAACACACATAAGGCCATATGGCATACTATTCAATTACTTGGACAAGCCAGAATATTTGATTATCATAGACCAAGACCCTTGATTCTTTTACATTATCTTTTCAAATCAGGAGTCTGATATTTTCTCTTTTCAAGTGTGCTTTCAATAGTGCTACATAAAGAACCCAAGCCCAGCTGATGTTTGCACTGAAACAGGCCAACCTCATATTTATAGCCTGCGTAGAGACTGAAAATGGGAAAAGTATTAAGTCAGCTTTGACAGTTGTGTGGCAATGTAGCTGTAAAACGTAGGAACTAGCATCACTAGGAGATGAGAAACAAAGAAAAGGACAATAGTGTTGTCAAAAGGACAACAGTGAATAAGAAACCATTTTGTCCATTTGGAATAACATCAAACAGACAGTCAATCATTTCCTGTGCTTAGCAGAAAGAGCATGAACCTATGATCAACGTTTGCCCAAAACATTCTTCCATGCATTGTATTTCAAAAGTTTTTTGTCTCTTGACAAGTAAATGATGAAAGGTATTTATGATATGCAAAATCTGAAACAGAAATTAACCATTTTTAAAAAAGCATTATATAAACCAACAGTAGTACATTAATGAACAAGTAAATCTTGTCAAAAGTATTGGTTTGATGTTATATTTGATCTTTTTCTTTCTTTTTTTTTAATATCAAGGCACCTACATGGCCAGGCTTTCTTTGAAATTAACAGAACACAGAGAAGTTCCACTCAGTCCCATCTGAAGGGGTCCATTATGTTTCATTGTCTCTATTGCTCCTCCCAGTATTGAAAATAACCAGTGCCTGTGCTGAAAATCTCATTGCTTCTACCATGGAATAGACAATTTTACAACTATCAGAAAACTTTGCACGTCTGATTTTCACAATGTACCAATAAAAGAAAATATTTTTACAGCCTAAAAGACGATGTTTATGTTATATATTGATACCTGGAATAGTATGGTTTAAGGCAGATTCATTACTTCCTGTCCAAAATGTGTTTCTAATCACTAACTGTTGTTTTGAAAATGAACATCATCATAATAATAACCCAAAGCAATTTTAAATATCCAGTTATCTAATGGAAATTGTTTATTGCCAAGGCAGAGATATTTATGGAACTGTCATTGTGGGAGAAATGATCTTACATCTCCACTATATATTATAACTGTTAGCAAATTTACACACATTCAGTACTCATTTTGTGCTTTACTAACTGCTGTATTATTGTTAATTTTAACTAGTCTGATTTGTTATAATTCATGGCCCTCAATCGTTTTTGCATATCTTGTTACAAAAATAATATTAGCCACCCCCTCTTTTTAAGTCGGACAATAACCTTTATGAACTACTTAGATCTTCATTTAAATCTGGTCTCAGGCACAGGTTTTAGTACCACATCTCCTTTTTGCCACAATCACAGTGAAAAGGAAATAACATTTCAATGTGCCGTTTTAAATGATGCTTGATCTGTTTGCCCTCTATGATTATAACAATTGATGTCAAAAATATTTTCAGCATTACTGGCTTTATGGCTCACTAGGATAGCTTTCTTTAAAGCCCCATAAGACATGCTGTATTAGTAGACATAATAAATATATTAACATGGAAATTTGTCCCTATTAATAAAATTATTTAAAACAAAGTAGGGCAAGGTGGTACTAAAGTCAAAAACACAATATAAAAGGCACAAGGGTCCATTAAAATGTGAATGATCAATCCTCAAAATGTCTTTGCAGTGCTGCTAAACAGAATTCATAACCTTCACTAAACTGCAGAAATGTCATATATTAATAACAAACACCATCAAGCACATACATGGCATTCTCCAAGAACAAATTTGTTACGTGCTCTCATTACAAAACCAAATTAGAGTGGTCCCTTAAAAATGTAAAGCTTGGATTGTATAAAACAAATAGACACCCCAACCCAAAACATGCACATGCATTATATAATTTATTATATACAACATTTGACAGAAAAAAACAAATAGACAATTTTCACTAAATGCACGTTTCAGGTTGAATGGATCAAATAAACAACAACTTTCCCACTTTGCCACTTTTTTCAGACATGTAAAAAATAGCTTTACAGGAATGAATGTTGAATTTACTCCCTGGATAATCTGTATGATTAAAGATGAAATGTACCATTACTAGGATGGTAATAAGCAGCAAAATATGTTGATACCATCCTTTAAATCTGATAAGTGCATGAATAAATGACAAAGCCCTTTGCAAAAAGAAAAAAAAAGATAAATAAAGAACCACAAGTAATCTTAAACAGCAGTCTTAACAGATGCTTGAAAGTGAACTTTACAATAGGTTTACACTGTAAAATGGTTGCTATCGTCTACAGTACATAAATCAAATTTAGCCTAACTGGAATAAAAAATATATACCACCTACCAAAGTTTAATATTATACATTTCTTTGGTCAGCCTTGACTACAAAAACTAGACAGGCTGTGTTTTTCCCTCTCTTGTTTATAAAATATGGGGACAATACAACAGACAAGGTGTATTGCACAAGGAAAAAAATATTGTGCATTGATTCAAAAAGGTTAAAAAAAAAGTGATAGAAAAGATTGAGTTATGATAAAATACTGCTAATTTGAACATAATGATGAATACAAAACCAACAAAAATAAAACATTCCTATTTTTTGTCATTTGTGACAAACCAATTAACACAAGGTGGGTGTGTGGCAGGAACGCAGGGGATCACTGGTGATGCATTGGTTTTCAGGATCCTTCTCACAGGGAAGTTGAAGGTAATTTCTTTACTCTTCTTTGAGCCAATATTGAAGCTTGTATAGGCTTCAGTTGAGGTGTAGGATGTGAACTCTTCAGTGCAGAATATGTAGCTGCCATTGCACCCTAGAATAAATATGAACACATAAACACCAATAATACAGAGTGTGTGCGTGATAAAAGTTCAGCATGATCGATTCATAGATAAAACCATGTTTGCAAATATTTAACTAGTTTTAAATTACTAGAAAATGTGCACCCAGTTTTTCATTATAATATTTGCTATAGCCTTTTGAGGAATGATGTACATATTTTATACAATGCATTATATTTTTAGGGAAAATTTTTTTTTTTAATATATAATAAGAATACTTAATAAGAATAATAAGAATAAAAATAGTGGCAGTATTCAATATAGAAAAATGAAATGTGCAATTACTTAGCACTTTAGACATAAAGGAGGTTGTCATGTCATATTTTAGAGCTATTATTACAAAGCACTGTATTATTTTTTACAAGGTATGTTTCTAGTCTCACAAAAAAACAAACAAAGTAGGTACCATGTTTTTTATCTTTAAAATGTAAGTTTTTCATTTTTTAATTTTAGTTATTATTTCACAATTATCAGGAGCTGTCATTTGCCCCAGAAATTTGCTTTCTTAAGTAAAGCTATTTTAAAAATATGCCTCACCAGTAGGCTTAAAATAAGGCACTAGTAGAAAAAAAGGAACAGAAGTCTTTAACATACCAAATATTTCCAACTTGAAGCAGAGAATACTGTATTTACGTATACTTATCCAAGTAAATAGCTGGCACACATAAAACATAACTAGCTTCAAAAATATCAAACCTATCCTTTATTTACAATTCTGCATAGCTAGCCCCTAAATAAGCTTCTTTTCATTTTCAAGGGTCCATTTCAAATCATCCTTTAGGTGTAGCAAAAGTTTTTCCATTGGTGATAGCAACCTACTGTTTGAATTAAGATTTTCTGTCTACACAACAGACAATTTCTGGAAGAAATGATTTAACACCTTTGCACTCTCCTGAATAAATGATGCCAGGACAGTTTGGCTCAGTAACTGAAACACCCTTACGCTAGCCTAGCTGACAGTTACAAGTGACACTGACTGCTGACCCTATGACTGAATTGTCCAGTCCTTACATATTTATCACACAAGACCTCAAGATAGTTTATGTACCTTGACAAGCTGAGCATCCTGGTGTTGTAGTTGGCTTTGCGGCAACTTGTCACGGTTTGTAATCCACCGATGTTTTAGGACCTGTTTGGCTGTCAGACGTCGTTGAGGGTCAACATGAAGCATTTTTGACACCAAATCCTATAAAACAATATTCCGTAACACATGAGACTATGTAAAATGTTTATCACCTGTTCTTATTTTAAAAAATGCTTTTACACTTTGTTAAAATAGTCCGTTAAGTCACTTTTTAAATAATGGCTGGGTGATGTGTATAAAAATGTAGCTAATGGAATGCCTCTATTGATTAGCTAATAATTCTTTGCATTTATATAGTGCTTTTCTCACTACTCAAAGCGCTCAGCAATTGCAGATTAAGGGCCTTGCTCAAGGGCCCAACAGAGCAGAGTCCCTATTGGCATTTACGGGATTTGAACCGGCAACCTTCCGACTGCTAGTGTAGATTCCTAGCCTCATAGCATTTGCCTTGTACATTTTGTACTATGTGATACAAACATTAAGTGTACTTGGAGATAAAGGAACTATATAAATGTATCCAATAACTTTGATTCTAAAAAAGATTATTTTATTTTGAATTGGCAAAAAGATTTTTTTGAAAGTTCCAACATTTTTTCTTCATTTTTCTGAACCTGTGAAAATTGATGTTGCTGTATCTTTAGTGAAATGACATGCTTTATTCAAAATAAAAATCACATTGGACTGATTCTTTAATACCTGTCTCACAACTTCAGTTTTTACTGTCATGTGCGGAATTTACACCAACTTTTCAGTCCATAATCTCCTTGTGATCCTGACAAATGTTCCTTTGATTAACTGCCTAATGCATTGTTTATGAGTATAAATTACAATTGTTCACCTCCCAGAGCACAGCATACTGTTGAAATTAATTGTCCTAAACCCTCTGCAGTCATAGACAGCTGACCAACAGCCTAGTGCATTGCTATGGCTATGCCTATATGAGTATGTGTGTGTGTGTGTGTGTGAGGTTATTTGCTCAACTTGCTTATATTCAACACACATTAGCAATACACACAGTTCATTCAGCAACCATAAGATACCAGTCAGTGGACATGAATGGAGATAACAGTACATTAGTAGGCTTTTAAACATTTCAGTTGACCAGAAAACTCCAAAGAAAGACAAACATTCACTCATTAGTGGCTTCATTAATAAAAAAAAAAACCATCTAAACAAATACAAATGAAGACATTTCCTAAAAAAGGCACACCTATTAGAGTAACAGTAGAGTTAAAATCAGAAATGTTTTTGAAATATGTCCTACATATTCAGTACATTAAGTGAAAGCTGAAACAATGACATACATCTTTGACATGATACCTGTCAAGAGGGTGATGTGCCTTTCCTAAATGGTAACTTAAAATTAGCTTTCAGGGTTGACAGTATGTATCTTACTATTTTTTAATGTAACATTATTATAATTATTATTAGCTGGCATGGCATTACCTTGACTTCTCCAATTCCTTATTTATTCATTACATGCAACCAACAATAGCTCCAAAGTATGGGTCATTGGTGTGAATTTGCTTGTATTCAGCACACACCCAAGACATATAATAACAGCTTCTCTCAGCATATAATATCTATTACATCATCAAGAAGAAAGCAGAAACAAATGCTTTCTGCATTTTAAGCAGTATTGTGAGGATTACCAAGTTTCCATGTAGATCAAATATATTAGCAGAACTCACAAACACTCTTTGTCTTTGTAATAATTAGTTAGCTAATTGATTAAACAAATGTGTTTTTCCAGGAGGGTAAATCGAAGAATTAAGGATTTGCCTTTTTTTTTTAAAATTAAGACTATATTTGCTACAAGATTCACATCAAATTGTTCTAATTTATTTCTGTGCTCATTTACATTTTTATACAAATTTTATAAATGTTTACTATTCAATAGCTCAACATAGATGGTAGTTATCACAGAAAATGCCAAATGCATTTAACAACAGTAAAAGCCTTTGGGATGTTCCTGGTATATGATCAGGTGCAACATTTTATGCCCTCTGCTCACAACTGCATTATGAATTGTACAATAGCAGAAAATACAATTTTTCCTCATTGACATTAATTTCTACTTTCAGTATAATACTTTCAGAGCATGTTTGATTGACATGTTCTATATTAATTTGTTATATGTTTAAGTATATTAAGGAAGCCTCTTTAATTTTTATGCTGTCATATTACAGACAGTTTTAAAACAAAATGTCTTCAAGTTTGCTCTCCTTTTAAAACACAAATAGTGCATCATTTACAGTGCATCTAGAAAGTATTCACAGTGCATCACTTTTTCCACATTTTGTTATGTTACAGCCTTATTCCAAAATGGATTAAATTAATTTTTTTCCCTCAGAATTCTACACACAACACCCCATAATGACAACGTGAAAAAAGTTTACTTGAGGTTTTTGCAAATTTATTAAAAATAAAAAAAACAAGAAAGCACATGTACATAAATATTCACAGCCTTTGCCATGAAGCTCAAAATTGAGCTCAGGTGTATCCTGTTTCCCCTGATCATCCTTGGGATGTTTCTGCAGCTTAATTGGAGTCCACCTGTGGTAAATTCAGTTGATTGGACATGATTTGGAAAAGCACACACCTGTCTATATAAGGTCCCACAGTTGACAGTTCATGTCAGAGCACAAACCAAGCATGAAGTCAAAGACCTCCGAGACAGGATTGTCTCGAGGCACAAATCTGGGGAAGGTTACAGAAAAATTTCTGCTGCTTTGAAGGTCCCAATGAGCACAGTGGCATCCACCATCCGTAAGTGGAAGAAGTTCGAAACCACCAGGACTCTTCCTAGAGCTAGCCGGCCATCTAAACTGAGCGATCGGGGGAGAAGGGCCTTAGTCAGGGAGGTGACCAAGAACCCAATGGTCACTCTGTCAGAGCTTCACAGGTCCTCTGTGGAGAGAGGAGAACCTTCCAGAAGGACAACCATCTCTGCAGCAAGCCACCAATCAGGCCTGTATGGTAGAGTGGCCAGACAAAAGCCACTCCTTAGTAAAAGGCACATGGCAGCCCGCCTGGAGTTTGCCAAAAGGCACCTGAAGGACTCTCAAACCATGACAAAGAAAATTCTCTGGTGTAATGAGACAAAGATTAAACTCTTTGGTGTGAATGCCAGGCGTCACGTTTGGAGGAAACCAGGCACCACTCATCACCAGGCCAATACCATCCCTACAGTGAAGCAAGGTGGTGGCAGCATCATGCTGTGGGGATGTTTTTCAGCGGCAGGGACTGGGAAACTAGACAGGATAAAGGGAAAGATGACTGCAGCAATGTACAGAGACATCCTGGATGAAAACCTGCTCCAGAGCGCTCTTGACCTCAGACTGGGGCGACGGTTCATCTTTCAGCAGGACAACGACCCTAAGCACACAGCCAAGATATCAAAGGAGTGGCTTCAGGACAACTCTGTGAATGTCCTTGAGTGGCCCAGCCAGAGCCCAGACTTGAATCCGATTGAACATCTCTGGAGAGATCTTAAAATGGCTGTGCACCGACGCTTCCCATCCAACCTGATGGAGCTTGAGAGGTGCTGCAAAGAGGAATGGGCGAAACTGGCCAAGGATAGGTGTGCCAAGCTTGTGGCATCATATTCAAAAAGACTTGAGGCTGTAATTGCTGCCAAAGGTGCATCGACAAAGTATTGAGCAAAGGCTGTGAATACTTATGTACATGTGATTTCTCAGTTTTTTTATTTTTAATAAATTTGCAAAAACCTCAAGTAAACTTTTTTCACGTTGTCATTATGGGGTGTTGTGTGTAGAATTCTGTGAAAAAAAATGAATTTAATCCATTTTGGAATAAGGCTGTAACATAACAAAATGTGGAAAAAGTGATGCGCTGTGAATACTTTCCGGATACACTGTATGTCACTGATTTCTTTTGTCCTTTGCACAGACCTGCTTGAACTGCACTTACCTTTAGTCCATTAAAATTAATAATCGTATAAACATTAATATAGAAAAAGTATTATAAGACCTTTGCAGCATCCGATATGGTTTCCCAGTTTCCTCCTTTTATGCTGAAATGACCACTTCCAATCCTTGTCAAGATCTCTTCTGGGGTATCGTCAGGTCCATTTGCAAATGGAGTGAACCTGAAATGCCAGTGAAATGATTATACTGTATAAGTACAGCCCATTTAATATCTTAGCAATGCAACCATCAGGTTGCGTGTAGTAGTTTCCATTCAAGCAAATCTGAATGGAATTTTCATGTTTCTCAATTACTGTATTTAGCCATGACTATAGGTACATGATTAAGTGTAATAATACAACTAAGAACTAAGTACAAGGTCATATAAAAGGGACTAACGCCAGTGTATTTTAAATTGCTAATTTTAATGTAGAATAGTCTCTCCTGTTAATATACCTCATTCTGAACCTGTGTGAAAAAGATAAACATATCTATCTACCTATCCATTTTCTTAACCCACTGAATCAGGGGAGGGTCGCGGGCAGCTGGAGCCTATCCCAGTAATCACTGGGTGCAAGGCAGGGAAAACAGCTGGACAGGGCACCAGCCCATTGCAGAGAGATAAGCATGTTATGCTTTCTTCTGAAATGACTTCTTGGTGAGGGTTATGGTTAGACAAACATTTTCTTGCTTAGATTATTACGATATAATGAAGAGTTTCCACAAAAATTCTGGCATGCTGACCTTTACTGTTATTTCTTAATGGCCTATTGTAAATAAAAAAGCATTAGCAACATTAACTTTCTCTAATAAATTTTACATCACATAATAATTCAAACATTATTTTATTACTAAATATTCCTTTGACTAAGCCCTAAAGTAAATTGTAGTATAGACAAGAATATAGAACTCATTGGACATTTCATATAGACTTTGTTTGCTAGACACAAGCAAAAGCTCAGAATTAGGAAACCTGCCACTAATATAACAGCAAACAAAACAAGTCAAGTCAAGTTGGGGAGCATGCACTGGTACAGTGTGTTGTCGCACCCACTACACGACAAAACAACTCGGATCCCGGATGGCAACCCCCCAGGCAGACACGTGGTCCAGTCCCACCCTCCAGAAATGACCCTCTAGCTGCATAGCCAGGTGTTACGTGGGCGACCCCTTGGCCTAGTCCAGCCACTTGGGTCCCCAACAATGAGGATCTTATGAGCTAGATCACCCTCTCGGAAACGCGCCACATGGCCGTAGTGCCGTAACTGACGGTCCCTCACAATGCAGGTATTGGGCCTCATTCGGGACTCCATGATCAACTGCTCATTCGATACTAAGTCAAACCAACGGTACCCAAGGATTTTCCGGAGAGACACAGTACCAAAGGAGTCCAGTCTTAGTCTCAGGTCACTGGATAGCGTTCATGTCTCGCAACCATATAGCAAGACAGGAAGCACCAGGACTCTAAAGACTTGGACCTTCGTCCTTTTGCATAGATATTGGGTAGCGCCACACACCCCTTTCCAGCGACATCATGACCCCCCCATGCTCTCCCAATCCATCTACTGACTTCATAGGATGAGTCACCAGAGACATTAATGTCACTGCCAAGGTAAGTAAACCTCTCAACAAGGTTGACACTCTCTCCGCAAACAGACACTGCTGATGGCTGTGCCCAAGAGGTCATTAAAGGCCTGGATCTTGGTTTTTATCCAGGTCACTCGCAAGCCCAGACACTGACTCCTCGCTCAGTGCCTCGAGCACCACGATCAGAGCTTCCATTGACTCCGCGAAGATCACAGCATCGTCAGCAAAGTCAAGATCCATGAATCTTTCTTCACCAAAAGATGCCCCACAGCCGCGGGACCCCACAACCTTACCCAACACCTAGTCCATACAAGCACTGAACTGAGTAGGAGCAAGAACACACCCCTGATGAACCCCAGAATCAACTGGTAAAAACACAGAGGTTCTGCCTCCACTCTGCACAGCACTCACAGTACCAGTATATAGGCCAGCCATGATATCTAGCAACCTCGAGGGGATCCTGCGAACCCTCAGGATGTCCCACAGGGCAGCTTGAAAAACTGAGTCGAACGCTTTACAAAAAATCGACAAAGGCTACAAAGAAACTCTGCTGATATTCGCGTTTGCGCTCCATGAGAACCCTCAGTGCCAGAATGTGGTCGATGGTAGACTTCTTAGATGTAAAACCAGACTGTTCCGGTCGCTGGCAGGTGAGCAAGTGATCACGGATCCTATTGAGGACAACCCTAGCAAGGACCTTACCCGGCACCGAGAGCAGTGTTATCCCCCTGTAGTTGCTGCAAACCAGGCAATCACCCTTCCCTTTCCAGATAGGGACGACAAGTCCCGTTTGGCATCATTCCAGCTGACTGGAAGTCTCCCAAATGGAAGCAAAGACTGCTTGCAATGCCAGGAGGACAGCCTTACCACCAGCCTGGAGGAGTTCACCCCGGATACCACACATCCCTGCAGCCTTTCCTCCCCTCAGCTAGTTCACCACCTGTGCAATCTCAGTGTGATTGGGTGGTTCACAGCTAAATGGAGGATCAGCCTCAAGAACCGTAGACCCAGAGATATCCAACGTCCTAGCCGGAGGATCAGCTTTGAACAACTGCTCAAAGTAGCCAGCCCAGCGGGTCACAACTGCATTGTCATCTGTAAGGACCGTTCCATCAGCCGCCATGACTGCGACTCTCCGAGGAGATTCGAATGTGTGTAATGCTTCGATTCCTCTGTAAGCAGGACGTGGTTCGCTAGACCACAGATGGTGTTTAACTTGCTCACAGACTCCTCTAACAAACACCTCTTTATCTGCCCCCAGAGATCTCACAGCCTTCCTTCTCAGTCCCGGGAACTGACACAAAACAAGAATCTTTCTTTTTTTCTTTTTAATTTCACTTACCCAGCCAACATAGTATACAGCAATATTCCCAGACTCCAGATATCACACCCTTCATCATAGCCTTGTCGTTTAAGAACCTAAAAATCAGAATGGCACAATAAACATGATCTCTAAGTTTCTTAATATATTTGGACTTCAATAGTCTGTTCAAAAGATGCAATACCTTAGCAACTGTTAAAGCAGGTCCAAAATATTAAAAAAAAAGTTTAAAATTCAGGATTTAGTGAACTCAAGGACTGTTTCATTTGATCAGCTTTCTCACAATAATTCAGAATTAATCTTAGTTCTCTATGATGATAATTAGTCTGACAGGAGGAGGTAAAATAAAATACCTTAAGCAGACACCTTTTGATTTCAAGTTGAGCTTCAAGTATTTCACAAAGCTCTTTTTGTGACTGATTGAGTGCTCACTAACATTTCTTCTTGATATAATCTACATTAATATGTATAGCTTACAGGACTATAATTAATTATTTTAGGAAATTATATTAAAAAAACAAACACAGCACATGCAAAAATAGCACCTTCTTCCTTTCCGTAATGCATTTGACTCATTTAAATCAATGAGGCAAACTGAATGTATTGGGATTATCATTCTTGTTATACAGTTTACTAAACTAGTACTGAATATCAGGAACTAAATTGCTTTCTAATGTATAAAAAGAAACATTCAGTGGTGTTTACCATTACAGGTACTTCATAAAATTATTAGTGAAATCTGAATGTTGATAATAATCAGACTGCAGGATTTACATATTTTCTTTGACCAAAACTGAATACATTTAATCTAACTTAACAGAACAATGAAAAGCACTATATTTTACATTAAAATCTATTGATTGTGGGATAATACACAATACTATTTAATTCCTTGTTTAACCTGTGCTTTTTTCCAAATTCTCTTGAGTGAATAACTAATAATTGTAGTTTTCTTCACACTACATTATTCATCTGCCTAGTCATTTGACAGCAGATAACCATATTCCATTTTTTTTGGAGTCTTAACAAAGCTGGCATTTCTTGTTTCAGTTCTGCAGTTTTTCATAAAGCCACACATTCTACACTTATAAAAAGGTTTATTGCACATCCCTCTCCTATTTTGAAAATAACAAAAAATGTACATCAATCTATGAACAGCATCTTCATGTAATAGAAGCATGCCTATCTGTATGCTAAATATAAGTGACCTGTTATGTAAAAGTCTCACTTTTCTAATTAAAAAAACAGCTGCATTATAAATAATACATTTCACAGCAACGACTCTGCTGAATGTCATTGTATATTAGGTGAAACACCATTAAAAATCATAAAGAATAACAATCTCACAGTATAACTTTGAGAAAGAAAGAGGAAAAAAAACCATTATGCCCATGGTATCAGTTTTTAGGCACCACTTGCTATTCTCACACTAAAACTTAATTTTATTTTTATAAACTGTTATTAATTTTTATTAATTGCATTTCAATGAATTAGACATAAAACAAATAAGAATTAAATCCGTGCTAATTCCATACATTTGTGTTCCATATCAAATCAAAATCAGCACCTCTCCCCTACACAATTCACAGGATTACTGTATCAGCACAAAAGGTGCTATATACAGGAGCCCCTCCTATATTTACAGAAGTCAAATACCACAACATAAGAGCATCTTACAAGATGAATTAATGGCTTAATAAGATAAGGAAAGAGGCAAGGACCATCACGCACAACATCAGAATTTTTTTCTTGAGTATTGTCTCAGTTGGCCTTTACTCCGAATGGAACAGGAGTCTCCCAGCTCCTTTAGCCCCTTAGTGGGGAATCTCAATGTGGACAGCAGGGTGCCACTGATTATCATAGACAGGTGACCTGGGGGGCTCTCTCTTAAAACATGAGTTGCAGAAATAACTGTTACTGCCAGAGGAAATACTAGGCAGCTGGCTTCAATTGATTCCAAACCCCACTGCCAACCCTGGAAGTTATTCCTAGGGTAGTTTTCAAGGTAGCTCCTGACCAGGGATCAAAAGTCCCTTTCAATCATAAAACTGTTAAATTTGGAGTTAAATGGCAAGTTAAACAAGGATTTAACTGTCAGGAGGAAGAGAAACTGGGCTTATGCAAAAGAGACTCAAAAGTGTGATTAAGTAAGGTTTTCCTAGTTTTGGTGTGAAAGCAAATAAATCACACTGAAAGGCAGACAACGCCAAGTAGGACAGCTATGAATTTGAAATGCAGTTTTGTTAACTCTGGGCTTCCTGGTGTTAATTATGGGTTTAGACATAAACTCGAGTGTTGCACCCACCATGTTTCTAAAAATTTGAACTATATACCTTGGTGTAAATATATAAATTGTTAAATCACTATTACAAAAGACGTAGACATCACTTTTTGTACATTTCAGCAGTTCATTTTCTATAAGCATAAAAAAGGAGAGTAAATGTAGTTACTCCTCTTTCAATCTCAAAAAAAATGATATATTTGTCTCATTGCTTTCCAAAAATGTAAAATACAGGAACAGTAGTCAGAGGTGCTCAAAATGTTAAGAAAACAACATTTTCATGGTTTAAAATTTATTATATATATATATTCCAATTATAATTCCACAACAAGATGTTCAGCACATTTTTCTTTTAATGCTATAGTTTCCACTCTGATTTTCCTTACCTCTGGTGCAACAAAGTTGGCAGTGTAACAGGGTGTCATAAGAAGTCCATTCTCTGCCCTAAGCTGTTTGGCAAACCCAAAATCACAAATACGGATAGATTCTGCATTGCCAGATTCATCCACATAAAGAATGTTACTTGGCTTCAGGTCTCGATGGACTACCTGCAGTAAAAAAAATTAATACCATGAAAAAAAAACAAAATTTGAAGAATGGACCTAACCAAACTAAGACCACAGAAATGAAAAGTTATTGAAAATTGCATTATCCTTTAGTTATATGTTAACAAATTAAAAAGACTGCAAAACATCTAGACATACAAATGTATTTTTGGAGAATAAAAAAAAATTAAAAACATGAGACACACAGTACTGGCAAAATACACATTAATAAGAACCTATTTTGTAATAAAAGCATATGAACTGTTTTTAGTAAATCATAACAGGGTGCGCCTTGAGTCCTTTCACTGACCAGCACAAAAATCTGTCTAATATAAAATGTCCTTAACTTTACAAAAACACTGAAGTAATATCTTCTGAAGGACAAACAGCCACCAAGAAGAGCAAAACCCTGAAAGGCAAGACTCTAAAAATATTTTGTTAAGCAATTCCCTAATATATTATAAAGGCAAACTTCTTACCCCCTGGGAATGAAGGTACTCTACAGTCTTTGTGATGGTGTACAGGACAGCACTGGCTTCTCTCTCAGAGAAGCACTTTTGTTTGAGGATTCTATCCAGCAGTTCTCCTCCTCTCATGAGCTCTGTTACCAAGTAAACATACTTCCCATCATCATATACCTAAAAGAAATGAGAGTGAAATGAGAGTGTGATTTGTAATTGTACATTTCCCTGATATACTTTGAAACTTTTATTCTTCAATAATTACTGATTCAGATTTTCTAGGCTAACAAAACTGTTAATTAAACTATTTCTCTACCACCACAAATTACAGTCTTCTAATATAAAAAGTAACAACACAAAATAGTGTGTAAATTGTTGACATGAATATTTTTCATTGATTTAAAAAACTGACACAATTGACACTTTATAGCCATAACTCTATGCATTTATCATCCTATGGCATCTTCAAAAACAATCGTCTCTAACCTGGGGTTGAGAAAAAACATTCTGAAAATGGCTTAAGATCAAACTGTAAAGTGCCCCTAAATTAACGTCAAAATATCATTTTGCTATCAGGAGTCTTTGATTTGAAGTATAAAATAAACTACACTACTAGTTGCAGGAGTTAAAAATGACATCATCTTTCAACTAAATACCTAGGTGCTCCTGTCCTCTACAATAAAGTATTTTTGTAAGTGATCTTTGTACTTACAATCTAGTGGAACCCTGTGACTTCTAATCTTTCCCTGGAGAAGGGTATGTTTCAAGTTCATAGTAATTCCATCAAAATGAGAATGCTCAGCTAGCCAGAGAGTTTTGAGCAGTATATACTGCATACAAACAAGAATGTACAGTAAGATGTCAGGATCCTAGCCTATGAATGATTCCAAATTAACAGTAGGAGAGTGAGCTTTTAGTGACAGGAACCCAAAGCTGTGGAAAAATCTGCCTGTATGTATAAGAGATGCCACTTCTGTCTCTGTTTGTAAATCCAGGCTGAAGACTCACTACTCACTACTATACCTGGAATAAAGCTATGATTAGATGTGCATACTGCAACTCTGTTTGTTAGTCATCTGTATTAAAATATAACTATTACCATAATCATGAATTGTTAATCTTTTCTATTCTGTTTCTCCTCTTGTTATCCTACTGTGGCACTTGGTGCCAATGCTCTAGTTTCTGGCCATGGAAAAGACACCTGACATATTGAGAGCCATGGAATCAAAGGATGAAAAAATTGTGATTATATTTGAAGGCCTGGTGCAGACCTAAACTGTGGAATGCCAAGAATGGGGTCAGTGGCCAGTTGGCCGAGGTCTCCAGGACTCTGACTGTCTGACTTTGTATGTTATAACTGACTCTGGACCTCCAAAGGATTGTTTATCTTCTCTCGGTATTCTGCTGACTGGACTTTTTGTTTGTCAGCGGGTCACAGCTTAACGAGAACAGGCATATAATGTTAGTTATTTAGTTTGGAACTGCTTTTGTTTTACAGTGTGTATAAACAAATCTGCATCTTTATGCATGTATCACATAATTAGAAATTTGTAAAGTCTGTAATTGTATTTTACCTGTGAATTCATGAAAAGTTTACAAAAATAAACTGAACTGAAATTAATCTTACAATAGTGATTTCACCATACAACTAATTTTCACTGTATAGAAATCACTACTGATCGCCTTCTAGGCAGGAAGTCCTTTTTGGGCTCTGACAAATAAGCATGTTTTAAATACACAATGACTTCCATATCCTAAACACTGTAACTAAACAAAAATGAGTATAAAAAATATTTATTAATATATAATGCTGACTCAATTATATTTTGTAAATCAAGAATTAAATACTAAAATGCATTTGTGTGCTTTCCAATTATCACTAATTTCAAAGAACTGATCAGCAGATTTGTGGTAAAATATTGAATGTGCAGAGTACTTTTCTCATGTGTTTAACATAGTATTGTACTACTGTTTTTTGCTCTTTGCTAGAAATGTTTTAAACGGAGTAAATTTTATCCAACAGGCACTGGGTCCATAAGGATCACAAAATACTACAGTGTGGTAAAGTCAGCTCAGAATATTACAGGTACAAAGCTCCCATATTTCAAGAACATTATAAAGGTACACAATTTCAAATGATAATTACAACTTGTTGGGCAATTACTCACAAGGGACAGCAACATTAATATATCCTCACAGGAATTATGACTTCCTAATTAATTGAACAATCTCTGGTAGTAATAATTTCATGGATAATGAAAAGTTAATTAATAATGCACAACCTCCTGCTCTATTATTGCTGGGCCTCTACAGAATTGATGATACCTTTTTATGTGCCCTGAAGGTAATAGACTGTAGGAACACTTGGGGCTGCCAGAGAGAAGTCTGGATGAATGGCCTCAAGTGTTCCTCAGTCCATTCCCTAATCCTGGAAGTAGTATGGACTTGGACATGGATGTGATACTGAAGATAGGTTTAAAAGCCCTACCGATCCTCAATTTTATGAGCCTGAACAGCTTGCCTGGTGGAAGAAAGAGTGGCCAATGTGGTTTTAGGAGAAGGAAGGGAAGGTGAGAAGGAGAGCATTGGTGGTGCTATTTGTAATGGGAAATAATGCAACCAAGTGTTTAGGTTGGCTTAGAGAGGCACTAGACTTTGTTATTTTATATTATTTCATTGTTATTGTACTTCTTCTGTGTTAGCTATCCCAGTATCGTTTAAGTATTTCTTAATAAACATCGCTTTTCCATTTTTACCTCAGATTACTTAGAATATCTGGGTTTGAGGACAGTTCAAAAGTACCCGCAAAAGATCACAACATGTAAAATATATGCAAATTCAGAAAGGCAAGCAGAACTCAGTCATCATGCATAGTTATTTCTCCTCCTCCTTCGTTCTGGTGAAAAGTACAGGATCACTACAACTCACACAACCCTGGCAAAGGAAAGTTTTTATCCTCAAGTCAAAAGGTTACTAGTGCTGTCACTGATGCTGACTATTGCATGACTGCAAATGGTGCATTTTCGTTTGTATTGTGTGGGGTAACTAGGTGTCAATCACTGTCCAAAACAGTTATGCACACTTCATACTTCAGTCTATTATATTCTGAGTAATAATATAAACTATATTTCATTACAAAATGTACAAGTCTAATTTATACAAGGCCTAAAAAATGGAATTTCATATTTACTTCAAATAACATTCACATATATCACAGGCAAGGAATCATTGTGGGGAATAATACTCCACTTCCTGTCTAGTCATTTTCCTTAAGGTGGCCGAGAATAGGACCTAGACCACTGGAATCAGAACCACCATCTCTACTGCTTAGCTAAAGTTGATCTCTGTCAATGAGTGGCCAATTTGGCAACTTAGATTGTATTGCAGCTTTCCTATGCAGCCTTGCCTTGAGTGCCGCCGGGTACATCATTATATTGGAAAAATAGTCTAACAATTTTACTTACATCCTTCAATGTAATAATATTCGGGTGCTGTCCATATCTTAGAAGAATCTCAATTTCTTCAGAGGGATCTCTTTTACTTTTATCAATTATCTGTTGAACAAACAAGCAAAATTACTGTCAGAGAAATTACTTTCACACGAATATTAGCAAAGAAAAAAGCACAATACAGGAAGTAATATGTTAAATCTGAACATGCATTTCATTTTGAATGGCATGTATGAATATCAAAAAAAATTACAAAAGCACCTGGACATAGCATCAATCTAACAATGAAAGTAAAAAACTAAATTTACAAACACTCTGAAGAAAGATTTCTTGCATTCTGATCAGAAACTGTTAAATGCAAAAGGTAACAAAAATACATAAGAAATATTTATTGAAAATTTGTAGAAAAATATACCAACCTTAACAGCATATTCTGAGTGAGTTGTTTTGTGAATACAACGCTTGCAGACAGAGTAGGAACCAACTCCGATATCTTCTTTTAATACGTATCCATCATTAAAATGTGAGTTTTTCCCATGAAGTTGCTACAAAAGTTTTACAGACCAAAGAGCAAATGAGAACATAATTCACAGAGTATTTCCACAATGATGTGTAGCCATTTCAGGACTGCAAAATTATTCCAATATAAATGGTAGATTCATTCATCAATTTCCGTTTTCATCTAATAAATGGCCATAGTGAAACTGGGACTTTCCTGGCAGCTCTGAGTACACAAAATAGGAACCAGTCCTAGATGAGATGTCAGTCCAAAACAGAATACTCATGAACATACTCGCAATGAACTAGCATAAAGTCGCAAATTAGCTTAACACACTGTGTACAGGGTGATTTTATCTTCTGCATACATCACAGAAGAAATAATAAATATAAAATAGATTTTAATAAAACATATATTGTGCAATAGAAGGTATTTTCATATTTATAGTAAAAAGACATTGAAATAAACAAAAAACTTAATGGATGAAACAACAATAATGAAATCCCTCCCAAAAGCAAAGCATTGCTTTTATGATTATTAGCAATTATTGTCTTTTGAAAGGCACTAACTATGTGCTGGCCACAAAGTATGTCCTTTTTCAGCCCTATATGTACCTTCAATCTCAAAATCAGCTAAATACAAATTTTACAGGAAAATGTCAGCAAATCAATTATAAAAAAAATATAGTTCAACTATTCACAGGTAAAAAGTTTGAAAGAGGGGCTTTGTTTGGATAGTGTTGCTCATAGACTATACATAGACAGGGATAAACCAATATCATGGATGAATTTTTGAAAGGAACACCTTAAAAGAAAAGTGGTAAACAAATTAAACTATATGGTTTTCCATATTTTGCAAATGAACTTACTGTACTTATCTTCCTTGCTTTAAAATTGATAGTGCTATTATTTGTTTTAGAAATAATTAAATAAAAGAAATTTTACTAAAAGAAAGAACAATTAGCTAATCGATCATACTTGTTAAGTAATAATTCTGTTAATTGTTTTTTATTGTAAAGGAGTTTCTACTTGAGTTTACTTTAAAATAATTCGAACCATTTCTAAAAAAGTTGTGTGATTTTGGGTTATCCTTAATACTTAATTATCCTAGTCAATCAAGAGTCGACTATAATCAAGTTTGACTAATTACAACACCACCAAGAGTCAATTACTATATTTTGCCATGCTAAAATCGATAAAATATCAATATTCATAATATATTATATGGTTACACTAAATGTATTCAGCTATTCCAGGAAAACACATTTTCACCAGTTTCAATACAAATATTTAATTACTGTAGTTCAGATCCATGATCCAAATTAGATTTGCTCTAATAAATTTTCATAAAATGTACCTGGACAAATGGGTGTGGTGATGGTTGTACTTGGACTTCTTTCCCTGATTCTTCTAGCATTGCTGGGGCAACAAAGCTGAACCCCCTAAAGAGCTGATGTGCTCCAGCACTGGGAGGAATGCCGGGCGAGTCTGTAATTAATAAGCATTGTTACATTCTATAAACCAGACTATAACACATTTATGTAATGCTGAAAAATGTAAATATATACAAAATCTCTAGAGACTTTGCTTTCCTGTACTTGACGGCAGTGTCTTAAAATAAGTAGACAGTTGAATTATTGTCACAGCTGTCTACCAAAAATGGTTGAGTCACTCTTACCAAGGGTTATAAAAGAAAGTCTTTATAAACAGGCAGGAATAAGTTACAGAAGACATACACAGTTTGGTTGTTCTATTCTAATCTTGGTCTGGTAAACAACTAATGTGACTCACCAAAAATTAAATAATATTTGAATATTTGTTTAATTTATGCAAATCTTTATACCTTTTGGTGTTCTTGAAGTGAACTCAGAATCAAAGTAAAAGGTGTCATCTGGTCTTGCCACAGCTGGTTGGAATGGTGGTTTAATTTCCCTTCGATACAGTTTCTAAAAAGGAGTATTTTAAGATCCACTAATGTGAGAGCATGGAAAGGCAAAGACGACAAACTGATGAAACTGCTTCAGACTTCAACAAGCTGATCAAAATGCAATGCTCTGTTATGCAGATCTCTTATTTTGTTGTCACAGACGGTAATAAATATATTGTTGTACTAGGTATCTTAAAATTTTCTTATTATTACAAATTATAGCACTAAAGAGAGTCCAGAATCAAGAAATCATAGTAGATAAATAAAATAATAAATAATAGCAAAAAAAAAAATAAATGTGTACATAGACAACATTTTTGCATCCTACGAACAATTACATTCCAAATTTAACTTACCAGCAACACATTTCTTTCACTACCTTCAAATTTGAAACTTTGTTAAACAGAACCTGTCCAGTGTTCCTCACCTCCCACCTACCGCTATACTGGAAAATATATTGCTCAGTCTCGAGAACGCAGACAGCATTTCTGTAATATATAAAATTATTTTACAGTCCCTCCCTTTCAAAGATCCAAGAGAACAGTGGGAAAAGGATCTCTTACTCAATATTTCAGAAAAGAGAAATAGAAAGAGCACAGAATTCACTCGAGCTCCATATGCACAAAGCATAGAATTATTTAACTTAAAATTATATAACCAAGCGCATCTCTCTCGTTTAAAATTGTCCAAAATGTTTTCAGGGCAAGATCCAACCTGCGAACGCTGCAATCAAGCTCCGGCCTCACATGTTTTGGGCCTGTACCAAATTAACATCATTTTAAATCAAAATCTTTAAATGTCTTTCAGACAGCTTGGATGTCACAATCCCTCCTAATCCACTAACAGCTGTGTTTGGTGTACTTCTAACTGTAATTGCCTTTACTACACTACTGGCACATAGATTAATCTTGCTCAATTGGAAGAATCCTAACTCACCTATTCTAAGTCAGTGGGTAACTGATGTTATATACTATTTGAAACTGGAAAAAATCTAATTTGCGCTTAGAGGATCTATACAAAACTTTTTCAAAACCTGGCAGGATCTAATCAATAACATTTTAGAATAAGCATTTAAATTGAGGAAGCAGGTTCTCTCCCCTCTTTTACGCCATTTATCTTTATTCATGTATTATTTTATCTATTCATTTGTCTTTACTAGCATAAAGGTTTACACTGCTGGCCTACCTCTCTTTCTCAGGGGTGGGGGTTGATTTGTTTCAAAACTTTCTTTTTTCTTCTTTTTGTAAAACTCAAGTTATGTGTATGGAGTGTTATTTGATCTTAATAAATTCAATAAAATTTTTTAAAAAATTAAAAAAAAAAAAAGATCACATTTTGTTGGAGATGAATAATCTCACCATAGTTTAACAACCATTTATATTGCAGTAAATACAGACGCACATAATTTGAAAAGAAAAAAAAAATTCCCTTTAACCCTCATTGAAATCTTGAAAAGTGACTCGTGCTGTTTAACAAAACTGAATACACAATGTATATATCCAAATAAACAAATAATACCGCATTTACCCGTGTACCACGCGCACATTTTATCCTGAAAATTGGCATTAGAAAATCAGGTGCGCGTCATACATGAGGACATTTTTTTCTGTAATGTTTACTTCTTCTGCTTGGGCTTTCTCGCTCACTCTCTCTCTCTCGTTTGCAGGCGTGCACTCCCTCTCTCGTTCGCTCGCGTTTTCTCTCTCTCTCGCTCGTTCGCGCGCGCTCTCTCCCTCTCTAGTCATGCAACAAAAATAGAACAGCATTTCACGGAAAATGTGCCCTAAACTCTTCCTATACAATCACAACGCGCGTCGTACACGGGGAAAATTTTTTTCGTGATTTTCTTTGCAAAAATTAGGGTGCGCGTCTTACACTAAGGCACGTGTTACACGAGTAAATACGGTATACAGATTTCTTACTTTAAACCCCGTATATATGTTAAAATACATGTAACATTTAAATTGTGTAATACAATATTGCACAAATGTTGTCCTATTTTCTACTTTTTTCATAAATGGCATTCTAATTGGCCAGTAATAATCAATTTATCAGGAAACAGAAAATATCAGGCATTTCACTGTAAAGAAAAAAAAAGACAAAATGATGTTAAAAAAAAACATCTATTCTATTTATACATACATTCCAATCTATTGTTGAAAAGAAAGGATGCCTTTTAATTTCTTCAGCACCATCAGACCCAGATCCTACATAAATAAATATTAAAGAAAATTACAAATGACTGACAATTTCAATTACTTCTTTTATGTATAGTACATGAAATGCAAATAAAAAATGTTTTTGAACAACTCTGATAATGCTCACTGTTAGAACATAAGATCATAAGAAATTTGACAAATGAGAGGATACCATTCAGTGCATCAATTCTGCTTGTTTAGCTAGTAGCTAAGCTGTCCCAACTTAAAGGTTAAAAGTACTACTTTATATACGCATTACTTTCTTGCTCAGCAGCAGTCTTTTAGGTGATGGTCATAAGCAGGTAGGTCAATACATAATAGTCATAGATATTATCAATGCAAATTATTGTTAGCAATCCTGGGAACAGTTCTTATTTATTCTTAATTTATAATAATAAATTATTATAATATTATAATATTTTGAAATGCATATTAATGAATTATAACATTAAAGTAATTCTTTAAAATAATTCACAAGTGCTTAAAAATCAAATATAGCGATTTTGCAAGTCATTTATACTACAATGTAGGTTTACAATTTTTTTTTTAGTTTTTATTTTAAACAAAATGTATTACCAGTAGTAACTTGACATGTGTTACTTATTACCTATGGTATAATCACACACCAATTAAATAACATACTTCTAAATTTCATCACTGTATCAAATTTTTAATAAAGAACAAGAAATGTGCAAATGTGTGTGAAGTTATATGCATAAAGTTCAAAGAAAAATTCAATACTCTTGAAATATTCTGTACCTACCTAATCGGTTGGCTGGATTCCTCTTAAAAAGAGCTCTTAGTAAACTCTGTGCTTCAGCACTCAAGAACTGGGGCATTCCTAGTTTTGCTCTGTGCAGCAGACAAGGGAAAACTCCATTATGTTTATGGCATATGGAATGTAACAGAAACAGCAGCTAGTGTGGCAGTGTAAATAAACAATGGAGAAGTGCACAAGAATAATCAAACAACTTCACACAAACAGCAAATCAAATCAACTAACTAATTTCAAAAGTTTTCTTACTTCAGAATGAGATTCATTGTTTCTTTTCTGTCCTTTCCTTGGAAGGGCAAGGACCCTGTCAGCATTTCAAACTATATGAGGGAAAAACACAAAAACATAATTCTTACCAACAAATAAATAAGTTACAATTACATTTACAAATACTGACTCACACATGCAGATTTGAATTTTATACTGATATTTTAGCACTAATTAAATAAATAAAATAAAACATTGTGTCAAACCAAGACTACCATAAAACCTTGCAGCAACATCCAGAAGCAAATAATGATGTTTAAGATCTCATTAAATCTCAAACAGCTTTACAATTCTTAAAGTAAAATGGTGAGACAAAATATACACAATATATTTTAAATAATGAATACTCTAAGATTATGGAGTTGACTTGAGTATAATTTTCAATATACACACCTAGGTTTATGAACATAGTTTTAGTCCATAAATCACGTGCCGATTTGCCTGTACAATATCACAGGCATGTTCACTACTGTCAACAGCAGGGACAGGCGAACTGATCGTGATGATCATTCTTGAACTTTTTGAATTCACGCAGCACTTTGCAGAAGCAATGTTGTTTCATTACTATGCTGAAAGTCAATAATGGATTTCTTTTCCTATTACAACCTCATCACCCAAAAAAATGGATATAACATGTTGGTCTTCTTAGAGACATACAGAAAGGGAAAGGGCCATGTTAACAACAGTTTACTCCGCCACCAATTTACCACATCAGTTTGGACTTGTAAAGCAGCAACTTACCAAACCAGGCTTCACATGTGCATATGCAACTACCACAGCAGCCAACAGTAAAAAAGAAGTCATATAATTATTTCAGATACTTCTGCACTTAACCCTTGTATACTGGAAAATACTGTATTGAATGAAAAATTATTCTCTTACAAAATCATGCTCTAGGTATTTATGGAGGAGCAGTACACCAAAAAAAGCTAATCATGTGTCTCAATAACTGAAATAATATAATTCTATTTTTTTCTAGTTCTGAAGTAACTTTCACTGTTATTTTTCATCTGCAGATGCATGCTAATGTGCCACAACTCTTTCTGTGCCATATTACTATCTATCTTAAATGAATTACACAGTTTACCAAAGAATTAGTAAAAATTAGTAAAGAAACTTTTTCTCTTATGTTCTACATTTAGAAAAGTTAAATTATGCTACAATAAAAGCACATTTAAAGTCATTCACAAATAACAGGAGAAATAAACCGGGAATGATCAGAGCAAGAAGCAAGAAACACTACAGCGTGATCTGTTGACAGAGAAACAATGCCACACAGGTGATAATGGTGGTGTGATGGTTAGCATGCTTGCCTTTTAAGCAAGAAATGTTGGCTCAATTTCTGCCCATTGTATTTATGTTTCTTTTTACTCAAGCATTTATCTTTCTTTGTTCCCTGTGACCATATTGTCTCCAGAGTTACTTGTTGCAATTTGTGGTTCTTTGCACCAGAAGGAAAAAATAAGAATACTGTATACAAATAGGATTTCCAATACTAATAGTTTCAAACTAAATACAATTAGCTTAAAGGTAATAAATCTGGGTGCAGGAGCAGCAGTTTTAAGAGTGTTGTCAAAGACTGTGGTGGTAGTGAAGTGGGAGATAAGCCAGCAGAAAAACAACTGTTCATTTACTAGTCACAAGCTTAGGGTAGTAACTGAAAGAATAAGGCTACGATGACAAGCAACTGAATGAGGTTCCTGAACAGGTTGCTGAACACATGCTGCATGATAGGGCGAGGGGCTCAAAAATATGGGGGGAGTTTGGTGTAGAACCACTGCTTCTCTGGATCAAGAGGTGCTATACAAGGTTATTTGAGCATGTAGTTTGGATGCCCCCTAAACACTTCCCTTAGGAGGCATACAGGACAGCGGCAAAAGACTGAAGTGCAGAGCGAAGACGTGGTTGAAGGATTAAAATTCTGTTCTATCCTGGGAGTATCCATGTGGGGATGGATCAAGCAGATGGGGATAGGAAGGCCAGGAGAGCACAGCACAGTTCTATCTTCATTTAATACTCTACACATAATTTTAAAAAGATCTCCTCAATTGTTTTTTAAATCCAATTAAGCTTGGAATACAAGGCTAAATTATAGCCCTCTTTAACAGCTTTTGCCAAAATGTATCTGAAAAATGTAGGTTTGCTTTTAAAATACTCCAAAATATATTTTATAAAAATATCTGGAACAGTGGGTGGCACGGTGGCGCAGTGGGTAGCGCTGCTGCCTCGCAGTTGGGAGATCTGGGGACCTGGGTTCGCTTCCCGGGTCCTCCCTGCGTGGAGTTTGCATGTTCTCCCCGTGTCTGCGTGGGTTTCCTCCGGGCGCTCCGGTTTCCTCCCACAGTCCAAAGACATGCAGGTTAGGTGGATTGGTGTTCCTAAATTGGCCCTAGTGTGTGCTTGGTGTGTGGGTGTGTTTGTGTGTGTCCTGCGGTGGGTTGGCACCCTGCCTGGGATTGGGTTCCTGCCTTGTGCCCTGTGTTGGCTGGGATTGGCTCCAGCAGACCCCCGTGACCCTGTGTTTGGATTCAGCGGGTTGGAAAATGAATGAATGAATGAATCTGGAACAGTATAGTGTAGATAGTGAAATGAAACTGCTCTCTCACAATGTCGGCATAAGCATCAGGAAATAATTTATTTACTTTAAATGCCAGGTACATTTTGTGAAACAATGCTAAGTACATACCATTAATACACCATAAGACCACCAGTCAGCACTGAGGCTGTGACCTTGTCTATTGACCACCTCAGGTGCCATATATTCCACCGTTCCACAGAATGAATACGCCTTCTTTTCATGGTCCACTGCCTCTTTGCTGAGACCAAAGTCTGCACATCAAATAATGTAAATGAAGGATTGAGAAATAAATTAATTAATTAAATATATGTTAAATGTGCTTTCCATAACCAAAGGAAATAGTTAAAAAAAGACCAGAAATAAAAACACAATCACAGTAATAAAATAAAAAAAATATATATACACTATAAAAAATTAAGTCAAGGAGTACTGAAATAATTTTGAAGCACTTTTTATATTTCAGTCAAACTTTACAGAAAATATTTGCAACTTACTCTGTATTTAATTTGACATGCCCTATTTGCTACTGCAGAACCATGGGGGAGGGGGGGCACTTCCTAACACATGTACTGTAGGCCCTCAAAATAGAGTTGTGTGGTTACTTTCATTTATAAACAACAGCCAAATACTGTACTTCTAATGACAGAAAAGCAGTTGGCAAGGCATGTTCACAAGCAGTTAAAAGATGTATACAGAAACAATGCTATTGATAAAAGTATGTCAAAGTGTGGGTTCTGAGAAAGGTCAAGCAGAGCAGCTAATTGATGCACCTCACTCTGAGTGGCCAACAATAGCAGTTACCCTATTGTTGCTTTAATATTACTACATCAGGCCTCACCACTGATCATAATATTGTGCAGAACGAAGTGTGTGCAGATGTCCTGTCTCATTATGAGGCCGAGGACTGATGACTTTTGACACAGATTGTCACTGGGGATAAAATATGGATCCATTGCTTTAAATCAGAGAATAAAATACAGTGAGCAGAATGACATCATCTGAGTACTTGTTGGAAGATGTTTTTCAAAATTTACCCTTTAGCAAAGAAAGTCATGGCTACTGTTTTTAGGCTGAAGAAGGCATGATATAAATAAATATCATGCCATGTGGTCAAACCATTACCTTAGATCAGTCTATAAAGGCATTTAAGGAGAGAGTGCTCTCACAATAATGCTGCTCAAATATTTGAGCAGGAAAACACAGGAACTAACAAAAAAACTTGAATGAACCATTTCTCCCCATCCACCTAACAACTCAGATCTTGCTGCTCGGATTTCTGCCTCTCTGAAGCTCTCAAAGATGGGAAAAGGTTTGGGAGTGATGACAAAGTTACTGAAGATGTGGCTGTGAACTTCTTAAGTCCAAACAATAAGACATTACAATAGTGCAAATTGGATGAAATAAATATACTGATATAATATTCACTCTCCATCATGAATGAAGTCTGAGGCTAATACAGTATTTTCAAATTTAAGAATAATAATTTCATCCTTTTTTTAACATGTGGCTTAAATGAGAAAAAAGAATTAGAAATGATGTCCAAATTATTGGTATCATCTGCATAACCCAAGATGACTTGTATTAGGTGTGCCATCATACAGGTATATGCATTTAAAATGTTTGATATGGGGTCTTCAAGATGATAAACACTTTGGACTGAATACTTCTGTGAACCCTGTAGGAAAGAGTTGAATAGTGTGGGGTTCCTGGGCCACTAATGCATTCCATTTGGCACCTATATTTGTGAAACAGGTGTTCAGTTCACATGCTTTGCCTTGACTCTGTTCGATACGAGTGTTAGACTGCATCAAGGGTCTGTCTTGTCTTATGTTTTTCATAGATAGGATATTACGGCACAGCCAAGGATGGGAGAGAATCCAATTAAGTAATGAAAATGAGTATATCTCTCCTTTTGGCAGATTATGTTATCCTCTTCTGTGTCCCATTGGAATGGTCTGTGGATGACAATTTGCAAATACAAACCTGAGATCATAGTCTTTTTATGGAAAATAATTGCTAGTTCTCTTGATTTCAGGAGTGTCCCATATAAAGGAGTTCAAGCACTTTCAAGTCTTGTAGATGAATATGGGGAGAGGTGATTGTGAGATTAATTGATGAAAATGTGCAGCAGCAGTAATTTTCCATACACTGTACCAGTGGTGATTAACTCTGTGGATGAAAAGCCTTATTAACCATTCAGTCTATATCCCCAAATGGTCACAAGCTATGGGTTGTAACGGATGAATACAAGAGGCTGAAATGAGGTTTCTTGGCTCACAGTCTGTGACAGAGCGAAAACCTCACCAATACAACAGAATTTTCCAGACATTCTTATAACGCATACAGTTAAGTCCTCAGACAAAGATTTTGATTAACCACTCTGCCTACATACCCATCCTACCCTCTGGTCATGACCTATGAGTAGTGACCAAAAGTATGATATCAAGCAGTCAAAATGAAGCTTCTGTACAGGATTTCTGGGCTCGCTCTAAGTTCCCCAGATCTAAAGGAACAAGTTGAGTTAGTTTGGATATGTAGTTAGAATAGCCTCTTGGCCCTCATGCTTACAATTCTAATAAAACATTATTATATGCACAAATTCGATATTCCAGAAGTACAAAGTAAAACAGGATTTGCACCAGATGATATTTGACTGATTTTAATCATATACTAGTAGATTAACAAAATTGCAGAAAAACCCCCATCAAAACACACTCTGAATTTCAAAAATCTCATGTACCTGTAAGCTTAATATGTCCATCTTCATCTAACAAGATACTGGAAAAGAGACAAAGACATTTTTAGTAAAATTGTAAATCAAAAGTTCACAGTATATTTTAAAATATGACATGGCTCTGTTTTAACTAAGACAATATACAATTTACTGAACAAATCAAGCAAACACTGAAATAAATCATCATAACACTGGAGAATGCCAAATCATTTATACTCCTGCTAATTACATTTATTCATCATTTAGATGAAACAACATGCATCCAAAATGAGGACAACGGATCACAACCAAAACCTAAACAGCACTATTTGCCTCATACTTTGCATGTTGTTGATGGAAAGGGAAATGGAGGTGGTGTTACCAAACATGGTTCTCATTCCAACAAAAAGGTAAGTAAAGGAAAATGGTTCACATTTCATAAAATAAAATTTTTTTACATATAGAGTAATTTACACATTTATATATAAATATATACATACACACATATATAGAAGTAATAATGTAAACTGGTATTGTTAATTTACTTTGCATGTGCTTTCTGTTTTAGTTAACAAAATGTTGCAATACTATTTATTAAAATATAGTGGCTGTTTGGTCTAGGATTGTGTTTTAAGTTAATAAACATTTTAGAAATAAAATATCCAGAAAATGCTAAAAATTACAAAAACGAAATATAAAAAGACAAAGAGAGACTAGAAAAAAAATCTTTGGGGAAAAAAAAATCCTGTGAAATTCTGAGCAAGTTTCCTAAACATTCATCTGAAAATTCTAATGCTGCTGTGATACTGCATCAATGTAATGTAACAGTTACTTTTAGGAAGATTTTACTGAAGTTACTCAGTTTACGCAGTAAAAGAAAATAAAAACCTGTATTCAGTATTTTGTCAATCTGGATGAAACATTTTGTATTTATTTAACATTGCTAGTTACTGACTCTGGAGAGAAGTCCAGAACAAGAAACAGAAAAGAGAGAGAGAGAAATGTGTCACTGATGGTGGTCCAAACCTTATCTCGAATATGCATTTTCTGGTATACAAATACTTGCATATGGATTACTGACTTTGTGTAACTACAGTAAAAGGGCCAATATAGTATGTATCTAAATAACACTCTGCTGTTCAACTGGCTAATTTAGACATAGAAGTTTAACAACAGAGTCCATTGTGGAATAAACTACAGGACAAGAATAAGAATTGTCAATATTTAAGTTTGTGACAAGGATAATAAACAAGCCATACTTTCAATATTCAGTTAAATTCTCCTAGAAATGTGTGTGTTTAAAATTAGCATCTTTAAAATAATGGAGGTGGTCACAGGCAGGCACTAGTGTATTTGAGTGATGTGTAAGAAGTACAAAATATTGTCTGGTTTCTCTGAATATTTATAGCCAAGGGACACAGAATAGTTGTTTTTACAAGTAGGACCACACAACAATTCAAAGGGTCTAATAAGACTGTAATGTATGAACCACTGGATTAATTTGGCCTTGACAAACCAGAAGGACATTAAAAAACCCTGCTAATGTGTGATGGTAAGAAATAATACTGAAAAAGTTAGAACCTGTTTTGAATAATGATGGACTCAACTTGAACATGACAGTTAGAGTAAAGTGACAAGACCTATCACAATTGTGTTGAAAAACTATTCCACCACACATTCAAATTTGAGAACTTGTGTATTAGGAAACTATGCTTCACACATATTTGTGCCTTGTACTTTTCCAAAAATGACCTTCAGCTGCTCAAGAGCAAGTAAATTCTGATAATAAACAGTAAGTGTGTCAAAGAATAGGATAGAAACTCATTTCAACAGTGTGGAGTAATTCTTGTCTACATTAACATGCATACTTCTCTGGCTTGAGGTCACGATAAATGATTCCAAAACTGTGCAAATGGTCCAAACCCAGAGCAAGCTCTGCTAGATAGAACTTAACATCTTCTTCTGTAAACATCACCTAGAAAACAATAAAAAATAAACACAAAACACTGTGGCTACAAATTCTGGTTTCAGAAAAGGACAGTACATAACATCTATGGGTGCTTTAGAGTGAATTAACAGACATTCTCACACAAAGATGGTTATCAGACTTTATACCACCAAAATAGTTTACACTGTTGAGTTATTGACCACAACACATTTAAAATTAAATGACATGTTTTTCTTTTTTTAATTTTATTGATTTTTTTATTTGAAGAAAACATTCCATATACTCAAGTCAAACTTAATAAACCGGAATTCATATGCTTATATATTTAATGTAATATACTGAAGCTTCTGTAAAATTAAGTTTAACATAATTTTAGATTAAATACTACCTCTTTTGAGAGTCTTGTGAAAAGGTCTCCTCCTCTGAGAAAGTCTAAAATAAGATAGAGTTTTCCCTCTGTCTGAAAAGCTATAATAAAAAAGAAATGTCAGTATAGCCAAAAAATTCAACCATCATCATATACATGTAAGTGTCTGTTACTCTGAATAGTTAAGTGAGGAGAAGATGAACTGATCAGCAAAAGGCATAACGTTAAAAATGACACATTTCTTGAATATTCTAAGCAAGATTACATTTTTATTTCCATCATTCACAGGTACAAAATACCAAAAAAAATTAAAAGGATCTGAAGCAAAAAAAATTAAAAGGATCTGAAGCAAAAGTTTGGGCACCTGACACGGTCAGTACTTAGTAAGACCCCCTCTGGCAAGTATCACAGCTTATAGTCACTTTATATAAGAAGCTAAGGGTGTTTCAGTTCTTACTTTAATTATTTCAGCTGAATCGTCCTTGCAAAAGGCTTCTAATTCTGCAAGATTCTTGGGCCATCTTGCATACACTGCTCTTTAAAGATCTATCCACAGATTTTCAATGAAGTTCAGGTTGGGGGACTGTGAGGGCCATGGTAAAACTGTCTGCTTGTGCCTCTTGAGGTATATTCCTTTGTAGATTTTGAGGTGTGTTTTGGATCATTTTCTTTTCTTTCATTCAGGCTGGTATTTATTTGAATCCATTCTTCCCTCTGCCAATGACCGTTCCCTATGACACTGGATGCAACACAAGCCCAAAGCATGATCAATCCATCCCAATGCTTAATTAGTTGGAAATGTGTACTTTTGCTGGAATTCACCACCCTTTTTTCACCAAAACATACCTTTGCATATTGTGGCCAGAAAATTCCATTATCACTTCATCTTTCCACAGGACTTGTTTCCAAAAATGCATCAGGCTTGTTTAGATGTTCATTTGCAAACTTCAGGAGCTGAATTTTGTGCCTAGGATGCAGGAAAGGTTTTCTTCTGCTGACTACCATGAAGGTCATATTTGAGGTGTTGCTGCACAGTAGAACAGTGCACCAACACTCTAGAGTATGCTAAATCTTCCTGAAGGTCTTTTGCAGTCAGATGGGGGTTTTAAGCTGCCTTTCTAGCAATCAAATGAGCAGTTCTTTCAGAAAGTCTTCTTGGTCTTCCAGATGTCAACTTGACCTCCACCATTCCTGTTAACTGTCATTTCTTAATAACATTATGAACTGAGGAAACAGCTAACTAAAAACACATTACTATCTTCCTGTGGACCTTTGTGAGCATCAATTACTTTATTTTTCAGAGTGCTAGAAAGCTGCTTAGAGAAGCCCATGGCTGCTGATGTTGGGACAATGTTTCAGGAGTCAGAGAATGTATACAACTTTGCAATTTGCGTCACCAGGGGTTTCCTAAAAAGTCCTAATGAGCTAATTTAGGTCTGAGACCTTGGTAGAAGTTATCTGAGACCTCTTGAGGTGCCCAACCTTTTGCATGGTACTCCTTTCCTCTTTTCACTGTACAATTGTACAAAACAAAAACAATACACTAATCTTGCATTAAATGCTGAAAGGGAATGTGTCATCTTTAACTATATGCCGTTCTGGTGATCAGTTCATCTTCTGCTCACTATTCACAGTAACAGACATTTTAAGCAAGGTATCCCAAACCTGCGCATGCAACTGTAGAGGACTTGTACATCTTTGGAAAAAAAATAAATCAAGCCCATAATATCTGTTTGTGTTAAGCTCTTAAATGACTGAGAAAATTTTTGTAAGTTCATTGAAGCTGTGTAAATGTCACTCCCACCTGCAAGTATGCAGAAACCGGTGTACTTGTTATCAAGATGCACTGTGTCTAGCCAGACTGGTGGCTGCAAATACCTGAAATGCTAGCAACATCATAGAACATCTTTGAAATAAAATCCTTGTGCATAGACAAAAAGGTACACTGTGATCACCTATCCATCCATTAACTCATCTTCTTAACCTGTTTACCGAAGCCAGAGTCACATGGAATCTGGAGCTCAACTCAGCAAGTACAAGACACAAAACAGAAACAATCACAGGACAAGACACAAGTCCACACACACACACCAAGGCCACTGCAGTATTAAATAAGTAAAAGTGTTCTACTGAAGCAAGAACTGGTGTTGTGAAGACTGTAGAATTTACTACATTTCTATATGATGTCAAAGCCCAATATATTATATCTGTAGGTATCAGATGAGGAATATGGGCTGCATTCCATTATAAAAAAATTAATTGTGTTGTTCTCTGGATATTATTATTGTTTAAAGCAGTACGCTAAAACCAATGAGTAGCTTTCACAATTACTTATTGTTCTGATAGGTCATTATAAATTTCAAATAACAACAACAACATTTATTTATATAGCACATTTTCATACAAACGATGTAGCTCAATGTGCTTTACAGGATGAAGGAAGAGAAAAAAGACAAAATATAAAAAATCACAAACAAAGAGAAATACACACTCAGACCTTTGCACACTTGATTCTTGTTACATAATAATATTGTGCACTTGCCTGCTTAATACATAATAAGCTTCAAATAGAAATAATTAAACCCATCAAATTAAAGTCTGAAGGCACCTTATATAAAAAACTAAATCAACAAGTTAAATATATTTAGAATAAGTTGCAACAATTATACTATTTATTGAATTAGCACTACTCACCATAGTGAAGTTTTACTATAAATGGGTGGTTTACATCAGCCAAAATATCCCGTTCCATTTTCGTTCTCACCCGATCCCTCACTGAAACAAAAATAAAACTTCTTAGTTTTAGCTTTTGCTTTTCACTGTCAATTTATAATGTGTTTAAACTTGCTTAAGCTATAGTAATTCATTGTCAGGGGCTATTTCTTCTGCATTGGGTACAAGGCCAAAACAAGCCCTGGATAGGACAACAGTCCATCACAGGGCCTAATCACACACACCCACAAGACCAATAGATCATACTGTATATTACTTATAAATGCCTTAAAAACATAAGATAATGTTGGCTAATACTAATAGGGAATAAACACATATTGTGGCCAAATCAGGAAACCAATCTGCTCACTCTTAATTGTATAGAGCTTGTAAATGACAGTCACAAACTTATTTTTAAACCCAAATTCTGAAAGCAAATGTCAAGTGTGTTATGCCTTTCAGTATGTCTTAGCAAAAGTAAAAAAAAACAAGATGTTAGTCACAAAATTATGCTTTTGATCATAAATACATAATAGAGGGCCAATGTCTAACCCAGCAGCATCAAATGCAAGACGGGAATTAAACCTGTACACGGCGCTAGTCCATCACTAGGCCCACTCACCCAGTTTTTTATGTCATAGAAGTCTAAACTCTAAACAAATTCAGTGTACAACGAATAAGCAGATTTCCAGAAATGTTTGGTTGGGTGACCCAGTACTAATTTAAAATGTATACAACACACTCAGTGTTGTAAAGTGAATGATACAAGCATGGAAGTATTTTCAGAATAATTCTAAAATATATGTAAGGAATTCCTCTTGTAGAATTGTGACTTTGGGGCGCTCCTGACATGGTTAACCATGCTAAAATTGCCTAAGGAGTGGCACCAGATAAAGAAAAATGTGTTACTGACTATGTTAGTCTTAAGTCAAAGTACCTCACCCAGAACAGGTTTAATGAGACACTTCCACAACTAAGCCTGGGAGTGAGATCTACCTGCAACTGCCCATTAGATGGGTCATACTTGTTGTCCAGTTGGTTTGATGTAATGCCATTTGGGGATAGTTCTTTGGTGGGGGAAAGATCTGAAGATTATGCAGGAAGTTAAAAAATACCAGTTAGTTGTAATTGGACAAATTCTCAGTGCACTGGCTCTGGAAGACGATAATTTGCTGAAAGATAATTCCTCTCATATTCTTAAGTTTACCTATAGAAGAGGCCCTGGGTAGGTGTGGGGCTAATTATAAACCCACAACTTGATACTGCACGGAAGGGATTTGTTCTTGAGGATGAGAGAGTTTTCAGCAAGTGAATTAATGTTTCAAAGAGGAAAATGTTGTTTGCGGGTGTTCATCTTTTTGGAGACACTGATATAAGTGCTCCAAAGATCACTGTATATCGATTATGTAGTCTTACTAAGAAGATCCAACAGTCATGCAGAAATACCTGGAGGAGTGTAATTGGGAGTGTTGAATTTTAATCGGGTCTCAGTAGTACTAGGGTGTTGTACCGTGTTAGCCATTATGAATGTAGAGAAAAGCCAAGCAAAATGACACCTTTTATTGGCTAACTAAAAAGATTACAATATGCAAGCTTTCGAGGCAACTCAGGCCCCTTCTTCAGGCAAGATGTAATCAGGTCTTATAGATTTTTCAAGCTCAAATACAAGGATTCTCATAAGTAAGTACATAACACAAGTACCTCTGACCCAAGACCAATGATCAGCTTTATAGTTGTGTGAGGTAATAACAGTATATTCTGGAAATTCAGGAAAAGAGAGGTGCTGAATCTGATCAACCACCTGATTCAGACAAATGGAGCACCTACTGGACAGACCAGAAATACCATACACCAGTCAGAGTTTGCTGGGAACAACTAGCAGTTACCCTTATTTGGGATGAATTAATCTTTCACCTTTGGCAGAGCTTCTCCTGTATCTCAGCAGAGGTCAATGACATAAAGTAAGAATGGACTATGTTAAAGACCTTAATAGGGGATAACAAGTTGATATGACTAGTAGTTTGCTGGTGCCTGTAATGATAGCAACATTTGCGGACAACAAGTGGAAAAGGATGTTGTCAAGTTGAAGAAAGAAATCTTAAGTGTAATGTTACCAGAAGGGTCTCTAGATCTGACGGACAGGCATCATCAGGAGAAAAATGCAGTACCCATCAGCACCCAAAGTGAAGGTCACTATAAGACTTCATTATGGTTTTATAGAGTTTCTGGCAAGCCATTCAGTCATTGAAGAAACACTGTCAGGATTACACCTGGGCTGTTCTTGTCAAAGGTGGGGAAGTCTTGAACACAAGTGGGGATATAGTTTAAAGATGGAAGGAATCAGACTGAAGGAATTCCTAAACCCAATGGATCTGCTGTCTTCAGAAAAAGAACAACTAGAAGCAGTGGCCCCTAAGACTGAGGTCACTGTAATGATGAAAAAAACCGCACAGAGGCAAAGCTGCAGGACTGAATGAGATCCAAAAGGAAAAGATGGAAGCATTGGACAGAAATTGAAGGAGTGTTTTGACAAACATGCCTCTTTAAGGTTACATGGAAGGCAGGGATGGTGCCTCTGGGATTGTATGCCTAAGTCTCCCTGGGGTAGCCTACACTATGCTGTAGTACTACAAATGAGAATCTGTCTGACTGCCTAAACTCATATTCAAAAAGAACAAATTATACTACATCCTCATTGTAGCACAATGGACCAACCTTTGCCTCTGCACAGATATTTGATGGGTCATGGAAGTTGCCAATCCTGTCTGAATACTGCATACTCTGCGAATTTGGAAGAGCTTATGACTATGTATCCCACAGTATCCTCATTAAGAAAGTGGGGTTCTTGGGCTGCTGCTGGGTGCTATTTGGTCCCTGTATTTATGAAGTGAGAACCTGCCATGGGAGGTGTACAAGACATAGCACACTGGGAAAGAACTCAGGGCAGACTCAGAACACATCTTTCAGCTGGCCTGAGAGTGTCTGGAAACTCCACAGGAGGTGTTGGAAGAAATTGTTGAATAACAACGATGGCCTAATCAGTAAAGCTTAGGATGTTGTCACTGCAACCCTCGGCAGGATTAATGGAGTGATAATGATGGTGTACAGTGTGCAGTATTACTTAATCATATTAGAAAATTTTCCAAAAAAATAGTAATAACTTGTGAAAGAAATAAAATTTGAAACACAGTTTGTATGTTGTACTTTGTAGACCTAACAGGAAATGAGTCAATATGAAAATGTATTTCTTCTTTACTTTGCACAGTTTAGAAATGTGTTGACCTTTTAACAACAAAACTAACAAACCATTGTCTTTAATAAGACATTTCTTATTTTTGTATTTTTCAAAATAAATACAGTAATAGCTCAAAAGGACTTTCTTTTAGATTTGTGTAAATGTACCATTCTAATCATTTTAAAGGGCAAGCAGTTCCAGTAAAGGTGGGTCTGTAGCACTAACAGAAAACTTTTTTGATTTTTAACATTTATGAAATGCTTATGAACATCAAAAGTGCAGTATATGAACAAATCAAATTAATAAACTATATAACTCACATTCAGAAGAGAATATAATGCATTTCACTTAATTAAATAAAGGAAGTGGTGACATAATCGTCTCCCATAACCAAATTGCTTAATGTAAAATTGATGGATTTTGCAATCAGAATGGTTGAGATTTACCTTTGAGAGTAGCCTTTTTCAGCACCTTCATGGCATAAAGCTGATTGTTATCAGGAGGGGTAACCTTCCTGACTAAAAACACCTAAATACAAAAGAAAAAATATTTGCAGGATTTTTTAATACAAACATGGCATCTTTAATAACATATTTTGCATTTTTAAATAGATGTTGCGGCTAATATAAAAATGCCCCATCAGGCTGAACATTTAAATTAATGCTGTACCTCCATTATTTTTACATGGATTCCTGAAAAGCAGCTAGAGCTGTGCATACTGTAAAATTCAATGTAGAACTATATTTTGTTTAAACAATTACAGCAATCTTCATGACTGGTTGTTAAAAACTAAAGCCATTCATTTATCTGTGACTTGCAGGGGCACATGACAACAATCCTACTTTGATGAAGTAAACTTCAATTTGACTTCAAAGTGTTTGTGAAAAAATAATATCTTCAGAGACAGAAATACACTGTATGATTTGCTTGTGGTTACTTGCACTTTAGTGCACTACAGATATACTCTCACGGTGTTAAGTTGCTAGCTGGCCTAGATTACCCAACTTTAATTTTCCCTAAAAACTATCAACCCTCAGTGAACAATTTTTAATCTCATCAATGTCAAATGGATATTGATTCTTCACTCTTTCTCACTGGCCTTACAAGCTCAAATAATTAATTATAAATCTCTCAATATCTTTATATAAAAACATGTTTACAGACCTACAGTATGCATAAATTGCATTATATTTTCAGGTAAGTTGTTACACTATAACTATACCTACAGTACGTCATTCCTCTGACTATGTGCACTGAGAATGACACCATAAAAAGAATTGAATTGAATTCAAAAAGTACATGAAATTAATGTAATTAATTTAAGTGCAAATTAATCTTGTGGATACCTTGCCAGAACATTCAATACATTAAATAAATTGTCTTCATTCATAAATAATAAAAAAAAACTTACAGTCCTGATAGCATTCTTTTTAATATACTAGTTTTCAAAATCTATTTGCTAATTATACTTAACGTTAAAAATATATGCATATTCCTTCTTTAAGAAAATGAGTCAGTTGGCTGAAAATAAATGCACTCTTTTATTTAACAAAATAATATACTATCTTTGATTTAAAATGTATTTCCTTTTTAATTGATTGTTGATGTTTAGACTGTATACACATTTTCCATGTTTATCTAATTTGTGTACATTTTAATATTATATCAATCAAAAATAACTTGACAACTTAGAGCTTTTGATAGGATACATGTATGCTGGATGACATACATGGAAACAATGTTAACTGCATGTATCATCTTGAAGAATATGGTTAGCATAAATCATGCTAGAAAGACTTGATAAGTGTGAAGTTAATATGATATTGTACTACTTATTTAATATATATTTAAAATTTTGGCAGACTGACACTCTGTTGGTGTATCCACATGCATTAAGAAGAAAAAAAAAATCACTCTAAAAAGAGATTCACAGCTGTACTTTAGGCCAAAGGTGACTTGTATATTGTAATATTAAGTCAGATTGTGAGAAAACATAGTTTAAAAGTTGGTTACATATTAGTTTAGGTACTGCATTATGTTTATATCTGATAACTCCTTCTAACACTTGGCCTTTCTAAAGCATACATAAAAATAGAAATTAATATTGAAATCTGAAAGTCTTCCAAATACCATTGAACAAAAATATTTAAGTGATCAAGAATTTAACTTTTTATGCCTGCATAATTCAATATGTGATTTTGGAAGGCCCATTTCACTCAATTTATTATAGTTTCATAAAGTAACAAATATCTAACCACTTCCAAGGCAGTTTTGAACTTAAGTATTTCTGTTGCCCTCCTCCATTGTCAACTGGCCATACCTCAATTATAATTAATGGACATATATTGTGAGGATTCATATATGTTAATCAGATTGAAATGGTTTTATTTTACTGTGTGATAAACCAAACCTGCATTTTTATGTGGGTATATTATGTACTTTGTAATATTTGTATTTTACCTATAAACGTATTACAATGCTCAGAGTTTGTACTTGGTGAAGAGGACTATACAAATATGAATCAGAATTAATATACTGTTTTTCTGCATGATAAATATGGTTTTGATTTGCGTCCCTTTCCTAGTTAAAAAAGGAAACTGACGTTGGCATCTGATTATTCAGAGGTGATTTAAAAAAACTGCCTCACATTGTTTGTATGTTCAGATTACCTTCCCAATAGATTTTCTTCCCACAGATAAGACAAATTCTACTCTTATACTATTTACTGTTTGTATAAAATTACAGCAAGAATTTTATTCTCCCTACTGGGATAACCTACAAGATTCTATATCAACTTCCACCAACAGAACACCCGATTCAAATAAATGAGGTAGTAACTAGTTGAATGAAGTCTGTTAGGCTGTTAGTGGAGTTTAACAAATAATATATTGTTTGCTACGGATATATTAGATGGTAGCTACAAATACTGGCAAGTATCGGGGTGAAATTTGGAAATAGCTAACCTAACATTTTCACAAACATAACATCATAGTTTTGTATTAACAACTCTATATTTAACAAGCAATAGCACACCCAACTGGACTTTCAAGATGTGTTGCACAAGAATCTTGGAGAATTAAAGTGAGACAATGTAGTGGAAGACCAGCTACTAATGTTTTTTCTGGGGCATGTTGCTGCTAAGAAACCTTTTCTGGATAAATGCATCAAGTAAAAAAAGATTGCAGTTTGTGGAAGACCATAAAATATGAAGTCATGAGTCCAGATTCATAAATTTGGTTCACAAAGATATCAGTTTGTTAGAATAAGAGATGATATGAAGTACATTAATGCCTGTTTGCAGTCTTCTATACAGAGCACAGTGGTGGCTCAGACAAAATGTAGAGGACCTGTTCTAAGTAGATGGTAATTACTGAGAAATATAAAATTATTTGGATTTAGCATTTTATACTTTTGGGAAAATAGCTCATTGGCCAAAATGTAATTTTTCGGCATGATAATAAACTCAAACACAATATGTAAAGTGGAACTCTACAGATTGAATATTAATACTATTAGGCTGGCAACCTCAGGGGATCAACTTCAACATGAGTGAAACTATGGGGATCACAAGGACAGAAAAAGAACAAAAAGCAGACAAAGCCAAAAGAAGAGCTATGGCAAAACCTACAAGAATCTTGGAATAACTCACCAAAAGACTACTTGAAAAAAAATCATACAGAAGTGTATCAAAGCAAATATCAAGCAGGCCACAATAAACACTTTGTGTTTACACTAGTATTACAGTGTTTTTATGAGCCAAAAACACTTACTGCTCAGAACAAGCTTCAAAAATACATTTCTTCAGTGGCCCAAGAATTTTGCACAGTACTGTAATGTCACAAAAAATTACTCCGCTGGACAAACATTAAATTAGTCACATTTATATAATTCTAACAGACTATTATAAATTTCTAAGCTCTGGAGAAAGTGCCAAGTGGCAGTGCTAATCATATCACAATACCAATATTCTCTTGGCAATACCCATTTAAAAGGGACAACTATATTGTGAATAGTGCTGGGCGGTATGACCAAAATTCTATATCACGGTATTTTTCAAGATTGTACCGGTTTCACGGTATTCGACGGTATTTTTTTCCCATGCATGAGTTAATAACATTTTCCACTGCAATTACTGCAGTAGACTGGCTAAGAATAACCTATTCCACTGTCATTAGAATTGTACATTGTACAAAAAAACATTTTAATGTGCACACAAGTAATAATACAGGTTTGCATGGCTCCATAAAGTGATAGTTTTCAAAGTGGGGGGGGGGGGGCACTAATGATGAGAAGGAATCACACTGCGTGACAGTTGCTGTCAAAATATAGAACCTTTTTATTGAACAAATTTTGCAAACCACTTAAACTAAAACTTTGACAACAAATTGTCAACCATCCAAAGAGGCATTTAGTCGTATTGCACTGAACATGTCTTAGAAAAGGAATAAATGGCAAATATTTTTTGTAAACCAACTACACTTTGTTAATGTTAACAATCTTTGTCCACTGACATGTTAAAGTGACTTTTTAAACAACTTTACCATCATTAAACTGCATAATATATAAAATAATAAATAATAACAATAAAATAAATAATAGTGCAACTTCCAGTAATAATACTATTACATCAAAACTTCAAGCCCAGGTACATTACGCAGTATTCACCAAACTAAAATAAAACAAGTGCAACTTGGAGATGACATCTTTAGCAACTGAACCGTCATTAAGGCAAATTGCATTTTATATATATATATATATATATATATATATATATATATATATATATATATATATATATATATATATAATAAAACTGCAACTTGCATTTAATAAATAATAAAACTGCAACTTGCATTTATAATACAGTACTATTTGTTGTTTAGTGGGTCAAAAAAAACAACAAAAAAAAATGGTCCGTTTTTAAATCCAGTTCGCCGTGTCTGTCTTCGTGGGCGTGATTGCTCGACCGCAGGGAGTTGATGAGGTGATTGGGGCGAGTCGCATCTGATCATTCTCAATTGCTTCGTCGGCTTAGTGTGGCGTGTGAATAAGGCGCTGAGCCCACGGACGGAGACGTATATTTATGGGCCGGCAGGATGGGGGAAGGAAAAAAGAAAAGATAGAACACAAGGAGGTTAAAGAAGGGAAAAGGCAGTCATGGGAGACGATCCAGACACCAGGAAGGAGAAGGCAGCACGAGCTGGGGCTCCGTGAGGGAGTGCAGGCTTAGGCGATCTAGGGGCTGGTTCACCCCACTGAGTAAGCGTGTGGAGTGAGGCGAGCGAAATGTAAGACCTCCAAATGGATCTGAGGAGTGACTGAGTGAGCACGAAGGAAGACGGGAGGTGTGCCGACCTCGGACGGTCTGGCTGCGCAGTGTGGCGGCAGCCAAAACAGGGATTGGCAGAAAGCAGTTCGTGCTGCAAAGGCTCCGTCAGCAACGCCAGTGAAGGGTGAGCCGTGGAGACAGAAGGTGGTGTGCTGCGATCGGGCGAGGAGAGAGACTGCATTTTAACGGATATATTTATTATGGATTTTATCCCCAGATTTCACTGGCTTTATGGATTTGCTATTTATTTGGGTACTGTATTTTTCTGAACACTTTCTGAACACTTTTGGTTTTACTTTGACTGTTTTTAACAAAAGCACTTGAGCACTTTCCAACATCCCCTGGCTTCAATGAGATTTCTCAGCTCATCTCGGTCATAACTATCGATGGTGTTGGTTCAACAGACTCCCATGTGGGAAGAGGGAGTCTGTAGGGGACCGGCACTGTCACAGTATTACACAATAACCAGATACATTACACAGTATTGAAAAAAAAAATAAAATAAAACAAGTACAACTTGGCTTGCAGTATTATCCAGTAGTATAGAAACAGTATTCATACATTTGAACATAATGCTCCACATCCGACCTTTTAAAACCAAAGTATCTACAGATAACAGACACAGCACCTTTTTTCGTCAAAAGTTCTTCCGTGTTATCATGTTCAACTTTATCGTCTGCTACAGTTGTACAGTCTGCACAGTTCAGTTTCAGAATGTTCCCTGTCTATTTTCACCGCTCAATACCTCCACTAACACATGTACTCTGTTGGATGCGTATTTTGCGGTGCACCAGTGAAAAAGGTCCCCCTTAAACAGTTTCCCGCTGCGCCACGTTCCGAATGTTGTTTAGGCTATTTAAACCGGTGTTCCGGTATAAGAAAAATCCATATCATAACAAAAATAAAAAACGGTTTTTGGTATGAACCGGTATACCGCCCAGCACTAATTGTGAATACGTTTTTTCTCTGCATTTTATTTACTACACCAGTGGTCTGAAACACCACTTTTGTCCCCACATGGCTATGGCCCCCCACCCCCATCAGTTTCACATTCAGTGAGTCATTTTACTTCTAATTTATCTAGTTTAATTAACTAGTCAGTCTTTTTTACCTCTTATTCTGCATTCAGCAGTGTCATTTTTATATTTAAAAGACATTCAGAAATATTTGTATTTTTGCTGTAGGTTTACAGTAATCCCTCCTCCATCGCGGGGGTTGCGTTCCAGAGCCACCCGCGAAATAAGAAAATCCGCGAAGTAGAAACCATATGTTTATATGGTTATTTTTATATTGTCATGCTTGGGTCACAGATTTGCGCAGAAACACAGGAGGTTGTAGAGAGACAGGAACGTTATTCAAACACTGTAAACAAACATTTGTCTCTTTTTCAAAAGTTTAAACTGTGCTCCATGACAAGACTATCTATCTATCTATCTAAGACAGAGATGACAGTTTCGTCTCACAATTAAAAGAATGCAAACATATCTTCCTTTTCAAAGGAGTGCGCGTCAGGAGCAGATGTCAGAGAGATAGAGAAAAGCAAACAAATCAAAGCTGTTTGGCTTTTAAGTATGCGAAGCACCGCGGCACAAAGCTATTGAAGGCGGCAGCTCACACCCCCTCCGTCAGGAGCAGGGAGAGAGAGAGAGAGAGAGAGAGAGAGAGAGAGAGAGAGACAGAGAAAAATCAATACGTGCCCTTTGAGCTTTTAAGTATGCGAAACACCTACAGCATGTCGCTTCACGAAGCAGCTGCACACAAAAGGTAGCAACGTGAAGATAATCTTTCAGCATTTTCAGACGAGCGTCCGTATCGTCTAGGTGTGCGAACAGCCCCCCTGCTCACACTCCCTACGTCAGGATCAGAGAGAGTCAGCGCAAGAGAGAGAGAGAGAGAGAAAAGTAAGCTGGGTAGCTTCTCAGCCATCTGCCAATAGCGTCCCTTGTATGAAATCAACTGAGCAAACCAACTGAGGAAGCATGTACCAGAAATTAAAAGACCCATTGTCCGCAGAAATCCGCGAACCAGCAAAAAATCCGCGATATATATTTAAATATGCTTACATATAAAATCCGCGATGGAGTGAAGCGCGATATAGCGAGGGATTACTGTATATGCTCAACTCAGTTTTGTTGTTTTTCATTTAATTTATGTTTTATTCTCTTTTCTCCCTTAATGGTATCCTAGTAATGACAATTTGCAACAAGCACATCAGACACCCAGAAAATTACACTGAATACTGAAAGGTTATAACTACTTCAGTATAAGACCCAATAAAGTGTTCATCAGTAAATAATGGACTACTTGGATAAGAAGACTGAAAATCATCTTGAATAATAAAAAAACACTAAATAATCCCAAGTAACAGAACATGAATGGCTGGTACATTCTAATATAAATTTATTGGACTTGAAGATTTGTAATTTGTACACTTCTACATTGATCCCTTAATACACAAACTGAAAAATAACACCTTGCTTAAATAGGCTAGGAATTCAATTAAGGCCTGAAGTTGGTTAGAACAAAACACTGCAACCACATGGAGTCCCAGGAATGAGTTTAAGAACCAGTGCTCTACACAGTTACCATACATCTTCACAGGATCGTATTTGCATATCTCACAGCCATTGCTTAATAACCTGTGAAATTAATAGCACACAGTTCATATTAGGGCAGCACGGTGGCGCAGTGGTAGCACTGCTGACTCGCAGTAAGGAGACCTGGGTTTGCTTCCTGGGTCCTACCTGTGTGGAGTTTGTATGTTCTCCCCGTGTCTGCGTGGGTTTCCTCCCACAGTCCAAAGACATGCAGGTTAGGTGCACTGGCAATCCTAAATTGTCCCTAGTGTGTGCTTGGTATGTGGGTGTGTGTGTGCCCTGCGGTGGGCTGGTCCCCTGCCCGGGTCTGTTCTTGCCTTGCACCCTGTGCTGGCTGGGATTGGCTCCAGCGGACCCCTGTGATCCTGTGTTAGGATATAGTGAGTTGGAAAATGACTGACTGACAATTCATATTATTACATATAGCAATTTTAAATATAATAGAAAAGTAGCAAGTGATTTAATTTTTTAACTGAAAATGTTTGATCATTCAACTGTTCATTAAATAAGGGACCTTGCCATGCTTGTGCAAGGCACATTATGTCATTGTTTGCAGATATTAACTATTATTATCAATATTAAATGCGTCATTGTGGACTGCGTATTCCATTCCATTTGAACTCATACAACCTGATTATATCTTTTACTGACATTTAATATTATTCTACATTGCTTGCTTTTCTTTTTTGTAATAAATTCTTGATTTTTGTATTCATTATTATTACTGTATCAGACTGTGAGAAAGTGCTTTTATGCTCCTAGAATGCTTAGAAAGTTCTTTATTCCTGGATATTTCTAGTATGTGGAGGCTCTTAGTTAAAAAAAAATATTAGGTTGTTCCACCAAAGCAGCAGTATCTTAAAGTTATAACAAGTGTAATCACACTCTGACATTGAGATTCTACAACTACTAAACCAAAGACACACTGGAGCTCCACAGTTACTGACTTGCTCAACTCTGGGACTTTTTAAAATGCAAAGCATTTACACTTCCACCTTCTAAAGGCGCTGAAAAAATTTCGCTAAGTAAGAACACTAAAAGCATCTTAGATTACTTTTGCATTTCTTTTTGTTGAATTTTTCAGGGAACTGACAGTTAATTTGTATGTTGGAAAATTCTTAAGCTAATTATAAAATTATTTTTTGGGTTATGATTAGTTTTTGATGTTATTTTGCTGCTATTGTGGCTTTGAGATGGCACTTTAAATGGAACAAACTTTTCACAGTGTTTCTCTCAAACAGTGAACATGACTCATCTGTGGGGCTAATGCTCCCTGCTGGACACGGGTATGCTTGTCAAACTTTAAAAATGATTTGTCCAAGCCAAAGAATATCTAAGATGTAAAAACAAACAGAGAAGGTAACATGTTCTATATGATTATTGAAATTACATGCTGAATAGAAGTTATAGAAATTGGCAGATGTTTTAAATATTCCTTTTAAGGGAAAAACAAGAGAGTCATCAAGGTTGTTAGCATAGCTGCTGCACTGACTAAATCTTGTATATTTTACCACATCAAAAAGGCAAAACTGAACTCTATATAAAAACAAAAAATCATTCAAAGCTAAAAATCCTTTATGTTAAAATGCTGCACTAAATCCAATTCAGTTTCATTCTAAAAAGATAAGCAGTTGATTTAGATGCTTTTCATTTTTCAATGTTTCTTAAAATGTGCAACTGATGTATTAAAAAAAATAGTTACAGTGAAGGGGAGCCATGCTTCTGGAAGTTTATTGAAATGGAACTTTTGAGGATGTTGTTTGGTCATTTCCATGTCAGATATTCACTTACTCTCACAGAGACCAATACTGATAACCTCCATTAAAAGTTGTAGTGAAATCTAACTCTACTCATTATTTAGTGTCTAACTGTTAGGAAAGTGGCAATTTACTTCAGTTTATTCTTATAAACCTCTGGTTAGTTTAACCAATTTCGATAGTAAGCTGTCAGTTATCTTAAATTTTATAATATTTTCTAGGTCCCTTTTGGTATTCCTTCCTTACAACTGTTTTTAATAGATTAATTAATTTTAATATAGTTGCGCAGTGGTAGTGCTGCTGCTTTGCAGTAAGGAGACTGTGGAAGATTGTGGGTTCGCTTCCCAGTTCCTCCCTGTGTGGATAGCGCTTTGAGTACTGAGAAAAGCGCTATATAAATGTAATGAATTATTATTATTATTATTATTATAACCTGGAAAGATCGTTCAGAATCAACACTATACAGAAAACAGAAGAGAGAGAACGTGAATACAACTGTGGCAGTCCTGTGAGCTGTTACAACTGCAAGGACCTGTTATAGACAGAAAGAAGAGACCCCATAGGTCCATGAACTCCACTAAATAATGACATTTTAATCAAAAAGCAGCAAGCATTTCCATTTTCTGCTTACAAAAATATATATTAATTGCTTCCTTACATACTTATTACTTACATTAATAATAGATGACTAAACTCATACCTTCAATAGACAAAGTGCATTCACTTACACATCATAAGGTTAATAGAGTAAGCAACAAAAAAAGAGGAGAAATGAAGGCTGTGCTCTATATAGGATGCTGGTAGTAAAAGTTGGTGTGTACTACGTACACTTTGGCACTGACGCATTGGTAGCAAACTAGCACATGAATGGGTTGTGTTGGTTAATGGCCCTATTTGTACAACAGAAGGAAAAACCAGCTATGAAGTATTGTGACGGCTGACCCCTTACCCAGACCAGCCACTACACTACCAAGACTTACACCTTGGATTACCTGATGCTTCTTGCTCTAATAACAAGCCGTACTCCTGACAAGTTGTCTTATTTTTCCCGACACAACGAAATAACCAGAAACAGTAAACAGATATGTAAAATTAAACAGATATATTGGAAAATTAAAAGACAGACAAATATTCAATAACAAATATATATGTGCACGCAAACCACCACTATCCCCAAATTACCAGTGACTAATTATTATATACTAGGGGGCTCCGCCCCCTGCTCGCTTCGCTCGCCAACCCCTGGCGTTGGGACATGACAAAGAGTGAGATGTATGAATTAGATATAGAATAGTGTGCAGCTTTGGATGATGCGCATAGAAATAACAAATAAAGTATCAAGAAGCGGAAAGCAAATGTCTATGCGTTGGAATGTAGGTGTGTTGTTTTTATCAGGACGTAAATGTAGAACAATATCTCTGTGAAATGGAGGCTCACCATCTTTACTTTGAAAGACAATTGCCACTTCATTAACGACGGGCAGATTGTATCGTCTTGGATCTTGTTCTTTGTCCTTTATCAAGACCAAAGCAATTGTAGTTGCCGCTATACCTTCTGCATTTGCTTTTGTATTTGCCTCCTTTTCAACTTCATGTAGCATTTTTATAGACTTAGCTAATGGGTGATTGTTTATGACATGAGTGACGTTTCTCATTATAAGCTCTGTGCATTGTTTGTTTTCAGGAAGGTTCATGCGTTGATAGATTGCCTCATCTGGATCTAGGATGTAGATTTGTGCATATTTGCGTTGTTGATTTGTTTGAGGGTGCACTGTTCCAATGCGATGCAATATTTGTCCACATATGCGAAAGCAGTATGGGCCATTGCCTTTTGGTGGCCTGATATGTACTCCGGTAGATGCAAAAGCAAATGAACTATTGTAGGATCTAATGCAGTTCATAAAGTTTTTACTTTCAGGCACATCGTTAGTTAGAAGCTTCTTTAGATATTCAGGAAATGAATGTAAAGGAGGCAGTCTAATCTGACCTTTTTGACAACAACGTGTAAATTCATTATTTGTATTGCCAGTTGTTTCTTCTGTGAAGTTAAGTGAATGACAATGATTGCAAATGACATTCATTAATCCCAATGAATTTTCCTCAATAGTGGATTCCTTATTGAAGGCGTTTTCAGCCATTTTGCGTAAGCGTTTAACAGGTGTGTGGCGTTGATGTCCGCGATGGGCATGTTTCGCTTTTTGCGTTTGATTGCCTTTTTGTTGCATGTCCATTATTTGTGACGCGCTATTTTTTTCTTTTTTTTTTATTCGCCTCCGATTTGCGTAAAGTCCGTTTCAGTCTACGCCGTGCATTGTTTGTATCGAGCCTTGTCCGTGTTTGTATGTCGGTCATTTGAGCTTGGTGCTTTTCGCGTCTTGCTTTTTGTTTTTCTGTCAGTTCATTTGCGCGTTGTTCATGTCTCCGTTCATTTATTCTGTCTCTTCGCTCCCTTTTTCGTATGTCTGATACGCGAGCTCTTTCGGTTTGAAATCGTGCTTCTTTCGATGCAGCACTTTGACACGCGCGCTGAATGCGTCAACGTTCATTGTGTCTGTCCATTTGGGCACGTCTCTGTAACGGTGTCACTTGTGCTTTGCGTTTTTTGATCCGAGACATTTTTTCTCCCAGTGTTTCAGAAGCGCGTTTTATGCGCCGCCGTCTATTTTCTTGTTTCTTTCGTGTTCATGTGTTTGTTCCCGTTATCCTTTCCGAATCGTTTTGTACCCGGGACCGTGTATTCATGACTTGTTTCTTTCTCAGCATGCGAAATATGGATAAGTAATAAGGAGGATCGCACTCACTGTTAATATGTATCCTTTTCTGCAGTTGAACGGTTAATAGTGCTTTATTGAAAGGACATCCACCTATGCTGACACCTATGCCGACACCTATGCTGCCTAGTGTGAAGGTGTCGACGTTCACTTTAGAATATGTGGCTTTGGATGTCACTTCTTATGGATGTGTAGGGGGGATTGTTGTTGCGCGAGCGTCTTCTTTCTTTTTGTGTTCCTGTGTCTTGTTTGAATCCCCCTCTTTGTGTGTGTCCCGTCCCTTGCTTGTAGGGTCTGTGGGGCGGTTTTGTGTTCTTTTTTTTTGTCTTCCATGGGCTTGTTGAATCCCCCTCTTGGTGTGTGTCCTGTCCCGTCCCGTGCCTGTGGGGGGGGGGGGGGTGTGGTCGTGCCTTGCTATTGTGCGCTCGTCTGTTCTTTTTTTTTGGTGTGTTTAGTTTCGTGTGCAATGTGTTTCGTGCTTTGCCCGCGTTTGACTACTTTTTTATGTGCCTTTTCCTTTTTTCGGTGTTTGTTGCGACTCATTTCTGTGACTCCTTTTTGTATGTGCTCACTCCTTTTTTCTGTGGTCTTGTCCGCCTCTCGCGGCCCCTCATCCGCCTTTGTCGCCCTCTTTTGTCCGCCTTTCTCCGACTCTCGCGGACTCTTTTTGCGCCTGCGCCTCTCGTGGATCCTCATCCGCCTCTCTCGCCCTCTTTTGTCCGCCTTTCTCCTCATCCGCCTCTCTCGCCCTCTTTTGTCCGCCTTTCTCCGCTCCTCAGCCGACTCTCGCGGACTCTTTTTGCGCCTGCGCAGTACGTCTTTTTGCAGCTACGGCCCATTGCTGGATGTGCCTGCGTCCATCATCCGGTTTAGCATTCTCGGTTAGTAATATGGATAAGAATACAAATATTTACATTAAACCTTCCTTTGCGCCTAAACAATAAACAAAAGCACACAACACAAATACAAAAATGGATTGGATAAACACAGCAATTGAAAATGTGTCCCAAAATATTGAAACCGGCTGTAGTGATATTGTGCTTCCGCCCAACAACAAAACGACCTCACCGTAAAAGTCCTGGCAATGGCTGGAATGAATTCGAACTCCGGGGTTTCTCGGCTCTGGCTGTCGTGATGTAGGATCGGTAGTTGAAAAAGCAGACAGTGGAATAAAGCAATAAATAGCAGTGATGAGTTTGTAGATGGATGGTTAAATTGTCTTCTTTTCCTCTCTCTCTCTCTCCTTGCCTCTCCTTTCGCCTTCACTCCTCTTTATTAAATGTAAAATGTCCCGGATGTATTTGGTGTGTAAACGGGTGATTTCCCCGCTACAGTATGATGAAGACTTGTGACTAAGGCACTGCACTTTAAACTACAAGCCTGCTAGTTAATATTCACATTACCAGCTTATTATGTGACAATAAGGAAGTAACTTAATCTGTCTCCAATTAAAAAAAAAAATAGTATATAATATAGTATTATCTGCGGTGGGTTGGCACCCTGCCCGGGATTGTTTCCTGCCTTGTGCCCTGTGTTGGCTGGGATTGGCTCCAGCAGACCCCCGTGACCCTGTGTTCGGATTCAGCGGGTTGGAAAATGGATGGATGGATGGATGGATATAGTATTATAATATAGCTAAAGAAAGGTACAAAACAGAAAGCCAAGAACTGATAACATGTAAGTATCACCACTAAGACTTTCTCTCTTAATACTTAATGTGAAATAACACAACAAAACATTTTTTCTGCTTAAGAAATCAAGTATCACAGTAGGTTTATTCTAAATTCCAATTCACCTACTGTATTATCAACCTGCCTAATATTTTGAAGGACTGTGGGGCCTTGAGCCTATCCCAGCAGAATGAGGCACAAGGCAGGAACAATTATGAATGAGGCATACACAAACACAACCTCTCATAAAAGATAATTTACAGTTACCAATTATCATAAACACACAAATACCCACATATTGGGGATAGTGGAGTAAAGTACTGTTTTTACCCAAGTAAAACCTCAGCTCATCTCTTCATAATAGATGCTATGACATCAACTACTATTCTCCAACTGAAAAAAATGCCCCGAGTTCAGCTCTTCATACACCTCTTAAACCACATACTTTCTCCCATTTACCTTTCCAAAGGATCCTTGACCAAGAACTTTAAGTAGTTCAAAGTGAGATGGGTCTGCCTTTTCTGAACCTTCCTTAACATGATGGGTAATGTTGATCTCCTTAATAACAGCATCATCCTGCAATAAAACAGAAGATGTAAATTTGATTAATTTAGAGTAATTGAGACATTGATGTTGGAAGAACAACAATGTGTGCAAATTTGTCAGGAACCGCAAAAGAATTTAAAATACTACATTGGTTTTGGTAATCGATCATTAAATTTTCAGTTTAAATATTAATGTCAAAAAGTTAGGTATGCAGTACGGTAAAAGGTCATTAAATAAATGGGTGAAAAATAATTAAGAGTTAAATTACGCATATGCAGAAACAATTTCTTTCTCAGGCACTAAATGTCCACATATCCAATACATCATAAGGGAACCTCATAAGGAAATATCCTGATTCATTTGCTCTGCAACCAATTGACTGATGATAATGCTGAGAAAAAATATAACCACACAGCAGCACGGTGTTTTTGCCAAAGCAATGACTTTACAGTTTAAGATGAAAGACTTTTTCATCAGTAGTTTGTACTATCTCCTCCATCAGACAGCAGCTTAAAAGAGTGTACAATAAATCCTCTTGCCTTCTGCAGCAGTATATGATTTACTCCTTCTGCCAAAAGACCACTTACTATGTGTGCAGTCTTAATTTTAGCTAATATAAATTGGACTAACCATATTTTGGAGCTTTAGGACTTCAATAAAAAATAAATATTTATGGCAATAATTAATGTTAAGGTACAGAAAAGTAGCATATGTAAAAACAGTCATAAAACCACTCAACTCAAAGTCAACGTAAACTTCATTAACTAACAATGATTAAATCAGTTTGATCATAGGTGTAAATGACAAAAAATCCCTGTGACTTTGCCAAATAATCTATATATGCAAATTTGAATTACGCAAAACTGAAATAATAATAATTAGTCAACACCAGGTATACAACAATTTAAAAACAATTTTAACTATGTTTACATGGAGCCTAACATTTTATTAATATTTCACTTCATTATAAGACATTTATAAATGATTGTTTTTTGCTATAACTTTAAATGCTTAACTCTTTTTTGTTATTATCTTATTTTCTTATTCTGTGTATTTTGCTCCCTTCATTGTATCCTAATAGCGACAATTAAAAGCAAGCAAAGCAGATACCCATGAGGAACAACACTAAATGATGAAAGGCTGCAACTCAGCTGCTTCAGTGTCAGACCCGCTATTTAATAATGGAAAGGCAGAATGGAAATCAAGAAGAACACAAATAAAAAGTAAAAAAAAAAAAATGCATACATAACGCTTAATTTTTATTAAAATGTATAGCCACATTTACTTTTGTAATTCCTTCATTGATAACAAAACACAGAAACTGGAAAATAGCTCACTTAATTAGGCTAGAAGTCCAATAAAAAAGAAATTTGTTGGAACAAAAGCCTGCAGCCCCAGGGGTCCCCATGACCGAGATTAGGAACTACTGTGGTAGATAATATTAGCAAGTAATACAACCCATAAAAACACATGAAACATGACTCACAGTGGTGAGCACTGCATTAACCATGATGAAAACAACAGCAGCAGAAACCATGTCTGGAAACGCTTTAAGTCTAAGACATGAAAATTTCAGTGTGCAATTGTGGGAACCATCCTTACTATTAAAAGTTAAAAAATATAAAAGCTGAAACAAACACAAAGACAGAAAGGCTTTCAAAGTGCCACTTTTATTCAATCAATTATGAAGCTAGTTCAGAAATAAGTGGGTGTTGACAATACAATGATATAATAATAATAATTCATTACATTTATATAGATATGACGGATCACGTCAGTTATAATCTTTTAACATGTAGTGTCATAATTGGAGAAGCAGTAAGAGCACAGAGTGTACTGTACTGTTACAATTTCATAGTCCAAAGGGGTGTCTAGCATTACAGGCTACTGATGTGCCTTTGCCTTATCCTAGTGGCCCATGGAGTGTGTGCAGTATTTGCCCCCTAATGGCACAGGATGCTCATTACAATTGACATGGTCCATTAGCACACTAGAGCAGTTGCCATTATAACAGATAACTTTATACTAGCCGACACCCGCCGTAGCATACGGCGGTGTAAGAATAGGAACGGAAAACGGTGAGAAAGGAATTCAGAAACCAAGAAGAAATAAATACTTCTTGAAAGATGCAGTGTGACTGTAGAATTTCCGACAAAGCAGGATTACACGTGAAAGTGATAAATAAATCAGGCTTTCCGAATTTACGTACTATGGCCATGGCATCCTGATAGTTTTGTTGCATGTATCTTGGACTTCCTGGAAATGTGGACGGTAATATGATCATTTTGCCTACACGTACGTTGTTATTTTCAGCGTTTGCTTGCAGTGTGTCTGATAGTTCCACGGGCAAATCTTGTTGATGTAATCGGAGATAGTTGAGACGCGCGCCCTCTGCTTTAACATACGCATCTACGACGTAGAGTTGGAATAGTTTGCTGCTGGAGTGCAAAATACTAAATGTACAGTAATCCCTTGCTATATCACGCTTCGACTTTCGTGACTTCACTCTATCGTGGATTTTATATGTAAGCATATTTAAATATATATCGCAGATTTTTTGCTGGTTCGCGGATTTCTGCGGACAATGAGTCTTTTAATTTCTGGTACATGCTTGCTGGGCTTACATGTGGCTGCTTTGTCAAGCGATATGCTTCCTGCATGGTGCTTCGCATACTTAAAAGATCAAACAGCACGTATTGATTTTTGATTGTTTACTTTTCTCTCTCTCTCGCTCTGACATTCTCTGCTCCTGACGGAGGAGGTGTGAGCAGGGGGGCTGTTCGCACCCCTAGACGATACGGATGCTCGTCTAAAAATGCTGAAAGATTATCTTCACATTGCTCCCTTCCGGCTTTGTCACGCGGCATGCTTCCTGCACGGTGCTTCGCATACTTCAAAGCTTGAACGGCACGTATTGATTTTTGATTGTTTGTTTTTCTCTGTCTCTCTCTCCGACATTCTCTGCTCCTGACGGAGGGGGTGTGAGCAGAGGGGCTGTTCACACATTGGCCTAGAGGATACGGACGCTCCTCTAAAAAATGCTGAAAGACCACCTTCACATTGCTCTCTTCCTTGCAGCTGCTTTATACGGCGGAGCTTCGCATACTTAAAAGCCAAACAGCCCTATTGATTTTTGATTGTTTGCTTTTTTCTCTCTCTCTGACATTCTCTGCTCCTGACACGCACTCCTTTGAAGAGGAAGATATGTTTGCATACTTTTACTTGTGAGACGAAACTGTCATCTCTGTCTTGTCATGGAGCACAGTTTAAACTTTTGAAAAAGAGACAAATGTTTGTTTGCAGTGTTTGAATAAAGTCCCTGTCTCTCTACAACCTCCTGTGTTTCTGTGCAAATCTGTGACCCAAGCATGACAATACAAAAATAACCATATAAACATATGGTTTCTACTTCACGGATTTTCACCTTTCGCAGGGGGGTTCTGGAACGCAACCCCCGCGATCGAGGAGGGATTACTGTATTCCTCATTGCTAATCTGTACGCATAAAATTGGCATTGGGTAAGCCTTATTTGCTTGGCGGTTCTTTTATCGGGAACATGTTGTAAATCTTTGTGCCAGACAATGTCTCCGTAAGGGAATAAAAGTGGGTAAACCATAGGATCGCAATTCATATTGAGCATGGAAATCTGTTTACAGGAGTTGCCTATGGGATAGATGCAAATGTCCCTTTCGGCAGGCGTTTCGCCATCTTCTCTGACGAAAATCGCTGCAACATCGGTGTGACATGTCGGGGCATTGTATCGTCGTAAATCCTGCCTAGGGTTTTCCTTGAAAACCATTCATACAGATGCTGTTGGATTGGACTGAGCGATTTCATGCATGTGTTTGTATGATTTAGTGAAGGGGTTGATGGTTCTGAGCATGGAATCTAGCTGGAGAAGTACATTTTCGCTGCATGCAGAATTTGCTTTATTTTGTAAGCATACTTCAGTAGCTTGCGCTTTGTCAAAAACATACAACTGTCCATATCCTGGAGAGGTAGAAGTGTTAGTGTATAGTGGAGAGATTTGGTGATAAATTTGCCCATGTATTTTAAAACAATATGGTCCGTGGCCAGGAGGTTGAGTTATCTGTGCACCCATGGAAGCAAATGCTAGAGAAGAGTTGTATTCTCGAATGTGTTCACGATAATTTTTAGCTTCTGATGTTTGCTGTGTAAGAAACTGCTGTAAAGACACAGGTGGCTCCCGCAAAGGTGGTAAAGCTACTTTACTGTTGTGGCAGCACCTCGAGTACTTATTGGATGTATTACGCTCAGCAGGCCACTATAGTGCATGACATGGAAGAGGACGAATAGGAATCGAGAAATGCCGTGTCGGCTGCGTGTGGGCGGACCGGTTTTGAAGTGGAAGCAGGATGAACCAGAAGAGAAATATATATAAGAGATCTTTCAAATTCAAAGAGTATTGCATCGCAGTATTTAATATCTACAATTAAACTGAAAGTAAAAGGAATCATAATTGGAAAGGGGTTACAGCATTGAGTATATTGTACACTCTTACATGTAAACTAAGGAATGAATTCCTGTCCTTACTAGACTGTTTTGACCTGGTGTAACATGTTAATTTTCCTACCCACTCTGGTGGTCAAATATTGGACTTTATCTGCACATCTGGCCCATCTGTCTGCAACACTTACAGCAGTGATTTGGGACTCTCTAATCATAAAGTAGTACTTTTCACTGTCTCATTACCTCTACCTCCACTGACATGTAAATGTCAAATTTCTTTCAGAAACCTTAAAAATATGTTCCTCTATCCTTTCTGAATCCATTTCTGATCTTCTTCTGTTTTCCCCTATTCCATCAATACTAGACAGTCTTGTTGACTACTATAACTCAGTACTTCATTCAGCACTAGATAAAACAGCTCAGTTAAAACAAAAGGAAGTTTCCTTTAAGCGTTCAACTCCATGGTATAATTCAGAATTATGGTGTATGAAAGCAGCTGGCTGACACCTTGAGAGAATGTCATGTAAGACTGGCCTCACTGTAGATATCCAGGCTTTCTCTGGCCATCAAAGGGCCTACAGGGATGCACTAACTGCAGCCAAGAACATGCATTATGGCAGAATAATAGAAAATGAATAACCTGAGGGTTTTATTCTCTGCACTTAAACTACTTCAACCTGTATCTTGCCCAAATGCCTCCTCTACTGAAGCCTGTGAAAAATTCCTACATTTTTCCATAATAAAATTAAGATCAAAATAATTCAATTAATATAAATCCATCATTCATTTATACTGCACCTTTCCCTGTCTTCCCACTCCATCCAGCTCCTTCACTAAATTTTTACCAGTCACAGCTGCATTTGTTAACGACCTGCTTTGTAAGATGAGGCAGACTACTTGTGTACTCGACCCCATCCCCACCACACTGCTTAAATCCTGCCTTCATGCCATAGTCCTGACTGTTACAACAATAATAAATACATCCCTTAACAATAGCTTTGTGCCAGCCACTTTAAAAATCGCTTCTGTAACCCCATGTTAAAAAAGTCTGGACTTGATGTTGACAATCTTAACAATTTTCAGCCTCTCTCTCACCTTTTCTGTTAAATGTTCTTGATGTGTTGTAGCTTCCCAACTCACCAATTACATAACTTCTAATAATTTGATGGAACTCTTTCAGTCTGATTTCACAGTGCAGCACAGGTGTGAAACTGCTCTGCTTTGGGTAACAAATAATTTGCTTATGGCAGCAGACTCTGGACAAACCAGCATATTAATTTTGTTAGACCACAGTGCAGCATTTAACACTGTCAGACATTACATTCTACTGTCCAGAACAGAGAACATGCCGGGTATCTCTGGCACTGCCCTCCAGTGGTTTAAGTCCTCTTTTACAGATAGGCAAGAGTTTGATAGTCTTGGCAACAGCAGATCCAGCACAGCACCAGTCACACAAGGAAGTCCTCAGGGATCTGTCCTTAGCTCTCTGCTCTTCTGTATCTACAGTATATGCTTACCCTTGGCCATATTATTCATAGCTTTGTACCGGCTTATCATTTTTATGCAGATGAGATGATACTCAACTCTGTTTCAATGTTAAAAGTGAAACTTCATCAGAGCTTTCTCAGCTCACAACTTGCCTCAGAGAAACTGAAACCTGGATGGAGCAGAACTCAAAATTAAATTGCAACAAAACTGAACTCCTGCAAATTAGCACTAAAGTGCAACTTAAAACAATGAGCTCCTTCTCAGTCACTCTTGATGGTGATCTCATCAGACCTTCGTCTAACACAAGGAATCTTGGTTTCATTTTTGATTCCTCCCTTTCTTATGCCACCCACATAAACCATGTTAAGAAACATATCCCATGATCGCTCTTTCCTCTCCTTTTCTAAAGCTGAGAAACATGCCCATGCTTTTATCCTGCATCGATTATTGTAACTCCCTATTCGCAGGTGCCCCTTCAAATCTTATATCATGGCTCCAGGTAATTCAAAACTCTGCTGCAGGAGTCCTTACACGAACCAGCAACAGCGAGCACATCACACTCATCCTGTTTCTCCTTCACTGGCTCCCTGTGTCTTATAGGACCGAGTATAATATTATTAACTTACAAAGCTTTAAAGTGCCTTGCACCAGACTACATCAGTGACCTTCTCCATCACTCTGGCAATATTGTTGTGCCCCACACTAATGTGCACTCTATTGGTGACGGTTTTCAGCTGTATAGCACCCAGACTTTGGAATGACCTCTAGAAATTAATTAGGTCAGCTGACTCCATTCAGTCTTTTGAAAAACAACTTAAAATGTATCTCTTCAAGAAGGCGTTTACCTTAAGCTAACATCTGCTCCTTCTTTCAGTTTATCTCTCTGCCCAGTTGCTCAGGATAATTAGTGTGTGTTATATCATAAATTGTGTGATTTGTTAAGGCATTTGTTTTAATATTGAATTTAGTATTAGACTTTGATTATTCTTTCTTTCATTCTGTTTAATGCTTTTGTATATCCTGGGTTTATTGTTTTATGCAGAAACTATTTGTATCATTTTGTTTTAAGTGCCTTGTGCATGGGATAGGCGCTATATAATAAAATGTATTTTTATTATTATTACGTTAGAGCAGCATGGTGGCGCAGTGGTAGCACCGCTGCCTCACAGTAAGGAGACCTGGGTTCGCTTCCTGGATCCTTCCTGCGTGGAGTTTGCATGTTTTCCCTGTGTCTATGTGGGTTTCCTCCAGGTGCTCCGGTTTCCTCCCACAGTCCAAAGGTGCATTGGCAATCCTATATTGTCCCTAGTGTGTGCTTGGTGTGTGTGTGCCCTGCAGTAGGCTGGCACCTTGCCCGGGATTTGTTCCTGCCTTGCGCCCTGTGCTGGCTGGGATTGGCTCCAGTTGGAAAATGACTGACTGACTATTATTTCGTTTGTACAGGCCAATGGCTCTCTCTCATAGATATTTGTGCAAGTAGATTGATTGCCAATAAGCTAACATACATGTACATGAAAAAAGAGCAAAAACTCTTTAAACTGGGGAGAAACTGATTGATGCAAACAGTCCTGCATAGCACCAAAATGGCAACGTAAACAAAGTTTTTAGGGTAAAGGTTATACTTTAACTCCCACTCAACACTTGGCCCTGCCTCTACTTAAACAAGTAAAGAAATGTCCTCTCATCAGCAAGAAATCCAGCAAGCTTGTACAAATAACTATGAGATATTTGGCCTATACAAACGTTAGGGTGCAGTACACTCAAAGCTGTAACCCCTCTCTATTTTTCTTTAATTCTGTCTTGCACCCAGTTAAATTGCAAAAATTATGTACTGAGGTGTAATCCATTTCCCTGTTATATGTGGTGATGGGCCTCCATATGGCTTGGTCCTGTGCCTCCTCCCCAGTCAGACCCTTTTTCTTCGAATCGTTTTATTTTATTCATTTACTTCCGTTTCAGCCTCTCACACTTTCTCTTCCCCTGTTCTTCCATTTCCATCACTATTTTGCTCACATATTCACTGTATCTCATCACATGTCTATATCACTTCGATCTACTTTTCTTGTACATCTTTCCCACTTTTTGCTGTACCTCTGTCTAATTTATAATTATGTTGTTTTTTGAATCTTCACAAATAAATCTCAACATTCTCAGTTCTGCCGCATTCAGTTAATTCTCCTGCTCTCATTTTACTATCCATATCTCAGCTCCATACTTCATTGCTGGTCTTACACCAGTCTTAAAAAAACAAAAGATGTTCTGAAATAATGGACTAATGTAAAACTGAGAAGTCTGATTTCACACAGGAAACCTTAAAGTTGGGATAAATGTAAAAAAGCAATGAGAGATTTGAAAAATTAAAGCATTGCGAGTCTGTGACAGTTGAAATTTGAAATAATTTGATCCATCCATTAAATATTACTGTTTAGAATTTATTTTCAGACCAGCTAATTATGCAAACATAAATCTTGCAATAAAAAAGTTACAAATTTAACAGCTTGATACTCTAAAAAAACATGTTTTAAAAGCACAAGGTTACAAAACCAGCTTTAAAGAGTTAATTTTGATGAGAATATCCTGAATTATCTTTGTATACAACAGTTCAATAATACACTTATAATATTTTGATGGTTATTTTTAGTATTCATTTTGCGTAGTCATTTTCAGCTGCTGGGGAGAAAATGTCAGGGAATAAATTTAGTATGTGCAAAAGGTAAGATAAAATCAGGTAGCCCACAATAATATCATTCTTTTATAAACTTAATGCTAAAATTGCCCCATATCTTGTTGAGCTGGGGGAATCCCCATTTCTATCACAAATTAAATTCAAACCCAGCATTGTACTTTGACATTTATGAATATCAATAATAGATGAGTAACTACTTGTTGGAGCTGCTGCTATTTTGAAGCTGCTTTACTGTTCTTATTTATATATCTTATACTGCATTACAGAAAAAGGAAAAAAATTGTTCATTTGAATAATGGAAATACTTTTAATAAAAAGTCATTGAATGGGATTTCTGTTTTTGCTGTGGTATCAAATTGATTCCAAGTATTGTGAAATTTCACTGGCATTGGCACTGTCTACTGGTATCATGGCATGTTTATCATGATGCCATCTCCTTTAGAATACCTGTGTTCTTAGTACTTGTCTTTCATGGTGTCTACATTGTACTGTATATTTGAAAGAGAGAAGAGGGTGATTATTGGAGCCAGTCAACACAATGATGCACGGTGCATCCCATCCATTAATCCTATGATCAGAGGGATGCCATGCCCTACCTCATACTCTTCTACAATATCAGAATGATCTTCCTTATTTGACAATTTGATAAGTCACTAATATAAATCTGTGGATGCAAAACATTATACACAGTACAGCTTCTTAATTTATACAATACAAGAGTAGCATTAGTGCTCCAATTGTCGTCTTCCCAGAAGACATGCACATATTTATAATTCTGAAGTTTACAGAAACTGACCTGAATCTTGTGCAGATTGCTCCCATGGCATATTAGCACACTAGAAGAGCATAATTATTTTCCCATCGGAACACACCTTCACAACTTTAAGGAAAGTTATTGTTATGGTATTTTCAGAGAAAAGAGACATTCAAAGATATAATTTAGCCTTTTATTGCTGGTCATCCCCAGGAACAATCTGAGTACCTTGGGGATGGTAGAGACAGCCACAGTATTGGTGAGGAGCTGTTAAAGAATTATACAGTGGATTAACAAAATATTTAAACCCTTCACTTTCTGCATACTTTGTACTGTATATTTAGTTTTAAATTGATACACTCACCATTTTTGACCACCAATCTACACTCAATCCCATAATGACAAAGTGCAAAAGGTTTGCAAATTTATTAAAAATCAAAAACAATAATAATAATAATAAATCCTTCATTCAAGTATTCAAACCCTTAATTCAGTACTCTGTAGAAGCCCCATTTGCAGCAATTACAGCTTTGAGTCATCCTGTGTAAGTCTCTACAAGCATTGCACACCTGGACGTGGACATTTTATCCCATTCTTCCTGGCAGATTCTCTCAAGCTTAGTTAGATTGGATAGTTAACGCCTGTAAACTCTCCACTCATTTTTTTATAGGATTAAAAGTGTGGGCTTTGGTTGGACTGCTTAAGAATACCCAAAGACAGTCCCAAAACCATTTCAGTGTTGCTGAAAGATGAGCCATTGACCCAGTCTTAAGTTGCATGCACTCTTGAGCAGGTTGAGTAATGAGGATGAGTAGTAATTTTCTCAAACTAAATAAGGAGAAATCGGAAATCTTAGTGATTGGCAAAAATGGATGTAATGAGGGAATTAGAAATAAACTTGATCCATTAGGCTTAAATAAGACAGAGGTAAAGAATTTAAGGGTAATTATTGACTCTGACCTAAATTTTAAATCACATATTAATCAGATTACTAGGACAGCATTTTACCACTTAAGAAACATAGCAAAAATAAGACTCCTTATAACTTTGCAAGATGCTGAAAAATTAGTTCACGCTAGTCAACTAGATTCCTGCAATCCACTCCACTCAGGACTACCCAAAAAAGACATCAATCAATTGCAACTAGTACAGAATGCAGCTGCCAGAATCTCAACTAGGAAAAGAAAATAAAAGCACATATCTTCAGTTTTGATGTCACTACATTGGTAGTGACATCATTTGTATGAAAACATGCTATTATAAATAAATGTTGTTTTTTTCTTTAAAAACCTCTCTCTATTTGGCTGCATTCATTCCTCCCTCAATTCTGACCAGTCTCCCCATCCCTGTTGCTGACAAGTAACCCCATAATATGATGATGTATGACCAATGGGATGGTATTAGACAGGTGATAAACAGTGCCTGCTTTTCACCAGACATTGTGCTTGGAGTTCTGTCCAAAGAGTTAAATTTTCAACTCATCAGACCAGAAAATCTATTTCCTCATGCTCCCTGAGTCCTTTAAATGCCATTTGGCAAACTCCAAGCAGGATTTAGGCACTCTACTATATAAATCTCATTGAATGAGTGCTGGCGAGATGGTCTTTCTTCAGACAGGTTCTCCCATCTCAGCAGAGGACATCTGAAGCTCTGTTAGAGTGACCATTTAGTTTTTGGTCTGATCTATGTCTCACCAAAATTTTGTCACAGAGGTCTACAGAGATACCCTTGGACTTCATGGCTTGACATTTGTCCTGGCATGCTTTGTGAATTGCGAGACTTTACATACACAGGTGTGTACCTTTCTAAACGATGTCCAATCAGTTCAATTTGCCACAGGTAGACTCTAATCAAGTTTTAGATGGATTTCTAGGAGTGAAAACAAACAGAATTTACCTGACCACAATATGGATTGCCACAGAAATTGGTGTGACAACATACAATGTCAATCTCAATTTATTTATATAGCACATTTAAAACAACATAGGAATATTGTGGCCAAAGTGCTTTACAATAAAAGAAGAAAAAACATACAATTAACATAAATAACATAAATAGAAATAAAATAAATGAAAATAAATAAAATAAATAATAAATAGAAGTAAGATTACATAATCACAATGAGGAAACCATCAGTATTACAAAAGGTCAAGGAAAGCAAGTGAATAGAAATGAGCCTTTAATCTTGTTTTGAACAGTTCAATTGTAGATGACTCCTTTATGTAATGAGGTAAAGAGTTCCACAGGCGAGGAGCAGCAGCTGCAAAAGCCCTGTCCCCCTTAGTTTTACACTTGATACGAGGGACAACAAGAGACAACTGACCAGAAGATCTAAGCACTCTAGATGGCTAGTGTAAAGCACACAATTCAGATAAATATGCAGGAGCAAGCCCATGTAAAGATTTAAAAACTAGCAACAAGATTTTAAAATCAATTTGAAAACTGACAGGCAGCCAGTGTAAAGAAGCTAATATTGGAGAAACAGAATCCGACTTTCTTGCCCCAACCAGAAAGTGAGCAGCAGCATTCTGGACCAACTGTAACCTGCGTATCAGGGATTTGCTAATCCCAGAATACAGTGAGTTGCAGTAATCAAGGTGAGAAAAGATAAAAGCAAGAGTAGCTTTCTTAAGATCCCTAGAAGACAAAATAAGGCTTGATCTTACCTAAAAGACAAAGCTGGAAAAAGCAACTCTTGACTACAGAATTAATCTGTTTCTCAAAAGAGAGGTTACTGTCAAAGATAATACCAAGATTGCAGACTTGAGGTTTGCAAAAGACAGAGAAAGAGCCGAGAAGTCCAACACCATTTTGGGCTTTAGCTGATGGACCCACTATAAGCACCTCCGTTTTATTTTGATTCAGATCAAGAAAATTATTAGCCATCCAGGATCTTAGATCAAAAAGACAGTTGTGCAGTTGATTAATTGCAGAGTTGCAGACAGGAATATAAACCTGTGTATCATCAGCATAGCAGTGAAAAGAAATGTTAAATTTCCTAAAAATAGCTCCAGTAGGGTGAAGGTATATAGATAATAAAATAGGACCCAAAATGGATCCCTGAGGAACACTACATTTAAGAGGAGCAGTAGACGAAAAAGAGGAATTTAAAGTCACTGAAAAGTGTCTACTAATTAGATATGACCTGAGCCAGTTAAGAGCAGTCCCTTTAAGCCCAACAAGATGTTCAAGCCGCAACAGCAATATCTCATGGTCAATAGTGTCAAAGGCAGCAGACAGATCAAGGAGGACAAGGACTGCAGCGCCACCCGAGTCAGTAATAATAGAGATGTCACTGAATTCTTTCAGTAGGTCCATCTCAACACAATGATAACACCTAAAGCCAGATTGGTAGATCTCAAATAAATTATATGGGTTAAGGTGATCAACCAATTGATTAAAAATAATTCTTTCTAATATTCTAGCCAGAAATGGCAATTGGGAAATCAGGCGAAAATTGGCTAAAACTCCAGGATCTAATTCTGCCTTTTTTAGACAGGGACGCACCACAGCATGTTTAAAAAATGAAGGCACAACCCCCTCACTAATAGAACCATTGATAATGGCTAGTAAAGATGGACCCAAAACATCAAAGGCTTCCACTAAGAGGCATGGTGGTACAATATCAAGAGGACTGAGAGTAGGTTTAAGGGTATCAATAGTACTTTTTAACTGTGAAAGTGAGTCAAGATCAAAAGATTCCAAGACAATGCCATGATTAATAGTAGGAAGTTCATAGCCAGTTGGAACAATACCACAGCGGATTGTATCAATTTTACTGACAAAGAATGAAAGAAACTGCTCACATGAAAGAACAGTGCTATTTAATCCCGTCACAGAATGAGGGTGAATGGCCGCATTAATTGAATTAAATAAGACCCTAGAATTCCTAGAATGACGGGATACTAAATCAGCGAAGAAATCATGTTTAGCTTTCTTAACTGCAACCTGGAAGTTGAATAGAGAAGTCCTAAAATTCTGTTTAGAAACAATCAGTCCATCTGTTCTTCAAGGCCATTCCGCAGTTCGACAGGCGCAGCGTAGCGGTCGCTTAGTTTCATTAAGCCAGGGAGCAGGTCTTCCCTTATTATAGCATATCTTGAGCGAAGCAACTGAGTCTAAAACCGTTTTACAAGAAGAATTAAATTCTAAGACAGAATCATTGATACCATCATACTGGACATGTACATCAAGACTAGAGAATATGGTTTTAAAAAGCGAGAACAGCGTGGAGTACAACTAGTAGGAACATCAACAGTAATATTCAAATCCATCATAGAAAAGTGATCAGTAAAAGAAACATTGCAAAAATCAATATTATTAACTGAAATATCACGTGTAAGAACGAGATCAAGGGTGTGACCGAGAGAGTGAGTTGCCGTATTAATATGCTGGATAAAATCAAATGAGTCCAATAGTGGCAAAAAGTCATTAACCAAAAGTTTCGATTGACAACAAACGTGAATGTTAAATACTTATATTTAACATAAATACTTTGTCATGGGAGAGAGAAATATCAGCCATGAGATCAGAGAATTCAGAAATGAAGATATCATTAGGAGGTCTATAAACCACAGCAAACAACAAAGAAGGGGAAAAGTTGCAGTTCGAAGCTACTAAACAGACCCCTTGTAAGGCTCCGACATAAGAACATACTTTTAAAAACATTGGCAATGCCCCCACCACGATGAGTCAGCCGTGGAGAGTTAAAAAATGAATAACCTGATAGTACCAAGTCAGTAAAACATGAAGCGTCACCATTTACAATCCAGTTCTCTGTGATGAAAAAGAAATCCAGTTTTTTGAGATAATAAAGTCTTGCAGAATAAAAGTTTTATTAGACACTGATCTCACGTTCAAAAGAGCAGCCTTGATAGAAGTAGAAATATACATATAGTAGAGATATCGGGTTTTGATTTTTAATAAATTTGCAAACTTTTCTGAAAACATGTTTTTACTTTATCATTATGGGTTATTGAGTGTAGTCTGATGGGTACAAATGGCAAATGTATCCATTTAAAATTAAATCAACATAATAAAGTGTGCAGTGTACTTCACTTATTTGACCAGAAAGTTGAGTTTTACAGGAACTTTCATGCATTCCTTCAAACAAGTCAGGAAAAAGAAAACAGATTTTTTTTTGCAGAATCTTTCCTGGATAAGGACACATTTGTCAATTTCTGCCTTCCAATATGCTCTACTTGCTACTACAAGGTCATATATTAAAAGTGTTGGCATTAAGAAAAAGACCATTATTTGCACAGACTGCTTTTACCAGAACTAACTGATGATCTAAATGCATTATCAGACCTTTTTAGTTGCCTTTGTATAAATTGGGAAAGCATCAGAGCTGTGTACCAGCATGAAACAACTCAACTCCCTGTTGAAATCTGGTACACATATTCTTCAAGGAAATATGTATGAAATATTTCACTTTGTGATTGATATCTGAGGTAGAAAAAGCACTAAAAACTTTTTAAACTTCAAAACCTCCCATTTAAAAAATGATGGTGAATTTTCAAATTCATCCATGTTCTTTACAGTAAAACAAACCCCAACTACAACAGAGTTACAAACATGGCCAGGAGTTTCCAGTCTCATCTGCTGGGTGCATATGCAGACTTCAATATACTGTAGATTTTAACACTCCATTGGGTACTTTCTTCCAAAATTATGTTTATACTGTATATGAACTACAATTAATAATAATAATAATTATTTGCATTTATATAGCGCTTTTCTCACTACTCAAAGCGCTCAATTAGCCATAGATATTCTACAAACAACAAGTAACAGCAGTACATCAATATATGTAATTTTTATATTTGTTAATTTGAAATCTGATATCTATTTCATGCCCAAAGATGACCAAAAAAAATTAAAGTCACAAAACAAAACTCAACATTCGAATGAGGAAGCCAGTCATAACTAGGAATTGAACAGTGATTTAGTAGAGTTTCTTAAACAAAAGTACCAGTGAATGATTTAAATTCAAAAGTAAATAAGGAGTTTTATTTAATTGGTTTCCAAAATGGCCACCAGCCCCTAAATGATGATATTATATTTGCAGCACTGCTAGCATACATTTTCTAAACCACATGGTTCACCTGAATGACATCAAACATGTATGATCAAAAATCTGCAAAACATGCAAAAATCATCTGCCCCACATAGTGCTTATATTCGTCCAGATTCTGAGAAACACAAATAAATATAATCAATAAACTGTACAAAGATAAACATGCATCTCAGACCAGATAGGTTATCTTAGACTTCTAATCAGCTAGATACAATAACATTTCATATAGGTAACTGGCCAGCATACTCCTTAATACAAAGAATATTATAATTCAAACTAAGAGTGTGAGGAACAAAAACATGAGGTTTACATAAAAACAAATTGCAATAAATATTGCATATAGAAAGGGAGCTTTAATTGCATGAACAGCAGTTTAAACAAATGTGCACAAATCAGCAAAACTTTGACTATCATTAAAAAGTTAATTATTAACTGGATACTAAAATAAAGCCTAATTTTAACAAAATATTGTATAGTAAGTAAGTGACATTAGTGTAATTTATGCCTTACCATTTTCTAAAAGAATTTTAAGGAAGTAAGCCTTATTAAATGGGTTAAGAACCAGAAACAATGATGTACAATTCACCCTTGCAGTATACTCCACTATTAGATATTCAACTAATTGTTCAATAATTGGTGAACTCAAGTTTAGCCTCACAATTAAATGCAATATCATTATTCAGAACTAACATAATGTCCACTAAGAAATTTAATTTCCTCAATATGTATTTTAGAACTCAGAAATCAATCTTCATTTTAAAACAAATGCACGTACAATATCTAAATCATAGTACTGTAGTAACACTAACAAAAAAAACTGCAATGCTTTAGATAAATAACTAACAAATATCTTAGACCTAACAGTATTTTTGTTAATCATTTAATAGTTTTGAGAAACATTATTTTAGAAAAAATGATATCTTATAAATGGTGTACAAAGAATCTGTACACAAACTAATAACAATGAAAATGAACAAAAGTAGCACTGACAGATCTTATATAATCTACAAAGAAATGAAGTAGGAAAATCAGTTAGCAAAAGATGAAGACAGTAACAGGAAAAATTTGTTGAAATAGAGAAATCAACTTAGTTACTTATTGATAAGAAACACGTTCTTTTAAAATAAAAAAAAATAATTTCTTTGCTTTAAACATGCAAGCACAATTCATATTTAAAGTATGCAAAAAAAATAAGCTTAGCTCTTAACGTAATCAGAGTGTATTCTACTTTGAGGAATGAATGCATAAATAGCACACATTACTGTAAAAGACACTATACTTCACAGCATATACTGTACATACCTGAATTAGTTTAAAACTTAAAGATCAAACAAGAAATGCTTACAGATTAACTGAAAAATCAGACTACAAGCTGATAAACAATAAAGGAGAATCAGAATAAGACAGTTTCTGTTTTGGCCTGCTTCATATGTTAATGTGCAGGGTAGCAAAATTCTTAAAACACAAAAGTATGCCTTAAGCAAACTTTACGGTAGATATGCATAGTATATCGTGCTCACTATCAAACAGAAACAAGTTTCAGCTATTTCAGCAAATGGAAAAGTTTTTCAAGAATTACCATGATTTGAACTGAGTTTAAATTATGACTAATTAAATACACAGAAATAAAGCTGTACTATTTTTTCCAGAGCAGAAGAATTCAAACTAAACAATGATATTTAAATATCTTCAGTAACTGACAACATTTAGTCTCACCAGGTTATTAACTGGGTTCCAGCTGTTAACAGGCTCTGGTGCAACCGGTAAAGCCTTGGTGGAGGGCTTCTTGAGCACATATAGTGTGATGTAGCGCATTAACCTAAACTTCCTTTTGTCCTTTTCCATTATTCTTTGCCATTACGGGAGCTATTCCAATCAGAATATATGTTATCATCACCCTGCTTTGGTCCTCAGCATACTGCCTCCGAAGGACAGTAAGCAAAGGTTTCTTGTTTGTGTCTTGGATACGCTACACTTTGCTGTGTGGCAGCCGACTGTGCAAGAAGGAAGCAGGTGGAGCAGCTCTGACCTAAATTAAGAATGTCACACTTGGTGCAGAAAAACACTCCAAACAAGCCACATCCGTCAAAAACATACAAAAACATATACACCATAGTCTCTACAATTCACATTGAACAAAATAATAGTTATAGGCCCAAAGTTCCAAAATTAAAAATAGTATGTAAATAGAATTAAAGAATTACAATTGAATATTTCAGACTACTCCGAAGTTACCGCTTATGAAATAACAAATAACAGAAAAACCCAGGAACAAAAGTTTGTGATGGGACAGGTGGAGCATGTGTACCAAAAACAATTTAACACCAAAATAATTCAAGAATAATTCCTGTAAGGGTTAGCATTCAAATATTAAAATGATATTTTGGTGATCCTAACAAACCCCTCTAAGAAACAAGTGTTAAGGTTTGGTTATAGACTAGCAGAAGTACTGTATCAATTTACAGAAAATAAGGCCACAGACCACATACATGCTTTAAAAACAAATGCTGTCTAATTTGGCCCATGTAAGGTGATCAAAAAAAAAAAAAAACACTTTAAATATAAAAAAAAACAATAAATAAATAAATAAAGGCATACACAATAGCTCAAATTTATATTCTGGAAAACAATTTGTAATCATTTGTGTAATTCAGTGCTGTTAATTAGTGAAGACTCATCTGCAGCAATCTGTTCTCTGCTTATTTTCTGTGTAGTAGCAAGCACATCTGGCTTCCGGTACTGTAAGTGTGGCTTCCGCATCAGCCATCAATCACATTTGCCTGTTGTTTTTACTTAAGAATAATGTTCAGAGTAGCACAGCAGCACAGTGGTTATAGTGCTACTCCATTTCAGCTCCAGAGTCCTTGGTTTGAGTCCCAAGCTGGGGTACTGTTTTCTGTACATTCTGCACATTTTGCCCATGTCTGTGTGGATTTTCTCTGTGTACTCTGGTTTTTCTTGTAGACCCTAAACAATTATGCCCTATATTAACTAGTCAATTAATAGTGAATCTTGGTGTGCGTGGACAAATATTATTCAGCACTGGTAAGGCTATAGGCAGGTGAAAGAAAAGCTACACTTTGTTTTTATGTTATTTTGATTTCATCTACAATCTGAGTAAATTATATAAGAAAGCAAATGTTTACTTTTGTCCATCTCCAGTAAAGCAGCATTAGCTTAATGATGAAAACCAACATAAGAAGCATTTTAAAATTCCCTCACTGTTGGATCAAATACAAAGCCAGTAATACTGTACTTTCGTGCTGTATGACTGCCCCCTGAATGCAGTTCAAAGAATTACTTCTTATTGATGAATAAAAATAAATCTTCCAAGATCTATTAATTATTATAATTTCCTTCAACAGCAGCTTCAGTTGTTCTTTTTGAAATATGCTTGCAAGTTTTTAACTAGTTAGTATCAGTAGTAATAAAAGTGTAGTACGACAGAGAGATCAAGACACTATGCTTAATACAAGACAATAAATAGCAGTGTATAAGCAAATACTACTGAAAAGTGCATACAACTAACTATTGGACCTATTTCTTTCTGTCTGTCTGGATAAAATTTCCTGCAAAGCTACACCAGTCCCTAATGAATGTAATATAGTGTGACTTAATATAAATACATGATATTCTAGTCCAACAATTAAATGACATGTTTTCTGTCATAGAAGCAACCAAACTGTTGCAGTACATACTATTGAACAGGGAGCTGAAACGATGGGCACTTTAAACTTTGTAAGCTAACTGTAAGCATCCAGGCCTTTTACAGCTAGAATTACTATAGCCATGACATTTAGATGAAATTGCAAAAACTAACGGTTTTAATTTCATTCCCCACCTATTGGCTTTAAATGGCACCTC